>NC_090702.1:24291637-24913512 GCF_040954835.1 Lepisosteus oculatus | reverse complement strand
TTTGGATTTAAATTAGCCCAAAGTCACACTCATGTTTATCATGTGCATCTGACTGAAACGCTTTTACGGACTGGAAAAGAAAAGAGTATGCTGGGATCCTCACCTTTGCATCCATTATGCATTTTGTTAAAACAGCCAAGGTTCTGAGAGTTAAGCAACAGAGATATCAACCTATTACTCATCCACTGGGGCTCATTTTATACTCCACCTACTCAAGTAAAGCTCGCTTTTGAGTGCAAAAGTACTCTGTACTTTCGTGAGTTTGAGTTCCAGTTGTGAAACATTCTCTGAAACAACAGAGAACACGATTACTCTTAGAAGCTATATACTGTGATGTACAGGTCACAAAAATACAGAAATTAGAATTCCTGTCATTTTGTAACTACAAAAAGAAATTGATTGTGTCTCTGTCCTTAAGTACAGTTTGTAAGAAAGACAGCTATTCTTGATTAAACTAAATTTATTACATTTTGAGGTGGATACATCAGCTGAAACATTTTCAAAATATAATTTATTTTTTAGGAAGTTAATGTAGGTGTTAATGTACTTTGAGCAAAGAGGATATTATTATTAGATCCCATTTGTTGCATATTGACTGTAATATCTGAGCGATTGTAAGACTGTAAATTCTGAATATTGCACAAAGACTAATGGTGAAAATTCAGTCATGGAAACGTACATTTTTTTAAGTCTTAAAAATATTTCAAACAGTGAACATGAGAGGTCACCTTAACATTCTTTTCCTATTTGGCTCAAGTAGACTGAAGTAATGGAGTAAAACAGATGTGGAATCCATAGAGAATTAATGGCAGCTTTTTTAAAACATCCTGCTTTAAGCATAAAACAGGTTCATCCTGAGAGTAAAGTCCAAGTCAGTAGCCCAAAAGGTTTAACATTAAGAAAAGTTATAATTGAAAAAATATACCAAAAAAACAAATGCCTTTAAAAAGAATTGCATTTCCATGTCAATTAAAGACATTACGAAGACATTAAAAAGGCCAAGAAGGAGAAAAGATATTGCAATGGAAGCTTCAATTAATAATATTTGAAGTGCAACAGCAAAAGAATGTCTTAGAAATAACAATGGCAGACTTTACAGTGGTTAAAAAAGGAAAGAAAATACTGTAGCTATGTACTGTATTAAATGCATATTTCACTCTGGTGTTAACCACGGATGAAACTGTCAACATGTTCAAGGTTGTAGACTGAAAAGGTTATGTACTAAATAGCATCATCATAATAAAAGGCAGATATCATAGAGGTACTGGGAGCATATATAAAATATTTAGGACCTTATATTAGAAAGTGGGGGATGTTACTGTATTTCTTAACCATTAACAAAACTCTTTAGTTACTTTAATACCCACTTACTGTATACTGTATACTGTATGACTTATATATAGACTTACAGCTATACAGACAATCTGCTTGCATTAGTATAATATTTGAGGATTAGCTGCATCAAAATGTGAGTCTAGGTGTCACTGAATATGGATTTAGAAAGGATTGTTCTTGCTTAAGGACAGCTCTTGCTTTACAAACGTGTTAAAGTTCTTTGACCAAGCAATATCGACTGAAGGCGTTAGACATCCAAGACAATGCATGTGGATTGAGAACTGGTTAATGGTTGGAAAATGGCACAAATAGGGGGTAAATGCTCAAATTCATTAGTGAAATACCACAGGGATCTGTATCATACCCACTGCTTTTACTAATGTCTATATACTGTATAATTTCCATAGTCTGGTATAATTAGTAAATGAGTCACATCTGTAGATGTGACCAAAAGAGGAGGATTAACAAACGCTGTTGAAGCTGCAAAACATTAAAAAGATCTTGACAAAATACAAGTGTGGGCAAGCACCTGTAAGATAACATTTAATTTAAGTGCAGAGTATTACACACAGGTAGCAAAATTACTAACTATAAATATGAGATGGGAAACATTGAACTTGAAGAAGCTATCTGTGAAAAAGATTTAACTGTTTATGCTAACACATCATTTTCATCTTGTAGACACTACGGAGAAGCAATAAAAAGGCAAACAAAATGTTAGAATGTACTGTATAGATAAAGGTGTAGAATCTAAACCAATGGATGATATCGTACAATTGTGCACTGCACTAGGATTAGAATATTGTGCACAATTTTGGACATTGTGTTACAAAAAGATATTGCTGCTTTGCTCTTAGTTCAGAAAAGAGAAAGCAACTATATTTCTGTGCTCAAGGAAACAGGAACTACAGGGAAGTGTATTAATTAAGAACAACGTTTTTGCAGCCATGTCGTTAAAGCTGATACACTTACACCCTAGTTCCTTTTGAGAAACAGCTGAATAACATCATGGATCAATTGCTTTCTTGCACCCATGTGCTAGAAAGGCCCAGAGAAAGGCTCCTCCCATCAGTAAACCTTCTTGTATTCCTATACATTCAGCCAGAGATAGCTGGATAAGGAGAGTCAGTGCTTCTAAGTTTATTTTTTAATCCCATTTATTATTTTAAATAATGGACTGCCACCAGCCAAGCAGGTTTGGCTTAAAAGAACAAAAAAAACCTCCCATAACAGCAGTCTTCAAATGCAAACAAAGAATGGACTTATTTTCTTCAAACAGGGATAACAACCTCCCTTACAGGAGCCCCTCTCAGCCCACTTTCCCTCCAAAACACCAACCATCTACTGTGCTCTCCCAGTCGCTTTTATAGCTTCTCCTCCCAAGGGCCATCCTGTCTTAAAGGGACTTGCTCATATCTTTTAACAGAGGCGGACACTTTTAAACAAATAAAGTACTTAATTCAAATCCAGAATAATTCTAAGCTTTAACAAAGTCATGTGATGGTTTTTGTACATTTAAACCAAAAACATAATCATACAAAAGTTATTTATGGATGGCCTACCAGTAACCTTTCCCTTTAAGATCACCAGTTTTTTTTTAGTATTGCTGATGTGGCAGTGTGGGGAACTACAAACAGAAAGGGGACTGGCGGCCATCTTTTCCAACACAACATCATACTCCAATGGGGAACACTGCAGTGATTTTAGGGGGGGGGGGGGGAGGGGTAAGTGTCATTCACACTTCATATGTTTCACATACACACTCACAAACATGCAGGAAGGGTACAGGAAAGTATTGGAGTATTTAACATTCATTTGGGAAAGAAAAAAACAGGCACCCTGTCACATGGACAAAGTCCAAAATAGCATGCTTACACTAAGAAAAGCATAAATCCATTTTGGTTACATAAAGCTGCCATGAAATGGCTTAAATTAATGTACAAATGGTACAGTTATTGTTCTCCGTGGATTACACAGTGGAAATCATTTTATTCTTCTTAAATGAAGCCCTGTGAGTCACATTAAAATCTCCATTCTTTAATTTTATTATACATGAGTGTAACATTTAGTGCAAGCTGTTTTGCTGTTAATTACAATTTACGGTATTATTCAATATCAAAGCTGTATTGTCACATAAAAAGCAGGGAGAGTCTATGCCCATGTCCTCTTGGTAGTCAACAGAATTTGAATGCCACGCTTGTGTTGGCAACAAAAGTGTTAACTTCTCATTTCAGAACTGCTGACATCTGTAGTGAAATATAAGAGATTTGAAAGCAATAAAGAAGGCTTAAAATTTAATGCTGTCAGTACTTTAATAACTACATTTTAACTACAGGGCAACTCAATATCTGCTACTTGCTTATTTTAGGTGTTTACATAAAAAATTATTCACCTCTGCAAAACTTTTCATCTTTTTTTAAGACCTGATTGATTTTCCCAGAGATTAAAGCAAATAAAAAGTGGAAGATAATATTATTGTGTTTTGAGAAAAACATCCCCAAAACATTATCGTTCTTGGAGATTACAGTCTGTGAGAGGGGAATATGCAGTATGAAGCAGAAGGGTTGAGCTGCTTATGATTCTTTCTGTAGTTCAGCCCTCTACCAAGCTCAGGCTCTGACAAATGAATTCAATATACTACTCTGCATTTGTTTTTGTTTTAAAAATATTAAAATACATTAATATGTTTTGGATGTGGTAGAGTGGTGCAGTGGTTAGCACTGCAGCTTCACAGCACTGGGGCCCTGGTTAAAATCATGGGGTGCTATCTGTATGCAGTTGGTATGTTCTTTTAGTATTTCTGTGGATTTCTTCCAGCTGGTCAGGTTTCCTCACACAGTCCAAAGACAAACTGGTAGCTGAATTGGTTTCTGGGAAGATTGGCCCTGGTGTGAGTCCGTGCGTGTTTGTGTCTGTGTGTGCCCTAGCCAAGGTTTATTCTGCTTTGCACCCAGGATGGCCTTCTGCTCCCCTGCAATTCTTTACTGGGTGAAGCACTTGGTAAATGGATAAATTAATTAATTAATATGTTTTGATGAGAAATATGGTCAGGTGTCACTGCCATCAGATCTACTCTATGTAATTCTTAGGGAGCATTGCATTTCCAATTTACTCCTATTATATAAATTTATCAGCCAAACATAAACAAGCTTTAATCATCCACGTCATATTTCACAGTAGCAAAAGAAAGAAGTTCCAGAAGGCCTTGTACTCTGAACTTGAGAAGGCATAATATCTGGTGCTTATATCACCCTGAAATCAAGGATGGCAGGACACAGCAACTCTAAGAAACCCCATATTCTCTTGAGAGGAATAAAAAGCTGCAACTAAGTACCAAGTCGGGTTGTTTGTCCCATACCTAACATTTTAATAACAGAGTTCATTACAATTCACTCACACTAAACATGTCCCAGTCGCTCCTACACGCCTTTCCCTATCCTATAAAATGACTATTGAGAAACATGATATACATTTTGGTGTGTTTTATAACTCAGTGTACTTTCAACAAATAAGCATTTGTGGACATATGTTAACCCCTTCTATTACAGTGTACTGTATATTAACATCCATTAACAAACAGCCTGGGATATACAGTAGTAGGACATATAAATGTATTTTATTCCAGCAACATACTGTAATAAATACAGTATATCTGAACATTATACCAAAATAGAGATGCATATCTCCAATTACAGACCACTAAATGAATCCCAAAAACAATAACAAATGTGATATTATCAATTCAAAGAATATTTATTTAAATAGGTCCAATTAATCATTACCAGAAACTATACAAAAAATACAATGTGTTAGATTTTCATTTTAAAATAACTTTTAAAATATATTTCATTCCAGATACAAATACAAAATATAATGTGCATTTAAGTAGTAGGATCTACAGTATGTGTTCTGTCTTTCTTATTTGGTTAAGGTTTTTTGCAGCTTATGTACGGTATCTTATTCATATATTTAATATTACTGCAACAACATCACAATGTCGTCTCATATTTTTTTTATTCTATGAGATCAGCTATTGCTCCAAGATTGCCTTTAATGAAAAGAACATATGCAATTTATACATTTACTGTCACACACTTGCTATTATTTATTCACACAAATATTATCTTAAACATTGATTGGTACAGCCTTTATCTGAGGAAAAAAATAGAAAAGCTTTGAATCTTGGTACATCTTGCCAAACTGTCACAGATTTCTTTTAGAATTAACAGCACCTTGTGTTGTTGTATTTACTTTCCTTTCATTTCTCATGTACTGTAGCTGGAGTCTATTATATTGTGCTTGATCAGGGATGCTTTAGCTGTGAAAATAATACAGTGAGATTTCTTTTGTTAATAAAGCCTGGAAAAATGTGTGGAAGGCACATCATCTGGAAAAGGTATACGGATGATTCCCTTACCTTGCAATCCCTATAGTAAATATGGAAGTCAACATCTTTCCAGAAAATAGGAATATCATAAAAGTCACCTTATTTATGGTCAGACATTAGATTTCTTTTTCTCTTGGAGGTCGGCTTCTGTAATAGCACACACTTGATTTTTGAATGCAATACTATTGTTACAAGTAAACTCTTAGCCAACTACAGCAGGTCTGTCAGCCCAGCCCCATTGAGACATTGAGGCTTTGTGAGAAATTCTTTGTAAGTGTAGGAGACTTTGAGTCCTGCATCTTTCAAGAGTCCTATTATGCTGACAAGCACCCCCGAGTTGCTTCTTCGCATGCAAGCACAGTCATTCAATTCCAAAGTTCGGACAAACCATAATTAAAGATGGAGAAGAGGAGTGATTTGGAAGTAGATTGTTTCATTGGCTCAGCTTGCCTTGCCCAATAAGGAGCACAACAACCTGTCCATGAGGATCGTGTTGTCAAAACACACCCCCCCTCCTTCTTCATGAGGGATATGTCACGGCGCTGCTGCCAGGGCAAGGATGTTCAATGTCCAAATCATAATTTTTACACAACAGTAGGGGGAAATGGGCATGATTAAGCTTTGACCACATCCCAATCTTTAGACTTTTAAAGAAAATATCACTTTATTAGCCGTTTACAATTTCTTGCATTAGGAATTTGTCTTTTCGCATACCCCAGCTTGCTCTCCATGAGACACACAGCCACACAGATGGGGCAAGAGAAGCTTGGGGTCAGAGCACGGGGTCAGCCATTTATACGGTACTCCTGGAGCAGTTGGGGTTAAGGGCCTTGCTCAGAGACCCAATGGAGTAGGGATACGAACCGGCAACCTTTCAGCCACAGGCACAGATCCTTAGCCACAGTCCCACCACTCCTAACCACCATTTATTAAAAAAAAGTGTGACTCAGATGGTCAAAACGTCACTACCAACCAAAGTTTATGGGAAAACAAAAGTTCACAGGTCTATTTAATTGTGATTATGCGATTGAAAGTACTATTTATCATACTTCTTCTCTTTTTTAAAACACATAAGCATCAGAAGTTATACTGAATATTTGCATAGTTAAAGGTATAGCCTAGTGTTATTTGCTTCAAGACTGCAGTATCAGACATTAGAATACAGTAAGTTTACTTTCCCCATAAAATCCCTAAGAGATCTTTCATGAATCCAATTTTATGAAATGGACAAATTCACATTAGGCCCAGTAGAGAAGGCAAAATGGCCAGTTTCTTTTTTTACAGTGGAAGTGTACTTCAATGCTACTTCTCCTGATTATAACTTGGAGAGCCTGGTCTTCCTTGAGGTTATATGAGAAGAGAATGTGATCAGTCAAACAGACACTACAAAACAAAATAATGATTTTGTTTACCACTCCCAAATCCCAGTAGTATCTACCATAGCAAGATGTGTGTAGTGCAGATTTCTATAATTTTATATCTCCTCTACATTTTGGCTAAGATGACTGAAAGTTGTTGCAATGAAGAGATTAATTATAGATTTTAGTTGAAACATTACTGCATATCTGTAGTTTGCCTAGCTGCTCAATTGACAATAATACATGTAGAATATTGTGGCCAATATTTTCAGAAAACATTAACAACATATGGCAACATAGGGACACAGTGTAGCACTGGTGCTTCACCACACTGGGGCCCTTGGTTTAATTCCTGGAGGTCCTCTTTGGCTGGAGTTTGTACTGTATATTCTCCTCACGTTTGAGTGGGTTTCCTCCTATAGTCCAAAGACAAGCTAGTAGGTGATGTGGCTTCTGGAAAAATTTGATTTTCCTGCTGTGAGTGTGTGAGTGTTTGTGTTTGTGTGTTGCGATGGACTGTTGTCCCATCCAAGGTGCTTCCTGCCTTGTGCCTGTTGCTTGCCTGAATAGGCTCCAACTTCTCCAATACTCTGTGTTGGAAAACATGGTTAGAAAATGGATGGATTGTCCACCTTCCAACCCTTTGCCTCAGGGAACTCACGCGGATGCGAAGGTATTCTTCCTTGATAAATGGCGCACATTATTACCTTTCTATGGTCCTCTTTCTCGATTTTCACTGAGCTTGGATTCAAGAGGTTAAATCATCTCAACACCTGCGTCCATTCAGCTCTGTCACTAATGTTAATCGTTAATTGTGAGTGACAGACTCAAAATGACTACCAATGCATTTAATCAAAATACCAAACTCCATGCTTTTTGGAAGAAAGAAAATATATTGCCCATACACATATATAAAGAATGTGATGCTCAGTATATACAGTATATACTAAGAAACATTAAAAATGCAACAAATGAGTTTGAAAGCAATATAACAGTTTGTTGTGCTTTCCTCTCAGCACATATCTGTCAGATACACATACTGTATGAACCAAAATGAAATTATTTATTTATAAAACAAATATTAAAACTGCTTCTAAACAAAGGAGTTTAAGAGCAATATATTACAACTTACAATAGTACAATTTCAGTCTTCTCTTGTGTTAACAAAAAGACAGCTGTAACAGTAAATCTCAAAACAAACAGTGAAAAAATAAAATCACATAGAACAAAGTAAATTAAAATTTTGCCAACTCCAATAAAAGTCTACGACACATAAGGAGTTTATTACAGCATTAATTCCTATTAGTAAAGCGCTTATTTGATAGACACTGTTAAAAACACAAGACTGTTCTGTAAACAAAATATTTTAAAATGTACTAAGCTGTTATTAGATTAAATGCCTAATACTGATAGAGCATAACCAACTTAACCTACCAGCTTTATTCTTCTTAATGTACAGGTAAATAGAAATTACTCTTTAAAATCAACTAAGGGCAGCATGGAGGAGCAGCTGTTAACATTGCTACCTTGCAGTGCTGGAGCCCTGGGTTCAGTTTAGGATCTGGGGTACTGTCTGCGTGGAGTTTCTTTGTTTTCCCTGTGTTTACAACGGTTTTCACCACTTACTCTGGTTTACTCCCACAATGCAAAACATACTAGTAGGCTTCTGGGCAAACCAGCCATGGTGTGAGTGTGTGGGTCTGTGGTTGTGTGTCTGGCCTTGAATGGGCTGGAGTCCTTTCCAGGCTGTGTACTGTCTTGCACCTGTTGCTTGCTGGGACAGGCTCTGGCTCCCCTGCAACTATGAACTACATGTAGGTAAAGTGGTTAAAAAATCAATTAATGCAAACCTACCCAAGATAATGATATCTGTAGTATAAAACCCATATGTCTATTATATTAACACATTATTTACATTACATCAGATTCACTAAAACAAAAAATAAATCTAAACTAAAGTTTGTTTCAGCGTTGTTGCAAGTATGCAATTCCTATAAATCTCTGCTCAGTTCCTCAGATCAGCAGAAATAATAAAGTCTCCCACTTCTCCGGTTTATTTGGATCTACATGCAATAATCTATGAGTGTGCAAAATATTTTAAAATAATTTGAAATAATGTTATGACGTGTACACCTGGCTATTGTCTACAACCAGAAACTGGAAGAAGGCCCTACAGCCGAAACATTGTTTCTTTTCTTCTCTTTTCAGCATGGAATAAACCTTTACTTGTTCCTATTGCCAACATTTCCAGCTTCAAAGCAAGGGGATGTTTGCTGAAATGTAAGGGACCCAGATTCAGTGATCAATGCAATCATAAAGCTTATCTTGGTTTACCTTAGTTAATTAAGTTCTGGGTAAATGATTACATGTCATGTGTTGACTAACAGTCCAGATAGACACCAGGAAAGAGGCAGGTAAAGAAGGAGATGGGGGCAGAGTGAAGAAAGAGGGTACAACAAAAGGAAGAGGAAGAAATCGAAGGAGAGAGGTCCTTGCTCCTGTTCATTCTAGACAGACCAGACAAGAGCTGAGTATTTGAATCTAATTAAGAGAGCTTTCTATGCTTTGCTTTTTATGGAGATCTGATTTCCTCACTAAAGAATCCCTTGGTTAAAAACGGCCTCTCCTGGTTAGACAGTGCAGTTTTAGAACAGGAGGTAGGTTCCCATGCATTTGGTAGCATCCGGGTTTACAGAAAGAGAGATTTAACCACGGGTTGTATTCTATTTAGTTTAGAAGGCAGCTTATCTCTTCCTTTGGCCTTTGTAGGCATTATTTAAGAGTAAAATACTTGGTGGCAGTCTGGGGTTTTCAGGGTGGTTAGGATGATAGGCCTCTGGGATGCCTTATTTGAAAGTTTGTACATCAGGTACCATGTGTGTTGAATGTTTATGTTATCTGTTGTTTATTGTGTGTGTTGCAACCTAATAAATATTTGTGTAATAGTCTGCCTGAATTATTACTCATTTCACCAAAGCTGTGCCAGAGTGCAAAGAATGCACATGCCTCTAATTATATGAACCACTGGGGTTTATCCTTGGCAAAAATCTTTAAAGGTTGGGGGAGGGGGGTTACGATTATTTTACTTATTAATTTATCCACTTGGTCTGTTTTTGATTTTCTCCATTTTTGTAATCCCCCATTTGTAACAATATGTACAGTATAGCAAAAACCGTTTGTTCTGCCACCCACCGTAAACATGCCTTGATGCTCTCTCACTATGCCCTTACTGTGACTTTCCTACACAAGGTGGCTTAACATCAGTGGTGAGCAATCTAAAGAGTGAGAAAGGCCGGGTGTCTGGCCCACAGCACCCATCAACAACATTACCAAGTTACCAAGAAAATCCACAATCCAGAACCGTCCTTGTTGGATTTAATTATCTTTAATGGCAAAATGGTTATGCAAACAGCACTCATATTAGAACAATGGATAGTTTAATGTATGTCGACACAATTTATGTTTTCAAGGGTCACACGTAGCCCCAGGGCCACAAGTTAGCAACCATTGCTTTACATGCATTACCAACCCTACTACAAATTTAATTTCATGACACAAAAATGTGTTTGTTCTCAAGATCATGCCGTTACTGTATGATTCAGATATGATTCTGTGTGATTCATATTAGACTGAGGATTCAATGGACTGACACAATTCTACCCATTTGAACACATTTAAAATGGCAGATGAAACTTAAAAGGAGTTAAGTAAGACGTGTCAATAACACCTTGGTTACAAAATAGGTTTCAGTGCATGCATTAATTTCAGTAACAGGCTAATCACTGATTCAACATCTGAAATCTATTTTCTTAAACTCCAAAGAGGCAGCTATTTTTATTGAATTTGAAATCAGTTTTATACTCATAAAAACTAAAACTTGCCCAATATGTCAGGCAATATGAATCAAGAGAAGTAATAATAATTAATAATTGTTTACACTAATATAGCGCTTTTCTGGACACTCCACTCAATGCGCTTTACAGGTAGTGGGGGCTCCCCTCCACCACTACCAATGTGCAGCCCCACCTGGATGATGCGACGGCAGCCATAGTGCGCCAGAACGCTCACCACACATCAGCTAGTGTTTATGCTAAAGGGATTTAAAGTTGCTACACATATTCTAAAACTAATGAATAACGTCACTGTGTAATTTAATGAAAATTTGACAAGTCACCAGCAACACTGAAAACAAATTGAAAGTGATGCAAAAGCATCAAATCCATTCAGCAATTAACACATGATTGTCAAACACTGCCTCCTCTAAGTGATACCTGACAGGTTAAAAAGGGTCTTCAAGGTTTGACATCTGGCAAGCCTTAGTAATGGTCTGCATTCACCACTGGTACCTAATAAATGTCTTGGGTTCAACACTATCCAGCAAGTTCAACAAGTACAATTTTTAGTTTTGGATACTACATTACAATATATTCAATCAAGGTTTTAACCTGCAGAATCCATACACTTCTTATATGATCCATTTGACTGTTTTGTTTATTTCCCATTCAAGGTTAAGGTGATTCTTAAACCATGTCCTCTAGATATGCAAATGTGCAAACTAAGGGTTATTTTCAGAATTTTTCAGAATTATGGTCACAAGGTAGCCTCCATCTTTTGGCCATGCCCTAACTTTATTTGATAGATTTCTCAATCTTTAATTTAATCTCACCCAAGGTTAGTCCTTTGCATTCATGGAATCAGAATTTTGTTTTTTTTTCTCCATTCAGATCCCCTTGCTGACCAAAGAAATTTGACTCTGGGAAACCTCCATCGTTCTTCAGGTGAAGAAAATCTGAACAAACACTTAGATAATTCATTTGGTTACTTTTGCCACTTTGGCAAAAGTCAATTGAAAAACAAAAAGGTCCTTCATTTGTTTCATTAAAATGTGTGCCTTTGCTAAATGTCTACAAGAAAATTGAATTAGAAATCTGAATGAAGGTTTAGTATCAGCCGTTCTTCTCCTTTTACTATAGAGCAGTGCTTCTTTAAACAACTGCTTTGAGAAAACAAGGGTATGTGAAATTTCACTTTTCTTTAGAGCATTAGAAAATATGCCAAACAAGTAAAATATACTATATTTATGTGTCTGTATTTAATATATTTGAGCAAAATTACTTGGGGGCATTGGGCTTGTAACATTGACATTTGGAAGGAGAGAAAGATAAAAAATTGCTTTTAAATTTGTGTTTCCAAATAAATTTCTAGTTGTAGAGCTCATGTTGCAAGTGAACTAATGAAATTCCAAGCTGCTCTGGGGCGGCTGGTTTATTCTGATCACTAGTAGATTGCACTATTGACCATATGTCAGACACAGAGCGATACAATGATTGAATAAAAGCGTATACATAATCGAAGCAGAGAACTTTGCCACAGCTTGCTTTTGTTGCCTTTCTAATAACACAGTGGGAAACCCTTTCAATTTTTTCACCCCTCTCCTTGTACACACATAAACACTCCTTGATATGCTATTTGTTTTTCTCATAAATTCTGAAATTCCCTTTCTTTTTCCCTACTCCTTTTTTTTCAATATTGGAGTGCTCTCTGCTAAATTAATGCAGCTTGCCCCAGTCAAGGGAGTCTGATGAAATATTTGTGGACCAGATTAATCTGTTATCAGTTCTAGAGGTGTGAAATGTGATGAAGATGACAGAGAATCATGCTCCACAGGCCTGAAGCAATTTGCGCCCAAGATATTTAGATCTGCCTTGGACATCACAGATTGGATATTATAGGAGGGGAGACCCCCTAGGGAGGAGACTTCGACACATAATTCAGACACTGTAGGGGAGTTGCCTGAGAAAGTGGGTAATGAATGAAGTTTTGATTGGGAAAGAAATCACTTAGGGATTTTGCCACTGTAATATAAGCAGGTCCTTATGTGAATTATGTTTAACTTGCAAGTATGGGGTGCTAACTTGCACTTGATTGATTTTAATTTCTGGAGAGAAAAACATTCTCTAAAAGTTGAAAGTTGTTGGAGCCAGCTTTCTGACTTTTTTTTTCAAGGAAGTTTCTTCAAAAGAAAAAAGTTATAATGAATAATTTGTTTGATATATATATATAGTAAATATGTTTTGAGCAGGTGCTGAAGTTGGCCAAAATGAACTTCAGAAAATTCCCAGTTACCTTGGGCAGGAGCCACATTATCACTGAAATTTATAACACTTCAGATTCTGCTCGGGTAGTTTGAGAAGTGCCCACAGTTAATTAGGTAGATCTTGAAGAATGATGTACTGTCTATACCACTACACCACAATGGGTTGAAGGTTGTTAAGAAATACTAACTCACAGTCCGTGTTTGAGAAAGAAGTACAGTATACTGCACATAATATGACTTTTCCATCCCCAGTTACTGTTTACTTCTGTTGTGAACAAAGATGTTGGCAACTGGATCACAATACAAAAACAGGAATTTACTCAGCAAGTACAGCAGTACCTACAGTAAGTTCTACCTGTGACAATTAGGTCCTCTTTGAGAGTATAGCTGTTTAAAATTTCTCTTCAACATTTACCAGAGTCACTGTGAGAAGCATATGACTTCAGCTTCTGCTTGGGCATTTCATGAAGTATCTGAGTTTGGCATTGATCTATAGCATTTATACTATAAATATAAAAAAGGTAACTCCAGAATCACTATTAATGTTAGGGGGATTAAAGCTATACTTATCTATTATCCTTTTCACCTGCAAAATCATAAGAATTCATTTAATAATTTTCATCATTTCACAGAGATAGCAAGGAGCACTTGAACGGCAATGTATGCACTAACAGTTTTTACAGAAGTGTTATCCTTTCTTAATAGCTATTACATGTTAAGTTACCCAGACTGGTGTGATGCTTCTGTTTCAGTGTGTGCCATTAGCATTGGTTCAAATCTGTTTGCCTGGTCTGCAGTGTGCATATGCTCATTGAAACAGCTCAAGCACATTTTGTGCATTGTGTTGCTACAACTACAGTACATTCTTTTCTGTTCAGGCTATGCTTGTCCTAGACTGCTCAGTTCTACTACAGCTAGCAAGGGTCCCGATCTCAGACTAAAAGGACAATGAACTGAATGCAAAGCAAGAAGATCAGTGCATCACTGGACCAAGGAAATACTGCAAAACAACCAATACTTTATTAAATATGCCTACTTATGCATGATATACTGTATACAGTAGTATCAGGTTTTTACCCACCTAGTTAGTTACTATATTAGTTCCCTATGTTATTCATAGGGATTCCATTACATTGTGGGTTTGTGAAAGGGAAAAATAGTCATTATTTTTTTGTATGTTACCTTCCAGATGCCTACAATCTTCATTATTATCCAACAATATTGCATGATCTATAAAATGATCTTATATGAATGGTCACAAGGGGATCAACTACAACTCTCAGTCCTTTTTCCTCTTTCCTATTTGGAAGTGGACCAAAGTCACTCGAAGTCATTATAACTCGTGGTAATGTAAGTGTAAATGCAAAAATTACCTTTTCAGATGTACATTTTGCAGATTTGGCCACTTGAGATATATAATTTCTGTAATTTTCCATAGTTTACAAATGTTCCTCACCAAGATTTTGAGCTGTGTTGTAAACATTTCTTAACCAGTAAATAACATGGCTGGATTCTAGAGCTTTCCTTCTTCTCTCCAGTATGACTCTTGATACCCAAAGCAGGAGATGCTCTCCGGTTTTGACTATCAGTAAGGTCTCCGAGCTCAGGGAGTTTAATGATGAAACTATTTTTCCATTCTGCTAGCACTGTTTCTTTTTCCCATAAACTTTGCGAGAGTTCAATCATCGTGTTAGCTTGTGAATCAACCAATTCTTGAACTCTTCTCTTCACTTTTTTTCTGAAACAAAGTTGTTCAGTACAGGCTCACAAGTTCCTAAAACACTTCCATTTCGGTTCTGTGGAGTCCTCACTTAAGGACACAGAAGTTCCTGAAATCTATTTGAAAGACAAATAGTGACTTCCTTTCAAGATTAATCATTTGTGAGTTTATACAGTACATCTTGCATCATGGTTTTCTCTAGCAGTTTTCCTTGTGCTAGCACTACAGAGTATTATCTTTGCTCTGACAATTACATGGTTTGAACCCCGATTCTGTGCTTCTGTAGCCTCACACATCCATGAGAATTCTCCTCCATCTCCCACAAAACAAATTTAGGGAGGAGGTCAAACTCTAATCTCACCCATTTCCACCATCCCGTGTATAGTATCGTGTTTTTTGCTTGCTCACCTTCACATTGTGTCTTTGCTTCCTTCCTCCACCCAATCTTTCGACTGGCAGCAGTTTCTTGGCTCAGTCTTAAAGTGCAGGAGTCCAAAAACTCTGTTTATCCAAATGGTTTTTCTTCTCCCCAGTCAGGTGAGTTACTCCATTAAATCTCACCATCCGAATCATACCTCTTGTCCACCTTAACTAGTTTTTGACCAAACTACTGAACTGCAGTCATGCGGGCAACCATTACATTGTCTGTGCTTGACATTATAGACTCACTAGAGAAGGCACATGTAAGGAGTTGTAATCCTGAAATGATGTTAGAGTGAAAAGGAATATTGCTGCCCTTTAAGGAACTGTATTCCTTGTAATTCTTCACTAATAGTTTTTCTTATCTTAATTACAATTAATATGAATGCCAATGTCTGAAAAACATCATTAATATTGTAAACTAACCTTGTAAAAAACAGAATTTAAAAATGTTAGAAAAGGAGCAAGTGTGGCAACTACATTCCAAATGAAGAATGAATAATAAAAGTTAACATACAGTACATGTGTAATATTCAAGTGAGATGTTACCTCATTACACCTGTGTTTATATAACAGTTAAGGTGCTGGGTAAGAAAGACTAAAATCCCTTAAGGAACCACTACAGATTTTTTTACCTTTATTACAGCAATTGGGATTTCACATGTTCAATTATCAAGGAACAATACCTGTACTTTCCAGGTTACTATGCTTTACAGTAAAGGTTTACAGTATTTAAAATAAAATTCAAGAAAATGTAGTTCTGGAGTTTGGGTGAATTCAGATGTGCTGTATTTATCTGATGTAGTGGAAATATAATACTACATTTATTTGAGAGCTCAGTGTTGCTCAGCAATCTGACTGCAAACAAATTGTTCATTTGATGTATGTGACCTTAATGGAATAACCCCCAGACTGCCATAATGTCATTTTTTCTTCTGTTCCCTACTAAATATTATTTATGGAATGATATTATCTTTTTTAAAATAATAATAACCTTAAGGTACATTCAAGCTATCAGCTATTAACAAGGAATTTAGAAATGATCAATAAAGTTTAGGACAACAAATGAATAATTTAGCTTCTTTTTCTTTTGTAGACTAGAGAGACATTAAGTAATAGAGAATAAACTTTTATTTTCTCATTTACAGCAGAATCCCGTTTTTTTAATTATTTTTAAATCCAGTTTAGTACAAAAAGGCCCTTGAAGCAGTCTTTAATTTTCCTATTAGAAAAAAAAGGACTCAACTAATGGATCTTCAAGAGTTCATTTGTTTGCTGCAATTAGTCGGAGGCAACCTATCTGAATCTCATATTTCTTCAGCTTAATCAGGCTGTTAAACACTTCGAAAAAAAAAATTTGGTCAAATAGCGTAAAATGGAATAGTATCTTGTTTCTTCTATGTAGTCAAGCCAACAGAAGGTCTTAACACCATCTTATTTCACAAAACATCACCTGCCAGAGCCTAGTGCATGCAGAAAGAGAAAAAAATAAAACAAATTAAGTTCAAATGTGATCTATTTAAGCATAACATCTTCTCCTGCATATACTGTAGGGCCAGATATAACTCGGTGACTTATTTTTAAACGCAATCACATATTGATTCACTCAGCATGAGAGTGTGTGCTGCAAAACAAGCAGCATACTTTTAAAAAGTATTTGAAAGTGTAATTCTTGGAATCTGTACATTATTTTCTTGTTGAGCTTGTTGTTTAGGGAAACACAGATCTCGTGATCATTAGAGGCTATTCTCATCAGTTCAATCTGAAAAGGAGAAGGCAAGAGGATTCACAGAGCTTCTGCAATATAAAATCGTATACTTCTGGAAATAAACAAAAGTTTTAGTAGTCTCTGCTAAGGCAAAAGTAAGGCAACCTTGACTTTTTCACTCTGTCTTACTTCTGAAATCAATGGATTTTCCAGGCCTTTCAAGATGGTTTCTTTATCACACAACTGACATGACAGTCTCTGTTTTCTTCTTCAAATAATTAGCCCAGTTAAGTAATCAAGATCACAATTGAAATAAAAACTTGAGGATCATACGGCCTTCAGTACAGGAGCTGCTGATCCCTGTTAGCTTTTCAAAACCTCATTGATTAAAATCTTGCAAGGGAAGATCAAAAGTGCTGGAAAGCTGTTAGTGTGAGTCTAATAGATTAAATAAAAAAAGATTGTCTTACGAAAAGCTTACACGTGAATGTAAGAAGGCAAACACGTTTTAGCCAATGTCTACCTAATCAGTTAAAGTTTACATCTCACCTCTGCTTCAACTGCAGCAGTTGTTTTGGGGAGAAATTGCCTGGCTGCAGACTGATTGCCAAAGCTACAGCAGCCTGAAAGTGGATATTGCACTGGTGCTTGTTGTACAACACACATAACACTTGAAAAAGTGTTCAGCAGGCTGTGACACTTGAGTCGCAAAAGCTCCTAACTGACTTTCATCGAAAAGAAAGTCTCAGAATTTTAACTACAAGAAAGTAAACGTTTCAATTGAAGCAAGGAAAAAAACAAAGCAAGATTGCACCAAAGCTTTTTAGCGTTTAAGGACCATGGCACTTTATATGATGGATTTTTTATTATTTTTACTTTACTGAAAGTAAAAGTGAATTTAACAACCTGTAAGAAAGTTTATCCTTTTTTAAGAAGTGTGAGGCACGGAAACTTGCTTATCTACTTATGGTGGTGTCTTCAAATTGATTTTTGTTGATATTCCAGCAGACATTTGCTTAGAAAATGACCCAGGTTTTTAAGCATTTTTAAAAGCAAGGCATACTTTACAGTATTCATTTTCAAACGGACTGCATTTGAAAACAATGTTTGGCACAGGAAATGAGTAAAGACACTGGGAAAATATTAAAATGGCTGCAGGGATGACAGCAACAATGGAGTGAGACAGATAGATTCTTCAAGCCTGATCCTTTATGATTCTCCTCCCGTTATTGAGTGTATAAATTTCAATCCCCCTGTACAACTGGGGCGAGCAAAAAAACATAAGATTATCATATCACTCCAAGCCTTGTAACTTGGAAATCAGCTCAGATATAAATTCACACTATATAAAATGACTTTTAATATTCTTTTGCTAAATTTAAGCATTAAATTTTGTATGATTAAAAATTGATTTACTTTCTCTTTTCTAATTTACTTTTTATATACTAGGGCTGTCATTTCCATCTGGTCTGCTTGTTTCTGAGTTGAGACAATGAAGAAGCAGCATTATATTCTGGCTTTAACACATGGAATGTAGTCAAAGCATATGAAGTTGCACTTCACTAATTTAAAATACTTTATCTGAACCGAATCCAAATGGGAAATCACTACAGCTCCTCAAAACCACAATGTTCCTCATTCAGCTACTTTGATGCTGAGTTTTGTTTTTTATGCACTATAGTTATCTGAATTACTTTCTAGAAATGCTATTTAATGCTATTTGAAATCTTTATATGTCAAAATGATCAAAGATCAACACATTTACATATTTTTTTGTCTTTCAAGTTCGGACTGTAGTTGGTAGAAACATGCAGTAGGTGCAGCTCATTAATGAAAACATGTTTTGAAAGACCATTACATTTAATATAGAGCTTTACAGAAATTTGAGGATTTCTATAAATTTGAATTTAAATGAATTTAATCCCCCCCCCAAAAAAAAAACAAACAAACAAAAACAAAACAAAACACAGGGTCATGAATCCTTTAAAGAACAAAAGAGTTTTGTTTAAAGAAATAGAAAGTAATGGTCTATGTTTAAATTTTCAGGCAATCATAAGACATTACTTAATGTCTGGGTATAAATACAGTACTTCAAGTCCGACTAGTTAAACTGTATGCTGTATAAAAGAGACACTGCTAACAAGATGTTTTTAATATTGGTGGTTATACAGTATATCCACACGTCTCTTGCTAACATACAGCTTCCTCGTTCTTTTACTGCTCATGGTGGTTTTAGGCAAAGCTGTCAAAGGGCATTAGATAACAAGTAAGTCTCATTAGCACCACAAACCGCTCATTAGATTCAGCAGCTCAGAAACTATGATGCTTTTTTCTTACTGTGGTTAGCTGAGAAATACATGCAAACTGTTTTTAAAGTAACACATGCAAAAATGCAAAAACTGAGGTAAGCTTGTTTTTTTTAAAAAAAAAAATTACAGAAACTGCTTGGTTACATTTCAGACATGAAATACCAGGTGCAAAAAAGAGCAGGAGACTGAGCTGAGCTGTAAAATGTAGCAATTAGCTGTCTTAATTAACTGTCGTCTTCTTCCCAGCCGCATCGCTCTGATGGAAAGTCACGCTTATTTCACGCAGAGTTCATTGAGGCCTGCATCTGCGTCTGGAAAGGGAAAAAAAGTGAAGAATCAACTGTAAAATCCTCCCCAGGAACCCCAAATCCTTCACAATCCCACAGCTTCAGCTTTTCAAAGGACAGGCCTAGAAAAGGTGGGCATTCATTAAAGAAGAGATGAAAGGAACTTCTTGGCATCTATTGCAAGTATCTGTTCCAGACAAAGAGTTGCAGTGCTGCAACCTTTTCTCTTTATAGATATAACTCTACGTATAATATAAGATTTCTATAGTGACACACAGTACTAGTGACATCCTCGCACTCTCTGGAGCATTCAAACTCTCTCAAAAGGCAATGGTCTGGTCTTTTGGAATGGTAGATTTGGAACACGTCTGTACTATTTAGGTGGGGCTCTTGGAATGGTTTTGGTGACTGCTGTCTGAATCCCTGGTAATCCTGCCTGATCTACAGTACATATGACAGTCAAGGGCATTGTCTGCTCATTGAGTGATGATGCAGGTGGTATTCTCCCTTAAAAAAATGAATCCAGTATGCTCTTCTTTACCAGTCTAATAAGTACAGTATAGAGTGTATAGTTCCAAAGTAATGAGCATAAGAGAACGCCCGAACAAAAGTGTAGAAGTAAACCATGAGCCAATGCTTCCCAAATAACATTTTATCTCACAACAAATAGTAGATGGTTGTTAGACATTTATATGTAAATTGAAGCACAGAATTTCAGAATACAATGATATGTGGTTAAAAAACACTGGCGACAAGCCACTTCAAATAACGATTTAATACATTCTTTTCTGCTATTCCCTCCAGCTCATCTAAAATTCTAAAGTTCAACTCATCTTTTCCAACCCTCGCTTCTCACATGCCACTCCCTGACTACGCGCCATGTGGTGACTGCCCATCACTGCTTGTATACAATTTAATAACTCTAGTTCTTGCTTGCTGCTCTGTCAGTTGCTCTATCCCTTCCCATCCATAGCCTCTCATCACTCTATATACCCCCTCTCACTCCATCCATTCTTTATCTGCTGTCAGACTAGCCCTGCCTGCCCTCTGTTCTCCATCTTCCAGACCTTAATGCTTCTCCACTCTTACACACTCAATGACAGAAGGAACTACCAATATATATCAGGCCTACACACATCCCACAGCCTCGTCAAGGCTGACCTGTTCAGACAGTATCTCCAACACTTTCTACTTTACTGGATGCCCCTGCGCAAGGCCCCTGCCTGGAGATTTTTGTTTGCTCTCATTTATGACAAAGCCCGATTCACACCTTCTGATCTATTATTGGAACTGATTGTGTATTTTATTTTTAATTTAGATTGCATCTGAGGTATATATAAATTGCATTCTTATTGGTTTTACCTGCATTATATTTTTAGTGAACATAAATACACAAACATAAACATAACCAGCTGGTTTTGTAGACATACTGTACTACTACTGAAAACAATAAAATATGTTTAATGTGATATATTGTTCCCTCTTAATGTTGTGTACACATCCCATTATAACTTTGAGGCCCGTTTTTTAAAAAAAAATGTTTTGTCATTTGTTTCAATCAGTAATGCCCTTTGCGTATGGTTTAGCCTTTCCTTCAGAGGGATGCTGTTGTCAAACTTTTCTAATCCATTGGATTCTTGTGAACATTAAAACATAATTAGAGACTGTGATAATGATGTTTGCGATACAATTGATAAGGAAAAGGTCCGGCGTGTCTCTCCAGAAATGCTTTTTTTTAACAAAATATTCAGACTATGAAGCATACAGATCCAGTATATTCTAAAGTTTCATTGTTTATTGGCACATTGGTTGTGTAGATAACTGACAATGATGGTATTTAACAAAGGTGAAATCCTTTTCACCTGTTTTGCTACATTCAATTAGGTTCAAATGGATTCAGAACCTTAATTCAATGTAACCAAAAGAAATGCAACATTTATGCCAAGAAACAACAAAGTGCGTTTGGTAGTTGCATATATGAATAAAAACCTAAAAATTGTTTGACTGCCTGAACGTGCTTTAAGACATGGTATGTAGTCAAAGCATATGAAAAGGCACTTCACTCATTTAAAATTCATTATCTGAACTGAATCCAAATGGATAATCACTACAGCTCCTACAGATATGAAAGAAATTGTATATTTCCCATAAAGAAACCCTGTTCAAATCTATACATATATTGTAAATGAGCCAAAAGACTACTCTATATCCTTCAAATATAACTGTATATCATTTTGTAGTTTAACAAAGATTCAGAAAGCTTATAGAGGACTCTGGAAATCACTTTAAATGCCACAGGGTTTTCAAGGAAGATGAACACAAAATTAATGTACAGTAGAACCACAAACATGAGGAAAGTCGGACAACTGTCCATAGATGTAAGATCAAATATTATCAGCCTCATCAACTCTGGCGAGAGATGTAAAAAAAACGTTCGTGAAGCATTACAGTATTGTGGTGTCCATAATCCAAAAATGTAAGGTTTCTTGGATCATCTCACACCCAAGGTCAACACTGGGAATCTTGGAACACTCTTGTATCAACAGGAAACAATATTTCCATGACTGCCATGTGAGGCTGATCTCATGAATTAGGTGTTGGCAGCAGAGTTCCATGGCAATATAAAAAGAACATAGATGGATTTCCCAAACAGCAATTAGAGTAATGGGCTCTCAAGTCAGAAAGGATAAAATGATTTAATTTGATGAAATACAAATGGAGTTTTGGGCAGTCTCGTCAGTGGTATTATTTCTATGAAAAGGTAAACTTTGTGTTGGAAAATAATATCATTCCTTCTCTGCGGTATGAACATGGCAACATTTTGCTTTTGGCCTGTTTTGCAAACTGTGCTCCTGGTGCCATTGTAAGATTTGAGGGATGGCTGGATTCCAAAATAATTCAGACAATTTTATTCAGAAAAACTGTTTCACTGTTTTCCTAAATTCAAGGTTGATTATAAATGGACTTTACAGTGAAGAATAACCCATACCACCCCCTGAACTAATGAAAGCAGTTTACAAATACACACCTTGTAATCTGTAGATGATGATGATGACATTTTGCAGGAAGAAATGGTTAAAGTTCTCCACAGAATTTAAAATTCCTGAACTTAGTCAAATTCTACAGAAAATGACAATTTTATGTTATCAAAGCAAAAAAAGAGCAACAAAATACTAAATGCTGGGATGTGAATAATTATGTAATAACATATATTTAGAAACCTTTGCAATTATTTTACACAGATATGCTTCTGCATAAGTCTTACATGTTTTTATGCTTTCATGTTAAATTTATGCAAACGAACACTGAATGTACATTTGAGCAATTTTTTTTTTGCTAAAATTAATTTTCAGTTATGTTCTGTCAAGGACAAGAATATATTTTGTGCCACCTGAAGCTGTTGCAGGTCAAAGCTCTTTATATAATAAACGGGAATGAGGAAACAACAGTGCAGTGGAGATATGCGGACCTGGAGCAAATTTTGTAAACACCCAATGAGTTACGTTTGTCATATATGGAAATTAATCAAATATAAATGACACGTTGTGATTGTTGTGTTAGTCTATAATCATATCTTCACTGTCTTTTTAACTGAAACACATGCACAAGTCTGGATTATATGTTCTTTTAGTGTTCAGATCTTTACATTCTGGTTAAGCAAATCTTCATGGAGTCCGTGAAACAGGATCTCCAGTGTCCTGTTGTGATACTGTTCTGAGATTTTTATAAGTGATTCTGAAGCTCTTCACAGAATTATCAAGAAAATGAAATGTGCTCAACTAATGTGTAATTCATACCAAAAGGAACTCTGCCAACACTGTAAACGGTATCAGATGGAAGGTGATTTTCTATACTTACCAGATAAAGTGGAACAATTTGTGACAGAAAAGAAAAAGAGATGTGAGTTCAGATGCTTCATGTGATTTCATGTGTAGGAGACATGCCTTTCATGGATGAAGGTCACATTGAGTAATTTATACTTGTTTCCATTCGCCATTGGGAATGAGTTTTAATGCTGTTTGAAATCCTCTCTGTTGATTTCCATGAACCCCAGAGTGACATCAAGGTATTTCTTATTGAACCTAAAATGGCATGTGTTTAAATTACATTTGGAAGATAAAGGAAATTACATCAAAAAGAGGCTGTTTTGGATATTACATTTTTTCCCATTCTGTGCATTGAATAAAGAAAAATAAGTTGCAGTAATATATTTTTTTCAATAAGAAGCAGGATACCTTTGAATCATAGATTTATCTTTTAAATGTAATAATAAACACAGAAGTCATCTAATTGTACCTTTTTCACACTATATATAAAATCTCTTTATATTACTTAGTTACATCTTAAAAGCTGCCTACCTGCAAGTTCAACATTTCATTATCTAAAACACAAAAACAAATCCAATGGTTATACTTAATTCAAACTCAGGGCAGATGAAGGAATTTAAAACTGAAAGAGGCTAGTAAAAGTACTGTAACATTGAAGCAGACAATGTAGAAAAGGATAATCACAGAACATCTAAAGCTACAGTATCAGTTTGGTCTACTTATCCAGAGACACATTTTGAGCTCCAAAATACATAAAATACCATTACAGTTACTGTATTTTTCCGTTAAGCAAAGCAAAAAATGTTTTGTAATAGACATTTGAGGTTTTTTATAGAATATTGAGCTGTTTTTAAGGAAAAACAACTTTTATTAAAATTTACAAACAACAGAATTGGATTTACATGTATTAAATGTAACTAGCTTAAAAATAGATTAAATGATTTTCAGACACCATAAGGCATAGGTTTAGTTTTATATATTATTTATTTGGTGAAATTCTATGATTCTTTACTACAGCTGAATCCTTAATTCTAACTGTAGTCATGGAAATATTAGCAGCGATTTGTGGGAGACAGAAAATCATACCTAATTATTAATTCTTCTATTATACCTATCGATTGCTTGTTGTTTGATATCCTGTAAAGCAAAACTGCTGAAATTCCTGGATTCTGAACATATATTACTTAGAGATTTTAATGTAGCTCTGTGGCAATCAATCAGATTTAATCCAAAACCAATTTAGTCCTCCTGAATAGGAAAATATCTTTTAATCTCTCTCTGACTATCCCAGATTGCAATTTCTAACATCAGTTGAAAATCAAAAAGATGCTTAAAAAAGAATCCTCTAATTCATGTATTATACAAAAGCCTATTTTTATTTCATACTGTAGGTGATGATTTAACATAGCATCCATGTTGGCTATTAATATTCTCTCTCTTATTAATTGTGATATATTTCTATTGAAGTCTGCCAAAAAAAAAAGAATGCAAATTAATTTTTCTTCTGTGTTAAGAAAAACTGTATGTTTGAAGAAAAGGTGGGCATTGGGGCCCATTTTAATAATAAAAAGCTTTTATTGTTAAGGCTAAATCAGATATTTATTCTCATAAAAAAACTTAACATTTTAAATTTATTTCAAAGTAAAACATTAAATATTTATCTTGCCTCAGAGCAGCAGTCTGTTGTCATGTACCTGATGGCACTACACTTGAGCTGGTGGTTCCAGTGGTTGATTCAGTCTACCACTGAAGTAGAAGTGAAAGTCTTTAATATAAACATCTAGTTAGAGAAGGCCAGATTAGGACTGACTGAGTACCTTTTATTTGCAGTAGGAATGAGCTTTGATAATGGAACATAGTAGAAGGAAATTTAGTCTTGTGAAGCTTCATGTTAATAATTATCAACACCTCTTAGAATGACTGTGGCATATCATTGCTGAAAAGGCGTTTTTTCCATCTCTTTAGTCGAGTCCCTGTGAAGAGACGTGCAGAACACCAGCAATCAGGTACACACAATGGGGTGAACACATTTTCTCCATTTATTGCCTTCTCTCTTCAATATGTTGCTGAAAAAGATGAGTCTTCCCTTGAGCAATTATAGAACAGTTCTGTCTAGTGCCTGAAGAGAAGAGACTAATGCCAGATTCTCAGATTCGTTTTTCGGTGTGTTGAAAGTCTTCATCTGTCCTAAATATAAACTGAAAAACATGGTTTTATAGATTTCATAGCTGCAGAAGAGAGCATAAGCTCTTAAATATACTGTATCATGCAAGTTAAAACATTTAACTTAAGAGACATTCCATAACCGTACTGCAGAGCAATGTCTGTGTCAGTTTATTGTAAAAATGAAAACTACAATGAGAAAATATAGTAATAAATAAGCAACTGAAAGCCAGTAACATGAATGAAGGAGCTCTTGATTTAAAATCTATGTATTACACAAGATTTGTAGCTTATAGTACCACAATATATTAGATACATAGTGTTTAGTTAAAAAAGATTGCTTGCTGTTGAGGGGCAGTTTTGCCGATTCTTCATTTTTTTTTCTATTTAGAGACAAGGTTTAATTACCAAATAACAGAAAATAATGATTGTAAATTTGCTTAATTAAAAAAATATTAAACAATGTGATACTGTTTCTCATTAATGAATAGATGGAGCCCCAGAATCAGGAGGAGAAAAGATCAAGTTTAGAGTTTTGTCAATAATATTCCAAAGTCAGGTATGGTGTGGAGCACGTGGTAATATTCAAGTCAGGCACTCCTATCTTTGTGATCAATATCTCGCGTGTCCACTACTAGCCTGAGCACAAGCATATCAATGGGACGTGCAAACAGGCAGAAACTTTCCACATGAGCCACAGGAGTATTCCTCTGTTTGACCTGGAAAACAACTGCCTGATCAGAGATATTATTTCCCAGCGATCGGTATTGATGCACACTGTAACCGAACTAACAGTGTCAGTTTTAAAATGTAAAATAGAAAAATGGTTACAAAAGGCAGCTATTCCAATTATGGCCTATTTGGAATAAATTCATTTCCGGATCCCATCCAAGGATTTCCCGAAAGCTAGGGTATCTGCTTCAACAGATAACCTTGTAATATATTTTTTATTATTTGTAATTGCAATGTATTAACATTCCCAGATGCACTGTGCAAATTCCAACCTTGGCAAAAAAAGTGCCAACCTTTACCCATAGATAGGGGCTTGATGTGGCCCAGATGTGTTGAGGCATGAGGCTATTGTAGACAGTCTTGATATTATAACTGGAGTCAAGTTTATGGGTCTTCCATTACATCCTGCTGTGTTACCAGCATTAGTATTTGTTGTGTGGAGTCAACAGAACCAACAGCAACTGTTCCCTGGCAGCCTTAAGATTCTTACTTATTTCATTAATAAGAGTTGACCAATGAGGCTGAATATTATTTGATTGATTCGATCACAGGTACCTTTCTCTTTTGGAAGCAATGGCATGGCTTTAAATATTCCATTAAAGTTTTAAAAAAGAAATAATAAAATTGTATATTGTACTGTGTATCATTACAATGTGAAAATTAGTTGTAAAATAAAATCCACTACAATTATCAAAGTAAAAGTTTTTCCCTTTAGTATTTGTATTTAACATTAATATAGTTTCAACAAGTTACACTTGACTTTAACTTCCAGAAAAAAACATCTTAAAAAACAATGACTTGCTTTGCCTACAACTAGCTACCAGATAAAGGGTTTTTGTTTTCACACAGAGGAAAATTTAGGCTCACTTGTCACTATTAAAAATTGTAGCTGTTTATGTAAATATCATCCTTGTAATTCATTCATTCTTCACAGGTTTTCAAGACAAATTTCAAGATGTTTCTTGTTTATTTTTCACATGCTTCATATCAAATTTCATAAATTCAATTGTAAATGACTGCTAGCAAAATTTCCCAGCAAAACTGGAGTAAAATTAAAGCTTGACTGCAGATGCTATATTTAAAGCTATAAATTAAATTATTAAAAGACTGGAGGGTATGTTACACCAAACGGCTGAAGAAAAATACTTTATTATTACACTAAACACAATATGACTGTCAAAATAATACATTTTAGACCAAAGACAACATTTATTTAACAATAGTTTGAGCTATTAGTTACAGATCTAAAAGTAACTTGATGAGGTATTAATTTATTATTGGATAGAACAACCAATATATTAATAAACCTCTATTGTACATTTTCTGCTTAAATAAAATTATGTCATATATTGTACTTTACTGGGTATATTATAACCAAGGCACTACAAAATGAATGGATAATTAGATTAATTGAACTAATCTGTGTTTTTGTCTGAAACTTTACTGTGCTGGTGGAGGTAATTAAACTGAAATAATGAAGCAACAAACACACTGCTTATTAGTTAAGTACATACTGTCCATGTAACACCTGTCATTTTATAAATGATGCATTTAAAGGCAATCTTTACCAAAAATAGTGATACTGTATATGAAATGTTACAAAATAAAAAATGATGGACTAAAGCAGTCCAAAATAAATATTAAGATCTATTGTACTGTATATTTTCTGCTTAAATAAAATTAATTATTACAATATATGTTTTGACTGAGAAACATTAAACTAAGCTGTTATATTTTTGCTTCACTGTATCACTTAATATATGTAACACATGTGTATGTGGAATCAAGCAAACCAAATTAAGTCAACCCAAACATTTCCAGATTTAGCACATCATTATTCTTTACATTATACTGAAACATTCATTTTAAATAAATTCCTTTGAATTAAGGAAGAAGCTGAATGCCGACTTAAGAACATCCACTTATTCAAATTAAATTAGTAAACATTTTGCTTAAGTGCTTTCACTCATTAAGTAAATGTTCACAATGTCTGCTGCTTGTGTTGATAATTGCTTCCAGATGAGATAACGCAGCTTTGCAAAACTGAGTACAGGTGTGAGATCTGTGATCACTCGGTTTGGGAGTCCCTTAAAACGTTACAAACATTGTTCATCTTAATGTCTAGTGAACGGTGTACTGCCGAGTTCTTCTTTCATGCAGGGCAGGTAACCACTCTTAGCTAAACTGTTAACAAACTGCATCAATAATTGTAATAGTTCAGAAACCTTCATCTTTGAGCTCTTCAAATAAAAAATAAGACCAGATAATGGCTTTGCTGGTAAACCTGAACCACAGCTATCTATAGGTCATGGAAAGAGGTCTTCAATGAATGCACAGAGGAATTCAGATACAGTATGTGGGTGTTCGCTTGCGTATGGAATACAAAGCAACTGTCTTTATTAGTCTTGAAAATGTGGTGAATTATCATCCACTTGCAATTAATTTTAAGGCAAAGTTTACTGGCCTCTCTAGGCCATTTGAAACAGCTCTGTATAAAATGTATGAGGTAAGTGCTATTTCCTCAGTAACAAAATCAGCAAGTTTCAGGAATATATCTACCATGACTCCATCTGTATGCACCTTTAATTCACCTAGCATGCTGCCTGTGTTGCAGTCTGTGATGCTCACAAAAATCATCACTGCTGTTTGTGCAGGTGAGTTCATTCCATCACAACTGTTTCTGAGTTGAAGTGATTAACTGGAGTTCAATATTAGCATGAACACAGCCATTAGAAATGGAGTACCTTCTTATTTTATCTGATATTTTGCAGTACACACATTGAAAATGTTAGTAACTTTCTCCAGCAGAGAGGGTTTAGTCTATCCCTGCTATGCAATTCAAGTATTAAAGAACACAGTGAAACAAACATTTGGTATTTTTGGCAAATAATGATCAAACTTTAACATAAGTATAAAATATATTAAAAGGTGCAAATACGGCCTTTATAAAGGTCCAATTTCAATTAAATTACAAGACAATAACATCTGCTGTACAAAGATTCTATTGTATTTTTGACCTCTTTGTTATTTCCATCCCTTCAACCACAGTTAAATGTGTTACCTATTGATTTGGGGCCTTTTGCTCTGTTTTATTTGATAGCTCAAGAGCATTATTAAGTTTTAAATATTAACACTAAACACTCCATTTTCTAATTAGCAATAATATCCTAAACCCTTTGTTTCCTTTATCATATTCAGGAGCTCAATGATTTTGGATAGTTGCTTGAATTGTTTTATTTTCTCACCCAATTTGGGATTGTGAATTTTTCTGTACATTTTCAGCAAGAAATGGTCCACTGCACAAGGAGAAAGAGGCCAGGCAGACGAGATTCTCCAGCCCATCACTTAGCAAGGCTTTCCACATGCCGCAAGCTCTGTAGACCCCGACAGGCCAGTCAACACTGAGTGGAGGAACAATGCGTCTCTCACTGACGTCACTGCAGGCCATAGGAGATCCTGTCTCGCTGTGAGCTGAGAGGGCTCTGGCTAACTCAACCCAGTCACACATGGCAGCCAATTGGCCCTGGAGACTGCAGACATGTAGCACTGGCAGCTCAGGTCTAGCAGCTTAGTCAGGACATCCTCGTGGGTCGAGGGATGGGGTACTTCATCTGTGTCTGCATCCATGAAACCTACCAAAAAAAATCAGAGTGCAAAGCATGCCTTAATACATACGTTAGACATTTTGGCACAGGCTGTATTTCAATCAAAGTTGTATGGAGTAGAACTCACACATACTGTACAAACCTCTTTAACAGATTTGCACAGGAATCCCAGACCAATGGCTACAAGGCAGCATCACCAATCACTACACCACTGTGCTGCAGTGGTTTGTGTAAATATACAATATATTGTGTAAATATATACAAATTCTATATATAGAATTTGACTGATTTTTTTTTAAATAGTATTGGCTTTCATGTCTAAAACTATACCTGCTGGATTTAGAAATATGAGAAAATGTTTTCTTGCTTTAAAAAAATATTTCCAGCTCAAAATCGATATTTCTAATTTATCATTTCATCATAAGGGCATTTAGAGAAAGTAAACTTTTTTTATCCTACAGTTCACATCGCCAAATGTTAAAAAAGACATTCTGTCATGTTGGAAACAGAAGGGGTTAATTTTCATTTTTCTTTCCTTTTTTTACATTAGATTAAAGTTTTTTTAATATACTTTTTGGATAGAAATAGATTTTTGCTATTCAGAGCAGACACTAAAGGCAATTTTATTTTACAGTTTTACAAGTTCTTTCACAGTGTTTTCATTTTAAGAAAAGAGATCCATAAAAACTTTCCTTATGGCTCAAACACTACAGATTAATTTAAAAAAACAGGAAAAAGCAAGGCAAATACTGGAAAAAGAACAACCAGATTTGACAATTATCAAGAAGAGGTCTTGTGCTTTGAAACAGTTACTTTCTTCAACAACGATGCAAGGATGAAATATTAAAGCTCTTGCCACTGTTAATTTACCATAATGCCACTAGAATATACTGTATGTACAATGTGCACATAGCTACACATATGACATATATGTGTTTACAGGGTGGAAGGAAATGTGTACATGCATAATTTGAAGTCTGTCTCAGTGCTTATTATAAACAGCTGCCATGTGATCCTGCCTAAAATACTTCCTTTTAGTTTTGTTTCCCAGATTTTTGTTCCAAAATCACACAGAAAACATAATTTACGGTACGCCCTTCACATGTATTGTATTTAGAAACACACACACGCAGAATGAATATTGCCCATTAGTAAAAGGACCTGACAGCGCCAATCCTGGGTTCTTTTGGTGCTGGAAAATGTCTCCTCTTTTAAGTGCAAAACCATAACATTACCATTTCCCCAAGTGCTTTCTGTTTTAGCCCGCTTTCTAATTAGAGGGATGATAACAGCGCTGCTGATTGGCATTATAAAAGCACCAGTTTGGCTTCATCTGTCCCAGGTGTGCGGCGTCATTTTTTTTTTCTCCTCGCGTTTCTTCTCACCGTTTCAGAGCACTACCTTCTCCCCCTTCATTGTTCCTTAAAGTTTCCATCAGAGGAATTAATAAAGATAAAAAGACATTATAAAAAAAGAACCTCCCCTGCCACAGCTTATCATTAGAACCTTTTATCAAAAGTACAAACTATACAAGTAAGTTTTTTTTTCCTTGTCTCTCCCTGTCTTTTCTCCCTGAGTGTTTCAAAAAAAAAAAGAGAGAGAAAAAGAGAAAAGGAATAAGATTGAGCTCTGTCAATGGAGTGAATGCACTATTAAATCTGGCTTCACTACAAAGGTTAGCAGATCTAACTGTCAATACTCTGAGTCGAGTGGAGTCCAGCAAAGGGAGGGGGTAGGAGGAGGAAGGGAGGAGGTGGGGGGAGGAGGAAGGTGGTGGTGGGGGGGGGCAAGGGGGGGTTGCTTTGTGAGAAAGAGATACTTTGATATTTTGGAATGTTAGAAGGGTGAATGTGAAAAATTGGAGGTTGGGGATCTAATTACCCAACCATAATTGGGGGCTAGGGAATAAGTTGCAGTCCTCTCAACTCACCGCAGATCAATTATGTTAAGAGAACATCTGTAAGTAGAACTTAATGAGGTCCATTAGAGCAACATGTACAGCCTTCTCTAACAGTACTTGTCAGCTTCTTGGATGAGCTGAAGGAAGCTGCTAACTAGGGACCTGGTGAGGTGCTTAAATACTGGAGGAGACATACTGGCCCACTCAGGTCTCTCTCTGTGTTCTGCAGGGGAAAGAGAGTGAAGAGCAGGCTGAGCAAAAAAAGGGGGAGAGTGAGCGAGCTGAGACAGGTGGTGTTTTTTATCCTAGCTGCCGCAGTTGAAAGGGAAAAAAGTAGCAACTCCGCAGCCTTACTTGAACCACGAACTCAAACCCGAAGCAACTTTCTTTTCTTTTTTGTTTTTGCCTTCAAACTGTTTTTTTTTTTTAAAGACTGTCCGGGGGCCACCTGCCTGTTATTTGCATTTAGTCAGGTTATGCCCATTTACATTAAAAAAAAAACGAACAAAAATAATTATCACTCTTGAGTGAAACAGAGGGAGCGGGGAAGAAAAAGACGGCATGTTTATCTGCTCTAATTAATCTACCTAAAACAAGCTCCTTTTTTTTTTTACTCCCAAAGAAAGTAGTGGAAAAAGAAACGAAGAGAAAAAAAAAAGACAACACTTCAACAACTCAAATTCTATTTCTGCAGAAGGCCTTTTTTTAAAAAAAGGTAGGTTATTTATTTTCTTTTGTGTGGTGTTGGATTGGAAGATATTGCAGGATTCCTATATTTGAAGGGATGGTGGTGTCGTTGGGGGGTGTTAAAAAAGGAGGATTAAGTAAACGCTTCTATGAAATGGAAAGTCTGATGAGAAGCTGAAAGGGAGCTCAGGCTAGGGTAATCAGACCAGGAAATAGCTCTTTACTTCAATCCTTTTTGAAAGATTTCCTGAGAGTCTGTAATTAAACTCTTAATTTACTTGCTGCAGAAAAAGAAACTGCTTGCCTTGTTAAAGACAACCTTTAGCTCGAGCGACTGCATTAAGCTGCGATTTCTTTTCTCCTTTTTATTTTTTTTCCTCCCTGGGAGAGGGCTGGAGCTGGTGTGTTTTGGGGGGCAAAGAAATAACAAGCGGAGTTTTCCCGAGTGTTAATGATGTCCTTTCGCAAACGTGTCAGCAGAAAATGATTAAATTCCACCTCTTGTTCACCAGATCACTTTGCGCGGGCATGTATCTTACTGTAAGACAGCTGCTGATGATCACATCTGTGAAGAACATTAGGTGGCATACAGTACCTCTTCATCTGCACATTTTCTTTTTTTATTATTATTTTTTTGCCTGTGAATAATTCATATGATTATGAAAGGGGAGGAGGGCAGAGGAGAAGGGGGTAGTCTTTATTCTCTACATCTTTATGCTTTTTTCTCTACTTTCGTTTCTGTTGCATGGTTAAAATATCTCTCTGTAAATTGCATGATTGGGAAGATAGCCTGCTTTCAAATAATTTAATTCATGACAAAACCTAATTACTGTCAGGTAATACCCTGTCAGCTTTAATGCATTTCATCAGTCATAATGAAAAGAGGAGCATTTTATGACCCATCTAATTATCATTACATTTTAGGGGAAAATGAATGGCATGGAGCTGAATGTTAACTATTGATTCCATTCGCATTCTCTTTTCAAATGTGGCGTGGCATATAATTTATCCATTGCCTCTTTATGTCTATAAAAAGAACACACACATACACACCCACACATGCAAACAAAACAGAAAAGAAAACAGACTCAAGACGAAGAGCAGAAGACTCATAAACGAGTATTTAGGAATCTGTCACCAGCAGAGGCGAGAGAACGAGACATAAAGTAGTGTAGTACCTTCCTGGCTGGTACTGGCATTACGATGCCTAATGCCACAAGTCCAAACAGAGCACTAATTAGCACAGAGTGATGTCACCCTAGGCATAGGAATAATCCCATCATTTAATTATCAGAATGATTTAAACAAAGATTTGCATAGATGCACTAATCAGTAGCAATGAATTACAGAGCGTCTCTTGCCAATGAGAGGTAGCAGATCATAGAGTTGGAAGGGAAAAAAAAACTCATCTCCTTGAACATAATTAATTTAATTGTCCTCATTAGCTGTACCATTTGTTTTGATTTTATTTCTGTCTTTCTCTCTCTCTCACTTGCTGTCCCTCTCCACATCCATACACCCTCGCTGTCTCTCTCTCTCCCTCCTTCTCTCAACTCCCCGCATATTGGCTGACAGAGGTAGTAGTGTGCCGTATGTGAAGCTGTTGTGCAGAGGTAGAGTAGGAAGAGCAAAACGGCGACTGAGTATGAGGATATAACAACAAGATAAAAAGCCAACAAAAAAAAAAAAACAACAACAACAACAACAACAACAACAACAAGTTTATCAGCCACACGATTCGAAGCGGAAAAAGAAAGCCGGAGCCAAAGCTACTTTTGTCAAACTGTTCAATAGGAGCGTCTCATTAATCTGCCCTTCCCTGCCTGCCTTGGGTTCTGGAGTCGCTGGCTGTGGAGGTTAGTGCCTGAGTGCTGCTTGTTTTCTTCCCCGCTCCCTGACGTTTGACTTTGCACACTGCAGAGTTTGCTTTTCAGTTTGGGAGTTGCATGTGGTTGGACAAGCAGGTACCAGTAAGATCAAATTAAAAGACAAAAATACACACAGAAGAGAAAACAATATAGAGGAGTGATTTCACCTTTTTTTTCCCCTCTTTTCCAATAACGAACAAGTGCTTCTAAAAAACGTCACGGATATCTTTGAATTCTGTATCTTAACCGATGTGCCTTAAAATAAAGTCTTAAAGAATCCGCCTGATTCATTTGTCTAAGTGAGTTGTGACCTCAAAATATTAATTACTACGAAAGGCACGGCATTAATGCATGTAGCATCCAAACCAATGTAAGGGGCATATTTGTTTACAAATGAAATCTATGGAAAATCTGAATGTTCTTTTCTGAGTCGTTTTAGCTTTAATTGGTTGTCCTGAGAAGTGGTAAGCAGAGGTGAGGGGGGACTAAATATCTCGCCTAGTGGATAGTAGTCAACCTGAAAGTTCAACTGAATTTTGCAAGTAAAAGGCAATGTACTGCATGTCAGTTGCAGGTTTCTTCTACGGCAGAGATGTCCAGTCCTGATCCTGGAGGGCCTGTGTGTGTGTGTGGGGGGGGGGGGTTCATTCTTACTCAGATCGTAATGAGCAAAACCAGCTGATTATTGGCTTAACTGGACTAATGTAGTAGTTTCTTCCAGCTCTTCAGGGGCTGCTGCTTTAAAGTGACCTTCAAAACATGCAGAAATAGCGAATACTTAGGACCAGGATTGGTCAACCCTGTTCTAAAGTGTTTCTCACAAAATTAAATTGTGTCAAAGTTTGCAATGAGTCTTCTGTACAATGTGCACTACACACTTTTATCTGCTCAGACAAGACATGTTGTTTCTGTTTATTGATCTTTGTATCTAAATTTCATACATTGATCACACTTGCAAATTGCAATCAGTGAGGCCATAGAACAGATTTATTAAATGACATTTCTAACCAGAATAAGAGATACAAAAATACTGTGAAAAAATATTTGTAATATTTCCAAGTAACTTTATTTAAAGCCTTTTCACTTGAAAAATATGTACTGTATACTATCTTCTTTTAGGTCACTAAAAAGCAAACTGTTATTAGCGCAAATCTCTTACAAATTAATCTCTATATACTGTATACATTAGTTCAAATGTTACAAATACTGTTCTAGTACTTATTTTCTGTTTTTTCTGTATAAAAATACAATCTTTTATTCTAGTGCTCTTGAAGAGAAGATAAATTTGCAGAACCTGTTTTTAAATATTGTATTAGTTCATGCCTCTGTGAAAAGCAAGAGCAATCAACCTGATAAAAATGTCACTCAAGAAAATGGTAAAAAACTAACACCAAAAAATCCTTGTTATCATCACACTTTAAGGACTGTTCAATACAATCTGTGCAACTACCACTCACAAAAACATTAAAACCTTGCCATACCATTGTATCCCATTATTACAGATTTCATATGCTTAAAGAAAGTCAGACAGCTGAACAGACAGATGTAGTTTGACACTGAAAATTATGAATGCCTTCTACATTTTCACAGTTTTTGAACTGCTTGAAAATACAATAGTAATATAAAATGTAATTTTACACATCCAGGTGTTTATTTAAAATGTGTCAAAAGAAGATTCTGTATTATACTGAAGCTTACAAACCACTGTAGTTATATTAAAGACAGCTTACATTTCAAACCAAATAAAGTGACAAAAATCAATTAACTAAGTCCTAAAATGTAAGCATAAAGTTTCTCTGAAGGGTACTGCTTTATTTTCAGATATTTTCTCTTTACTAAATTATAAATTAATTGAGACTCAATTAAAATAACTGATCTTCAGAGAGACTTAAAAAAGTATTAATAATAAATCTAACATTTTAAAAGAATGCAGCTAATTAGTGTTGTTTTGAGTCATAGCCTTTAATGACAAATTATGGTATTCTTGTACTTTTGAGAGGCACGTTAATAACAACTCAAAATAGGATGAAGTAATCAAGTATCTTCTCTGTTTTCATCTATTGATATCAAGATTGCCTTGATAGATTGTAAGATCTTCAGAGAAAAAGAAACTCAGTGTCAGATGTGAAATCTGTGGAAATTACATGCACAAAGCTAAAAATCAGTGTCTTCTTCACTGATCTTTCACGTGAAAACCTTCAAAAGTCCTTAAGAATTAACAGAACACTGCACATAACTGATTCATTAACTGAGTCATCCCTCCATCATGGTAAAGATATATTCATCGTTTTTTTTTTTCTATAAATTAGCTTTATTCAGCGTTCTACTTAAGGTATTTTATGACCATTTAAAATGATTTCTACAATTCCGATTTTAATTGCCAAATGTCAAAGCCCTTACCCCAGCTTTGCATGAAAAACAACTGCCTAACAAAGTAAAAAGATATGTCGCGAATAACACAGGTCCCTCTGTGGACTTTATAGTTCTATGTAGATTTAGAGTTTGCATGCGTCCAAGTTTTACAAGTAGGAGGTTATTTGTTAACTTCATACCTAAACCAAAGCGACACGATGGCTTCCCGGTTTTCGCAGTTCCTCTCTCGCTACTTCAGGCACCTGGGCTTCCTTCCAGACTAGGCCCCTTCTGTATGGAGTCTGTATGTTCCGCCCGTGTTTTTTTGAGTGTTTCGAGAAGGGGAAATTAAGATAGTCCTTCAAACGTTTTACAGGTAATGGAGATATTGGTATGTGAATTTAATGGATGGCATTTACGTAAAAAGGCTTTAATTTTCCTCCCAAACTATTTTTTTAATGATTTTGTACAGTATATACAGAATGCAGGACTGAACATAGAGGTCGCTTATAGGAAAACTGCAGCGTGATTAAAAAAATAAAAATATTTAATGACATACAAACATGCAATGCTAATGTTAGGAGCTAATGCGTATCTTTATTGCCCTCTACGGTTACAATCCCATTTTTTTTTATAAATGGAATAAAGAGGGGAAAAAGTAGAAAAGTTTTTCTATTTAACTTACTCATAATAACTCAATGCTCCAAAGGAGAAGGCCATGTGGTAGGGGAAACTATCGGCGTCAGTTCCTTGTAAAGATGCTGCCTCTGAAAACTGCATCCCTAGAAAGGCGGTTTGCTCCGTATTACTTGCTATTGTTTGACCAGTTTGCGCAGCAGTATGTCTTCTTCCCCACTATTGCTTCCTTTCTAAGCGTTCTGTCTTGTTTTCGGATTATCTGTAAGCACACGGTAATGTCTCCACGACGTGAGAAATTGCTGCTTCACTGCGGTGCTAGCAGAGAACTGTACATCGCTGGCTTAGTGTATTTGATACGTGTTGGCACGTGTGTGGCTGTGTGTGCGCGCTCTGGTTCCTCGGTCTTGCAGCAATAACTGAATGACCTTTTCTTGCTGTGTTATGTCTCGCTGGTGAGGGATTGGACTCGTAGGTGATAAAGCTAGGGTTCTCTGTGCTCCATCCCTCAGTCACTGATGGGTAAGTTGTTCTGAGCCCCTCAGTATACTACACGGGAGCTCAGCGGCGGATGTAAAGAGAACACCTGTAGCTCTGTTGCCTAACACTGCAATTAACTGCTTGCGGATCCATGCGGACCTCATTATTTTAAACTTAAAGATCTCAGATACGTCTCGGGCAATGCTTGCTTTATGAACTTTAGCTCTGAAGGGAGAAAGGTTGAAACTGCGCTACTGTGCCTGTTTTTAACTGAGTCCTTTTGCATTACTTGGCGAAGAAGGTGAGTAAAGTGCAGCTGCACAAAATGGATTGACGTGTACCGTAGTTCAGTACAAGTATGTTAGAACATTTTGAGACCCTCTTTTTTAAATATAGGGTGCCTGTGGAAGTTATGCATGCTTAATACAGAAATGATATTTAACTTAATTCATTGGGTTAAGGTGGAAAAAAGGCACCCATTCACTTTTTTAACAAAAACACTTTAAACGCGTGCCTTCACCAATGATGTTGTGTTAGCGCTGTGCATTTTAAAACCTTATTTGTGGATTTAGTGAAGTTTTGTGTATAAATAGATTATTTTCTTTATAGAAAGGAACACTTGTTGGATTTGCAACCACGCATTTACTGTACCAGGGTTTGCGTTACTCATTTGAAGTGCCTTTTCTAAGCAGAAACATACTGTAAATGCCGTGATGTAGATGAAAACATCACGATTGTAGATGGAAACTAGAATATGCTGAAACTTTGCTCTATGTGTAGAATAATTCAAGAATAAGGTAAGAGGTAAAGAACAGTAAGGAGCTGTTAACTAACAATCGAAAGTTTTTAAACAGTTTAAACATTGGTTTCAAACCCTCTCGGAAAACGCTTTGAATACGAACATTTTAGATATGACTCATGCCACTTAAAATCATGTTTTAAAAATAATAGCTTGTTTTATAATGTATAAAATGTCCCCATATCCCACCGTTACTGTCAGCAGCATCATTTAACGAGGACAATTGTTGATGATGTTCTTTATGCAATTCGTTACGGCTTTTATCTCCGTGTTTTAATTTACACGATGTTTACAATCCGCGTTACCCACTGTGGATAGGGTATACTGAAGTGGATATGAATGAGAGACAGTTCACGTACACACTGATATTTAGGATATGTTCCAAGTAAATACCCGGATAAAGGGAAAGAGATTTGCAGGATGAAAAGACGTTTTGTTTAAGGTATAATTGTTTTAGGCTTTAAAACTGCGCTAAACAAAAACATATATCGCATATCTCAGTTCTACGCAGTGCACTTGTCTGTGTCCAGTTGGGTTAACGGCGCTAAAGATACTTTCGCCGGTGTGCATCAGGCGTTAACTTTCCACCTGCAACAGACAAGGAAACGTCGGTTTAAAACTACAATGTGTTTTGTTGATATTATGTGCTAAGGCTGTTGATTGAAGCCATTCCGTGGTATTTGATTAAATTCATTATACAAGGCACTGAAACTGGCTAACATTCGCAAGTAAAGCATGAGGGGATTATAAGATTACGGCGCCGTTAAAGGGGTAAGCATGTGCTTTTGTCATCCGCTGTCATTTGCTCACTACCACTCGTATAGCAGCGGCTGCAAGACTTCCTTTTCATAATCGAGTATTGATGTGACAAACGTTGGCTACGTTTAGCAGGCGATAGTGGATAGCAGGTCTTTCCTTATTTTCCTGTTTATTTTATTTTTTGTCTGGAGCGAGGGTCTCACTTTGAACAATAGCAAGCCACCCTCAGCGTGCAAGCATACAGCTGCTCAGTTCATCCAAAGAAACGAAGCGTTTTTTTTGTCTCTCGAGTTGCATGGTGGTTGGGGTGCTGAAGTCAAATGCAGAAAAGGGAGAAAAGTTTCGGTAAGGATTTTTCGCTGTGCTGTGACTTATTCTTTTTCTTTAGCTTTCTGAGTGTTCACCTTGTCTTGTTTTATTTTAGGAACGTGTGTTGTGTAGGAATCGATGGTGTGAGCAGACCCGTGATCTGAAGTATTCCATAGCTTTGGGATGAGGGGTGTTTTTTCCGTTTATCTTCAATATTGTTCTCGGAGGCTTTAATTGCTTTCAAGAACGTTGGCTGGTGCCAATTATTCTGGCAGGTTTAATGGATAGCTTCAAAATGTTCCCGCTGAATGCTGTAGATAAAGAGGACGTTTAGCACCAAAGACTAAGCACATTAACTCAGAAAGTGATTTTTTTGGTCTTGTTTTGTTGTGCATGCAAGCTGCATCGAAAATTGGGTTCGCTGTTGCAAATCTCTTATTGGCCTTTGCCAAGCACTAGCACTTTGCTACCATGGCAACTGTAATTAAACTGATAAGAGTGGAAAAATGTCAGTATCGCCGAGTCTTGCAGCTGCAAAGGGGAGAAAAGGAGAATCAAATCGGGTCTCAGCTCCATGGCATGCAGTCGTCACGTAGTTTATATATATATTCCGTAAAATGGTATGAGCTCAATTTATAAGGGTTCGGACATCTATTTGTATGAGGTACCCTGAGGGAGTTTGAGTAACATCGGAAAACAGGCAAGGGAGTTCACAGAGAACCTGCGGGGTTGCTCTGGGCGAACGCACAGGGAAAGAAAAAAAATCTTTTAGGCCCAATCCAGCTTTATTTTCCTAAATCTTTTGTTCACTGTTGCTTGGCAATTGGAAAATCGAAGTGGCGAAATTCCTTTCATCTGGATCACTAGACTCCTGGCAGCCTGTTTTCTTAATTTAATAATGAACGAAATTTAGAAAAAGAAAGCTTCTGATTTTTAAGGCAGTGGTTCAGCGCATTATACAAGCTGTCCCAACGCGTCTAAATCTGATTGCAGGCTGAGAAGAGTTGAAACTCTTACTACTTTTCGTTTGTTAATGAGTTGCGGTTACTTTGTTGTGTTAACCAGTGAAGCTGAGACTGCGCGGATGAGTGCCACAGAACAAGGATGCATAATGGAAGCAATCAACCGTACGTGTTTCTTACAATACAATCCAGCCAATTAAAAGCTCACCAGTTTAAATGAAATGAAATAAAATGGGTGTCTGCTCATTACTGCAAACAGAATGACCCTTCAAGCTATTTTATGTATGCCCTAGCTGCTTTTTTCTATTAAATAAAGGGTCTATATAAGATTTCTATCAAATACTGAATTACGGCCACGTTAAAAAAAATGCATTGTTCCAAGGCTGTTAAAACGAGTTTTCAGGACTTTGAAATAACCTCTCGGAAAGGTTGTACTGTCTTTAAACATGATTCTGGACTGTTCTATTTTTTTCCACAAAGATTGCAGCTTCTGTAAAAATGTTTTTCTGCTAAGCAGGATATTAATACAAATATTCCTTTTTTAACATTCAGTTTATCATTTATTAATGCAGCCCAAGACTGTTAACGCACACATACAACTTTCCATGCGTTAGTACTGTATATTGCTGTTAAAAAGTCAAAATCTTTGTGACCGTTGATATTTATGTCTTGTGTTGAGCGTAAAGCGAATAATGGATTCCAGCATAGGTCAATGAAGTTCGCTGTTTAGGTCGGTTACATATTTTCCGTTAGTGGTTACTTGGGAAATAAATGTGTGGTACAGTATATGCTGTATGATTTTCCATACAGTCCTTGTAATGTCCATAGTAAGAAAGTATTAAGCGACCCGTACACATGCCGTTTGAAAAGCGTTGCAGACAACGTTGGCTAGTGTGTTTTAATAATGTGTTAATCGAAGAGATAAAAATAAAACACAATCCACAATATTCAAATGAGAACTCTCCACAGTGAAGCATAAGCCCCTTGTGCCTGGTAAGATACATGTTTCAGTTTTTTATGCAGTGCTTATCCTTCACCGGCCTGAACAGTTAACTGTTCCCTGTCATATATTCCCTTTTCCTCATATATACCACTTGCTCTTAAAATAATTAACAAACAAGAGGAAACTGACTAATTCTGTAGTTTTCCCCCCTTTTATGTTATGAGTGATTCATTATTTTACAGAACTGAGATATTTAAAACAAATCCACATGCAGTAATAGCCTGTTATCCCATTACAGACAGTAGAACCAGAGTTTTCACTGTGGTCATGTTAGTTGACTATTTAAAGATTAAACGTAGCCTTTTTCTGTCTTTGACCATATGCTGTTTTCAAGGCATAGCTGATACTGTAATTCTGTCTCAAACTGCATGTAAGAAGACCCATCAATTTAAGAATGCAATCCTTCCCTTTTCGGTTTTCATAATACTAACTCAATAATTTATAATAAGTTATAGTTCTTGATGATGTAAAAACAAATATAATACAGACACCACATGTGTTCCACATGAAGTCCAACAGTCAGGAAATTAATCAAATAAGCAAGCAAAGAAGCAATCTGTAATTTAAAGGGCACAATGGGAGGTAATCGAGTATAAAATGAATAATGGATTCAGTTATAGGTCAGTAAAGGCCTGTATTGCTGGTGTTGTGTACATTTGCAGTTAAGCCTATGGTTTAGCAGTTTCTGTCAATATCGCACTTTACTCAATCACATTCATTTTCATGTTAAAGAAACAGAGTTGTGTTTGTGCAACACCAAATTAGTATCACACTACATAATTGTGTTGTTGTGGCAGCAATACTGTAAAATAAACAATAACTAAATGTTACATTCTGCTAATTGTGTATGATACACAAATGCTGCTCTGTGATATTACAATTAAATTTTAGTAGTACTGATGTACTGTACAGTGTATAAATCTCTTATTTGCTATTTTGGGACGGATCTTTCAGTGTTTGGATGTATTCAGTTCCAAATGTCCAATAACTTTCAGAATGATTAAGTTAGACACAGTATTATGAAACTTTATTGGTTCTTAACACATGTTCATGGTGGTGGAACTAAAAATGTTTTCATGCAGTTATTCCCTTTTTTTCTTTAGTTTATAAACCAGATCTGGAGACATGCTGTTTTAAGTGTACACGATTCTTCAAACAGGATGCACTGGATTCTGAATTCTTGCACCTCTCCTTAAATATTGGGCACTCATGATTAATTTGGGATTTGGGATTGGGTCACTTTTAAACTACTAAATATCAGTTTGGTGCGTAGTGCACGTTTACAACAGTATTGCTATTTTTTGTTATTTGATTTTAATCTTAACACACTGTAGAACACAAACCTGAATCTAATGTAATCCTTTTACAGTTTTTCTTAGTTTTGTTTTCTTGTTACTTAACTATAATGTTATATTAAGGTTCTTGATTGCCATTTCATACACAGTCCTCTAAAATGTAGCTGTTGTGCAGACTAGTTAATAGCCCCATACCTCCTGGAGTTGAAAATGGCCACAATGGAATGTAAGAACTTTGCAGGGCATTTGCAGAATTGTGAATACTGTTGCAAATGAGCACATTACCAGCTAAAACTGAATTTGCTGTGCTTTGATCTTTAACAGTTTTCAGTATATCTTTCGAGATGTTTTCTGCTTTATCACTGTCGTAATTTCATAATCAGGGTTACCATATATGAAAAACAATCTAGGATAATAAGTCCAAAGAGCTACAGAGAAAAATAACGTTTTCGAAGTCACCTATTTTTAATGTATCTGGAGGTTTTTTTTTTCTCTGTCAAATTCTAAGTAAACAAGTTTTTACTTCAGTCAGTGTCCCCAATCGTTTTGCAATCAAACAGTGCAGGTTCCTATATACAGAATGAGTGCCTGCAGAGTTGGAATTGTTTATGTTAGGAAGTCCTGCAAAAATTCATTTAACATTACTGAGCTACGGCTCACTAAAATGTATCTTCAGATTCAAAAGAAGACAAAACACAAATGATGGTGTGTAGGAGTTGTATACTCCCTAAGCATGGCTGGAGCATACTAATTACTCTGTCCAGGAGTCCACATTGTTACCTCAATATAGCTCTTTCATATCACTCTTGGGTTAGTGGATACACATGATGGTGACTGCGGAATCTTTTCAGCCTTCTCCCAGTGGAAGGTAAAATTGAGGATTTTTAGTTGCGAAAGACAGCTTTGATTGTAATAATCAATGATGTAGGAAAAAGAAGACTAGATATCACTAGTATAAAGGTAAGAAAATCAATAGTGATGTTGATTTTGTTTTTGCATTTTTATGCAGTTAATGAAGATAAAAGTTACGGAATAGGATTTAGAATCTATCTTCACAGCAGATATGTGTAATTGTTTTAAACTTCAGATGCATAGAATAGTGAGTTCTACACTTTTTTAAAAACAGTTTATTTGAATTACCCATATAGCAAAGTTCAAGTCCCAATATAGTAAGAGGATATTCACATTTTAATTTGCTGATTATTCATTTGTTTTCTCACACTAGAGAGATAGAGCTAGAATGCCCTGTAATGCAAACAGTTCCTTGGGCTTATATGCAACCTGTTTTCATCACACATACTGTATGTGAAGTTGCTTATTTTCATCACATCTGTTCAAGGTGTGCCATGATTAATTTTAACATGTTTTTGTCTTTTCAGATAATATTATATTTCAATGACTAAAAGAAAGTTTGAAGCTACTTTATTTTCAAAGACCGAGGCTAAGTTGCTTTATGTATGTTTTTTTTTCCCCCAAACCAGATTAGTACCATTTGAGAGTAAAAATGTTATTGCAGTCATCTGCGAATGTTCACTGAACTGCTTGGATCATGGGGCATTCTTTTCAAATGATTTCAGAAGTTTTGCAAATACTGTACATTGGTTCACTACGATATTAATTGCCATATTTGCTAAATCTAAATGAATCATATTACTATTCTTTTCTTTCCATCCTTAGGCAGCCACATATATCTAAAAAAGCCAATTTGTATAAAATAATTTCCTGTCTTGGCAAATTTCTTACACTCTTTCTAACTAACGTACAGTATAGCACAGATTTTATGTGATTTGCAGAGGTTTCATCCGTTTTAGTTGTCCTTTAACCATTTTCCGCTTTACCTCATACAGTGCAACTATACTGCCAAATGATAGACACTGACTATCCCTTATTTTCTGCAATATACAGTATAATGCTTTTTTCAAAATGTTTCTAAAGGTTTCATGTATGTATAAAAATAAAATGTTGTTGTAATTGTTACATGCAGTAGGCAATCATTTTCAGGATGTAACAAAGTGATTTTGTTTACTTAAATATTTAATTTAAATATCAACTAACCTTAAAGAAACGACCACACTGACATTATGACTAAAATTCACCTTTAAATTCTACAGTAGCTTTTAACTTTTTTTGTTTCATTGAACTTCATCTGCAGTTAACTGCAGCGCATGCATTGAGTAAACGTAGACTGAAGGAAATTTTCATTTTACAAATAGGGCTTTTAATAATGAAAGTAGCCTGTAATTATATTTCACTTAGAAACGTAGCTGCTGCATACATTTAAGGTGAAATGGTTTTCATTGGTTGAAGCGTGCCTGAGCAAATCAAACTGAATGAAAATTAGGAATTAAGCTGTATTAAATTTGTCTTTGATGCTTGTATGAATCCACTTTGAGAAAGCCAACTGATAGTATTTTGGAATAAGACACTCCATGAGTCTGCAGCTGATGGAAAGCAGTGATATGTTCATAAGATATTATGTGCTTGTAAAAGTGCACAACATGAATGCACACAAAAGTCACTTCAAAGACTTTTTGTGCAGTGTACTCACTCCTATTAAAATAAGGACAGTTTTATAATGAACTGCAGGTAGTCAGGAGCTAAAAGCAGTGGTGCTTTTACAACTATTTTACAATTTTGAGCTTTCTCAAAGAAAACAGTATAATGCTCCAAATTGGTACATCATTGAAATTTATGTATTTTTGTATATTTCTTCCCAAATGTAACTCATGCCTTTGTATGGAATGTAGTGAATCACAACATAGTGGATAGTCTGTTGCTTGCAAAAGCCTGTAAATTTATATTTTAACTGCTATTCATACTGTACATGTTACAGGTCTATAGAATTATGTCCTTTTGCTGATGTCAGAAAGGGGATTTTTATTCAAATCACTTAACATTTATAGACTAGTTTCTGATGAATGGCCCAGTGTTGTTTAAAAGTTTTTGCTAAACGTTTTATACACAGTCTTCTAGTTCTACACCATTAAAGTATTTTGCTTTAAAAAGGAACTTGTATTTATTGATACTTATGTTTCTAAAACAGGGGCAGCACTGTGGTGCAGTGATTAGCATTGTTGGCTTGCAGTGCTGTGGCCCTGGGTTCAATTCCGGATCTGGAGTGCTGTCTGTGTGGAGTTTGTATGTTCTCCCTGTGTTTGCTTAGGTTTCCTCCTGGTGCTCCAGTTTCCTCCCACAGTCCAAAGACATATTGGTAGGTTAATTGGCCTCCAGGAAAACTGGAGCCCTGGTGCGAATGTGTTTGGGAGTGTTTGTGTCTACTGTATTGGATGTCTGCCCTTCGATGGACAGGTGTCCCGTCCAGTTTGTATCGCGCCTTGTGGCCTTTGCTTAGAGTGATAAACTCCCGCTCCTACGCAAGCCTGAATTGGATGGAAAATAGATAAGACAGGTTTCTAAAACACAATAACAATGCTGGTCCCAAAGGTGGACATTTCCTTTTGACCAGTGGTTCTGAATTAAAAAAAAAATACATTCCAGAAAGTGGAATAGCTTTCATCAGCTATTTAAGACACATTATTATTTGTAGATATTTCATGTGAAAACGTAAATGATCTGCCATGATATCTTTATCCTTTTGATCATCATCGGCTGTAATGGATAAAACAATATGTAGAAATTTAATCATGTTAAACAATGTAGTCAATACTGTATAAGCTGTGTTTTTTAAATGTAATGGTTTTTAATCTTGGTTCATGGCAATGAGAGTTTTTATATAAATTAGATCATACATTTGTATTTTAAAAATGAAAATACCTTCAAGTATACAATATTTATCATGTATTACATACAATACTGTGTTTTCCTGATGAATTTTTTAAATGACTATAATGTCGGTTATGCATGATGTAAGAGCATTAGGTCAGGTTTAGTATTTTTATATAAGTACAATGTTATTAATTTTAACTTAATTTGTATTTTAATCTACATTTCTTTATTTTGTAGCCTTCTATATAGGTTACTGTCAGTGGTTAGGCAGAATATAACCTAGGTGAATGGTGTTGATTTATCTAAACAGACATAAAATTAGAATTAGAAGGTATATATTAAAAAAATAATAACATTGGACAGTCTGAGCTTTGTGCTTGTGTAAATTTCAAAATCATGAGTATACAAATCACATTTTAGAAATGCAGTCGGGATCTGTAATGTTAGGTGTTTATATTTATTTTCTTAAATATGTTCTAAGTGGAAAGGATTATGTTTAATACTTATACTATTACCTGTACTGTTTCTAAAATGAGTATTTTTAACTTATTATTATTTGTATATTTTTGGTAGAAGGCTCCTGTTTGATAAAGTAGCTGGTTTTCACCTTGTTCAAAAAATTCAGTTTGGTGCATTTTAGGGTTGGCAGATGTGGTCTTTTCTGTTTTTTTATTATAAAATATAAAGTTTATATACATGTTAGATGTGCATACCGCCTTGTATATTAAAGAATACCAAAGTATAATCACAACATTTTGAAACATAGTGTATGTAAGCATCAAGAAAAGAACAAAAGACCACATCAGGAAATCAAAATACTTAATAACACTGGAATTAACCAAAGCAGAGATGTTGTACTTATAGAGGCATTACTGACCCAGATCTTTGCTGGTGTTGCACTATTGTGCTGTAAGATTTCTATTGGGGTTGGGGGTTTTCTGCCCACAGCCTAAGAAGACATACTGTAGGAGGGAGACTTTCAAGCTCTTTCTTGCACTGTGAAATGTTCTCTCCTGGTTGTACCTCAAATTGTGCACCCGAGCAAACAAGGCATGGGTAGAAATGTTTTAATATAAGAAAATCTGGAACTGGATGAACATGCCTTTTTTTAAGTAGATCTTATTTGTATATTATTCTCCGTCAGAAATTTAAACAGAAATAAGTCTCAGAGTTATGGTTCAGCACGATATACGGTAGTGTAACTTTATTAAACAGAAAGTCAGGTAAACATCATGAACCACAGTATGAAGCATTTACACATTTCAGAATTTGATCCTTAGTGTTTCTACATGTGTGGTCTTAATCTTTTTAAGACATACTTCCTTTTTTAGTTTTTCTGTGTATTGCTTTACACCTTGATATTCGGTTTATGCCTGAAGACCACTTTGGACTTCTTGCATCCTGAAATCAGACTGATGCATAGGCTCTTTACATGGCACTGAATGAATCGGTAGCCTCCTGACACTGTACTGTAAGAGAAAAGAATTTGTACAGAAAATAAGAATAACCGTATGCTGTTATTTGTTTGTCTCTATACCGCAGGTATACAAATGCTCTCAGTCCAGCCAGACACCAAGCCAAAAGGTTGTGCTGGCTGCAACCGAAAAATCAAAGACCGATATCTTCTAAAGGCCTTGGACAAGTACTGGCATGAGGACTGCCTGAAGTGTGCCTGCTGTGACTGCCGTCTTGGCGAGGTGGGCTCCACACTCTACACAAAAGCCAACCTGATCCTCTGCCGACGGGACTACCTAAGGTACAAGCACCGTCTTTGCCTGTGCGTTACACTTATTTGTTCACATGGCTGTAACAGTATTGCCTCCAGTGAGAGACGGGGACACTACGTGGTGGTTGTGTCAAGGTCAGGCAGCAGTGGGGGGGGGGAGGAGGAGGAAAGAAACAGAGATGCCAATGAAAAAGCAGAGACTGCTGCCTTCTTTAGAAATGAATACTGACAAGAGCCGGGCTCCTCCTTCATGACCCTAATTGCACCATACTATAGCTTTACGCTGCTTCTGAAGACTTACCAACAACTGCTTTAAGATGTCCAAATAAGAAGCTTCTGAACTCATCAGCTGTTGGTTTCAGCGACTGTAAATGTAATTTCAGATAAATTCATTTGGAGTTTGGAGTGGGGAGGGGTGTGGACGAACCTCTGCTTTTCCTCCTTCACTTTCTAAATCCCTTGCTGTTAGCTAGTCTATATTTGGATATTTCTTTTGCGAATACAAAATTCTGACTTTAGTGTACTTTTAAGACGTCCTAATACAGCACATATACTGTAATACAGGAAATCGGCTATCTTGGAAATGTAAGCTGTCATTGTTTTATTGAAACTGTCGATTACAGTGTTTTTTCAGGCAGTTATTTGTCTTTACTATTTAGTCACAGAGCTTGTTTAAAATATGTTTTGTCCTGTGACAGCATAGAATTTTTAGGATATGATATAAGAACTGATGCACTGAAACAGTTATGTTAAAACAAAGGTTTAGATCTCTTTGTATCCTGATCCAATTGGAAGGAAGCTCAGAGCATAACGTTTTCTAAATGCATCTTTAGATCCTAGATCCTTTAGGTTTCTCCATTCATGATGCCCATTTTAACACTTTAAGACACTGTACAATCCCAGAATTCTTCTCCTGCAGGCTTCGTGGTGGGCATATTCGGCCAGTGGCCCTTTTCTGCACGCTCATTCCTGTATCTGACTCAAACGGTATATTCATGTATAAAAAAACAAGATGACATCTGCGTCAGACTGTAAATATAACTGAATGTACCTGTATTGCGGTTCAGAGGACATAGTACTGTGTTTCTCTTTTCCTTCTTAACAGTTCATTTTATTCCTCATTTGGGATGTGAGGATTCGGTTGCTGTTTTAGACTGTACACAAACAGGAGTTGCTTTTGGGAGTAACTGCTGTGAACTATTGCCAGAGGGTTACAAAAGACTAAGATTATGATACAGTGCCAGGAGCCATAGTCTGCACTATCAAGGCAACATTTGTAACCCAAAGGCAAAAGTTTAGCTACTGCAATAAGAAAAAAAATTGAGGTGCAGTCTGTTTGGGAGGTCATTTTTTCATGTCTTCTCTAAGTTTCAGATAGTTTTAATAATCAATCTTAATGACTGTTGCTTACGTGAAATATTTGTTAGAGAGGATCAGATGGCATGTGTATTGATATGATTATTAGTTGAAAATTCAAGTGAATGTTAATATTAACGAGATATTATATGAGGAAAAATCAACTTTTTACTGCTTACAGTATAGATTATTTGTGTAACCCAATAAAATGCATCTGTATACACAGTAAAAATAAATGAATACTTGCATTAATCTGAATAGGAAGCAATAGAAACTATTTGAAAGGCGTGGATTCTGTGTGTATGTTTCATTACTCAAGAACTTTAGCGTTTTCCATGAAAAGCTTCTCATTTTCCTAGAAACATCTATGCCTCCCTGAATGTCTTGCAAATAAGGGAATATTCCAAATGAGAATATTCCAAAGCCACATAATATCAGGTTTTAAAAAAAAAGTGAATTAATGAAACAAAAGTTCAGAGGGTAATAACTAAGGTGTCTCTCTCCTCATATTTGAACTCATAAATCTCCAAGTCATTGCTTCCTAAAAAGCTTAAAATATGCTTTCCCCCACCACCACATCTCCATATTTGCTGCATTTCCTTGGTTAACCTCTCTCTGTATGGGGGTCCTGACGCCCTTCTCCTACTGTATAGCCAGGTGGCGTAAGACAAAGCTTCTTATTCCTGGCTCCTCAATAAACATTCTGACATTCATTTTCTTATTTGGGCATATTATTGCTCATGAAATCTGTTTTGCTGATAAACTGTGCTTATGTTTTTTTAATAGTTTGTTGACCACACTGATTTCAGCCATAATTGATATGGCTGTTAAGGCTATATAGCAATTCTTTGCATATATATTTTAAAAGCTGCAAGTAAAGCTGAAAATCATTTTCACTGAATTGTGAGCTATGTATGCCTCCTCTAGGCAGAAAATGAGAGAGTGCCTGGAATCATTTTGGGCTGCCTGAGTAACATTCACTAATAATTTCATATTTTTAGAAAAAAGCATAAAACTGAGACTTCATGCATTTGTGTATGATATGCGTTTAAGTCAGTAGTATAGAGAGTAATAGTATTAGTCTGGACGTAGTCTTAGTGAAGACAGAAAAATAGTGGGTTACCAGCTGCATCAGTTTGATAAGAAACTATTATTTTGGCTGATGGTTTCACACTTTTATTTTAAGTGATTTACACTTACTTATACAGTTGGGTATAGTAATATATAGTAATCTGAGTGATGTACCTTACTGAAGGATACATCAGCAATGCCGCAACCAGGTCTTGGGCCCACAAACTGTCAATTACAAGTCCAGTGACTGAGCCACTACTCCACTCCACTGCTGCCTGCCCCAAAACTATACGATTAGCTTAGCTGCTGATATATTTGATCCATGATTACTTCCGTATCCCCATGGGACTTGTACTGTGGCTTTAGAGGAAGCACTTAAAGATGTTCATTAACATTCCAGTATGAAATCGGTGTTTACATTAGTAAGTGGGCTTTAGTTTCACGAGAAATTCACTGAATCTCACACGAAAATGCTAATTTACCGTGAAAAAATACTGTTGTTTTTAGCAGTTTTTGCTACTGTGTCATATGTGCACGCTTATTGCCAGTTGCCGTGAGGGAAATTTTCTTGTATAAACTGGCACATTAACATAGTTACTCTCTCCTTTAAAAAAATGGTTATTAAAATGTCAATCCTGTTTTATTTTTTCAATGCCCTAAACATTACACAACACGAGATTATTAGCAAGTGACTTGCAATAGCGGCATTCAAAAACATTCTTCATTCAGTTTGTGAGGCACTGGTAACATGCAGTACAGTTACTGTTAAAGACCAAGAACACAAACTACAAACTACAAATAATAGTTTAAAATCTCCAGTATAATGCCAGGAATTTGATGATTGTTAGTTTACTTTTACCACTCCAACATTGAATGTGTAACATTCCTGTATCTCTAAGATATAAATAACAAAGAAGGGATAAATGCCCTTTTCTTCACAATTCTGAGATATTCTGCAGCTGCTTTTTAATACTTGGCAATAATTTGTAAAACTCAAATGCCATGGTCTTACTAGGAAATGGGAAAAAAAGTGCTACCCTGATAATAAAAATACAATGCTGGTAACCTCAGTTCATCTTGTCTGCGCTTCTTGATCCCTTCTAGTATGCATATTTTTTTATTTATTCATTTATAAAAATAAGACAATGAAACATGATTGTAAAAGTAAATAATTCAAGGCATTATGACTTCCAGAAAACCTACCAGAATAAATCCAATCCTGCTTAGTACAGTGGCATGTTATTAAGGTTGACATAACCAGGGTTAATAGAATCCAGCAGGGGTCTACAACCAAGAGTGATGTGATTTTTCCCACTAGCAGAAAAATAATAATCCCCATCATAATGCACAAAACAAATTAAATAAGCAAAAGGAGATTTATGCACAGCCAACTCAGTTTTGCTGTAGTGCATGATCAAATATTAAGAAGAAACAAAATAGGAAGCTTTTGCTACCTGGTAGCCAGAGATGACTTTAGTCTTTTTAAACAGGGGGAATGGAATAAATTCAGTTATTTGATCATGGTGTTATCTTTGTCTATATTTGCATAAGTACTGTACTTAATACATAAATACTGTATTAAGCAATCATTAGTCATTTCCTGTCCTATCACTGTATTTATGGTAGCATTCACTAGTGATAGAAATGAAGATCACGGTAAGAAAGTCATTAAAATACTGTATGTTGAAACAGGTAGCAGAAGGACAAATTTGTTAAACTCTTTTTGTGCTGTTATGTTTGTTTCCCTTTTAGATCTTGTAGGAGGCGTGATCATGTAGATTAAACACACATTATTTTTCTCTGCTTAACAAGGAATGTCTTGTGTAATTTAGTAGAAAATAAATAAATAAAAAATCATCACGGACGGCTTCCACAGGAGACGCCAGAATTTGCTTGAATGACAAGTAAGCAGTAGCTACAGAGAGAAGCAGTTCAGTTGAAACAAAGGTGGCATTGACAGTACCTGTAAGTACAGTACAGGTATCACAACTAGGCCAGGAAGATACACTGAAGTGCAGCCTAGGGAATGTACTTAATCCGTAAACACATCAACTGAGCACTGGAGGGTTTTTTGTTTGCTTTTTAACCTATTTTGGTAGTTGGCACTCCTTTTATATTTTATAACCTTGAGCACTGAAGGTTTTTGTGTTTACAATTCTGTGGTAGTTGCTAGGTATAACCCGATTGTGACAGACATCAGAGCTCAAGGAGGGAAGACTTGATGTTAAGACAGAAGTTGGGACTGGCATTTATTCAGACAGCTGATGAGATTAGTAAATGAAGAGGAACTTTAGTATTTTTACAGATGGGTAGCATAACCTTCTATAGAGAGAATGGAAATGGAAAGCTGCCGCTAAGGTCTCTCGTGTTCTGTTGCAGTGAATTACTTTTGCCATAATTACTACTCTCAATTTCTGTATCCCATTCCAGAAAATTATTGCTCTACAGTAGGAAAAATAAGGAGTATTTAACATACACAAGTGATTACAAAAAGCTTTTAAACCCTCTAAATGAATTTTTTTGTTTGTTTGTAAAATATAATTTCATATTTTTATACTGTATATCATTGTAGGAGCTTGTATATCATGTATACCTTGTATATCATTGTATACAAGATGTTTACAACTGCATGATATCAAAATGGTGAAATGCAGCTCATCCACTTTCCTATGTAAACATTTAAATGTGTTTTAAGAAAAAGGCATGTGGATTGTAAATTCAATGTAATTATTTTTATTAACACATTTAACTGAAAGCATAAACTGAACAACAGATGAACCACCGCATCTATTCTTCACATTATTTTTCTAGATGACCCTGCTGTTGTTAACGATAATTAATGATTATTTTAATGCATCTTGTGAAAATAAATAATTTATGTAATGATAAATTTCAATTTTTCATATGTAACACTTGCCAAGTAAAGTGAGTCTTTCCATTATTCACCTGTGGAGGCTGTTCAGTTTTTAGCCCTCACAGTAATGGCAATACTTCACATGGAAAAAATGAAGAGGAAGTAATGCATTAAAACATAAATGCCGTCAACATATTATTCAACATTCAATTATTTTCTGTTAGGCAACATTTCTTGCATATTCTAAGAATAAGGACATAAAGATAACAAATATGACCCTCGGTTCATAGTTGTTTGGCAGACGTGGGTGCAGAATTTTGTAAGCACCATTGTTTTACCAGCAGTCCTCAGTGGCACCACTGTCTTATAAAGTTGTATAATGGGATTCTTTTTCTTCTATAATCCTGTCATTTTATATTAACCTTATGGTGTGTGTTTTAGCCTCTTCGCTGCAGTGCTTAATACTTCACTACAGTTGACTCAGCAGCATAGTGGCAGCACTATGGAGGAGTGGTTTAGGTCCTAGACTAATACCTGGAAGGTCGTGTGTTCATATGTCAGGTTGGGTCCCCTTCAGCAAGGTACTTCTCTTAGATTGCTCCAGTAAAAGCACCAGCTAAATAAATTATTAATAATAATATTCAGCAACCATTGCATTACTGTAGGTGAGTCTCTGTGACGCATTTTCTTAATCAACATTTTTGTTAATCACAGTTGTGGCAAAAGCCTTCATAGCTACTGTATCAGGTCTTCAAAGTTTCTCAGAACACAGCATTCAATCTGTCAGACATCCAAAATAAATAAGAGCCGAGCTGAGGGATGTTGTATAAAATACTCTAATAACTACATTTCCCATTGGAACAAGAATACATTCTGAAATAATGTTCTGGATTATTTATTAATAACAAGATGAGTATAGGATTTACCTGTCTTTTGGGTGACTTGAAAAACACATATTCATTTTAGTTTTTAATGACTTATTTGTTTTTTGTGTTGATCTTTATACACCCACATACAAATGATTACTAAAAGTATCTCACTGATTTCTCCTAGCTTACAAATGGCAAATAACAAGTGACAAGCCTCTTGTTCTGTAATCTCTCTGATTTCTTAATCACTATTGTCCCTTCTTCAGTGTTTCATTTAATTTTAATTGATCGTTTGCATGTTCACATGGAACCCATATGTACGTTAAATAGATAGATACTTTATTGATCCTGTGAGGGAAATTGCAGTGCAACAGCAGCTTAACACAGAAAACACAGCCACAGTGTAACAAATGATACAATAATAATAATAATAATAATAATAATAATAATAATAATAATAATAATACAATACATACAATACAATCAGTACAGTGAGGGGTGCACTAAAAGAGTTACTCACAGTCCGGACACACAAAGAACAAACTAGAACAGAACAGTACGCAGAAAAATTGTATTGCACATATGAATATATATATGTAAATATAGATATAAATATAAATGTATTGCACGGGTCTCTGGCATATATTGCACAAAAAAACGGTTGTAAACGGGAAAAGAAAAAGAACAGATGTAGCAGTAGATGTGTAGATGTGTTCAGTCCAGAAACAGGTCACTGTCAATGTTGCCTCTGCCCAGACGCAAGGTGGATGCGTTGTACAGTCTTATGGCAGAAGGCAAGAATGACCTCCTGTAGCGCTCCCTGTCGCACTGTGGATGAATCCTGTAAATTCTGAGCTCAGAAATGTATTGTATTCATATGTCCTTCAATATCTGTAGGCTGAAATGGAATTTTGAAGATGTAGTTGCAAATTTCAACAGGGTAAAATGCTAAACTGAGTTGCTGCCAAACTGCTTAATTATTGTTTATTGAATCATTTTTTCTGTGTTACTGCATCTGACTAGTATCTCATTTTTATTTCAATATTGTGATATTCATCGATATTCGGAGATTAAGCTGTGGTGCACTTCAGGGAAACAGATTTTGTCAATACCTTTACAATTTGCGGTTTACAGACATGGCTGCGAATATCGGAAATGCACAAAACATTCCTGTTTCCTTTGTAAAGGAGGGATATGGAACTTCCTGGTATTATCATTTTGTTGTTTAAAATGCATAGGCTTGCCAATAGACTTGCTACAGTATGTCATTACTTATAATCATAATCATAATGTAAAGTTCCCTTGTCGCCCTCTAGAGGAAATGGGATTTTGAGAATACAGTTTCGGAGATGATCCCTCCTTACTGTGACATATTAAACAGGTTTTATGTCAGCTGTAGCCTAATATTTTTAATAAGAAAACATATTTAGCTAAAGTTTCATCTGTTCTCAGATGCATCTCTCCTTTGGGGTATGCTTATACGTGACCTCTCTGCATTACTGAATTGGGCCACCCCCACCTGGGACACATGGCCTTTTAACTTAGATTAGTTCTCTCCCTGCAGTGTGCTTATCAGAAAGGTATTTCAAGTGTATTTTTACCTTCCATCCATCCATTTTCTAAAAAGTTGTTGAACAGATTAGAAAGAATAACTTTAAGGAGTAATTATGCAATTGCGTTTATCGCAAGGTTAAAGCTCGCTGTTGAAGCACTGTTCACTTTCCGGGACATCAAGGCTCAGCCCAGGGAAGAAGCAAAAACAAAGAAACACTGTGTAAAAATATTTAGCAATATTAATAATCCTTCTATCCGTTTACTAATCCAATTCAGGGTTGCAGGGGAGCCTCTCACACTGTGGATAGGGTGCCAGTCTGTCACAGGGCAGACACAGCCACAGACACACACACATGCTCCCTAGAAATGGGAGCACCCAAAGGAGCTACCCACTGCACCACTGTTCTGCCCTGTTTCTAGCTTAAAAACTACCTACATTTCCCACAGATACAAAAACATTATGGGAAAGAAAGAAATTGTAAATTCAAAATAAAAAGCCTCTAGCGGGCTCTCTTCGCCTAAGCCTACAGTAAGTAACTCATATCTCAGACGTGAAGGTTGTGGTGTTACTATAATATGCACAACAAGGATGAGAGGCCAGTAGTTACAATCATCTGAATTAAAAAAAAACACAACTAGAAAAATACTATATTCAGAACTATCATCAGCCTTTTACTGATTTTAAATTATTTTTGTGTATATGTTGAAAAATGAGTCCTTGTTTCATTTGAGGGCTGTATTGAAAATATAGATTTAATCATATTGTAAATACTGTATTTTAATAAAGAAAGTTTATTAAAAAAATCCTTAAATGTATCCATTTTCAATACGTTTATAAAAAAAACCCACTGTGGGTGGCACAGTGATTTGACTGTTAGTCCTTTTATCTCGCTGCTCTTGTGTCATGGGATTGATGCCAGGAGAATTCTGTGTGGAGTCTACATGTTCTCTATCACATTAACGTGCTTTAGTGTCCATTCACCTCTCAGAAATGTACTGGCTAGGTTAATTGTCATTGTGTGGGAGCCCTGCAAAGAACTGGTATCCCATCCAGTGTTTAGTCCTTTCATGAAGCCATGAGCTTCTAGGACAGACTTTCCATTGCTTTTACTTTTTTTTGTACATTTCATGTACTTGAAATTATTGTGTTTTTACTTAATATCTTTTTTTGTTTTTCTCAAGTGCAACAAAACGAGAGAAAACAACAACGAAAATGCTAAAAGACATGCCTTGTAAATGAATGAATATCGATGCCTGAGTATGTCTATACACAGCCTCCCTTATGTAAAAGAAGTCTTTTCAGTACAGCAACAAAATAAAATATAAATACATGTTGGAAACGCTGATCTTGAACAAGCAGTCTATGAAAAGTCTATGAAAAAGAAGTAGATGTTTAGATCTCCTAACCAATGTGGAGAAGCAATTAAAATATTATGATCTAATGGTAGGATTCTAAAATGAAGAAGTAAGATGTAATTTAGAATATTGCATTGTTAATGCTGGTTATGTTAAAGATATTGCTGGCTGTGGCATCAATCCAGAAAAGAACCGGTGCATTCCTGGGCTCAGAAAGATAGCTTGAATCTGACAAATAACTGAATCTTGTTAGTCTTGAATAGAGAAGACCACAAGGAATCCTGAGTCAAGAGTTAAAAAGAATCTTCAAACACATTGCCAAGCTCAACTAATGGCCATACACATAATTAACAGTGAAACACCGATCAGAAGACAGAAGAAGAAGCCAGAAACTACAGAAAAGTGCTTTTAAAATGGAGCACAAGTTACAAAGTGTTGTTAGAGTTTGGAACACACAGATCAGCTGTATTGCCTTAGCCCTTCTTTTAAAGGGCTGAGCAGTGGCTCTGTGGCTAAGGATCTGCGCCTGTGACTGGAAGGTTACCGGTTCAAAACCCACAGCTGGCAGAGGAGTCCTACTCCACTTGGCCCCTCTGAGCAAGGCCCTTAACCCCAACTGCTCCAGGGGCGCCGTACAGTGGCAGACCCTGCGCTCTGACCCCAAGCTTCTCTCCCTGTCTGTGCGTCTGTGTCTCCATGGAGAAGAGCTGGGGTATGCGAAAAGACAAATTCCTAATGCAAGAAATTGTATAGGGCTAATAAAAAAACATCATTATTATTATTATTATTATTATTATTATTATTATTATTATTATTATTATTATTATTATTATTATTATTATTAAGAAGCCTCTGCATGAGTTCCTTGGGCCAGTTACCTATAAGCATCCAAATGAACTTGAGCAGCCTAGTGACCTCCTCTTGTTTGTAACCCGTTTAAACCCTTATGTAGTTCTGCTGAAACATATTTAGTGATGAAGTGTCCAACAACATTTTTGTATGAAATGTTTTGACAATATATTTTTGGCGCAATGATGTACAGAATTAAAGGATATTTCTTTTATGTATTCAGGTCTTTATATCATTTTCATGTTTTTGGCTGGGGAAAATGTGAAACAGAGACTGCTGTAGGTAAAAGCATAAAAAGAAATATCATATTTCTGCTTCCACAGTTGCTCAAATCAAATAGTTATTTTTGACTGCTAAGTGGTTCAGTCTAAATGCTTCAACAAGAATTGTAATTATTCTTCTGCTGTTTATTATTATTGTTGTAGTAGAGACAGCTACAGTTTTTATGTAATTGATATAAGTGTAGCCTCGAAGGATGAGTATGTGCACTATGTCAATAGTTCTCTTAGATCAGTGCAGGACAGCAGTTTGAGTGAATAATTGGCATTTCTAAATGTTTTCAGGAGGCCTTTCACTGTCACTCGTTGTATAACACAGTTTAGAAACATTCATATTAGTCGTTGTAAAGGCAGCAGTGGCCGTCTAAAACCTAGCTGTGTACACAACACCTTGTCAAAAAAGTTATTTAGTGGCAGCACTGAAGAGAAAACATGCTAAGATAGTGAGTTCAGAATTTTAGATCTCTTGCGTCTCTTTGAAAAATGATGAGACCATGATCGTATTTGTACTGAGGCATGCAGTTTCAAAACTGTTCATCCAGACAAAGACAAACAGCCTCCTTTCAAAAGATTGAGAATGCACCTAACTTAGGTAAAGAAAAGGAATATAGTAACTGAGTGCAGGCCTAGGGGTTATTAATGATATTATTTCTATGGGTACTGCAGCCTTATGGAGAGCATGCATCTATTTTTCTGTGAAAATCAGATTTTTTTCCACCTAGCATTGTTAGCACAGCTGACTGTGAAAATACATGATATTCTATGGGCTAATTTCCATAATCAAGCCACTCCAGCACACTGGGCCTGGTTGCCATGGCATTAAGTGGACGAGAGAGCACAAGACTCCTCTCCCTGGACAGGACACTGATCCATCGTAGGGATTGTCTTCAGCAAAACTGGTCCCCAATCAGTTGGCCGTACTAGAAGTATTGGGGTAAAGTCCCTCACTCCAAATAACAACGGCAGTGTCAACAGAACCTGAAACCCATTAGTTCTACCCACTACGCTACACTGCCGCCAGATGTTCTGTGTATGAGGAGTTACTGTTTTCTAACAATAGTTAAAAGTTTATATTTCCTACCTGTTTTTGAAACCTTTTAAGCGTTGTTCCATATAGAGCCCTTAAGTGACCAGTACAGTTTATCATAAGGTTTGTTACAGCTTTACCCAGACTGAAAGATTGAGGCCAGCCCTGACCAGTACAGATGGGAGACTTGCAGCCAATTCAGAACAGACCATAAAATCATCCCTTACAGAATAGTTTTTATGCTTACATAGTTTTGACTTTAATAATGTTTTCCATGAACATGAGTGTGCTAGCATTTATTTATTGGTCTCTTTTAATTTAATGCAGAGCATGATGCAATAGTACTTTTCCAGTATTTCAGTATGGTGTATTAATTGTCATTGCATATACAGTACAGTATCTATACTTATGACTTGTATATTTTATATATTCAAACTGTATATGATTTCAACTTATTTCTTATTATTGCTGTGCTTATTGCTGTCAGATATTTCTGTGATCTCTGCAGCATCATAGAACATGCAAGTAAAAAATACATATATTTTAAAAGATACAGTACACTCTTTTATACATCTTACACACCCATTTTTACAACGTTTTTAACATGTAAATGTCAACCCAGAGAATTACAAATATAAATACAGCATGTGGTTCACCTTAGTTTTGGCAATCGGTATGCAGCACTAGATGTGCAGTAAAGTGGTGCGTGTCACACTGAAAGGACACTTCAGATCAGAAAAGGATAGACACAACAGGGTGCGAGGTTAACTTGAGTTTACCACTCTCTCAGAAGTGTTATTTTCAACCCTTCAAACACTACGAATGAAATGTCTCCTCTAAACCTTAAGTAGAATTGCCCTCATACTGAATCACAGTGGTTGATTCAGCCTCATAATAGTTTTTGTAGAGTCATACATCAATGAAACCACTAATGCCTTGTTACTGGGGCTTAGTCCCCATCCACCTCACTCCTTCAGTGTTGGTTTTCTAGCATTTCTATCCTGTTTATTTGCTGCAGCGTAGTGTTATTTGTCCTTCTCTGTCCTCCCTTTGCTTGGAATGCATTGGAAATGTACTCTGAAGCAATTGAACACATTACTGGTTTGTGTTTTGATCAGTCCAGAAAGAAAGAAACTTTGCTGGCCTCTGGCTCCGTTCAGCTTGCTGCACATTCATATTATTAACTCATTCAGGGCAGTTAAGATGCTATACAGTTCATACAGTATGAAACTTTTTTTCTATTTGACATCTTATTGCCCAGTTTTATTGGAATATTTATGGGGACTAATTATGTAAACCCTGGTTCACTGGGGCTGTATAGTTTTTGAGTGAACTGAAGCTCTAACTCAGGTTGTGTACAGTAAATGGTTTACACTTCCTAAATGCTTTAGAAATCTTACTTTTCAGTGTCAGTAAAAGACAGATACTTTAAGAGGATAAAAAATCTTCTCAACCATGTGACAGTACAATTATCTTAAACGCAGAAAAAAAACAAACCTGCAACTTTTTCAATTGTCAACAGAAAGGATTGCTGTAAGTGAATAAAAAAAAACTTTCACATATATCCTGTTTGAAATGGATAAGATGTGCAATATGTAATGAGTCGGAGCTCTTAAAGAGCCCTGGTAGCTATGTCACTTCTTTGGTTTGTTAAGAGCATTTAAATCTTTCATGGCAGGAGACAAGTTCTTTAGGGTAGAATATTTGAGAGAGATGTTTCTGTGATTCTGTGAGAATGTGGATTCAAATCCAGGCCTTGGCTCGATATGCTCCGTTGCAGCCTATTTTGTAGCTTGTCTAGAACAGATTGACTCCTGTCAATCACAGAGGTTGCTAAAGACGTCAAGAAGGAGTGCTGTAGGCTTTAGAGTATACACAGCCCCGGGTGTGGTGATTGTTTTGGGCTGTTGAAGATTGCTTATAAACTCTGTGTCGGTTTTTGGAACAGCGTTTAGACACAGCTGATTGGTGTGTCTGTGGAGGTTTAAACTGGGGTCCAACTGCTGTGGTAAATGTCAATTTATAACTTTCACCATTGAATGCTGAATCCTCTGGATGTTTAAAAATAACTTGACCGATGTGTTCCTTTTTAGCCACATTGGCTATATAACTAGTTGCCTCAAGAAGTAAATTAAATAAGATAGAAAGGAAATATATACAATTGTTTTCAAAATAGTGCAATAATGTCTTGTGTGATTATGATATTTTTTATGTAGAACGATCAATTGACTTTCTTTGAACAGCAGACAGTGCTCAGTAAATCTACTGTATTAACCTTCCAAAGCTGTGGATACATGAACCCATTTCCACCTTTGTGTTAATTCATTCACTAGATAACATAATATAATATTAAATGAAGCTGGTGAAAACTAACAAAGGGACACCTTTGCAGAATAGTCTGGAATTTATACTCGCTGCTCTTTATATACTGTGCTGTTGTAGCTGAAAACCATTTCTTTACCACCCATGGAACATTTCGTTCTGTGTTGTAAACTGTCAGCTATAAATATTGGATCAAAAATAGAATACCCTGATGAGCATTGCCCTCTGGTCTTAGTTAAGGTTTTAACTTGGGTTGTTCAAACAGCAAAAAGTGGGCCCAATTGCTGGCTGCGTCCTACCAAATATAAATAAATCACTGCAAACACACTACCCCCCAGTTAAGAATAAAAAAGTGTTTGACAAATGGAATGCGAATGGATCAAAATAAAAATCAAGTAGAGAGGAACAGAAAAAATGAATGTGACAAGATTTGAGAGAGTTGATTTTCTTTTTAAAGAAACAATGGACAATTAATGGGTCTTTAAAAAAGTATTACACAAAGGCAGAAAAAATAACCTATTACTCTTTGTGTTTTGCAACTGTGTTTTGAACTTCGTTCAGCACTCTTTAATTAAATTTGAACTTTTAGGATGGTGCATTTATAAGGTCAATATTTGAAAATGCACCAAGAGAAAATTCTCTTTCTTCCCCTGCAAATGCACCTGTACCAGAATTATTTGGAAACGAGTGCCATTCTTCCATAAGTTAGAAAATCTGTTGTTGACTGACATTGTCATTGCTCCTTTTGTCTTCATGCTGTTGAACATTCTTTTTTTTTGCATTTCATCTTTATTGGTCTCTAACAATGACAATTGTTGGTAGGGAGTTCAGTGCTGGCTTCTGGCTTCAATGGGGAAATGAAGAGGTGGGCACACTGAGAGGAGAGATATTTCTTTTGAAAAAAGAAAGAAAAACCGTGAAAAAAACGTTCACCTGCACAAGGATGAGAGGCATACAGATGGCAAAACAAAATCTAATGAGATGTAGAAAGTGGATCGTAAAGTGTCCTTGGGTGATGGCTTGAATGATGCTTTCTTCATGTTGAATCCCATTAAACCTTCATCGAGCAAAAACCTTTCTAAATAGCTTGCGCTCCATTATACAGAGCAAAGAAGAGACAAGACAAGATCAAGGCTGAATGGAGCATTTCACATTCCTGAAGAAACTTCACCACAAGTGCTACTTAGCTTTAATTTTGAAAGCAGTATGAAAGATATCTACTCCTTTTAAATTATTGTGACACAGAATGAATCCCTATTTGCAGATGAAACAGGGTGTTGATTAAGCTACTTCATCAAGCTTTTTAATTGAAGTGTTTCTTACTTTATCTTCTGAAAGGAAGATCAGATCTATTATTGTTGTGACCTTAAGAATCATCATCTTGACATCCATTTAACTTTTTAAAATGACTCATTAGGAATAATTGTTACGCTCATTTTGTTTTTAACCAAAACAGTCAAGAAATTCTTCTTATTCTTTCTAGGGTAGGCTTTCTGTGCTCTGTTACACAGCAATTCATGTGAAGTAAACATTGCTTTTAGATCTTGTGGAACATTTGTACAGGGCATTGTAACACAATAGTTGCCTTAAAATTAAATTCATTGCCCTATAAATGTTCAGTGCTGCAGAATAAGCTTGTAATTAAAATCAGAAGGATTAAAAATGATTAGGCTCCCTTATAGCCTTATTTAGATGTACTTGTAACCTTTATTAGGTTCCAAAATTGTGAAATATAGCCTGAGCTGCTTTCTTAACATATAACCACTTTGTTAATGGTTTAGAAGCTACCTACAAATGTTTTTTCAGTGGTCAAAACATTATTAAACAGTATAAATACAAAAATCAAATGTAAACCCCTTGTTTCAATTTACTGAAAAAACAAGTAATTATTTTACAATGATATATTTTGTCAGTTATCAATATCTTTTTTTACATTTACAATTATACCAGCCCGTTTAGAGTGTTTTTTGTACCCTCACAAAAATAGATCTTTTCAATTCTTTGCTGTTTAGGAACCACGAAAGAATAGTTAAAAGTTTGACTTCCCATCTGCTTTATCCTTATGGGAAAATCACAACATAAGTTGGCATAGTTTTGGTTATAAAATGTGTAAAAAATCTGAATGTGCTAATTAATTCTTAAAATGTAACATTTACTTTAAAACTTTATCATACATTTGACAAAATGTGGGCTGATTTTTTCCTCTGACAAATTTTGACTCTGGAAAAAATAGTTTTGTTATTTATGACAATTTTAACACACAAAGCAGCTACTGCATATAACTACAACTAGAAGGTCTCAGTATTTTATTAATTTTTCTTTTAACTCTCAGGAAAACTGTTTCCCCTATTTTCTGGTCTTGAAGGAGAAAGTTCACCCCACAGTGAGCGTGTTCCATCATATCCTACTAATATCCTCCTAATTATTACCTCAAGGACCTTTAAGGCATTGTATATTTGTTTTTTACATGCAAAAGTACAATTATACAATGATGGCCCCTGGATATTTTTCCATTCTGTAACAGTAAAGTGAAGGTTAAAATTGATTAATTATAATTAGTTAGAAAAAATGTGGCATGTTTTTCAGTTACCTTTTTCTTTAAAAATAATTTCCAATTCAAAAATTAATCCTTGCTTCAGTTATTTTCATTTTTTTTCAGAGGTTCCTGTTCCATTAGCCATGGAAAGGCCATGGCCTTAAGTGATTTCTCTTTAAATGATGCATGGTGTACTTGTCTCTTTCTTCTCTGTTAATTGATATATTTTTTTCACACCGTGATACATATGCTAAGTGGCAAACACATCATGCCGCAGCTTGACAGGGAACTTTCTGCATTCTAACAGTCACAAATGTCTCCCAGTAAATCTTATTACAGTTTTCTGCTACATCAGTTTAACCATTATAAATACCTACTCGACACATTTGATTATTCCCTTTATTAACCTCTACAAAGAAAAAAACAGCTGGGTTATGAACTTCAATAACTAATCTAATTTCTTGCTTTATTTAATACATTGCAGTTTTCTGTGGTAGTCTTCCACTTTTAGATCTTCTACAATACCTGGGATCTCAAGCTCTAGTATTCTAAAGGACTAGCAATTTGTAGGGCATTCGTTTTCCTGTTCACTGAATGGCCAACTTAATAAAATTACAATGGTTTGTTTTGACTATTAAGATTTACACTTTTTGCCTTGAAAAAAAAATGTTCTTTTCTTTTCTGAGCCTCTTTTTTTTCCTCAACGAAAAATGCAGTACTCTAACATTACAAGGTGAAGAATCCCCAAGTGCATGTTATTATTAATAACTGCCAGGCTCGGGGTCATGAAAGAGAACTATTTAAAGCGAACCTTGCTAAGGCATGTATCTCTCTGCTGGACAAACTGTAAAACAATCTTTTCTCTACAGGATCTCACTTAAACCAAGAATAAAACATGACAGATTGTATGCTGTCCAGGAAACGCATTGATGACATTTAATTTACCAAATGATTTTAGCTTCTTTTTATATTAGTAAGTGAAATCAGCATTCAATAGTTAATAAATACAGAAGCTGGTATATGAATAACAGTTTATGCAGGCATTGAAATCGTTTTTTTTATCAGCGGTAATGCTGAGGGTTATAGTGCCTAAGTACTGTATCAAGCTCAAAGGGAGGTTAAAACATTCAGTTTTGGAGCCCTGCTTTGCTTAGGATTTCCTCATTAGCAAACGTCTTGATCAACTTTGAAGGGGTGGGCTCATTAACATGTCAAGTGTCTTTGTGCCTTAAATGTGCGGTCTCAGGTAGGCTTCTCCTCAGTGCAATACTATTGGCAGACAGCTCTGCATACTAGAACTAGGGGGTTTTGAGTAGTAAAAGAAATACTGTATTAAAAGTCAAGAAGAGTACTAACAGTACTACTGGTACTAGCAGAACAGTGTGGTATTACATAAGTAGCTACGAGCTTAAATCAGCATTAAACAGTTATTGTTGAAAATACTGCAATCACGCCATTAAAAATAAAATTACTTCCATTTTATTTGATGTTCGGTGTACCTTTTGTGAATGGGAATTTAGTTATACATAAACACTGAGTAGAGTGGTATGTCCCTTAAGAGCTTATTATTATTATTATTATTATTTTATTTTTATTATTAGTCGTTCATGTCACTCATTCCGACCGAAACAAAATCTCAATGTAGTATTCGCTAACATTACTACAAACGTCTTGAGGCCGTTTGATGTGATGATGACGACTCCTCTGTTTTCTGTGCCTTCATCTCCCAGGGATCTAGCTCCTGTGGGCTGAACCAGTCTTTTTGCTGTATTTAAAAAGGGAATTTGAAATTTATGTGGCAGTGATGGTGCCTCCTTAACATTGCTTGAGGGAGTTTTTTTATTTTCCTTCCCCCATTGCTGAACTTACAAATGCTGTAATAAAACATCCTCTTACACTGTAGGGACAGATTTCAGATTTGGCACAAACTCATTTTATTCGTTTTTGTTTATTCTGGATGTTACTTTTGTTCAAGATCACTCTTTTTGTACAAGCCAGAATTAGCTCACGGTTAGGACAATGGCTTTGTGTGTGGCTCTTGCCCTTGCATTCATGTAAGCAAAATTGGGCTCTCTTTTCTAAACAAAACCATTTAAAAACACACATTGTCAACAATACTTCAGAGAACAATCATTGTTTTTAAAATGCCTTTATATTAGCTTCAAATGGAAGAATGCTCTGTATCGCTCCTCTTAGAATGCCACACCATGTTTAAAGCTTTTGTCTAGAAGGTTCGGTAGCATTTGCAGCTGTGGCTCATTGATTCCAGATTAAAAAACTTACTGAAAGTGAGATATTTTTGTTTCTTTCCCAGTCTCTTGGTGAAATTCCTCATTTAAAAAATGTTTAATCTAATTAAACTATCTAATTGGCATTATGTTTATTAAATAAGGAATATGCCTGTGCCTTTTTGTTAAAAAATCCAATTTTTTGGATAATGTTCTGCTTTAATATATGCAAACATTTGGTCATTATATTATAGATTTGTCACATGACTGTTATTTAAAGTTATTTTGATTTTGTCTCTGTAAAGAAGATAATAAAACAAGTTACAAAGTTACTCGTTTATGTGAGTTATGAACTTGGGACCTTTGCCTTAGGTATTAAAACGATGGGAATTCTAAGTGCAATCATGTTGAGAATGTAGAAGTACTGTGTAATGCCTAAAAAATGGTGTTCATACAGGGACAACAATATATGTCTTAACAATAATGTAGTGAGAATTAATATTTTCTTCTGAGACAAAAAATGATCTAGTAGAGCACCAGTTGAGCTTCTGGCTGAACCTGTTTTTATACATATTAAGTATTCGCTAGTACTGTCAATAATTGTAAATCAATAGAAATATTTACAGTATCGACACTCCTGTACCACTGATGAAGAGTGTTTTTCATATTAAACTCCCTCTGGCTACAAAATATGCTGCTTTCCTCCTTATATCACTTATTGCACAGATTCTGTTATTCTCTTGGTCTCTGGTGCATTTGAATATATTCAATTTCTAGAAGCATGAAACTAAAGTACAACAAAATGATCTGAGGACAAACATGTATCTTTTTGTCTTCCTGTACACCAGGGAGCTGCTTGGCACATTTCAGAGCTGAGTGCATATTACTTGTCATTGCCTTACTGTCTGGGCAGAATCACAATGTGTGAGATACCTTGTCTGCCGGGTCGGGCTGCTGTGTTACTTGGATCTTGCACATTGCACCTTCAAGATGGGCAAGGGTCTGACTTGTGTCAACCTGACATCTGTGAAAAACAAAGTCTTCTAATGATAATGAAGATTAAGAAATATGCTGATGTACTTCTCCAAAATAAAAATAATTCTAATTTGCGTTTTAAATTTACGTTTATCTGTAATTTACTGCTTTGCTTTTTGTAATAACTGCTTAGTCCTTAATTGGTGTCTCAGCTCATAAATTGTGTTGCTAATACAGAATTTGCTACCTTAATGAATAATTGGTTTTAATAGTGCATAAATAACCTATTTAAACTTTTCATTTTATTTTTTGCTGAAACTTATTGTTTCACAAATTATTTTTCTTAACTGCTCATTTACTGCTACAATGACATTAATTTGTTTCAGAAAGCAGGGTAAGTTGTTAGCATTTATTGAGTTTTATTTTCAGTGGCCGAGTTTGCTTTAAGCTTGCTTACAAGAGTGGATTGCTGTGGCAGTATGACAATGATTGCAATAAGTGTTGAAAAGAATGAAATTTAAATAGTCTGATTTAAGGCCATGTGTTTAAACAAAGGCTTAGCAAAAATAATTAGGCAATTTTCCTTTCTGAATAAAACATGTTCTTCACCCTGAGATGAGTTTTGGTGTTCTTCATGATCCCTTTTCTGAACCTTGGTAAAAAACAAATACAAGCTGTGGTGATTATCTGGTAAAAAAATCTGCCCTTTACAAAGATAACCTTAAGTTTTCTGTTGAAACATCTCAGTTTTCTGTCAAACCGTTTAAGTCATCTACAGTATTAGGTATTTTTCTAAGGGATAGAGAAAGTGCTGAGAAATGGGCTGTGTGCTAGCAAGTCTCTACAACAGACCATCCTTCTCAGCAAAGTGGTCTCATTCCCAAGCTGCTTTTTGTTCTGCAGATCATCAAGATAAAAAGGGGGTGAGGGTTTTAATTAAATCTTTGCAGCTGTTCAGTAAGTGCTGTTTCGACTCCAGTCCATGACCCCTTTACTTAGTGAACATCTGCCACTGTTTTGACACGACTCACCTGCTGTTGACATTCAACTGTTTTTAACAGTACAGTACATTACTTTTATATATGGCAAAAAAGCAGAAGTACGTGTTCTGTATTATTTAGGGACTACACAGATTCTTCTGTGATGTGTGATGTATAGATGCTTGACGTAGAAAATGCTCTGTAAGTCTATTCATGGTTTTAAAATTTAAAAAGTAATTTTTAGAATACAAGGACACGTGTTTGTGAGAGTGGGGTTAAATGATTGATTTTATTTTAACAACATGGATAAACAGGCACATTTTTTTTTAAAATAACCAATCCTGAGCATCCTGCCCAGCTCATATTTGGTTTTGCAGTCATGTATTCAAAAGCAAAAATGCATATCTGTTGTCATCACCCAAAGTATCAAAACTCAGAGTTATATTTATTCACATGGTTTAAAAGTCTTTCATTTTGACCAAACACGGCAGTTTCTAGAAGCTTGTAGAAGCCACTTTGCATTAAATAGAAACAGATTTTGTCTTGAGCCTGCAATCTTTGAAAAATGCAATGAGTGCATTTGGTAGATTTAAAAAAAATAGAGGAACTTAACAGGATTTTGGAAATTAGACAGACTTGACAACTTCAGCTTGCACACTACATTCTGTTGTCATTCTAATCAGTTGCCTGTACATTAGAACAGGGCACCACCAGGCAGTCTGCTGTATGAGAACCTACTTCTGTTCCCTTTTGAAGTCAGATTTCCAGTATTGTAAATGAAGAGCAGACATAAACCTCTCAGATAGTTCAAATAGGTCTAGTGGGTCATGGGGCTTCATAGGCATGATCACTTCAATTTGGAAGCTCTCATTTGTTTCTTATATCCACTTATTTTATATTAGACAGAGCCTTGTATGTCACAATTCCCAGATTTTGATGAGCGCATTGCCTCCTACATGGCACAGAGATACAATGCAATGTGACACACTGCTGTTTAACACAACTTCCATCTTAAATATCTGCCCTGGGGACAGATATGCCAGTGGAGGACTCGTCCTCCACTGTGATTGTGGGGTCTATGAAGCGCAGACTGCCTGAGGGACAGAGCTATTCTAAAGGCTGACTAACATTCTCCCATGAGACCTTGCAGCAAGTAACCAAACAGGCAGCTGTTGAGGGTTTCACTTAACAGTGCTTTTAAAAGGTATAAATCACTTATTTGAGCTAAACATCACTTACTGTAGGAAAGAATTCTAGAAAGTGGAAGGACCATTAAAATACTGTACTCTCTTCTTTATTGGCAATGACAAAAGTGTCATTATGCTTCAGAAATGATTCTACATTCTACTTTTTTAGGTCAGTAAATATTTCATCTCAGAGATATCATGGTTCAAACTTTTATTTCAACATCTGTCTGGAAATTCCCACAGTGCCACTTATCACAAGTTAGTTACTCTTTAGTTGTTGCTTAGAATTTGGTTTGAAAAATTCCTGGAAGAAACCATTATTGTTTATCGAGTCAATCAAGGAGACAGGGACAAATGGCAGTCTCTATGTGATTGATGTCAAAGGTGGACCGAACACTACGCATAAGGCTGCTAAGTGCTTTATGGTGAAAGACATGAAAAGCATACCTCTTCTGAAAGGAAAGGGGCATTGTTTGCTACTGTATTTTGATATTCTTGGCAGGACAGCAGTCACAAACATTACATGTGTGAAGTATGGCCATGTATTGTCATTAGCAGAGCTTTTACATCTTGATATTTAATTTCCTGTTTTACTGCAAACCCCAGGTTGACACAATTGGAATCTCAGATATCTGTTCTCAATTGGCATTAGGAAGAGGCCCGTGTCATTGTCTAGTGGGGAGCTGCATCGGCCTGCGAGCTGCAAAGGAACAAGCAGATGTTAATTCCACACTGAAAAGTAAAAACAAAGCAGACAGTGATTTCTTCTGTCTTTCTGCTTTTCAGTGTGGAATTAACATCTACTTGTTCCTTTGCAGCTCGCAGGTTCTTTTTCGCTTTCGATTTACATTAAATGTATCTGAAAAGGAAATGTCAGTATAATTCATGATGCATTGGTGTCACTCTGTTTGAAATAAGAGAATACAGAATATATTATGTAACAAGAAAACATCTATAAGTGTTAAAAAGCACCATAGCTGTCAATATAATCCTTTTATTTGATGAGCTGAGCTTTGCTGATTGTGTTGTTACAAAGTGGCAAATTCATCTTATCTTAGAATTATGTTTTCATGATGTGATGATTCAAGACAGTAAAAATGTGATGGTGCTACAGTGCATCTTTTTTTGTATTTTGTAGACCAAATGCTAGCAGTCTTTCCATTTATCTTTCTTTCTGTGATTGTAGTAGGGCTTCAAGCAACATGTTGAAATCAAGCTGTATGCTGTGCATATGCTGAGAACAGGCAAAAGCAGAAATTAGCAGAACTGGATAAAGTTGTTTTTTTTTTTTACCAACACACTTAATACATCCGATTGAATAACCCACTTCGTACTGTTGTGCCACGCATGGCTTTCTAGGCTTGCGTTGCTTACTTATAAAACGATCCACTATGGGATCCCACACTTAGAACACCTCATACAGACATAGATTAATGGGTCGAGCCATTTCATAAGACCTACTGAAAGTGAGATAATCCACTTCCATTTTTATGTGTTACATCCCTACGCTCTCAATTTATTTCATGCACTATCTGTATCAAAAAGAAAGTATCTCAGTGTTTTCCACAGGTTTGTCAAATGCGTGCCAATTATACCACCCTCCTGAGCCTCCACTTCCCTGTTCCCAGAGCTCGTTGAAGGCTGGGTTTCAAGAGAAAATGTGACAATGAGTCGGGCAGCTCTTTAACAAATCTGGAGCCTTCAGCAGTCGTGACTTGCTAATGAACGGCAAGCCCACTTTACTTTATTTTTCTCCCAAGCTGAGGACACAGTGAAATTTAGACAGATGGATGGTAAAGAACCATGTGTACCAAAGGCACTGTTTACAGCTTGCATTTAGATTATCACTGTTTGTCTCCTGTAGTGAAACACACTCATGTCATGCTGTTAAAAAAACAGCTCCTGACAGAGCAGTGTTTTAGTATTGCGAGGCCTGTTGCTTACAGCAATGTGCTGACAGAACCAGTGTTTAGGAGAATCTAATAGCATCAGCCAGCAAGGTTGTAGGTGTCGGCTGAATTATAAGATCTAGCTTTTTTTCAAAGTTGGAAATTTCAGCTATAAAGCAGAAAATACAGAAATCTAGCTCAAGACAGCTCCAGTGCCCAAACCTGTATTTCAAGGCCAGTAATTTCAGGGTATATATCTGATTTACTGCAGTTTTCTTTTAATTTAAATCAATTGTGGGCTTAATCCAAACATTTTTTGTCTTTTTAATTCGGTGAGAAACTGCGGAAAAACTCACCTACTGTATACAGAGATAGCGGATGAGCAAGTATAAATATTTTTCTATCAGTTATTAAAAAGGCTATGTGATCCACACACTTCTTTTTGTTTATGAAAGAATTTCAGTCATGTAACTTTGTTTTCATGCAAGTTTATATTTTGAGCAAATTTTGTATTACAGAGCTTATGCAAGTTAGTTGTATTTAGCATTTGTATCTTTTGTTGTAGTTAGGAACCCCATGTTAAATTATTTTCACACGATACCTTTATAAACTTACAAATGACAGTATGTTATTGAATGATACATCAATTAAAAATAATAATTGAATATGTTACAATCTACTCTACTGTTTGTATCATCTGATATTGTAACAGAAATTAACTAAAGGCCTATATGCCCATATAACAAAGTGGTTTTGTCTAAGACTTTCTGAAACAGTGACATTAGAATGACAAGATTGCCATAAGATTTTAAACCTGATAAAGACCATGGAGTGAAAACGTCATCTTTATTAGAATATATTGAATTAAAATAAATCAAATAACGTCCCATGTAGTAATAATAATAATAATAATAATAATAATAATAATAATAATAAGGTGCAAAAAGAAACTCAAAAGATAAAGCAAAGAACATTAGAAACATACAGTATGAACACAATTTTATTTTTAAAATAAACAATTGAAAGCTCGTGTATAAAAGCTCATTTTAAGATGGATCTTAAAAAATGCTGACTGATTGAAAATGGGACATCATTCCACAGCCTCGGTCTGACTTTTTAAGAAGCTGGCAGAGGAGTGAGCCCAAAGAGCACAAACATGTATGTATATAGGATATACTGTATATATATCTGCTTTATATACAGTATAATGGTATATAGGATAACAGTTCAAATGTAGTCAAAAACATTATAACATGATTTTATCAGTTTTAGAATGAAAAAAAAACAAAGAAAATCAATTGGTATTCTTAACTGCAAGTGATGATGAATTGTGTAAAAAAAGATTATAAGATTACTTTTCCCATCTGTTAGTTTCCCAAAAACACTCATCTTGTAACAGTAAGTGCATTACGATAGGATTGTCGGTGTTGCTTGAAGGAAAGTAAATGAACGGGAAGGCCTGTATCTCTCCATCTCTGTTCAGATTTATGCCCACAAGATTTGATGGAGCGAAACTGACTGTTATATCAAGGGGAATTACATGTAAATGAGACTTTTTAATGCTTTTTTTTCAGGAGCTAAACAATCAAAAATGCCACCAAGTGTGGAATTGTAAAGGATAAAAGAGTCCTCTGTATGAGTTGGAAGAAGGCCTCAGACTGGAGAATATAAAATGGTTTTGGAAATTGAATCTGAATAAATAGACCTGATATTGTGCAACTTAATAGTATGGTTGGGTTTGTTATTAGATACTAAAACCTGATGACTTGGCCTGAGAATGTGGTCTTTGATGTTTCTTTCCTTAGATTACTGTTTTCAGTGTTGGTAAAGTGGTAGAGTCTACTGCATGAGTAGTGCAACTTTTCCTATGTAAACTGCACATGGTACTGTAGATATAGAACATATAACAATTTGAATACTATTTTAAACCATGATATAAGCCATTATTATTCGTTTTGTGTTAATATGCCTGCTGTGTTTTTCATCATCCTCTCACAAACACACAAGCAGGTCACCTTGCTGGATGTTTTTTTTTTGGCATTTTCATTTACTGTTGTCTGTTTCTAATAACATGATGATGAAATGAATAGTGAATACTTGCTAGCTGAGCTTAGTTTTTCAGTCATTTCATCTGCAAGTGCTAAGTTTAATGTTCCTTATCTATGGCAGATATGGATGGAGAACGTTTTCCTAACTATTAGAGATCCCTGTTCCTTTGAGATTAACCTTTATGCCCCCCAATAAATGGTCTATATTGACATCAAAGGAAGAAAAACACAAGTTCTTCTGGGAGGCTGTCTTGAGCTTTTTGCAAGAACTTAGGCTGAGCTCCGTCACTTAACTGGTAGCAATAATGTTTGCCTGCTCTGAAATTATGGTCCTCTTTGTCTTTTTAATTAAACTCAACCACGGTTTGGAGGCTATTTGACCTTTTGCAGTACTTCATTGTGAAAAGTGCTCACGGTCATTTCCATCTGCATATATTAAAGCTTTCCATTTGAACAACATTCTAGGAAGCTTTAAGGATTAAGAAAGGAGAGAGGGTTTAGTTCAAACCTCCACAACTCTTTTTTTTTGCTCCTTTAATCTCTTGACAGAATCAGTTCATTTTAAAGGGAAAAATTAAAACTCTGGAGATCCTCACTTGCTAATTGTGGTATGAGTGCTATACAGGAGCTTACTGGTTCAAATTCTGGTCATGCCAAGTTGGTCATCTTGGTATGGAAGTGTCCCCTGATGATGAAAGTTACAAAACACTCGAGTCTGGAAGCCTTTGAAAGTGTATTTGGTTGAAATCAAAGGGTAATTGGTTAAAACTCAACAGCATTATGACGTTTAAAGGCATGGAAGGTACTACAGAGGTGTGTGTTGCATAGTTTCAAGACAATGTCTTCAAATTAAAGTATTGTGCTAAATTAATAGTCTGCTCTTCCCTATAGTGCACCTGGGTTGGATTGTGGAGCGCTTGGAGGAGACTGATTAACTGACTTTAAGAATTATGCTTTTGAGGCTTATAAAGTTTCTTTACTTCAGTCCACTGTGCCCATTTCTATCATATCACATAGAAGGGTAAAATGACATTGAAATGATTTCATGTCCTAATAAATTTTACAATATTTTGGTTTTGTATTAATATCTAATTTCAAAGTATATACAGTACAAATAGGCAGTAATTGGATGTATTGCATGTAAGGATATGGAAATAATATTGAGAATTAAACTAGAGGATCATCTTCATGGCAATTCAGTTTCTCCGTAAAAGCAGCAGCAGTAATGGATATAAACTATGAGAAGGTACAGTATATATAGATTTTCAGAGGGCTTTTGATGATATTCTGCATGAAAAATTAATTCTCATATTGCATGCAGTAGGTTTTTGATATAATTATATCACTTAATTAAGAACTGATGAGGGGATTTTCTTCTTTCTTTGTAATAATAAATAAAAGTGGCAGTCTATTCAAGTTAACATGCTATACCAAACTATGAAGATTAGGAAAAACTGTTAAAGCAAAAGAAATTCAAAATGATAGAATTCAGGACTACCCAAACACCAGATGTCATTTATTGCAGATAAGTGTGGAGTGTTACAATGCCAGTAGCTGAAAGATTATAAATACTATGAACACTGAATTTGAAGATGTTACCCACGTGTGGGAAACACTTAGGTTTCTCTGACATATCACTGGCCTCTGAAAGACACAATGTAGGGAAACAGTAAAAATGCAAGAGAATTTAAAACAAGGGACACCATTTTAAAGCTGTACAACACACTTAGTTAGACCTCACTTAGAATACTGTGATAAGGTGACTGGTAACTGATATACTGTAGGTGTGGTCACCACATTCCAGAAATGGCTTTGCAGAATCCAGAGAAGAGTAACTGCATTCCCGGGCCTAAAAACCTGTCCTACTCTGACAGGATAAAAGCACTAAATAAACTGTTTTGGGCTTAAGCAGAGAAGACGAAAAGGGGACCTTAGCCTAATAAATCTGTCTTTGTACTACTATAGTATTGTATATGTGGCAAGAGAGAGTTTCTACAGCTTGCTTTGCTGTCACAACTCCTTGCTGTCGGCATGTGTGAACATGATAACCGAGACTTGTGTTTGACGAAAAGGGATATTAAATCCCTGTCGCCAGGATGACTTGGCAGAGGGTGTTGTTTGTGTTCTTCAGTATATAGGCTACAACCAATATGAATTGGTCAAATTAGAGAAGCTTAAAACTGATCAGTAATGACCGCTATGTAACCGTACTTCAATTTAAGAATTTTAAGAATGTATTTTAATTGCATAGATATAGAAAATAGCTGGAGGTTGTCTGTCTTGAGGCTGAAGAAAACTGATAAATTGCACATTTGGACCCTTGGAGCAGGTTAACATGAAGCTGGCTGTGTAATCCATTGGAGACATGAAGGTTTCTAGTACAAACAGGTGAGCCAACTGATTTAATCCCCGTGGTTGACTCGAGTTAAAAGGCTTCAGCTCTGGCTGGCGAGCCTTAGCCATGTCTTAAATTTGTGATATTATGAGCCAGATCTAGCCTGCGGGCAGACCATGTCAGATTGAGATCTCAGCTGCTAAGTAAAGCATGGCCAGTGCCTGAAGGGATCGCTCACAGAACACCAGGAAGAGCAGAAAGAGAGGAGGGGACTCAGGGAAGAGCTCCATTGCCCTGCTGCTCAGGGTGTTTGAAAACACTGCTCAATCTGAATCATTCCTGCTTGGAAAGCACCGGATCACATCTTACTTAGTGGCTCCACAGTCCTCCCATTGCAACTGGCACTTTTGCAGTTAAAGCGATGTCCATCTCTCTCTTTTAGGTTATAATCCAAATCTTAGAGAACCTCTGTTGGGATATGAAGGTGTGATATGCTCTTTTATAGTTGAATTCATTTTCGTTTTCCATTAACAGTAAGGAGGATCTCAATATTATTATGTTTTTAATTTCTTGGTAAACAAGGAAAAAAAACCTCAAAGTTTAATATGACATGCAGATTTGATTGAAAGCAATATAAAAGCACCATCTTATTTTGCTCTATATTATGCCTCAGTAACCTACAAACTGATGTACTTTAACGTAGCTTTCAGTGCTCTTGTGCGTTCTAAGAACCGTTTCACTGTATTGATACTAGAAGTATGTGTATTGTACGTTTTGGGCTTTAAAAATGTAATAGAAACATTTTAATGTCTTGTGAACTGAGGGTGGTGGCTAATAATTATTTCAACTCCCAGAAGCAGTGCCTAACTTTTGGTGGAGACCACTTTTTCATTTTTTTATTTTCTTAGAGCAAACAACAGGATGTTATGGGTAATTTGACTATGAACACGGAAACCTGCAGATTATCCATTATTTTTGTTTCCAATAATGTTATAAAATAATGGAAATGATTTTTTTGGCTTTAAAAAGATCAGAAGAAGTGGGTCCATGTCAAATCAAGGTTTATGCCTCAAGTCAGATTCTTGTTAGATTTAGCGTGGTGGAAGGAACAGCGAGAAGGCAGACAGTAAATGGCACTTGGTAAAGTTTGCCGTTTAACACGCAGATAAAAGCTGTACACAAGGGTTATGATCTTGATCGTCCGAAAAGTAAATGAAAATCTCCTTTGAGGAATCATACAGTATAGACCCACTGGGTGATTTTTTTATCCTTCAAGGTGTGGCTCTTGACACCTCATTTTCTGAAAAAAGGCAGCAGGCAGCTCTGCATAACAGCAATTAAGACAGCGAGCGTTAATACTCCAGGGCCTCAGGCAGTAGGCTGGTAATACATTCCCTGGTTAATGGGACTTGATCTAGATGGAGTGAGTGCCTATCAGATGTGAAAGGCCCGGCTGCTTCTAGCATGGAGGGACCTCCAGATGGTGATTGTGTGATGTCAGTCTAGTCATGGTTGATTTCAATAGCTAATACACCATACTAGGCCCTCTTAGCCCCCTGATCAACTTCTCAATTAGTGGGCTGCCTTGTGTAACTGCCTAGCTCGGTGCTCCCTCAGGACCTCTTCACTGGTCATTAAGGTGACACTCTCTGAGCTCTCTCTGCAAGGAAATCAACAGTAAAGAGCTAAATCTGTGCAGGTTTTAAAGCCCGTTGGGTGTTCTTGAACTCAATATAGAAATAAGACCTCTGTAGATGCATGAGAAGATCTGTAAAAAATCTGCAGTAGACCCACAGTTCAACGCCAGTTTGATTCAGGCACATTCTTTGTCTCGATGTGACGTAACCGTCACATACATGTACATAAATAATTATATACACCCATGTTACACTGATCCTAAGAAGAGCAGTCAGTGACAATTAACATTCACATTTCCATAATTCATTGAACTGCTTGTCCTTATAAACACCATAACCAAGAAAAATGGTTCCTTATAAAATATTTGCAGATAGTGGGACATTTTGTTTATATCTTTAAATATTATCTGTTTGCAGGAGAGTGTGAGGAAAGACATTCATAGGTATTATTGAAACCTATCTGAAGCTCAGCTAAAATTGTGAAGTATTGTAAAGCATTTACATTTCTTAGCAAATTGGTGACAATGATTTCAAATAGCACAGAAAACAATACATTTAAACTACAGTATGATTATAAGCAGTTTGAGATGTACTGTATGTTGTGCCAAATGTTTTGCTAATAGATATTCTATTTTGGGTCCAACAGATTATATTTTATTTAACTGAAGTAATAACAAGATTTAATAGGATTAATGTTTCTCAGGGAAATTGTACACTAACAGAGAATAATGTATTTGGTCTTCGCTGTCTAAAAGACAAACATGACATACTGTAAAGCACAGTTATTTAAAACAGGCTAGAGTATAAAATTTGTTGTAATATTCTGTTTCTGCAGGACAAGAGAATGAGATACATATTACTCTTTGTACTTGGTAGTAGTAACCTTGTTGATACATATAGTATTCTCACACCAAATTGACAAAAGATTCCTTGAGAAGCATTTGTAGTCATACCATAAAACTTTTAGTCATACCAAGGAATCTCTAATGATTTTATTCATAAGGCAGGTGAAGGATTGCCATTGTTACTACATTTGTACTACGTTCCCAAGCCATTATTTCCATTATAGTTGCTACACTATCATTTTAATGTTTCTATGTTTTTCATTTTCCATGCAATTTGTTTTTTGTGGATTTCTGTCACGCATCTTTTTCTTAAGCATTGAAAGGTTCCAAACTGTCCTAAACACGGCTCTCTTCAAATTATGCTTATAATGTTTTTTTTCCTTCTTGTTAATTGTGTGCTAAACATTTTTTAAACAGGTAACTGTATATTACCAGGGCAGTAATAAGTTTGCTGAAGTTATTCTGGCTGTATGTATGTTTAAATTGTGATGTAAATGCAGTAGCTGCATGATTAAATTCAATTTATTCATGAAAACATAAAATGAAAGAACTGAAGGTGGATGGATTGTGTATAAGTCCATGGTTCTTTCATTTGTACATACCCTTTCTTTATATGTGTCACAGTCTTAAATAGAACTGTCCAAAGATACTGTATCTTAAGTTAATGGAAAAATGCACCAGGTATGAAAGAATGTGTAGAATGAATTATGAATTCATTTACACATTTTCTTCCATGTATATTTTGTATTATCTTAATCTGCTCTAACTTTAAATGCTTTAGCTTTTTTTAAAGTGGTATTATGTGACTTTGTCAAGGACACACAGCTTTCTGAAATATTTGTTGTAAAGGCCATGCAACTCTTGTAATAGGAACTTATGGGTTTATCACCTAATTAAGCCAAAATCAAGGTATTTGTACAGAATTCTATGTTAGTGGGGTTCAAAACAAGGTTAAAGTAAAAACCTTCTATTAATCTGAAAATGAGAAGAAAACATGTCTTTCCCTTTCACTGCAGATATTCTATTGAAAGTATGTTTCAGAAAATATCTGAATATAAGCTTTTTTCAGTCCAACCTCAGAGAGCTGAACTGTTCTGTACAAGACCTAGTGCGTCAGCCAATGGTTTAAATTGAATCGTAGATAAAAAACAATATGTATTTTTCACTATGGCAAGCTGAGAGCTGACTTTCTACTGTATTTTTAATTGTTGTCATGCAAACTTTTGAAAGTGAAGAGTTAAAATGAGAATATTATTAAAAGTTCTCAAAATTTAACTCAGCACAACGGACTTCAGCTTTTAAAATGATTTGTTCATTCCAAATCTTTTACAGGGACAAATTCTAAGTAATATTGTTATGAACTTGATTTAAAATATAAATGGACTTGGGATCTGTCAGATCTAGAGTTTAACATCAACATCAGGTGATAGGGGGCTGTGTGTGGCATTGCTAACATTTATAAACTGCTGTGTTTACTGTTATGTCAGGTGTACCATAATATTTCCAGTTAGACCTGCTGAACAAGCACAGTAGTCGATATTCACATTTGTACAAACATATTGTTCCACCTCTATATTTAATTAATGCTTGTTTGATTATTAAAATATAACATTTTTATAATTGCCTATAGTAAATTGGTGTGCACTATTAATGACAGTGCTCAGGAATTGTCCACAAAAGGGTTAATGTGAAAAGTCCTCTAATATCCAGTTACAGTATACATACTTAAATTTGGGTGGGTTTTAAACAGATGCTGTGGTATAGAATGTAATAGTTACAAGTCATTACTTAACAAATTAATTGGTGAATTGGTGGTTGCTAATTGTTAGATCTGTTCTCTGTTGTCATTTAATGCTATGTATATTTTCAGTTGTCTACCTATGAGTATTCTGTAGAACAATAAAACAAAATTATTATCCATAGCAATACTATGTGTAACATCAATGCATTGGAACGTTTGAGCTGCATATAAAGAACAAGTCAAAAAGAGCTTTTCATGTTAGAAAAGCATATACAGCTTAGGTTTTCAGAAAGAAAATGTACTGATTGACAAAATTACAGTATGTGCAATTTCTTTTCCACATATAATTACTATTTTTAATAAGGTGTTTTCTTCTGTGTTTCACCTCAGGGAAATATTTTTCAATTCCTGATTTCTTTTTTTATCCATGAGTAAAACATTTTATTCATTAAAAAATTGAAAAGATCCCTCAAGCTGTGGCAGTAAAAGTTACTCGGTTATCTCTTTTGGTGCCACATTTAGTTTTTCATGTAATTTGAAGAAATTGAGTTATTTATGTTATTTAAAATAAGTTTTTTTCTGTTAAGCTCTGGTTAGATAGAATGAAATGGAACTTTAAAACATGGAATATTAATACAAGGTTGTTATAAAATATATACTGTATAAAATATATTGCTCTGTGGAGAAACATTAATTATTTTAATATTTGGAAATTTACTAATGATAATAGTCTTAATTTCAAACTTTACATTATAAAGAGTGAGTGTGGTATTTTTCAGATATTTTATTTTTTGGATACTTTTTCTGTCCAATTGGAGTATATACTCTGTTATTTAGTTTTTCTGTTATTTTAACGTTATATAGGTGTTTCTAGGTGAGATCAGCATTAAAGTGAGTCACTAACAGAAAAGACAAACACTTAATGCAAATTACAGGAATAAAGGATAATTAACTGTGTGTTTTCTAAATAAAAACTGGTTTAGTAGTCCCAAACTACTAAGTTAGATCCCTGTCTTAGGATTTTAGTCTAATAGTCTCTATCCCTTTAGGATGCAGTATATTTTAAAGCTGTACAGGTATGGACCAAATCAAGACTGTGAAGAAATTATTTATTTTTAGAGAAATAGAATGAGGTAGGATAGATATGAAATCAGTAGACTCCATAATAACGGGTGACAACAAATTAAAGATATTGTCCTTGAAGCACAAAACAGATTAATAAAATGTAAATCACAAGTTGGAACACGATGGTTTAATAAGTCAATTGGGAAAAAATGACGAAAAAGAAAGCACTTAAGAAGACCATCTTGGATTGGAAATGTCCAGACAGAGAACAGAATATTGCAGTGGAGCTTCAATTTTTATTCAGTATTAGAACAGCTAACAAACTGTAAAGGATGAAGTATCTCATGGATACAGTACAAGTAAATTTTAGATACTGAAAGGGAAATGACAAAAATGCTTAAATGTTAAATGAATGTTTTAGTCAGTGGCTGAGTACCTAAAGCTGAGCAAACCCCAAGTTCTATATTAGATAGTGTTAGCATAAAAGAAGCAGACGTTTTAAAGGTCTTAGAAGTACTTAAGAAAAATCTAAAGTATTCTAACAATTGTTCTTAAGGAAATGAGGTGTTATCCATAGGCCATTAACCAGACACTTGCAGCTCTCACTCAAGGCAGGGGTAATATTCATTGCATGGAAAATTGATAGAGATACCCATCCTTAATAGACAAAACTGAACAATTCATTATAGACCAATAGGTCTATTACATGTGAACTTTATTCCTAAACTAGAGCATCATCCATATGAAAACAGGAGTCAGGGGGATAGTCAACATGAATTTAGAAAAGGAAGGTCTCTGTTAACTTGCTTGAGCGTTTAGAATTAGCAACAGTAGTAAAGGAGATAAGTAAATTATATAATGAGATTTCTAGAAGGTTTTTGATAAAGTTCCTTATAAAGAATTAATTCTCATTTTGTAGGCTAAAGGCAGTCAAAAGTAAGTTATCAGAGTGAGAACTGATTAAAGAATAGAAAACAGAATGGATCCATATGTGAATGCTCTAATTGTGGTTACTTACTGTAAATAGTGGAGTAACACATGGATCTGCACTAGGAACACTGATGCAGTTTATTTAGAATCATATTATGCGTCAAAGGAAAAAATCATTTGTAACTAGAGGATATTTATCGTTGTTGTCTGAGTGATCAATTCTTTGTAGGTGGTGTACTGACACTTTATTGAACAGACGTGGCTTTCGTAAATCCTTACTGCTGATCAATATTTGTCATCAACAGGGTTGAACAGCAGAGGTCTAATGTGAAAGTTGCTGGATACGAGCATGTGTGGCCGCCATTGGAAACAGTACAAGTTATGTGATACATGCTTTGCACCAGGTAGCACATGCGGATGTTGTTTTGTGGGATTCAAACTAGGCTGGACACCCTAGTAAGGTGGTCTCACCTCATCCCATGTATTGTCAGCTGGGGCTTAAATCTGGTGTGTACTGTATGGCAAACATTACATAACTATCACTCTCAAGAAAACCATTGTTATGCAGGCAGCAAAATTATTCTGTGTGTCCTGAGGGGATGTTGCTTCATCAAGATGAATGTGGGGGAAGGGGAGCAGGTGAAGTCCCAGGGCTTGATCAGTGTAGCGCAGAGCAGGCAAGGTTGCCATCAAGAACTATAACTGGTGTACAGAAACAACTGGACAACCTGCCCCGACCATTAGCATATCATCCTGCATGTCTGTGCAGTGTTATCGGTTGTTTACAAAATGGCTTAAATCTGCAGTGAAGAGCACTTGGCTTCACTGCAGTCAAGTCTACCTGAGGTGTTTCTCACACCAACTCATTCAGTGGCATCAGTGAATACTGGCGAGCGTTGAGCATTGAGCTGCAAATAATGTCTTTTTAGATGGCATAGTTAAACTACCGGATGTGCGGATGGTTGTGACCTAGCATGTCTGATGAAGTAGAACTGGCAATGATCACGAAGACAGTGCATAGTAATGTGTCTTGGTAAGGTAATGTGACTCATGGTCTTCCAGATTGTGGTGTGTCATTGATGCACTGTTCTTTACTGTAACGTCTTGTCAGGCTAGAAACTGCTGGCTGCAGACTTAGTCCGGCCTCAAGTATAATGATGACATTGTTGTGTTCGTAAGCAGACTATATACAGTAGATTCCTTTTTTGTGGTCTCCTTTTTTAATTTTCTCTAGGCGTGATATTCAACAGGTTACTGTATATCACCCCATCACCTGTGACTCAATCAGCTTTTTTCAGAAAAGAGGGGTGATTACACTTGTAATTTACACTAAAATCAGGTGTTACATATCACCATCAGTGCCACAACAAAATTACACCAAAATTATTTAATCATTATCCAAAATCTGCAAGCTTTATTATTCTAAAAATGTATGTCATTAAATGGAGTGATACATTTATTTAGATTCACAGTATGTATAGTTCAAGTTAGCAGAGTAGTATCCCAAAGTTAAACAGGTATAAAAACCCAAGCTCACAAATACATGGGCTTAGACATGCTCTGCGTTTGTTACACTGACTCCCACACAAAAATAACACTAGCCAGTTCTTCCTCTATGAAGCATGTTAAGGTACATTTTGTGGAGCAAAAAATAAAATTCACAGTTATAGTTTTCCTTATGGTTCCACAGTAAGTACAGGCATGGACAAGGGATTGGATGTCCTTAGAAGCTAAAGTAAATTGCAAAATGCAAATGTAAAATAAGGCAAAATATTATGGGTACTAATTCAACTATTCAATGTTAAGTGTTTGTAATAAATGAAATATTCTGCAATCACACTCCCATCTATTCCTAGATGAATATATAAGGAATAGTATTAATTTACGTCTGAGTATATAAACTGCAGTTAAAAATATTTTAAGTATTTTTAATCTTATAAACAATCAAGATTTTAAAATATGTGAATTTTATGTATGCAATGACCATTAACTATTTACTCCAAGCCTCCACTAGTGTTTTTTGATTTTGACCATCTTGGGCAGCTATTAATATATGTTAATTTGTTTGAGAAGAACCCAAGAGTGTCACGTAGCACCCTTAATCTGAATGATGTGAAGTGTTGTATCAGTCATGTACATACAGATACATATGGATTTACTTTTAGCTTGAAATACAATGGCTGCATTTTACATACATTTCCTTCTATGAGAATAATAATTTTCCTGATAATAACTTTCTTGATATGTTGAGTTGAGTGATAATGTATGATGTTATTGATATGTTTTCAAGCACAGTTTTGTATTGACTATGAAGGTGAATTTTGAAAATTTAGGAACTTTGAGGTCCAGGACCAAGAAGACGACTGAATATTGATTAGTGGTAATCGTGCCTGATCTTAATCGTGGCTTCTCCTCTTAGCAATTTCCTCATATACATAACATCCTATAATAATAACTTCTGGTAATACTAATGAATTTTAGACTGTTAACAAATGAATAATTAGTTTATGGTCTAAATGGCATTACACAGCTAATGAGTAAGTGAAAAGTCTTTTGTCTTGGCATTAAACAGAAGCATTTCTTTAATTAATATTACATTTAGAATGTCATCTTCACATTTAATCAGTACAGAAATCTTTCAGTTGCTATCGGTTTTTTACATAAAGAACAATCTTTCTAGTTTGGGTTGTGTTTATTTTTTATTGAGCATATACCAGTTTTCTTTCTGATGATCAAGGGTTAAATACCCCCCTATTGTATATAAAAGCTTCTCAACATTAATTTGAAATTAAAATGCAAAAACATATCAGATTTTGTGTACCCTTTGCCACCGTCTTTGTGTAATGAGATAGCACACAAATGTTAAAAGCTCTTAAGGCATTCTGTAATTACTGTGTTGTGCCTAAAATGCCTGCTTGCCATTAACCTTACAACACTACAATTTATTTTGTACGTCTAGCAATTACCTTGCAGATATTGCCCAATCTAGAAATGTGTGTATTCTTGACTTCATGTAATTAAATTGGAATTTTCACATATTAACTGTAAACACGGAGGGTCAAAATGAAAGCTCCTAATCAGCATTGATTAAATCTCTGAATAAAGGCTTTAAGTGCTGCTCTGGACAAACATGCTCAGAGTTTTCTAATGCAAATTATATTCATGCATTTTTCTTTTCCTGTGCATGAAAGTGTAACTATTTAATCATGTATTTGAATAAACAAAGGGAAATTGTTTGGGGGCATTACTTTTTATTTGTAAATATACTGATCTTGACAAGAAACGATTTTACTTTATTACTCAAAAAATATCAGTGACTAAAGAAACAGATTAAACACTGTTGCCAAGTTAGAAAGATAACCCAAAACATGCAGGTACAAATTGTTCTGGAAAATAATTTTTATGGGGGTTAATCTGTTCAGCCTTTGCTATGTAAAATTTTCATTGATGATGTTTAGTTGTGCACTCCCTTGTCTGGGAGGGCTTCTCTCCAAGATGTAAATAAAATAGCAGAATTCACTTTCATGTAAGAGACCTTCTGTCCTTCTGCAGTGTTGACCTGTGGAGAAATGTTGTAGTTTGGGGGATTTCAACAGCTACTTTAGGGGATGGAATTCAAGAGAGGATTGCTTGTTTTAGGCTCAGCTTTTTTAAAAATTTAGTAAATGCCACATCCACATTCTCTAACCATGTGTGACAACGGTCTAAAATACAGTGCTGTTTTCATTATCATGGCGGGTAATTCAGATTGGCGGTAATTGGCGGGTTACAATAGTTCTTTTTGATCATTTTAATTTCCTTGTATTTATAAAGCACTTGTCATCCCAAAAATCTCGAAAGTGCTTTAGATCTTGGAGGGAAACCACATCATCCACCACTGACGTGCAGCAGCCACCTAGATGACGCAGAGCAGCCTTTGTGAGCCTTTATGATCAACCCTTAAGAGGAAGCCTAGAGTGAAATTAAGCCAATACACCAGAGTTATCATGGGATCTTTAATGACCAAGTAGTCAAGACCCTAGTTAATTGTCTCATCTGAATGATAACTGGGCTTTAGTTTGGGGTGTTTAGCCTAGAAGGAAGAGGTTCACCAACATCAATTGGAGCACCAATCTAGTTTTCCTGAGAGGTCTTCCATCCCAGTGATGACCAAACCCAGACTTGCTTAGCTAGATCTCTAGCCGCATTCTAATGAGATCAGGCTTCAGGGAGGCAATACTTCTGCCTTTTTATGGATTCTTCAGTGTGACCCAGATGACTTTCATTGGCTCTCCCCACCAAGGCTCAAAATTAGACTGTCTGAACCAGACCTTTTCTTCAATTTACAATACATATCCCATTTAAGACCAGCTCTTTCTCTTACTGATGCTGAGAAATTACTTCATGCTTTCATAGCTCTAGGCTAGATTACCGCAATGCCTTGTAAGCTGGGTCATCCACAAAGTACTTCAGAAACGGCAGTATGTCTAAAACTTTGCGCCTTGAGTGCTGACCAAGTCTAAAAAATCTAAACATATTTCTCCTGTGCAGAAAAACCTGCAGTGGCTACCAGTCTCTAATAGGATAGACTTTAAAACTTTCTTGTTGACCTGCCAGGTGCTGTCTCCTACGCCCCCTCAAGAATTTCCATACCACACATCCCAGTTCTCTCACTGTGTTCTGCTGGCTGTAGACTCCTTCCATTGTGCATTGTACCTCTTCAGTAGTTGCCCCTCATCTTTGGAAAACTCTTCCTGACCATATAAAAAACCACCATTGATGTTTTTGAATCTCAACTCAAAAACTTATTTTCATTGACCCTTGAATTCCTAACCTAATTCTTTATTTTAATATCATGTTTATACATATATACATATACAACTTACAGTAATAACAAAAAAAATGTATATTTATGTAGATGGCCTGAGATTGCTCTAGATTGAAATTGCTTGATTGGAGAACTCATCTGAACAAAGAGAGTTTTACTAGGGAGCAATTGAAAGCTGGGCTTTCCTTGAAATTAAACCCTTTAGTTAATGTATAATTGACCAATCAATGTAGCAGTTGATTTACCTTAGATATTTGCCAGGAAATATGCAGTTTAATGTGGCAGGACCGGAAATACAGGATGATGAGATTAGTAAATGTAGAAGTCATTTTAAGCAAACAGAGAGTGGAATACTTGTTAATTTAATTTAAAATTTTTAAAAACAGAATTTGACATTTTCACAGCCTTAATTTAAACATTTAATATTAGCATGCAGCAGGTGTTTTACACCTATAAATGCAATGGTTATGTTTCTGTATGTCTGTCATGTAGTAGTATATACTGCATGGAGGCGGTAATCAGGATAGTACTGGCATCACTCTGTATGAGCTCAGGATGCCATATCAAGACTTCCAGTACTGACCTGTTACGTCAGCAGCATGCTAGTAAAACAGCTGAAATAATGTAGAACAAAAATAGTACCTGCGCAGAACAGCTCAGTGTCTCTGAATTCAAACTGTAGCCACCAGTCATGTCTATCTGGGGTAGTGATGATAAAGAAATGTCACAAACTGAAAAGTCAAAACCGGTGATGCAGTTATAGAAGAATGTGTTGAGAGAGATCAACAAATGGATTTTATCTACAAGTAATGTCAATAAAGTTGTTGTCCGTTTAGAATATGTTTTTAGGTTTTATCAGTTAAAATGCATTAAGAAGTTTTTCCCACAAGGCTTGCTTGAAAATTCCTCACATATTGTATATACATGAGTGTGCTTTGATAATCTTCCTGGATCAGAAAGAGGGGGACTGTATTGGATTCCAAACAGAATAGTCTAATAATTTCCTCAAGAGAATGACCTTGTCCTTGAAAAACAAGGTATTTCATGCAAACATTGGAAACGGCCTTTGAATTGGAAGCAAACAAATATTGCAGTAACATCAGCAAGTAGTAGATGTCATTAACATTGAACAATTTTTTTCAGTTTTCCTCTTCTGAATTTATTGTGTAGAAGAGATGAGCCGTGGCGATTTAGATTTAAGCAATAATATAAGTAGAAAAGAGTTGTGATGAAACAATACGCACAGACCTAATTTACTTATTTTAAAGTTTTTGTCGCATGTGAATACAGTGATACAAGCAGCATACCAGTGCCACCCAAGAAATGAAAAAATAATGTACATCTCTTTTATGTCTTTTCTTCATATACAGTATGTTACATTCAATATACTTTGTAGATTTGTCCTCTTTCAAGAAATTCATATTATAAAAAAGTCTGACAGTTATAGAAAGTCTGCAATCAACACTACAATATAAGGGAATACAAGACTGGCACTATAATACAATACATATTGTAAAAAAAGAACTTGAAATTCAACAAATATTTCAATCCTTTAATATCTTATCGCCCTGCTATTGTACTTGTTGAGTTGACCATTGATAAGAAGTCATAATATATACAGTACTTTTACTGTATATAATACTGTTTACCTTTTGAAATTAAACTTATTTAGCTTTGACCTTAAACCTTCCCCGCCTCTGTTCTCTTCATTCATTTCATTACTGTTCAGCTACTGTATGTGTGTGCATTTTTAATGGTTAAGAAGAACAGGCACAATTTCACACTGTGCGAGTCTGTAAAAAGCTACCTAGCCATGCTGGTGAAGCCGATACCTTCATGTCTTTGAAGAAATGGCTGGTTAAGACCCTCAGATCAATTAGCTGCTGACTACCAAACAAGCTGAATAGGTCGAATAGCTTGTGTTTTTGCTAGATCTAGCACTTGTTCTTCACCCCAGTATGATCTTTGCAATATTTTAAGGTCCCATTTCACCATGTGATTAAAAAGCACAGATTTCAATTTTAATCCCAAAAGTAGTACTGTAGTAAATTCATAATTGCAGCCAACACGTTAAGATATCATTTTCACAGTTATTGAAATTTTGCACTCAAGTAAATACTGGATTTTGTCTGTTATCACGTCTCATGCTTCTTTTTTTTCTTGCTGTTCAATCATTTAAGAGGCAGATAGGCATGTTGGTACTGTTATGTGCATCATTAGGATGTTATAAATTACTTTGTCAAACTGTGATATAGCTCATTAGGCAAAAGAGAAATTAAGAGGTTATCACCTTTTATTCTTGTTAGCTTTTTAGAGGAAATACCTATTGAGCCTTGTTTTTATGTGGACTTATTAAATAAGTTTATTAAATATGCAAGTGAACACCTCCAGCAGGCTTGAGTGTATTGAAATAATTGAAGGAAAAATTTGCTTTGAAGTGTTAATTTTATTTAAATATAAACTTAAAAAGAGTTGTCACCTACAATCTAGTAGTAAGTATAGCAGACATCTATAAAAATGACCAGATATTGCTAATGTTTTACTTTTTTAAATATTTATTTTATTTACTTTTAATACTTTGACACTGAATTTCTTCTCCCACTCTCAATTCTTTCTGAATTCTGAATTTGAAAATAATTTCAGATAGCCTCCTGTTTGTCAGGTTAAAATTTCAAAATGTCTTTCCTTCTCAGACTTATTTTTTTGTTATTTGGATCAGCATTTGGTAGCAGTTCCTTCCGAGGCAATAACTGTATGTCTTCAACCCATTGAGCTCTCCAAACTCTTTGTGTAATCATTTGAGAAGCTTTTCCATGTTTTTACTGCAGCCACTGTGAATTCATGCCTGTTCTTGGGATGTTCTGATTTAAGGTTTTTCTTTAGCATGTGAAATACTCGCTCAACCTGATTAAAATCTGGATATGGACTTGGCCAGTCTAAGATTTCCCACATTTAATCCTTAATGAACTCAGGATGATGTGCTACTGTGCAATAAGTCTGAAAGAATTTTTTCACACACAAGCAGAGAAAATGTTTCTTTGAATGTCAGAATTCATTCTATGGCTTCCTTTATTGGTTACATTATCAATAAAGATGAGTGAGCAATTCACTGCCTGGGCCATGATATTACCTCCACCAGGCTTCACAAATGAAGTGATGTTCTTTGAAGCATTTGCAGTCCTTCTCCACACTTTAACCTTTCCATCACTTTGGTAAAATTAGATCTTGGTCCCATAAATTCTTCTGGCTCATCTTTGTACTTACGAGCAAATTCTAATTTCAATTCTCTGTGCTTGGTGCTTATGACAGTTTTCCATCTTCAGGTGTAGCCTTCTGTTCTAAACTGCAGATTTCAATACCTTTTTGGTGATTTTATTGGCAGTAGTTTTAGGGTTTTCCTTCACATGTCTGATAATTGTTCTGCAATCAACTGCAGCTACTGTTCATTTTTTAGGTGACCGGTCTTACCTAATTGGCAGTTTAGCTGTGGTTTTGTTCTTCTTCACTCTTGATTTTGTTATGCTCAATATCTGTAATGAGCTTCAAAATTGTTCTCTCAAAATAAATTTCTCCAAAATTAAATAAGTTTCAGTAGTTTGTTTAATTGACTCGAAGGTATATAACTGAATTGACTTTATTAAATATTTAGAATTTGTATTTATCAGTCATGTTTCCTTTTTCTTAAGGAACACCTGTTATTAGATTTCATAGTGAAATTCCTAGTTTATACTCCACTGTCCCTATACCTTTGGAGGGCACTGTATATTACAGTACATGTTTTATTCATTTTTACATATATTTGGTCTGAAGGCATTGTTTGATAAAAATATTGCTACTAATAAAATGTAAATAGGAATTCTGGAACTAAAAAATGGTCACTTGAACTGCTGCTCTTGCAAACTTTAAGAGACTTTTTGTTTTGTGCATACTGTACAGATATAACGTACACAGGTGGGAGCTCTCTCATCAGTATGCAATATGTTTGCACATAACTTTTTATTCTTAAATCTTCTCCTCTATATTCTTGTGATTTGTGTACTTTTGATCATTATAGATCCTTCTTTATCCAGCAAAAGTAATGGGAAAAAAAATAAAACCATGACCAAAAATTAATGCCAAGGGCACTATTCATCACTATATGTCAAATTACCTCCCAGTACAAAGTAACTACATGCTGCTGTTTTTGGAAATTAAACATTTCTGTTTCATAATAGCAAATATTCATTTTTAACAAGCTTCTTCAAGTTCCTTTTATCTTACATAAATCATTTCAGTGCATTTGCAAAGAACAGCTTGATTTATTGTAAAAATTTATCCTGTACCAAACTAATAAAGAATTTGTGTCTTTGACCCTACAATATCTTAACATGTTTTGGAAAACTGAATTTTAATGTTAAAACAGAAATTTGCTAATCTGCATAGCCATTGTATTAGTGTTACACTTTTTCGATTTTGACTACATTTTGAATAGTCATGCTAATTAAAAAAACATTATTGATGTATTGGTGTCTAAAGCAACTCACACATCTTTTTTGAAATTCTTAACTCTAACATTACTTTGGAACACTTCATAAACATAGAAACTTCATTGTGAACATTTTAAGGTACTACAGCATATGCCAATCAAGCTACAGGTGGAACACAGAATTTACTGAATAACATTTTACTTTTACACAATGCATCTCTCAATTATGGTTCGTAATATTTGGCAGTTAACAATTTAAGTTTATTTTTCTTCTTCCTAAGTTTGATATGCTGGTTTGTGCCAAGCTCAGGCTTAGAGAACAAACTGGTTTGTTATGTTATCTGAATGGCAGCTTAGGTACTATTATTTTGTTTGGTAGTCAAGCTGTGAGACTAATTTTTTTCTGATCTGGTACTCAACAATTAAAATAATCTTACCAAAGAAGAGAGATGATATGTGAGGTGATGCCCATTTTACATTTTCAGATCATTTTAATCCAACTGCAATGATCTTGTAAGCAGTACAGATGTATTGGCATAAAAACCATAGTGAACTATACATCTGGCCCTGTGGTGTTTGAAAATGTATCCTACATGTTTCTCAAATTTGAATATTCTGTGCATATTTAGTGTGAATGTCCTGTTTGTTTGAAGTTCATTTGAAACTACATTTTTCCAGACTTTAAGAATATAGTGTTTACAAACAAAATAACGCAATTCACCATATGTAGCTCATTTGTTTTTCATTACTAAGGCTGACCAACTGTTTACTTACTGAAAGCTTGATTATTTCTTGTTTACAGGGTTCTTCCACTCAGCTGTGAAAGTATTGCAGAAAATAGAGAATATAGATGTTCAAACTGTGTTCAAAAGTCATAGAAATGTATCTGTGCTTGGTCTTTGCTTCCAACAAATTAAGGTTTTTTTTTTCCCTGAAATGGTGCAAAAGAATGAAGGTCAGCTTTCTTTGATAATCTCCTGTTTGCTAGGGAATGCAAAAGTAGTTTTTAACTCAAAGGTAGATGTATCTTTGGTATTACGTCAATGTGTTTTGCTCTTGTTTTTGCTTTAGACATGCATACAGTAAGGAAATTATTCAATGGACAAGCTGTCCAATTCACCCTGTGGTTAAGCCTATTTGCCTATATCAATATTAACAACTACAGTAAAAACAGATGAGAATTAAGGTATTGGCATCTGAATTATTTGATTTTATATTTAGCTTTATTTCTGTCAGGAAGAATGGTGTGCGCGTGTGTCTGAGACGTTTCGCTGGATGAGGTTAAGCCTGTTTCCAGACCCCCATGACTAGCACAGGGAGAGAGATAGTCTGTAACAAGCGCATTGTCTTGGAGTTAATTAGATCAGATTTCCGCCTCTCCGCACCCAGTCTGGAAGCTGACAGTTCAGTAAAATGTTCCCTTGTAAGGTTCGCCCTCTTAGGGAAAGGGGCAATAATTCATCATTAGAATTTCAGAGTCCAGGTACAGATGAAAACTGATGGAGCCGGCAGTGAGGCAGGGCAGGCGCACTCGAGGAGGAAAATTTTATCTGAAGCCCAATTCCCCTGGTTACGCAGAGAATAATTGAGATAATACTGCTTCAAGAGTTGTTTAATGATTAAAAATCACATACACGGGAACCCTAAATTGAAGGGCAACACATTCTGGATGGTTGCAGTGGTCAGCTCACCCCTAGTTTTTGTGTTTTTGTTCTTCTTCTTCTCCATTTCGGAAAGATACGACTCTGCCGTCACCTCCACCCCCTCTCTGGGACAGACTCGATGCAAGGCAAGTCCAGGCTAGGCAGGCTGCTGGAGACTGGGGACCTGTTCCAAGGACTTTGTTTAGATGCAACAAATCATTTGTCTGTTATTAACCCAGAGCTTGTAATTATGCAGATTGCCATAGATTTTCCCTGGGCCTAGAAGTGAGATTGAGGGTTGTTCACACCATAGCAGGCAGCTCAGGGCTGGCTATGCATTACTGAACTTGCCACATTTATCATGTTGACTGATGGCAGGAGAAGCAGGTCTCAGGTCCCAGTGGTTAATGTAGTGGGTAATTAACTGTCATTTGCCTAGTAATAGGCTGATGATCAATGGTTTGTGTGGAAACAAATTCTAATCAGGTAGCTGATAAATGCATGCTGGAACCAGAGCAATTGAAGTCAGAGGGATGGAGAGGAAGAGAGGCAACCACACTTAGAATTTCAAACGCGCTCAGCAGTGGCTATATTATTAATGTGATTTTTTTTTCCTGTTGTAGAAGAATATTCCCCTAATGATGTAATATCAAATTTGTTACCATGAATACTTTAAACACACAAAGAGGTGGGTGTTTATCCTTAAATCTTCACCTGAAAACTGTGGTTCACTTGTATTGTAACTAACATGCATTTCATATTGTTGCAAATGTATTTTTACTTATCCTAAGTTAACATGTTTCCCCTTATGGAAAAAAAATAATTGTAAAATTTAAAATACTGTGTATGATTCCATCTGCTGTGCAGGAAAGAAAGAAGTTAGGGACAGAAACAAGCACATCTTTTACTTCAAAATTGAACATTTTTGTTATTGTTTAATTTTTTAAAATAAAATCTTAATCTGATATCCAGTTTATACAGTATACTGTTAAATACTGACTCTGGTATAGTGTTTTCATGGAAATTAATTGAAAAGTAGTTTTTCTCCTGCAGCCAGTGTGAAGACTCTTTTTACAGAGTCCAGTGAGCAAATGCTTAGTGGAATAATTTAATTGGTGGCTCTTCAGAAATGACAAAATCATAGAATTTAACTTTCAGCGAAACAGGCTGAGATTGGGCCATGCAGAGGTGGATTATGTATGCAGTTTTTGTTCAGTAATAACTGTGAAAATCATAAATATAGTCATAGGATGATCTTTTCATAACTTGCATCACCAACACTGTTATTTGACATCGCCCTAACTCCTAAATCCTAAACTTAGATAGCAGATAGCCAACGTTTTAACTGTTTTGAAGTTTTGGATATACAGTATTTCTAAATATTTACTCGGCACGAGAAATTTGTTTTTCAATCCCTTTCAAATTGTCTTTCATGTTTAAAGCCTGTAAAACATGTTGGCCTTTACCAACACTTACTGCCCAGACTGTAAGAACCAGACTGTACCAGGCTCATAACTGAAAACATGAATCATGACTTTATTTCTTTGGGTGGTTTTGAAGAGCAGTTTATTTTACAGAATACTAAGAATAAAAAGATATTTTCATGCAGGCACGCCCATATTGTAGTTATAGAGTTGATAATATGAAACCTGCTATGTCTGTAGTAGTAACATCCATTAGTCTTCCATCAAACCAAAAAAGAAAGATGTATAAAAGCTTTCACTACCCTTGGTAATTATTTTAAAGAATAAAATTAGAATAGTTAAACAGAAAACAGAAGGGCCTGTGCAGTATGTGTAGAGAGATCTTTTAATGTCTCCACTACAGCACAGTTAATTTTAAACCAAGTGCTTTTGAATTCATTACAACTGAGCTGCTTTTAATTTTCTGCCTCCCTTGAGTGCCATTACAGCCTGTGCGTCAGATTGGTGATGTAATAAAAGGGAGATGGCAGGTAGGTTGATATCTGACTCTACCTTTCAGGAGCCAGAGGGACTTAAGAGAAGCTCAGTGTTTTGACTGAAGAAAAGGAGTAAACAAATCAGGCATCCCAGTTCATTTGAAATGTCCCCTTTCCTGTTATAAAACACCCAGATTGAAGCTGCTTTTCTCCTGGTGAATAGCAAATATTAATACATATTAATATTCAGAATGGGTGGTGTGGGTCTGGAACAAGCTGCAGTTGTTGAAACTGATACTCTAGATCCTCAGATTATTTAGTATGAAGCAGCCAAATGAGCTGAATAGGCCAAAATACTTCTCATTTGAAACCTTCCTTACGTTCTTATTAGGAAAGGTAGTAGATGCCTTTTATAAGATGCACACAAAAAAAGGCAGTTTTCTAGTGGTTTTCAGTTTATGGATCGGGACCTACAGTAGTGGTGTGAGTTATGTGTATATGGGTTGCAAGTAGCTTGCCTGCTTTAAGAATGAAATTGGAAAATTATTGTAAAATAGCAAAAACACAAGTTAAACATATTTTACTAGGAAGAAAGCTGGGAAATGAGTGCCTAACATTAAAACAGGAAGCACCTGTACATGTGCCATTATCATCATCATACAGTAGCTGTGTTTTTTCATCATTGGCATTTATTAGTTACAAAGATCAAGGCCTAATGTGATTTACAATCTTCCTGTATAGTATACCTGTCTGCAGTCTCTCTGTGCAAAAAACCAAACACACACAGCCATTCCACTACAAATTCTCTTTGAGATGATTTGTAGTAGCATGTAGTAGTAGCATGTACTACCATTACTTATAAAATCAAAGGTAGAGTGGGTTACAATTTATTTTACATATAACATGACCGTCAGGTTAAAGGCTGAGAAGCACTGGTCTATATTATCCCATAATTTAGAACCAAACATAAATCCTTAGCTTGGGGTAGTAAAACATAAGATGGAATAAAATAACTTGAATATAATTCTTATGTTCGGTATATTATTTCCAGGAATAGATTCCATTCTAAGCAAGGAAGTGAAGAAAATCTACTTTGTGTGTGAGATTGGCTCAGTATGAGGATATTTACCTATAACTGAAATATCAAAATAATGTTGTTTGTTACAATAGGTCCTTTATGAGTGACAAAACAGAAGATGTATTGTAATTGTATAAAGGAGGTCTGTGACTGAATAAGAGCAAGACCTATATGAACACTATAAAAAGTTTTTTCATTTCTGCATCCTGAGACAAAGGTAATAACCTACTGTATATCCATGAACTATGTAAAGTAAAAAAGATCACTATTTCTTATCAAGTTTAACGAAAAACAGCAATATAGCTTTTACATATATATAATAAATGGTACAGTCATCCCTCATTTTTTGCGGGTTCATACATTCGCAGTTTTGTTTATTCGCGGGTTGCCCCCCAAAAACATTTTGGGGAAGTGCAGGGCAGGCGACAGCGTTTCCACGAGCCCACGTGCGTGGCGTATTAGTCCGCCTTTGTGCCTTTTTGTGTCTGTTAACTCTCTGCGTTTCGTTGTTCGAGTGAAGTTTTTTGTGCCCCATATCTGTTATTTTTATTAAATATGGGACCTAAACGTGCTTCTAGTTCTCATGCTAGTAATCCTGGACCTAAAAGACTCCTGAAAGGGATGACTTTGCCGCAGAAAGTTGCAGTTTTAGACACGTTAAAAGAAAGAAAATGGTATATATCGTTTATTGGGCAGAAAAACTAGTTATTCATTTGTAACCAAGACATTTATGCCTTTCTTTCGTCTCCCCCCTCCCTTGCCATATGTCAAGAAATGCAAAAATCAAGCAATATGCTCTCGAATGTTCTCTTAATTACCCTTGATTGGAAAAATAATTCTAAAATATTGGTTTTTGGGGACCGGAGTTGTTTTGGAGTGGAGGGTCAATTATTTGCAGATTGTTTTTATTTTTCGCAGGAGGTCTTGGAACCTGTCCCCTGCGAAAAGCAAGGGATGACTGTACATGGGTGGCATGGTGGCACAGTGCTTAGCATTGCTGCCTTGCAGCACTGAGCCACTGGATTCAGTTCCTGGGGTATGGTGTGTGTCCCATCCAGCGTGTGTCCCTCTGTGTGCCCATTGCTTGCCGGGATAGGTTCCGGTTCCCCCACAACCCGTTATTGGATAAGGCAGATACAAAATTGATAGATCGATAAATCATTATTTGTTAACAAGACAATGACCTACAGTAGATATACAGTACTGTATCAAAGCTGCCTTGCTACCCAACAGCTGCTCTTTATAAACAGTATTTTTTTTGCAGCTTTCTCTTTTAACTGAACCTTCTTGCTTTCCTGTCAGTGCGTACAGGGTTTGTAATTCACAACTGGCAAGTGGTTTGAAGTTTTGAATTAACCTGGGGCTAGTCTATAATCTGATGTCATCTGTGAACAAACCAGTTCTTACAGTGACATAGTTTATCTCCACAAACAAATGAGCACAATCCATTAAAGATCCAGTTGTGTCTGTGTCCAAGCTAAGAAAAGTCTGTGAAAAACTCTTATTTGCACGGTGTGTAGAACTGCAAATACTCAGAATTAAGTTAAAAAACAAAGCAAATAAAGTTAAAGTGTGTCGTGTTCTTAGCAGCACAGCTAAGAATACCTGTACTTTTTCAAGTAAATACAGGTGCATCCAGGATTATAAACAGTTTTCAGAAGCCAAGAGAAATATCTGTAGAAGAAAATAATTTCTCAGATGATATTAGAACGTTTTTTGTAATGCTTCATTTCTGGGTCATGCAACTCATAACACCCTAATATCAGATATTGGCAGCTGATTGTCGAGTCCATGTTTTGAAGCATGTTGTGGCTTGTTTGGAAATTACTATAGAAACAGGACCAGTAATATTTTTACAAAACATTTAAGCAATTAGGTTTTTAAGGACTTTGGTTGTTCTTCATATTTTTAGCTCTTAGTTAATTAACAATGCACAAGGACTGAGAATAACCACACCTGCTAAAGTATAACAAATAGCTTACCAGTACACTGCATTACTCTCCAAGTGACAGTGACACAGTGAAAAGATGGATACAACAGATGTCTACTTTTCAAAAATAATCTTTTTTTTCATCTTCTTTTGAAACCAATTGATCTATCTTAGAATATCCTGTACATTAAAGAGAAAATTTAAGTAAGTGTAAGTGACAAGGGCTCTATTCATTTGGTGTTTTCATATCATCATTGTCAGTAGTTAAGATGATCCTAATTAAGTAATTTGATTTTAATTATTGTTTTAACCCACTTGGCTCAGTGAACAGCAGCCTGACCATAAGGAGAAGGCCGCTGTAACCTCCCATTAGATGGAATGAGCCAAGGAGCTGCAGTGAGGGTGATGATGGGGTGAAGGGAGAGATACAAAGCAACAAACTTTGGGAAGCTGATAAAAACCTCAAGCTAATGTGTAGGTGACCAGACGTACGCAAGGTTAGGACCATCTTTATCCCATAGACTACAATCTAATGATAGTTTACTAATTAGGAAAAGAATAACATAAAGTATACATTTTATAGTTTGTTTTTATACTGTAAATGTCCACTAACATAGAACTATAACAAATTACAATTTTTCCTAAAAATGCTTGCATCTACAGTAGTTTTAAGCAATAGGTAACTCATATGTAATCCACCACTAACAAACCATTACATTACTTTGTTTAATCGACAGTGTTCCTTATATAGTATTGCTATTATGACCAATTAGGATCAGTGTCAGCGTTAGAATCATGCTTTGATACCATATGAGGATGGAAAATAGCTTTTCTGGAATCAGCCGCCCGGCTTTTCGGGGAGCACGTTCTACCTCGCTAGGAGAACTGCAATAATAATACAATTTTATGAAGACTTCTCAACAAATCTAAAGCACTGTACAGTGACTCACATATGATTAACAACAGAAAAAAACAACTGTGAAAAAGCACAGTGAAACCAGGAGTAAAACTAGATCTTATAATGTATAAGGCTGGTTTTGACTGAGTTTTGAAAATGTAAAACATTACTCTTCTCTAAATTTTTAAAAATTTGGACTGTGAGTATCACAGACATGGTGCTGTAGATAATAAGACCATTGTGTGAATCCTGGTCTTCAGCTGAGTAGAAAAATCTCAGATCTGCTGAACCAGACTAAAACTTAGATCACACTTACAGTATTCAGTAAGTTCTTATAAACTGAAGCAAGACCATTCAGTGTCTTACATGTGAATAGAAAAACCTTTAAGTGTTCTTCTTGTGCAGTTTACAGAGGACAGGAATTAAGTTCTTATGCAGAGTGTTTAGCACATAAGTCAAAGATGTCATAGATACTGAAGCCCACTTAGTTCTATGTATGTACCCCAGTGTATAAGAGATTATAGTAGACTAATCTTGAATAAAAAAGGCTTGTCTCAATTTTTCAGCGTCAGGCAGAGCAAAGTCTGAACCAGGGAATTTTACACAGGTAAAAGAAAGATATCCTTCTAAAAACATGATAAAGGTTACAAATGAGAGTAGGTCATTCAGCCTGTGTAGCCTGTTTGGTAGTTAGCAGTTTATTGATCCAAGGATATCCTCCAGCCCTTTCGTAAAAGAAGCCAGGTTATAAGAAGTGTGGAATTTATGATGTTCAAAAAAGGTTTCTACCATCCATTAAAGATTTAATTGCAACATTGTCAACAAAAACACTGAAGTCCCCACCTTTGCAAAGCTACAGTTGGACATTGTACACACACAGGCTACATTGTTATGAGTATAATGTCAGTCTTGCTACAGTTTAGCTTAAAACAAACATCTGTTATATCTGAACCAGCAGCAGTAGTATTTAATCTGGTCTGCAAAAAAAATGAATATTATCAACATGACAGTGAAATGCTATGATCTGACCATGATGCATTTAAAAGCTAAAAAGTAAAAGTCCCAGCTCAGTGCCTTCTGGAACATCATAAGAAACAAAACATTGAAGATTTACAAATATGTTCCTGGTCAACAAACAGGAGCAAGACCATCAAAGGGGAGTACCAGTGATCCCTCCATACATTTTCTTGTGGTCTAGTAGGCTGTTCTGATTGATAATCAAAACTGCACTTAAATCCAGAAGGAGAAGAATATTAAGCCACTCTGAGTCAGAAGCAAATAGATTGACCACCTTAGCAAGGGCTGTTACAGTGTCTCCATCTAAACACTAACTGTTTCAACGACCTCATTTGATGTAAAGTGAGACTGTAAATGAGCAACCACCACCTTTTTCAGAATTTTTGTTAAAAAAACAAATTAGAAGTAGGACATATTGTAGGTGTGATACTGTAGTTGTAGACGTTTAGATTTCAGGGACTCATTGATGATGTAGGAAGCAAACAGTCAAAGAGCTGAGAAGCTGGCTTTGAATTTGGGCATAGGAATTTGATCCAGACCACAATTAGTAGTTTGTAGCCGCAAGTGGTCTCACTGTAGCTACCAACTTGTTTACATGACAGGATCAACAGAAGTAAAGCGAGAGAAGCTTGATCCTCTGAGAGGGTGTAGTCATGATTGTTATAGGTTAGGTCAGCATTGTGTGTATTGTGTTGTTCAAAGAATTGCATGATAATGTCACATTGTTCATTAGAGGGAGAGGAAGCAGACATCTGCTAACTTACAAAAGAAACAAGACACATTTTTGTAGGCGCTTGACAATAACGTGTTAGAATGCCATTGTGAACAGAATCCTCAAGCAAAACCTCATCTATTGTAGGATAGCCTTTCTGATATCCAACACACAACCTGTCTATAAGGGATAGTAAAACAGTTTTTTGGGCAGAAATGGCAGATGTCTGTAGGCTGGAAATGCAAACACCTTACAACTGATTACGTCTAATGTTTTGGCAAGCAGATGTGTCTAGTTGGAGTAGCTAAGAAATCAACAGCAGTCACATACTGTAGCTAGGAGAATCCTCATACATGGAGCTTTACGCAACTTAACTTATAATTTTATAAAATAAAAAATATTTTAGCTTTTAAATTATTTCCAAATGCTATAAACAATAATATTGTGGTTTAATTTTTACAAAAGATGTGCCCCCGAAACCATTACATCCTAGTGCCGTATATCTGACTGAAAGAATAACTTGCACTCAGTAACAAGGGCACTAGCTGTTTAATGTAAGAAACACAGGTAAAAATCTGGTAAACCTTACCCATTTACAGTATATAAATTCTTTGAAAAGATTAAAAAGACAGGGACGTATAGTGTTTCCTTTTTTAGGAAGATGTGATGGACATGCACGTGCATATTCAAATTATAATGAGTGTGTAATAAAAACACGATTTCTGTGATACCTGTTTTGCTTGTATACTGGCCACTGGAATTAATAGTTTTTGATTATTTCCATAAACGTGATACATTTCAGGATAAATTGTCATTAACAGAGTCTTCAAGAAATGGGTGGAATTCTGTATTAATTATCTGATGAGTGCACATTTCCAGAGGGGAAAAAGGCAATTTATTAAGGCCCTTTACAGAACCACTAAATTAGAATAATGAATAGTGTTCATGAACTTCCTTTTTATGGATCTTCTTAATAGAAAAATGTGTAGTTTTTAAGGTTATATTAAAAAACTGAGCTCTGGCCTAGAGATTCATGTGTGACAAAGCAATTATACCTTACTCTGGGCTTTATTGCATGCTTGACAAATATTCCAAAACATTGTTTTTTAGCGTATAACCTGGGTCACTTTTAAACAGTTATCATAGAAATGTACAGTATGAGGAATAACAACCTTCAGGTGTTATACTGTATGTGTTTGATGACGTTTATTTACTATTAGGATGCAGTGAAATGTGTCTTAACCTGCTTAGCTGAAGGCCAGTTCCTCGGCCAGAGGACAAGGAGGCTGGGCCGAGTGAGGTATTAACCAAGAGGCAGCTGCAAAGACGAAGATGGGGTGGAAGAAGGCTGAGCAAAATATGAAAGGAAGAGCAATTTGTATATCATATATAGCTTTGAATAATTATGATTAAGAACAATGGAGGTGAAAAACCAGACTGTCGCTATCCCTCGTACTGTAAGTTCAGTTAAGAACTTCCATTAATAGTTAGGTTCACATGATTGTTTTTATTTGCACAAATATATCAAGAACAGAAAACACTAATCACTTTTCGTACATTTGCTTTTGCGTGTGGTTTCTGCTGCATCATGTTTTAGGATGTTCTGATTTCATTCCCTCTAAAGGCACAGTTGTACAGTCTGTTACCTGGTTTGTCAGGGCTCTGGACTCAGAGCTGGAAGCTCGCCTGTGGTACCTGTGGGAAAACCTATGTTTGAAAATGATCAGTGATGAAAATGTTTAAAGATGAATGAAATGCCCAATAAATATCAATGATATTTCCTTATAAGTGCTAAGAGTAAATCTATAAGTACACAGTTAGGCATTTTAGTATTGTGACTTTAACTTTTAAGTACTTTTTTTTTACTCAGACTGAAGACTGGGAGATCAAATTAACTGTAGCACTGCTATTATTTTGTGAAAAGGATTTTTCCAAAAAAATAATTTGGTGTTCATAAACCATGATTGTACTGTATACCAGTACAGTTTGAGGACCTCAAAATATTTGAGTGAGCAGTTTGACTGAAACACGTGTATCCTTTGTGTTTGGCAGGTTATTTGGAGTCACGGGGAACTGTGCAGCCTGCAGCAAACTTATCCCTGCCTTCGAGATGGTAATGAGGGCCAAGGACAATGTTTACCATTTGGACTGCTTCGCCTGCCAACTTTGCAATCAGAGGTAAGTAGAAATATCTGACTCGGAGAGCTACAGAAGATTGTTATCCAGATTATGCCGCATGTTCCAGAGTTGGCCATCACCAACTGTCCCAGCTATGAGAACAATAGAAACAGGAAGGACTGTATCTTTGATTAAATACATACAGCACACATCCATTTGCAGTCTAACAGCTTGCATAGGATCCCGTCATTTTATATTTCCAAGTTATTTGTATCTTTTAGTATAAAGAATGATTCATTCTTTTTTGAAAAGAAGAAAAAGGTTGAAGTACCCAAGCAATTTAAATCTGCAATTCTTAAAGAATAATACAGACCCTTTTTATTCTGCTTATTCAATGTGTGTTGTACTTCACTTCAGAACCAGACACATACAAATAATACATGACCTAGAAAATAATTTTGGGCATGGTTTAGCAAGTGGCTTTGAATATTTTTACTAAATCAAACCCTAACTTACTATATTCGTTATTGTGTGAAATCCTAAAGCAACAATCTGACGATAACCTGTTTTTCTGTGTGTTTATTTTAAACTTTTGAACTTGGAAAATACTCTTCCATAAAACATTTCAAACATATGGGTTTTAATTCTTAAGTTTTATTTTTTGGAGACAAGTGTCTTAACGTTTTACTGGCACGTTTTGCTTTGTTTCCAACTAATAATAATGAAATGATTGATCAGGAGAAATTAGTGTTGTTTTGGAGTTTTCACTTCAATTCAATAAACCATTTTTTCTTTAACTAGAGGTATGGCAAAAGTCATTTTATTAGTTCATTAAGCATGCAAATCTATTTGAGAAATGTTGATAATATAATTTAGCTGTTGAAGCAACAGTGAAATGGCTTATTTACATTGATTTTACATTTCCCTGCAACCTTCAAACAACATGCTGGCTAGGCTAATTAGTATCTCTGAATTGCCCCTGTGTGCTTTCCAGGGGAATAGCATCCCATCCAGGATGTAGTACCTCCGTGTGCCCTATGTTTCCAAAATAAACTACGTGTAGCTCCCACTCTTACCAATAACAATAAGCAGTTCTGATAATGGATGGATAAATTGAATTACTACTGAACTTTAAACTTTAGTTGAGAGACAACATGTATAACATTTGTGTGGCTTTTAAAAATAGAAAAGACATTGAAAATCTATTATTTTGTGATGACCTTCCAGTTAAAGCTTTTGGCATACTGTATGTTTAAAGACGAGATGCTTATCTGCTCAAAGCCCCCATGACATTTAGTTAGTGATTTCCAGTCGCTTTCCTTTGTCCTTCATTTGTGATATTTGTGGGAGAGCAGTGTCCAACTGTATTAAAAGGCTTGGGATCGACTGTTGTCGGCAGTGATGAGTTAAATGTGGTTTGTTCGTGTTCCCAAAATTTTTAAAAGGTAACATTATGCCCAAAAAGGTTTATAGTAAAAAGTGGCTAATGTGGTTTTATTCTTCACTAGTCAGTCATTTTCCTGTTAAAGTAGCTTCTCTTCCTAGGAGTTTCAGGCAAATGAAAAGGCTGTATTAAAATGGATGCATAAAGGGTGCCAGTGAGGTTTATGTAGCTTTAAAAAACAACTTATACTGATGGATTTTTTTACAGTGTCAGAATAATCATATTCTGAAAACTTGTGGGTCACCTTAACAGTTCTATTTTCAACTCTTTTCTTCCTACAACTACTCATAGAGGCATCAGTCTCCTGAGTCAAAGAAAGTATTTGATTTTTCACACATTGTTTAACATTATCCTCAGAATGTGGGGAGCTTGGCCTTATAAGTGAATAATCTGAGATACACTGACAAAATGAAAAGAAGCTATCTCTATTTTACTGAGAGGCATTTGAGAGCAATTTAATCTCTTCATACTCTCTGAAATAAAATATTCAATACAGTGTGAGAAATTTAGGGGAAACTGGTGGAACCATTTTTCTTATATGTCATTAGCCTCTATTTGTCCTGGAATTTCGAAAAGCATGCCTTAACGTTTTAAAGCTGAGAATAAATACTGTTTGGTTTAATTTACTAACTCAAAGACTAGGTTTTCACTGATTATATTCTAAAACTAAATGTACTTGGAGGATGAGTCTGCTGATCTCCATCTGCCAAAACAAGAACATGGTGCTCACTGTACTTTAATATTCTTCAAAATAACAATTACAGATGTAGATCTGTATTTATTAATGAAAGAAATAGTGATCACTCTCCAATGGGTAACTGAACATTGTCATGGCATTTTTCCATTCATTGGAAAAAATGGAGAGTAGGACAAAAGATTAAAGCCTTTTATGAATGACCAACATGGAACATAAAAACAAAATATCCTTTGAAGAGCATGCTTCCTCAGCATCACAGAAAACATGTTCCTCAAATGTGCTCACCCATTCTCTGAACATATATGGACACTACTCCAGCATGCTGACCACAACTTTAGTTTACCCTCATAATCGGAGATTGATATCATTATACTGTATATCTGAGCCGTAGTTTGCTGCGAACTACTGTTGTAACACCTGCATGTTAGAATACCCCCAGTACATTATTTGATCAGTGGTGCAAACATCTGCCCACAAAAATACATAGTTTGAAGCCTATATATACTGTAATGATTAGTAAACTAAGAAGACTTTATTATATCAGTTTTTATCAAAATTATTATTGCGTGGTTGCTTTCTTGGAGGTGGGGAGTGTTTGTTCTTGGTCAAACCATTCTGCCTAATGACAAAATCATACAAAGAACAAAATGCTGGTCTCTGATCCAGTACAATGTACTCCTTACAAAGAGGAAATCAGATTCTGTCAAGAAAATAGAGTAGATGTTGAATGTTATTTTCTGAAGGCGTTTACAATATGATCCTGTTTTATCTGATAAGTATTTAAAAATGGAACTTGAAATAAATCAACATTCAATATAATAGAGAAACCATTAAACATTTTTATAAGAAACAGCAACATTTACAGTAGTTAAGAAATCATTTGATATATAAAAAATGCAGCTCTAAACAGAATGCCAAATATTCTCAGTCAAAATAAGCTAAGACTCCTTTCTGTCTTATACCACGGCTTAGATAAAAAATATATTAGAAATGTATTCAGTATCAAAAATATTTTAGATTTTAAAAATATATAGTGGCACTGTTTAAACAATGTAGGCTACAGATAATATCCCAATTATAGTACATTTAGAAATCACCTGTAATTTGAATATTATATTTGCAAAACATCAACTTTTATTCCAGAGAACGTAAAAAAGAGGTTTTTTATTAATGAATGTTGCTTTCGCATTAAGTCTTTTCACCATTGGAAGGTGTTGACTGCAAAAAACATTCTAGATGTTAGACTTCTACCTTCAGCAATTAAGCAACGTACAACTCTGCTTTCGTTAGTACAGAAGCTCATATATTTCAGCGCCGCGCTTCATTTAATACAAAGTATATTGGCCCTGGATATCAATGGTCCTGGTTACGCACAATTAGCACTTAGTTATTGTCTTGTCACTTCAACCTTTAACGTAAGACAAACTTGGCTAATGCAAGAAGTCAGCTAATCTTCATTGGTCGTGCAAGGCAGACAATTTTGTTTCTCTGAATTAAAAACTGTTCAAGCTGAATACGTTTTTTTTCTTTTACATTAGGACACCCTATCAAGTGTTTAATAAAATAACCATTAGTGGGGCTCACATGGTCTGCTCTTGGTGCTTTGGCATGCACTAGATGCCCATCACAATTTCTGTGACACTTTCCCAAGATTTATGGTGAGCCAGGCAGCGTAATTGAAATCGTTTTCTGCTTTCATTTATTTTCAGTTTCCTGATGTTTTAGCTGATATATTTTGAGCTTCCTTAGTGTGATATATAGGCTGTGCTGCCCTGAAAACTCTTAGGCAAAGCTGGAAAGCCTTTAAAGCACCTTACAAAGCTGACAAAACAAATAATGATGTCAGCCAACCAAGGAGTGAGCTTCACTCGGTTCCTGGTGACAGAACACAACGGTTAAGAAAAACGCATCAATAAGACAATATGCAAATTACATCTCCCTATCGTTTGACAGAATGAAAATTCATTTGTCAGCAAAGCAGCAAGATATTATCTTTGTATACACATGTTGTCTAGCTTGTCAAAGGTATTTTATTGTTCTGAGCCAAGTTTTTGATTGCCTCACAAAGTTCTGTGGACACGTGCTGAAAAAAGTAATCTTAGTAAAAACAGATTTGGCACAATAGGTTAGTCATCATAAAAGTTTTTTTTCCTCTCTCTGTAGTTACCTTCTTGTTTGGCAGCTATGTACAGAATGTACAGGAAGAAACATGAAGTGCCACTCATCTTTAATGTAAACTACAATACAAAATGGAGCAGAATTTGGAAGCTTTGATAAGGTTGAAAACATACCTAGACTTCCTACAGCGTGTCAATGTGTGTCACGCAGAGTTTGGAGCAGCAGAGCCTCAAACTTATAACAGAAATACACATATAGAGGAAAGGGAAAAGCACAGAAATATTACTGAATCCTGAATTTCAAATGGTCTAACAGCCAGTACAACACTGTATATTACTTTGTCCACAGTTGCTTTGAAGAAATGTTTTTGACAACAGTTACTGTATTTATGAGACATTCTCTTGGCACATACAGTAAAACTGTAAGCTGGAATGATAAATAATGACCATGTATAGGGAAGTTATTATTCCAATGTGGAAAAAAAATATGTATTTGGGATGTATTTGGGGTGGAGCGGTGGCACTGTGGCTAAGGATCTGCGTCTATAGCTGGAAGGTTGCCGGTTCAAATCCCGCAGCTGGCAGAGGAATCCTGCTCCGTTTGGCCTCTGAGCAAGGCCCTTAACCCCAACTGCTCCAGGGGCGCTGTACAATGGCTGACCCTGCGCTCTGACCCCAAGCTTCTCTCCCTATCTGTGTCTGTGTCTCATGGAGGGCAAGCTGGAGTATGTGAAAAAAAGACAAATTCCTAATGCAAAAAACTGTATATGGCTAATAAAGTGATCTTATCTTATCTTCTAAAACAGTTACATTTCAATCTTTTCCAATGTAGTGTGATAAAATCTTAAATACTTATTACGGTTTGAAACATTCCCTGAAAAGATTATTTAAATATGCCCCAACAATACCTTTCATGACATGAATGTTGATTTTCCTTTACAAAAGAAATTAAACTCAACCGATAGGGAGATGTCAATCCATCTACTCCATTCCAGAATTTTCATACAGCCAGCTCCAATAACTGCTCTATTGATCCTGCTGATTAGCATACAAAAATCTAAGTTATTATTTAAATATTAAGGATAAGACAGCAGGCAAATTGTTAGCTGAGCGCATGGTGTCAGTGTATTGAAGATAATATCCCCTGTTGATGTCATCATGGATAACATGAAGGCCAGGATCAAATTCTTAAGAATGACAGATGATCACATCAAGTTAAATGTCCCTGATCAGCTTCAAAAGAAGGAATATCATTGCCTAGAAAGCCCATTTTGTTGCCTAAGGATTCACAATCAAAGGCTGAACCAGAATCTGAGCAGTGGAATCAGGAATCCTGACGTAAGAGGTTCTGCATTCAGCGATCAGTGGACAAGGCTGTGGCAACTGAAATTCAAAGGAAGTCAGAAAATTTGACTATAACCGTACAGACTACTTTTACCTAGAGTATTATGACTATCTGTTGACAACATATATTGAGACAACATATGCGGTATGCCTTTCCAGGCCTGGTCCCCAGTGGTTACTGTCTATTTTGTAATCTGAAGACTCGCCTTTATGATGTGAGGCTTGTATCTTATAGAATCCTGAAGATGTCTTATGTAGGCCAAGGTAAAGGGGAAGTTGATATGTTTTGTTGTTATAGACAGTTTGTAGAAATGCACTTCCAATATTGAGAAATTACATTTGGTAGCTAAAATAGGCAATTCAGACAGCACTGGATTTTGAAATTGCAATGAAATAGAATTTTAAATATCAAATTCTAGAATAAATTAATTAAAGAAAAAAATAATAATAGAAAAAGTGTTCTTTACTTTTATTGTAAATATTAATGTTTATTCATGTGTGTAGCTGTTTGTTTACAGTTACAGTTTTGAGTGAGTAAGTAACTATCTTTTGTTAATAATGTTAAAACACAAAGCCTAGCTTATAATGACTTTTTGCAAACAAATCATTGACATTGATCAGCTGTTCACTCTGGTCATTGGCAAGGATAATAAACCTTTGACCAGGGTAATAAATTTAATGCACATGATCATTAAATACCAGCATTAATTTCAGCAAAGGTGTAATTTCTTAATTTAAAAGCTAACATCACTCCATTTCAGGTTCATTTTAAAATTATTTTGCAGTATCCCAGTGACTGTAGAGTCATATGGTCACCATAGACTTGATCCTTTTTAAATACACAGTTTTACAAAGTTGATCATTAAGTTACATCATTAAGGGTTACACAATCATGTGCCTAATTGTACTCTGTAATAATAGTTCTGTTTCTGTTACATGATTTGTAAAGAGTATGTACAGTATGCCTGGCATCCTAGTATTTTTATTTTTTCACTACAGTGGTATTAATGCCTTAATTACTTAGCTATGTATGAAACTAATCAAGCAGATTACATTGCACAGAAATATATTTACAGAATTAACATGTCATATTTGTTTCATGATAAAGCTTGTGTTCACATAGCTCTTTCCTAGTTCTTTTCAAGCTCCGTACAACCAACAAGAAAATCGGTCGCTCCATTTGTCTCACATTCCAATCTTTTCCTGAGTACATCCGTGCCATAGCAGCGTCTCATTTGAAAATCTTTTAGCCTGACTAACATTAAAGGATATGCATCCAATAAAGCAATCTAATCTATCTGACAAATGGCAAAAAGATTTCTAGTGGAACATCATTAGAAATTTACTATCTGATAAACAGAGTCTGCGATCAGAGGTCATCTGGGTCATGATGTGTAATTATGTGTAGTTTTACCAGGTCAGCTGCAGCTGACATCAGCGTTTGAAGGTTAAATTACTGCAATCAAGTATGTACTGTATGTATAGCAGTTTCCGTAGTTCCTTTTTTTGGTGAATCTACCATAGAAAATATAAAAAAATAAAATACAGCACATTGTTTTATTTAATCAAATTTCTGTCTTAGTGTGAATCTGTTCTGATTTTAGATAACTCCACAGCAAATGTTGTGTTTGTCTTATACCTGTGTTCTTACAACTTGTGGCTAAACATGAACTGCTTTATGAGAGAAAGACAAGTTCAGTGAGAAAATTTCCACTTTTCCACTTTTTACATCATTGATTCAAATCGATGTGGTACCAGAATCGGTAAGCTACTCCACATTTGGTGAAGCTCACCCTGGAGGGGAGAACATTCATTTTCTTTATCTGCAGACTCCAACTACTGGGTAGATACTGTACCGATGGAATTGTTTGGTCGATGAAGTCCTTTTTTTTACCAGATTGCACTGATGTTGTACTGCTTACCTCTAGAATAAACAACTATAAATCAAATTTTCTGATGATGAACCTAAGCAAAAGATTGAGGTAAATCCAGAAAAACCATGCTTGCATAATTGAGGGTCACTGAGGTTTCATCTACGGACTCTGTTGGTTGGAACTCTCAGCTCACTATGTAGTTGAATGGCATGACATGGCACAATTGGGTGATGTTTCTCCGTTGAGCATTCAGCTTCTTTTCAAAAAGTTAAACCTGCGTTGGATATTTGTTTGGGGAGGTGCTTAACGTTATAAAATGGAATGTGAGAGAAGTGTCTAAGTACTATTTGTTTTGTTATGGATCCATTTATATATATATTTGGAATTGTCAGTTGTGTTCTCCATGTCTCGGCTTACAGCTGCAGATTGATCTTGCAAACCTTGTGCCTCCCATCTTCTGACATGTCACTGAAGGTCCAGACCCAAGGCATTTTGTGCACCTGCAGGACTGCAAGTGCCCAGAAAGCCACAGAGGTCCCTGGCTGACTAACCTCACTCGTCAGGATCAGCCACATGAGCGTTTGTAGAGGTTGAGCCAATGGGGAGCCCGTCTCAGTAGTATTTGGAACTCTGAGTAATAGGATCAAGATATTAGCCTCATAGCTGTACGTCCTGTGGTGGATATTTAATAATAATTTTGATAAATAAGACACCTTTCCAAGCTCAAGAATGCAGTACTCAGTGCAAAAAAGAAAAAAAGACAAAACAGTACAACAAAAAGAAAATTTAACAAAAACATACTCTACAGGATAAACTGTAAGGGAATCAGAAATAGGCCCTAGTAAGAAGGTGAAAATAATATTAAAGAAGAAAGACAGTTGGTCCAGGCCGTAAGCATTTTTTCAATATTGCATGTCTACATGAAAACTACTGGATATTTTTGGATGACAGATATTTTTAAGCCTGAAACCAGAAAGTGATCGGCAGCATCTATTGGCCATAGCTACTGCTGAACTCTCCAGGGCTCTCACAGATTGTTACTTCAGCATTCATAGCATTAACTGCATAGAAGCTGAATCTAGTCTTTAACTACAAAAAGGTTATTGGACATGTTAGGAACTTTTCCACATTGTGTTTACTAAATCAATTTACAGCACGAGCAAAATCAAGAAATATGTGAAGTTTACCATATGTTTCTTTTTCTTTTCTGTTACTTCAGATGTGTATATACCATTTTTACATACTGTATACATTCTTACTGTAATTTTCAGACTTTCAGTATGTTTTCTACAAGCTAGAAGCTTCCCTTACAAGACATACTGGTACAATTAAGAATTAGTGTCATAAGGTCAAATGTGTTTTGAACTGTATGGTATCTTAATCATAATTAGATTTGGTCTTGGAGAGATTTTCTTTTTCTTTTGTGCAAAACACTTGTTCTTTTGTGAGAGATGAAAATGATTACTGTACTGTAGTTAACGTGTGCCTTGAGGGCATGTGGCTGGCATGTCACAGATCTGAAAATGTGTAGCTTTGTTTCAGATGTTCCTTTCTTAAGAAGACTGAATGCTTTGCATTTTCTTTTGTCATATACTGTAGGTGTTAACAGAAAAAAGCCTAATTGGTTAACAAAAAAGAGAAGAAAGCAATTAGTTGGTTTTATTTATCAGCTAACGTACATACCAGTCTCAAATGCTGAACTTATTAAATATGACCACAGGTAAAATTAAATACTGTATACATTTATTTCATTTTAATGAATGTAAAAAAAAATAAATAATAATTTTGCACAACCTATGTCTTAATGGTTACTTAAAATAACGGTGTTGCATTGTCACTCTTAATATTACTGCAGCTTACTATAACACTGTGGACACAGCAAGTTCTTAAAGAGCCTCAAATTAATATGAAAGACACTCTACATATTAATCAATTAATCCAATGCCATCATTGTGGTACGGTTACTTTTTTGTTTCATTGTTGTATTTCAGCTTTAAACATACATGATTGACTAGCTACAATTTACAAAAATATCCCTGAGCTTTCTTGTCTTAAGAAGGCAAACAAACACAAGGGCCAAGGAGTGAAACCAACTATGTTTGGGGCTTGAAACTAGAGTATAGAAGGTGCTCTGAGGCTCTTTGTTGTCATTTTCTGGGATGTCTGGATTTTGTGTTTCAATTTGCACTACAGTATATTTGTCCAGATGGTCTGAGAAGTTAAAATTCAGCTGTTACTTAAGCAACAAGCATTCTTTTGTTTGTAAAACAAGTGAAGGGAAAATACTACCCAATACTGTCAAAAATGAATTACAGAAATCTGTCTGGAAAACATGTTTAAAATCACTGTTTATGTAACAAGCAGAAATGTATTCCACACTTGAAAGTAGGAAGAAAGGACACTACGTTTCAGCTGTTGAGGTTTTCCAGGTGTGTGAGAAGAAAGCAACTTAAGACTCAACAGCCGAAATGTTTTCCTTCTTTCTACTTTTCAGTGTTAAATAATTATTCCCTATTTGTTCCTTTCCAGATCACATGCTGACATACTGTAGCTCCCTACTTGCTTTATTATATAAAAATTTAATGGCACATAAAATAGTGAATAAGGTAAAAACATGAAACTGGTACTATGCCTACGTACATTCTGTACTCATACACGTGCCTCATAATGTTCGTGCACCAATATAAATGGTATTTATAAGGCGTATACAGAAGCAATTTAAATATCAATTTATCAATATCAATAAAAGCAGTAGTCCATGCACTATTTTAAAAACACAGAAACTAGTATATATGGCCCATTGTTTTATAGTCTTACTGATATGGGGACTTTAATCTAAAAATAACAGAAAAATGTTACATTTAACCTCAGAATCACAGAAGGCAGGTAATGGTTTGGCTGAGATGTGCTGCTTTGGTGAAAGTCCCTGAGGCAACTTGAAACGTTTTCCTTAGGTGGTTAGAAAAGTAAAGTGAAATAAAGACAAGTGGAGAAACTGTATCCTCAGGTAAACAATATCTCCACATTTGTGGAGACCTTGTAGGACCCCCACTGCAAATAAGATAAGCTGCCCCAAGGACATCTTGTCAGAGTGTTTCATTAAACTTAATCTTAGCTTGGCTGCAATAAAAAAGGTCAAAACTGACTTACATTCACTTTTAAAAATAACAAAAGGTCTTGGATGATGGTGATGCCTTAAGTAATGGCTGTAGACCTAAAATGAACGAACCTGAGCACAACACATCACTAAGCCAGCCATTTCATGCTAATGAAGAACTGTCTGTGGAAGACTGTATAAGATGCTCAATAACTCATTTTTCTTGCTGTTTCCATTTCCAGGTTTTGCGTGGGTGACAAATTTTTCTTGAAGAACAATATGATCCTTTGCCAGACAGACTACGAGGAAGGCTTAATGAAAGAAGGCTACGCGCCCCAAGTTCGCTGAGCTTGGCTTCAAAAGAGACACAGAAAGAAGACCTGCAGTTTGACACCAAAAGCACTAACTCCTTCTTAGCATTCTCCCCACATGTACATAACAAACAAGACAGGGATTTGTTGTATAGATTAGCTATAGGGACAGACAAAAGCAAAGTGGAGACCTGGCTCAGATATGAAGGACAGAATGGGATTTGGTTTGTTTGGGATGACTGCTGGCTTCATCTCTCCCACCTCAGCCACCAACACAGGCCTTACTGGGATCTGCACATACTGTAGGTCTCTCCTTGAGCTCTGGCAACTGCTTCTGTGCTTCAGGGGACAAATTCATAGAAATAAAGAAAAACAGGATGCCAACTTTGCAATCTTATTTTATTTTTTACGGGCAATTTTCCTGTGCTTAGCCACAGAGGTGAGGGAGATGCAGTCTAGCCACCTCCCATTCTCAGGTCTAATGGGTTTTACCAGGAGGTCAGGTCATTTTCAGTCCACATAACGCTGTTTATTCATATCCTGGTACATATTTGTGTCATTCTAGTCTCAATCTGCCCTGATGCTGGACAAGTTAAAGCCAGTACTCGACAGAAATGTGTTACAGTGAAAGTTCACAGGTCTCGATATTTAGCAAACCTTCACCTGCCTTCGTCCTGAGTGTTTCCCATGCAGTTGTCCACAGTGTCTTTATCTGCTATTTTGCTTGCATGAGTCCTGTTGTTTATCTACCCATAAGTGACTGATGAAGGGCTGGTGGTTTCATTCTTTTTTCTACTGAAGTATTTTTAACCCATTAATGTAATAATAGCTTCACTCCTTAAGAGCAGATACTGTACTTGAACTGAATCACTGCTGCTCATCTACACTATATTGCTGCCATGAATGAGAAGCCTCTCCAGGGTGTTGCTTTATTACAATATTCAGAATGACCAGTTTGTCCAATCCATTGCCTTAAGACACTGTTTGCTTATGGGAAAATAATATCTGCCGTATAAAATACGGAGCATCACTATTTCTATAAACTACTGTGTTAAAAACGCAACATGCACAAGGCAGGCAATGTTTTTGCAAAATAAAGAGACCAATAAATTTTCACTTTAAATTGCAGCTGTAAATATATAAGATTTTTCTTTGCTTGCTGTTGTATATGATTGGTTTTTATGTGTCACACGGCATGAGATGTTTATTTTCGGACTACTCTTGTACATACTGTATTGTAATAATTTTAAGCACAAATGTAATACAGTTTTATTGTGTTACTATTTGTGTAATTTCTTTCTTTTTGCCTTCTTTGTACTGTTAGTATTTAGTACAATTATTGTTCAGGTTTATTGTAAAATTGCCGCTTTCTGTACTGGGAAATTTTAACGGAGCTGTACCTTTCTAGTAAAAGAGTTTAACAGCATTGTCCCCTCTATTTGATTCAGGTGAGACTTCAGGACAGATGGGGTAAAATTGGGGTATATAAGTGTAAGCAATTATTATTATTATTATTATTATTATTATTAAAATTGCTGAAATTCAGCCAACCAGGGGTCTCTTGGTAATAGCAGACATTGGTTCCACTTACAGTATATTGTACAGGAGCTTTTTGAATTTCTACAGACTTCCCAGCTAATTAATGTAACATAGTTCACATCTGTAGCTGTCCCGTACCATACTTTATCATTTAAAACTGCTGATGAATTTATATGTTCAAAGAATATTGAAAAGGACAACTAAAGAACATAGAACATATTATAAAGGTTCACCTTTAATTTATTTTACAGAATTTTGTATACAGTCCAACTTACAAGCCAATAAATACAATTAATTCAGTGAGAAATTTACACATAGTGTTCCTGTGTTTTCCTGTCATGTGACCTTGACTTAAACTTGGCCAATTATATTTTGTGGATAAAATCCTGAAACTCTGCTTATACCACACGTTTCAGCCACTGAGTGTTCTGCCTCATCAATCCCTCAAGCAGAGTTCACAGGTGATGCTGATCACTCTAATCACAGAGTAAGTTAACCCATTTAATTCACCTTTAGCCCTGCAGTTTAAAAATATATGTGCATACGGTTGACCATTTTACTTTCACAACTCGTTGAATGAGAGATCTAGACAATATTCTTTTCAATAGTGTGTAGTATGCAATCGTCACATAAACATTCAATAAAAATGTGTTCACAATACAAGTATTCAGAGGACAATGAATACATTTTGCTAAATTGAGATCTAGTGAAAACACAATAATGCAAATTGCACTTTAAGGGAAGATTTGTTTATGTAAAATAAACACCGAACGCGCAGAGCACTGTACCTCAGAAACACCTCCTAATACAAAACACCTTCTTAGTTGTTAAACTGACCATGAAAAACTCAAAACTCGAAAAGATGTGATTGTATCATTCAGCAGAGGAGAGGCTGCTTGGCCATCTTGTGCATAGGACATTTTGAGTCTCCAGGGTGTCTCCTGAAAGGCAATATTTAGGGCTACACAGCATATCTGGCATCTGCAAAAATGAAGGATTGAAATAAATGTACTACAGTCTCCAAAATAATGGAACCCTTTGTCACTGGGTATCAAAACAATTTAGTTTACACCAAGAAATGTCTATCAAGCACGTGTCTATAAACACATTTAGACCAGAACTGTGCTAAAACTAGAAAAAAAGGGAAATTGTGACTAAAAAGCCATTTTTGACAATTAGTAGTACTTGATATGAGCAAGATCTCTTTGATAACTAAAGATAGATAAAATATGGGTACATAAGCATCACATACAGTAGGTCACATTTTAATCATGAAGGAATATGGTGCCTGCTCCCAGAGCAAATAACAGGAATTATAACAGCTCCTTCAATTGACTAAGCATTATGCAAACCTGTAGATTACAAAATTGTCACCACCAAAGACATCAACACTTGGCATCAGCTGAAAGAAATTCGAGAGAAATTGGGTCAGATCCAAATCAAGGCTGAAGCCTAGAATGTCTCTTACATGAACTTAATTAAAAAATGCACGTTCTAATCATAAAGTGGCCGGTAGACAATTAAATAAACTTATTAAAAGCCACCGAGTGTTAACTAGGTTAACAAATTGTTCAGTCTGGCCAACGTGGAAAAGTAATCTGAATGGTCATGTTGTAGAAAAAGGAAATCAAATCAAGGGGAAAAAAACATGACCAAATCTCATCACTTACCGATGTTGTGACCTCATTCAGAATATTTTGATATGGCACAGCATACAGTACAATAGCAATAATTCTACTGTGATGGAAGGAGGCCTGAGAAGGGGGATGACCAACAAGGCAGAAAGAAGTGTAGATAGGTGAAAACAGCAGGAATAGCTCTGGACCAGAAAAAGACTATGGGAAGACTTGATGGAGGTACCCAAAATTCTGAAATGGAGTATCAAAATCAACCCAAACAATGCCTTCAACAACAGCATACATACAGTACAGTACTGGTGCCAGAGATCAGAGATCTCACTTCAAGAAGATCGATTACTAAGGACATACTGTGTATCTAAAGAGTTGTGTATGCTCCAAAGTGCCAGTGCAGGCTCTGGGTGCTTATTCTTTATGATCTCTCAAGAAACAATTTGAAATGGTTTTTGGAGCTACTGCCGACGGAAATGGCTTCTGTGTTCTCAGGTACAACAGTATGTCTTACAGAGTATTTTTTTCAGAAAGAAATTAACCCTTTTCTTCAGGCTGGGGGGGGGGGTCAGTTATTAAAGAAGTGTAATTCTAAAGGCCATCAATTTTTAATCTGCAGTGGGTGGCAGCACACTGAAAGGAATCTGTCAAGGCGTCTGAACGTAGCTACTGTCATTGTTCCTTATTTTCAAGGGCATGGAATTCTCAGGTTCCCGTTTCACAACTAATGTTTTTTCAAAGCTGAACAATGGGTGGCAAAGTACAGGGGCATTATATTCAGTCTTAAATCCCAAAAGTTGGTTTCATTATGTGTTTTACTTTGTTACATTGTGAACTATTTTGTAGTTAGGTGATTCAATGGCATAAAGGACTTGCACTCAGCTCTGCTAAAACCATAAAAAAGGGAAAGAACAGAGGACATATAAAAAGACCTGCAGTACCATTCCAACATACCTGTGTCCTTGTTAAATAAATAAACAATATGCTTTTACACTCCAATTTAAATATTGCCCTGTGTTGTTCCTCTACTATAATCATCAATATATTTGGAATGCATCAATATTTTAACACATTTATCCTCGGTCCTAAAAAAAACGTGAAATTTATAGATTACTTCAATGTGTACTATGCTGGTCTTGTCTGATACATTGAGAAGTCAAACCAAGTCCAATGAAACTAAGCTGAAGAATAATTGAGGTGGTGAAGGGGAGGTAATCATAAATAAATTAATGGGCATTCCTTCATTTAAATGTTTAAATGTTTAAACCACTGGATATCACTCAACATGTTAGACATCACTTAACACAAAAGAAACGTGGTTCAAATGTGTGAAAACTCCAAGAACGCAATTGAATTTTGGCATTTACATTCCACCTTTTCCTCAGTAACAGTTAATAATGGAAAACTATTCTGATAATGTGAATCAAAAGTATTAAGTACATTTTGTAAACTTCATACATATAGTTTATTGGAGATTAATTCGCAAATACATTTTGTGAAGCATTCGTGTTTAATCACAGTTTAAAATGTGATTCACAAGGAATCACGCCATCCAAGAGTCAGATGTTTCATGAATGTGTCTTGAGTACTTAAGTATTATATCCTCTTGGCCACAGGACGCGGAGGCTCGTAACCCCAAAAGGAAACAAGTAAACCCCAGAAAAACCAATGCAGAAACTAACACAGAAGGAACGTAGAGCCACAGCATGGGAATGCATACTTTATGTTAGGCATTAAAAGCTGTAGGACTCCTGCTGACTGTGCTGTAGGTAGGATGTCATGTAGATCCCAGGAGATGGCAACACAAGCAACAGGGACAGAGAGGGAGGAAACTGGGATGCCTTTCTTACTGAGACAAAGGTAGGACACTGGACGGACCAGGGGCTGGGGAGATGGCATCAGGAGCAGCGGGAGCTGAGAGGGGGGAACCAGGACTGTGGTGGACTTTGGGGACAGCAGCAGGAAAAAAGGTAGAATTGAAAAAACAGGTGTGAAAGTTCTTTGAGCAGATGTGCAAATCCGTAGCAAAGAGTTTTTGAAAAGGACAAAGCTGAGGTTCTTTCTTTCTATCTTAAGTTGTTTTTATTTTAGTTCAGAAAGTTAAGGAGAGAAACACATATACAGTAAGTTTTCTTTTACTTCTGTCTTTTTGGTTGTTTAACTTCAATGGTTTTGTTTAATTCAATCATAAGAAGCACGGCCCACCTGTTGAATTACGCATGAGACAAAATGAGAAACGAGTAGAGTATATTCGTTTTTTTTTTCGATTGGAGCACAATCCACGTATAAAGATATTTTAATGCATGAGGAGAATGCAAGGCAAGTAGTATATTTTTCTTTCGTTCTATATTTTATCACATTCCTTTGTTGTTTGGAGCATAGTCCATGTACAGAACGGCCATATAAACGTCTGACCTTGCGCTCTGACCCCAAGCTTCTCTCCCTGTCTGTGTGTCTCATAGAGAGCAAGGTCAGACCCCAAGCTTCTCTCCCTGTCTGTGTGTCTCATGGAGAGCAAGGTCAGACCCCAAGCTTCTCTCCCTGTCTGTGTGTCTCATGGAGAGCAAGTTGGGGTATGTGAATGAATGCAACAGAAACGCAAGAAGTATTAAGACATATTGAGACATTTCTGATCTTCATCTAGTCCTCACCAAGTCCTAACTGTAGATACATCTATCTTTATGTGACATACAGTATAATACACACACATTTTACTTTGTCATTATTTATTCAACTACAAAATCAGCCAACATTCAGAAGCTGTACATGAAAAGTAAGTGCACCCTTACTGCTTCCAAATCAGTTAAGGAGGTAAATAGATTTACAGTAGGTGCTGTTAAATAAGTTCTTAAATTTGTTCACTATCAATTCTATCATTCCATTTATTTTTCCATCACTGTGAATCAGTTGCCCAGGTAGTCTCCACTTATTAGTTGAAATTATGAATGTGAAATAACAAAAGGTGTGACAAGAAATTTACAATCCACAAATGTAACGGCCTTTGTTGATTAGTCTATGTAATCAGATGAGGAATCTTGCCTTTGAATCTGATGTTCATAGTGCTGTGAAGGTGTCTTTTTTTAATCTTTTTCGAACATTGCATGTATCCATACACAAATCTGCAAAGTCAGTTCATGCTCTGCTCTTGCCTTTTCTGGGCCTGATTATTGTAAATGCAGTGTTTGCTAGTGTATCAAAATATTATTATTAACAACTTGCAGTAGGCTACTGTATGAAACTCAGCTGCTCAGGTCTCAACCAAAACTAAAACACATGAACATACTGTATCTCCCCTGTTGGGGCTTCCTCACTGGCTCCCTCTGGATAGAAGAGGGGAAATTCAACATATTGCTGCTCACCTTTAAGAACTTTAATGTTCTGGCTCCTCACAACATCAAAGTGCTGTTAACTGCCTATAAACCTACATGTTATTTGACTCTAGCCTTCTTTCAGTTCCTAATACTAGGGGCTGAACCATGGGAGACTTTCAGAGTCTTTGAATTCTATTTAATTTGCTGCATTACTTTGTGTATACTTGTATCTTTTATTTCATTTAATTGCAAAACACCATCAGCTATATAAAACAAGGGTTGTTACTATTAAAACTCAAAATTTCATATGATTTAATCACATTTTGACTTTCCTAATAGCACACATTTGTTCAGCACATATTTCTTTTCTGAAGCTCATGACTGCAGAAATGTCTGTTTTTATTTCTGTAACCTCAGCTTCATCGCCACCCAAGGAAACAGCTGTAAATCATGTAAAGTGGAGGTCAAATATGTTTTTGTCTCCAACAGTCTATTCTCTGAAAGTATTGTTGTGCTTCTGTTATTATAATGGAAATAAAAAAATGCTACTCCTACTAGTTAATTTAAATGATATTGGTGTCAAATGCTGGCACATATCACCACTACTCTAGATATTGATTTTCAGGGACAGACAACATTACAGGTTTGCTGCAACATTTAAACTAAACTATGTATTATCCTTCAGATGAGAAAATAAAATCAAATTCTGATTTAGTCATTAAAGATCACTTGACAGTGTTCGTTAGATTAAAGCTGATGTCCTGGCTAAATCATTCTGGGCAGGTACAGTCTGTCCTTCCTAAAATCCCCCCTTAATTCAACTGGTGAGGTAATTTCCCACTTCTTAATCTGATCCTGATTTCTTGTGCAGTGGGGTTGCTGACCTATAATGGCTTCTACATAACCCCATTTTGGGGTCTGCATTTCAGCAAAGAATGAAGTGGATCACCTCCTATAGTAAAGTACTTTGAATGACTTTGGGATGAAAAACACAATATAAATGGAGCTGGTAAAAAGAAGGTAGGGAGGAGAACAAATTATAATCTAGCACTTCTGCTCTCTTGCGTATAAATTCTCACTGACTGACCACACCCCTGTGCTGCGCACCCCTTCCTGGCACCCACCCCAACTGTAGCCTTGCAGCAGCTCCCTGGTTCATTCCTTATGGCCCAGATTTTCCTTACTATGACCTTATGGTCAGAACTGCCGTTTCCTCAGCTCGGCGAGCTAATGTCAAATGCAAAAATATTAAGAACACTATCACTTTATATTTCTCTTGTCTCTTTGTCTCTTACGGTTGGGCTGAACTACAGTACTCAAGTGGGGGGAATTATTATTGTCATGTATAACTATTCATTGTTGTTGTCATTTCTCATATTTAAGCTCAAAGTTCACTTGGTATTGTTTATTTACTGAATCATACTGGACTATTAAACCCACATCAGGTGACTTTTCAGTTTTCTTACGAAAATTAATCCTGCTCACAAATGATGAAATGCCCAAACTGCCAAAATAATAAAAAAACGTTTACAATGTTTTGTCTGTTGTCTACCTTGAATTTCTAAATTGAATTTATAAAGTGTTTCAGCATATTGTAACTATAATAAGACTGTAACGAACAGTTCTTTCCGGACCCTATGCGGACGACACAGTCCGACGGAGTGGGGGAACACTGGGGAAACGTCATGCAGGAAAACGGGGCTGAAGACAGGGGGGCGTGTCCAAGGTGCGCTGGTGCACGGGGGAGGTGTGGCCGAGGCGAACAATCCAAAAGAGTAATCCTTAGACAGTATCCAAACAAATGGGTAAGTCCAAAACCAGGAGATCCATCAAAACACAGAATTAAAACCAGAGGCTGGGTCGGAACCGGCGGACAGGGAACAGGAACGGGAACGGGAACCGAGATTAAAACCTTAACGGGACCAGGCGCTTCCAGGTCCCGGACTCGCACGATACGGAAATCAGATGCAGAGCCCGGATGAGCGTCAGCACCTGGCTTTTAAGGTGGGCTGGGAATAGGAATCAGGTGCACAGAATAAAGTCTTAAGTGAAAGGGCTGGAGCACCCTTAAGTTGGGGGGACTATAATCGTGACAAAGACAATATATGATTTAGCAATGTATTTATTGGAAATTAGAGAATATTAATGTCTTATCTCTGGGGAGATGCAGTGAATAAAAAAGTCACAAATATGAAAGAGTTCATGGTGTCTTTAAACCAAGGCTGCTTCTTCAGATCCCATTGTTTACAGCTATTGCGTAACTTTGAGCAACTCATACTTAACAATGACCTAACTTTAATGCTTCAATTTCTTTTCCTGTTGGTAAATAAGTATACCAAGAGAGGTATGGTGTACTGTATATCACAATTCTTCCCAGTTGCCCACTACCCAGTTGTAAAAGCAGGTTCTATACAGCCTCTTTCTGCCTGTGGAAGTTGGTTGGGTATGGAAACACTTTTCCAAAGAAGATGAAAGATTGTTGAATTTAAAAAGATCATTCTTCTTTTATTACATTAATTCTTTCAACCATGCTCCGAATTGCTCACTGGATCTGACTTATCAAAGTTAGAATGTCACATTTATACTGGTCTATGCTTTTTTACTGAAATAGAATTTCCTTTGTAATTTGTAAAGGTTAATTGGATTTGTTAATGACAAGCCAAGTAAGGGACAATTAATGTCCGTATTATAGGGTTCTACGTACAGTGCTTGTTAGAAGCTTCTTTGCTGCTTTTCATTGTTGGCAAAAATTAGGGAAAATGATGGTAAGAGGTTCCAAAACTTGTTGCCTTAGGAAGTGACAGAAGCCTGAAGAATTGCTGTGAGAGTTTCCAATCCCCGCTCAAGTGGACCTCAATACGTACAGTATCTATACCTATTCTTCATGTTTAAATTACATTTATATTTTATTTCTGTACTAAATCTTTTCTCAATTTTTTTCCATGCTGCCCAAAAACTCACTGCAATTTGTGAAAGGGAAAAGTTTCTTTAGAGTAAAACAAATTAAGTGCATTTGGCCCATTTCTCTGGCAGGGCTTTAAAATTAACAGGGAGATTATCGGGGTTCACCACACAGCAAAAAAAAAAAGTGTTTTGTCGTACAGCAAAGAAGGGCATAAAAAAGTCCTGTAAGCATAAGAAAACAAACTCAATGTTCAGAAAAAATCATTAAAATCATTTAGAAAAAACATTAGCTGCCAGCTTAAGTTTTGTTAACAGCTCCATTCCTAAGCCGCCACTGACCCTAAAGTTATGTCGGGTGTGTGGTTACCCAGTGTTCTCCTAAGCAAAGGCTGCAGGGGCAAAAATAATGATCTTTGCAGACATACCAATGTTATCTGAACCAGATAACACTGTTTTAATGACTCTTTATCCTGCGGCCTTTCAAGAGAGATGGGATTCTAACAAATATATTCATGTTGTTCAAGCATGTTAAATTAGCTGTTTATTGCTGGGGATGATGGACCTTTTATTTTTGGCTGATGTGAATGTGCCACCCCATTGAAATCACCCTTAGAAAAATTACTCAATGTTCAATGATGGTCTACTGTGTGGTCATTCCATCACTATTGGCAATAATCTTGTACTGGTATTGCCTATGTAATTTGACATTATGCTCCTGAAAATAAAACTGTATCTGAACTTACCAATTACCAAATTACAAATGACTAAAAAAGTTTTTTTTTCCTTTATATTTGACAATTTACTCATAAAAAATGCATTCTTTAAGTATGCATAATCCTGATTCAGAGTTGTTCATTTCGTAATTATTCATTTTAATTGTAATTTACAGATTGAACCTTTTTTGTACCAATTTTGGTTTTAGGCCGAACATGCAGTTTATATTCTGTTCTGAAAAAAATAACTGTAACAAACGTTCATGCAATTAAAGGGGGCGGGCGGTTCATTTAACTTTACTGGCCATCCACCCATCGCTTCTATTCATTCTCTAACTGCTTCTTCTGATTCAGGATTCACTCACACCGGGGCCCATTTCCCAGGAGCCGATTACCCAACCAGAATGTCTTCGGCCTGTGGGAGGAAACTGGAGCAGCCCGAGGTTTCCCATTTGAACATGGGTAGCACATGCAGGGTCCACACAGATAGCACCCCAGCTCCACGATTTAACCCAGGGACAAAGATGCTTCGAGGCAGCACTGCTAACCACTATGCCACACTGCTGCCTAAACAGTGACTTTCTCCGAGCTGGATGTTAACCAGCAATGCAAGGATTCCCAACATATTTCTCTATAGTCCCCCACTCTACCAGCAGAACTTTTGAAGGTACTTAACTGTCTTGTCAGAGCTGTAAACCTACACATCTTATCAGTTTAGTTTCCTATAGCAAGTTTCAGTACATGATTCAGTACATGAATGATGACAAAAATAGTTTGCTGGACTGTTTTGATTAAGTTAAACTACTGTATCTCTGTTCTATCACTAGAAGAATCTCAAGCTCATAGAATAAGGGTTCAACAACAGTTAAAGGGGAGAAGAAGAATAAAATACATCACAACAGTGTGAATAAAATGATGTAAGGTAAGCAATATACTGTATAAGCAATATGGCAGCCAGTAAATTCACATCATTACCACAGTAACTAAAAACACTTCAATTTCAAAGCCTCTGTGTGAGACACAACGCTAGCTGTATAATACTAATGATGACACATGGAAATTCTTTAGTGGATTTTGATTTTCAGTAATCAAATAGGAACAGTTTTTAGCAATGCAAAAGGTGACAGATGGTTGCAGAAACGCTATTAAAATGTGATCAGTTCCTTATTACACCAAAATACTGTGCATCGACACACACACGCAGTTCTGTTGATCTATGATATAAGGAATGCAGTATAAGCTATCACTGTAGTAAAATCTGCACAAGCCTGATTGCCATTATCCACAATTGACTATATATGCACTGCAAGATGCCAGTGATTCAAGCAGATAGGATTCTAGGGAGATTTGGAGGTTTAGGTCTTTTATGTTTTCCTTTTGATGTAACAGAATAACCTCCACCAGATGTAAGTGCTTAATCTGCCCGTTAACAAGCAAGGACTACAGAGAGCTGGTGCCAGGGACAGACCCAAGAGGAGCTATGAGACCATGAAGAGGAGGGGGGGATTAAAGAACACGAAAATGAAAAATTGTCTTTAAGAGTTTTTTAAAAGGAATCACAATTAATTAACGGAACTGAAAGAATAATTAAGTATGAGACAATAACACACTGCAGGGTCTGTGGTAGATAAGCCTCTGACGACATAGACAGTGCAGTAATTTCATCACTAATGTGCAAAAGGAAAAACATTTTTGAGATGAATTAAATTTCCAATAAATACATAAAGTGAAAAAAAAATTTTTTTTCAGAGAGTCTTTGAATGAAAGAGCCTTTCAATGTCCCTTAAGTCCCACAGGATTCACATTGACGACAAGCCACTACATACAGTACAGTATTAAAAGTCATTAATTAAATGACAATAGACTTTATACAGGGCTTGTAGGAGCACTTATCATTTTTGATAGTTATAGTCAAAGATTATATTTTTCTTAACAGTATTTTCTGTTTGATTTGCTGTATCATCCACCTGATTGAGAAATGCCTGTCAGGTGATACAGAAACGCAACATCTTGCAGTAAAACCAGGAATGCAAAACAATCCAGAAAATATGTTGTGAAACAAGGATAATTCTTAAAGGTATTCATGCTTCAGGTAATTCAGTTAACAATAAATGTTATTTCTTATTTATTATTCATTTAACTATTATTAAATGATAGCCTTGGTTGTTCTTTAAGCTTCCCCTCAATCAAAAATTGGTTTGTCAGGTTCCAATAAAAAAAAGACTGGATGACATGATATTTGCGTAAACACATCAATTACCACACAGTTCAGAAGTGACGTGGGACTGTGGGAGGGGTTAAATTAGGCCTTGTGTCCAGGAGGGGGCTTCACAACACGGCACAAATAGGCAATGTATCATTAGACCATCTGCATACAGTCAGCTTGCTCAGACCCTGGCCATTAGTTCGGCCCACACCCAAGACATCACCAAGACACTCATGTTCCTTTTATAAGCCTCAGTCAGGGGAATTTACGAGGAGGAGAATTTGGAGGGACACACGTTGTACCACTGGAAGGAGCAGAGGTCACGGACAGCAGAAGAGGACACTGAGGAAGGTTGGCTTTCGAGAAAGAGGGTGTGGGTGGGCACAATGGGACATACAGTACGGCTTTGGCCATCGAAGGACAGGGCGCGAGTTTCATCCTTTTCCTCTGTGCAGTGGAAGAATACACACCAGGTCACCGACCAGGGTTGTTTTCTAAGAATAACACTGCTGGCTTCCTCTTTCAGGACATTAGGAAACTAGGGTCCATGGTCTTCATGTGTTTCAATGAGTGCAGGTGTCCCTTGGATTGAGAGAGATCCTTCTTTTTTGTGTTTGTTAGGGGGGTAAATATAGATAAAAGTGCAGTTGTTAGTGGAATAAAAACTTCAATTTTGTGGGATGACTGTCTTGTCTGGGCTGTGGGTGATACAAAGACCCTGTTGTTTTGCGTAGAACCCTTAAATTTAAATTCACTTTTACAAATTCACTTTACCCTGCACACTGGTTGTCACTAGTGTGAGATACTGTGGGCCAGGAAGGTACTTTACATTTAAGAGCTTGGTGAGATGTCAAAGTAAAACAAAATTATAAAAAAGTGTTATTTTGTTCCCTGGAATGTATACTCTTTTGCATTGACTGTTTCCTTCAGTAATTCTAATTTTCTCCCTATCCCTCATAGCTGTTAAATTTCAATGACCCCCTAGATCCCACAGTGATGTAGGTAACACACCCACAGTGCTACCTACAGCACAATATACAGTAACATTAAACCTATCACTTTACATTAAACATCAATAAGAAAAAAAAACTAAAGTAACCGTGTCTTTACAAGATGAGACCATGAGCTTCACTGAATGCTCGAAGCATTAGTTTACTGTTTTAGTGATACTGTTTTTTGATATAAACAGGAATACCAATTTATTATTATCAGCTGGTGGTAAATATTTCTTTTAAATCACATTTCAGTTTTGTAACAGATGCGCCTATAAGCCAGGAAACCAAATTATCTTTTTTATGTGCCGAATGTGTACTGTACATACAGAGCCTGAGCCCAATTTGAATTTATTCAGCTAATACCTACTGCATTTCCTGGACAATGCCACAAGTTTATCTGGATGAATAATCATTATATAATAATTATTAATTATACAGTATAATATATTATATAATAACTATTAATATTGAGGAAAACGTCACTGCCACTTCCTGTTTTCTTTACTGTCAAGTACGTTCTTTGATATGAAAGATATAAACATGTACCTTACAGTATGTATAGTACTGAAAGCTGTACATGGAACCAGATATGCTTACAGTATGTACATAAAAAAATGTGAAAAACCATGGAAATAATGATCTAAAAAAGATGAAGTGTATTCCTCATGTCTGTGTACTGATCCTGCTGACGCCTGAAAGTAGCTCATGGGAGGCATTTGTTCCGAGAGGGTTATCTTGCACAAATTACTCATTAACTCAACAGCACATAATAAAACAGAACATCAATTAATTAATGTGCAGCTCTCAGATCACTTGATTAGACCCCAGCTCTGTTGAAATACTAGGTACTAATGGAACTGTCTTTGTCTATTCTCTGCCCACACTGTCCCTTTTATTCAGATGAAGCTGGCATTTCACTTTCAATGAGCCTGAGGGCACTGGTGTGATTAGTGGTATAAATGGATCTGCTTAGTGGGGGGAAAAATGGGGAGAGAGGCCCAGGGTTCTCTCTGTCTGAAATATGATTTCCCCTCTTGACTCTAGTGAACAGCGTTGCCTGAAGCAGGACGGCAGACGCAATAACGCCAGACTAATCTGTTCAGATTTACACAAACAACAACAACACACCACTGCTGTCCATAATCGTATCAGAAATGGCCTGGGTCATTCAATAGCTCAGGAAAACCTGCATATAATGACCACTCAGGAGACCATTTGAACATGATCTTGATCGACAGCCTCCTTTTGAAATCAGGATCTTGACAGTTCACTGCAGTGTAGTTATTACTGCACACCAACACATCTTTAGACATCTGTAATCCTTAAGTCGGCTACAAAAGGCACAACAATGTAAAAGACATGTAAGTCCTGAAAGATACTGTATGAAATTTTGGAAAGTTTTGTGTATTGTATTCTAATTATAAAGTTTAAAGAATATGTGAATGAAAAAATACAAAAGAAAAGAGAAAGAAATGCACATGAATCCTCTGTTAATGATACCGGTGAACTCTCTGAACTCCTCCAATACTTTTTGTTGACGGAAATCTACTGCATCACTTCTTTCAATGCTCTTATTAATTTTAGTAACGGCCCTGATTGAGTTTACTGTTTTCTTTTTCTGCCTGATATTGCTTTTATCTCTCTTGTAAGGCACAGCTGCATATTTCATGAGAGAAGTCGATGGCTTTGGCTGGAGAGGAGTCTTCATTGTATGCAAGGAACCTTATTAGGATGAGAATCTTGCCAAATGCTAGCCTGTCGAATGACAGCAAGAGGCTCTTTAGATACATTTTTAAAGCAGGCTTTTCAATATGGGCTGAGTTCAGGGATCTTTTCTTGCTTTTATTTGGTGCGATTTGTTTATATTATGGGTATCAAAAAAGATATTTTCCCTTTTCCCCTCCTCCGTACATGGCCTGCGTCCTCGCTTGGATTTAGATTCACACCCACATGGACAAGAGCTGTGGCCTCGCCAGCGAAGGGTCACATACTGTACAGTATGTGGGCAGGAGAGAGTGAAAAACAGCAGCTTGGCACTCATTCCTAAGCAAAACTTGCAAAGATGAACAGCAAGCTGCCTGTGTGCCTGAAGGTATCTGGACCGGCAGAAAACTTCTGCTGCTCCAGCAGCCATTTAAAGCTCAGCACCAACCTAGCGTGCCTAAGCATGCGTTTTCAAAATGTAACAGGACAGGAGATATTAGGGAGAAAGTAAAAGCTACCATAGTGATTTGATTATTTAAGATTGGAATTTCAGACACAATTTCAGAAAAACATCACTAGACTATTGAAATTTCCTCAGCCCAAAGGCAGTTTCATAATTGGCAAGTGATGAAATTAGTTTCAGGAACCACATTTATTCTGTTTTCCTGAAACAACAAAAAAAATACATAAACAATGTATTTAGATTTTGTAAGGGCTTTAAAATGCTTACTGTCATCTCTCTGTTGATTTTATATCCTCTATCATAGTTTTATTCTAAAGTTTCATAAGTGTCTTCTATAATTTTCCAAAAATGGTGTTCATGACATTTTCACGTTAATGGTTTCAGTGGTGCCTTGTCTGTAACAACACATTTCGTGACTGCAGTGGTGTTAGGAAAGCAGCATCAATCATTTTGTTTTCTCAAGGATTCATTTCTTCAGAGCTTTTAGGACAGCTAATTATATATGTGGGTAGTTTGAAGTGTTTTGAGCCTAATATAGATGGATATAACACACTTTTGTTATTATTTTCTTCTATCGTTCTCGTTTAGTACACCCAGACAGCTGAGACGCGGGATTTTACATTGTTTTGCTCCTTATTCATGCTTTGTCTTTCTTTTCAAGGTAAACATAATAGATCCTGAAAATAAAGAAGATTATTTGTATTATTATTTAATTTATTTAGAAAACACTAAACCAAATTAAATTCACACATGCGCAATGAATTGTGAAAAGTACAATGGCTGTTTTTTTTAAATATACATTTTTTCTAGTCGCATTTAGGCAACATAAGTATTTTCAAAGAAACTCTGTGAAAAGCCACACTTGACAACAAAATTACATAGTCAGTCCTTGGAGGGTGAACCTAGCCACTTTCATATTACACCTTTATAGGGCTCATGTAATTAAAGCATATTTGAGAATCATGAAGTTGCACTGAAGCAATTCTAGATCATATTTTGAAATATCACATTCTTATATTCATGCCAGTGTTTCTAACATTACTTTACTTTAATATTTAAAAAAAGTATTTTTGTGCTCACACTTTTACAAAGCTAGGCAATCTACATAGTGTTTTTGTGTACACTGTATGTCCTGCAATGTAAATAATATGAAGAATGAAAGGACAAGATATACATTTAAAAACTCTTAACACGAATCTGAGCGCTGCATTACATGAAAACTAAGAACAGGACCACTTATGAAACTGTTTTATTATTTTGTTGAAATATCTTAATTTTTACATTTGAAATTCTTTGGTTCTCTTTGAATTAAATGGCAAATTTTGTATTATATCAACAGGAGAGGCTTGGGAAGTGCTATGATCTCATGAAAAACCAAGATTTTTCTCTGGAGTTTAGCAATCCCACTTCAGGATTTTGAAGACCTCAATCAAACCACTTCTAAGACCTGTCTATGTGTGACAATCCTGTCAGTCCTGAGTTTATTGTGGTACCTTCTTTTGTTTTCTGTTTCTTGTGAAATCCTGTAACAGCCTAACCTGCCAAATATTTGAAATGTAGTAAAGCTTAGTGTCCTGTGAGTTTTAAAATGTTGCACAGTGTAATATAACACTTTTTCGTACACCTAATGAACACAAAAGAAGACAGGTTTCAGAGCTCATTCTTAAGGATAAAATAGAAACTTTTATTTTTTGGAACATTCCTGATCTTATGATTGAGCGTTTGAAGCTATATGTGAGATTCTCCAAAGGATAATAAATGTCAGCTTTAGAAATTCATCCTTTAACTTTGTTTATGTACCTAAGGGTACTGATACTACTTTAGATTTCTTCCAAAAATAAATAGGTTTGTTTGCAATGAACAGCACAGAGTCAAAACTGTCTGTCTGACAGATTCTTGGAGGAGACTAACAAACACATAAGAATCTCTTCTAAAAATGGTTTGAAAGAGGGTTTACAGACGGAGTGAAATATTATGTTTTGGGAGCTCAATTTTGTTTATCTTTCATATTCTGACAAAACTGAATGATTGACATATTTTATTCTTCATGTGTTTAGACATCTCCCTGATGAAGCAAGCAGACTTACAGAAGGATGGCATTTATTTAATGAAGGAGATAAAAAAACAACTACAGGTATATATAGCATATACTAATACAGACAAAAGTACTAAAACTAAAACTAAAACTAAAACTGAAATTCACCAATTTATTCAATTCAAAACATTTTTAATTATACGCACAATACTCATTAATACAATCATAAAGATCTGCTTTTTTAAGTAGTAGAAATCATTTTAAGTGCATATACTGAATTCAGGCAAAGGTGCACACTGTACATACAATAAGTAACCAGTTCTTAAAAAGAAAAATGAAGGGAATCAATAATGTACTGCAGAAACATATACATATTATAACAAAAACCCCTATTATCTAACATCATCCATCCATTTTGTAACCGCTTTATGAAATAGAGAGTTGCAGGGTGGCCGGAGCCTATCCTGGCAAGCAAGGCAAGGCAGGATACACCCTGGATGGAGCCCCAGCCTATCGCAGGGCACACACAGACACAAACACACACTTCCGCTCACACCAGGACCAATCTACCCAGACTTAACCTACCAGCATGACTTGGGACACGTGAATACTGAGAACTTCCAAACTCCACACAGATAGCATCCCAGGAACTGAACCCAGGACCCCAGCACGGAGAGACAGTAATGCTAACTGCTGCACCACTGCACCACCCCTCTCATGTCATGGATCTACAGTGTACAGTATATTCATAACATAATATAAAAAGTCAAACACCCTCCACGAAGTGTAAGAAAATGCAAAAAAACAACCGAACTATATTACGACTTCTACTAAGTAACTGAGCTGAACTAACTAAAGTTCTAAAGTGAAGTACCTACATTTATACATCCGGCCATTTTACTGGGACAATTCAGGTTAAGCACCTTGCTCAAGGGTACAACAGCAGCAGCTCACCAGGGATTGGAAACCACAACCTTCTAGTTACAGTACAAGCCCAGAGCCCAAACCAGTGCTCCATACAGAGCTGTTAGAGGGCCGGCTGCTCCTCTTACACAATTATGCTCATACGGTACACTGCGCCTTGGACTGCTCGGCTATCGTGTTGTATACTGTAGATGTATAACCAAGCTAAATATCCCAACTAAATGCAAGAGAAACAATGTTTTCAAAATCACACAAGTGACAGTGAAAGACAGAAGTTACATAATTTAAAATAATGAGTAAATTTAACCCAAAGCAACAAACTACAGTACACTGTATGTTCAAAATACTGTATATAACCCCTCAGTTGCTGACATATAGCCAAAGCAAAGCATGTAATGGAGTCAAATTGATGTCTTTGTTTTTTCTCTTTTAGTATAAGTTAATGAGTATCTATATGAGAATTTCCTCTATTCATAATTTAACACTTTTGCTCTGTCTTATGGTCTGAAATTTAACTAAAGTGAAAGATGACCTAATTAGTCACCACCATGTATATGTAAAATCTGGCCTTGTGCAGCCCATGGTACAAATACAATATTTATGAATATAGTAATGAACATGTAAGTGGGAATGTTGATCTGTCCCCTTTCATTCATTGCAGCTTCTCCGAGGTTAAGAACTTCCGAATTGATTTTGTTGCTGATTAGTTTCTCATAATTTTGGGGTTTGAGGATCTTGAAGAAAATTCTTTCTATGAATCCACAAATGGAAGATATCCCAGGCATGCCATTGCCTTCTCTAATTCATACTTGATAGATTGAGTGTACATGTTGAACAAATTGAAGACAACATCCCCTATTTCTGCTTCGGGAATCTCTCCTGCCTGTATCTACAGCTGAAACTGGGGGCTACAAAAATAGACATTTAACTCAAACAGACCAATGGTATAATCAATAATTAAAATAACTAATCATAATGCCAAGAATATACCCAAGTGGTTGGTATAATTTAGAGGCACCTGAGGTCTTTGTTCTCTGGAACAGCTTTGGCAAAAGAGTAATAAATCGGAGGTAAACTGGGATGAATAAATATTAATACAGCATACAAGTTACTCTATTTACAAACAAGGCATCTCAGAGGCCTACATCCTGACCAACCAGAAAAAATCCCAGACTGCTACTAAGTATACAAATTCTATATAATGTATCCTATATAATAGGTAATCCTATATAATAACAAGCCTAAAAGAGTTATAAACCTACCTTCTAAACAAAACAGAACACAACCTAGAGTTGAATCTCCCTCTTTATAAATGCAGACACTGTAGTTCAAACTGAATGGAAACCTACTGTATCTCCCTATTCCAAAAATGCATCCACTAACAAGGGGAGACTATTTTAAAACTCTGGATTCTCTATACAGGAAACCATAGTTTCCTAAAAACAACAGAAAGTAAGCTTTCTTAACAAGGTTCAGATACTTAACTCTAATCTGGTATTAAGGGCTGATCAGACAAGGAAGTCCTGCTTGGTCTCTTCTTTCTCCTTGTGTCTTGTTATCTGTGCTCTTTCCCATCTTCTGCATCCTCTTTTTCCTGTCTTTTTTATCCTGTTCCTGGACTTTGATCAATGTGTCTTAGGCCCTCTTCAATTCAGTAAACACCTCATTTCTTTTCTTCTTGGAAGCTCAGGTGAACTGTAAATGTTGACATTTGCTAGTTGTTGACCATTAAATTCTTACACACCTCAGTAACCCCTTCCGGTAGGTGTTCTTTAAAAAAGAACCAAAAAACTTGTGATATAACAAAATCTTCACCTTAATATACTGCAAGTATGTGTCATTGAAATGGGAGTTTATTAATTTTTAAAAACATAATTTCAAGATTAATGAAGCATGTTCAGATCTACCATGTTTTTTTTCCCTTGGAATGGACTGATAAAGTTTAGAATTCTTTCAAAATGTCTTTGTGCATAATCATGTACTAAATGCAAAAGAAATATAATTATATTCCATTTGTTCTCTTTAATTTTAATTAGATTTTAAGTTCAAAGAATCTAAAAAAATAAAATCTAAATATTTCTGGGGTGAACCTCTGCGAGCAGTTTAGTCTTACAAGATAAAAAACGATGTAACCTATGTCTCTTTAGGGAGCTTACACGTACTGTGAAAGGTAATATGATAAGAACATGTAGTAATAATAACCTGTGAGGAACTGCTAGCACATTGTAATTAAAGTAACTTCCTAGCAACTCACTTTCAATTGGATATTAGCTTTGTCTCCACATTGTCTAATTATTTTTTACAGATATTTTGGCTATTGAGTTAATGCTGTCCGTAAGTAACACAAGGGTCTCCAGTCCTGAAGAACTGCAGTGAAGTAATGTTTCACATCACCAGAAATCACCCCTTTTTTTAAACACTAGGAACACATGAATGTTATTGATCCTTTAAGATAGTGATTTGTTCAATTAAGGCAATGTTGGACATTCGAGCAATAAGAATACTGGTTTTAATCCAAATTATCTCTAGAATACTTGATTTAACAAATCACCTGTCTCACTGATCACAGTTAAAATGCTCCTGGTCTTTAGGAACTCATTATTTAATTGTTACATAGAAGTCCTATTGGATTATGGTTTTCCAGTCTCAGGGTTAGAGGCCCCTGTAATGAAACCATACTTTCTTGATACTTTTAATAATTCTGTGCCTCCCGTGCTTAACCATGAATAGTGAAGTGCAGGACCAGAGGCAAAGTAATACACTGATTTAACTACAGTATGGCTAAATTTGATTATTTTATCCTATCTCCTAAACCTAAACTAACATGTTTTATGAACTGGTTTATTTAATGTGGAGGGGAATTTATAAAAAACAATCAGTTCTATACTAACCAAATGTTCTGCTGATATGTTTTTGTACAGTACCTTTTTGTTAAAAATTCAAAGTTGAAATCACCAGTGAAGAATCCTAAGAGCCAGAATCTATCTCAGCAAGCAATGACCACAAGGTGAGTTACACCCTGGATGGGATGCCAGTCCATCTCAGAGCACACATACACACAGACATACATTAAACACACACACTCCCACACACACCTGGACTAATTTGCCCAGAAGCCAAACTGCTACCAGTATCTTTGAACTGTGGGAGGAAATGGGAGGAAACAGGAGCACTGAGAGGAAACCCACATGAACATAGAAAACGTACAAACTCCATATACTGTAACTCCATCACTGCCCCACTGTGATGCCTTCTTTTATTAATCTCAAAGACGATTAAAAAAATAACATACAGTGGTGTATAGCAAACATACCTCTAAACATCAGAGGGCATTACATTCAACTCAATTCATGTCAGTCAACTGTTCAAGTATTATAATCATTGCAAGAGACAGAATACAAAATATGTACAGTATATACATTTTTAGTATGAATATACTTTAGTATAATCATATACTGTACACATATAGTAAAATAAAATTAAAGTTAGAAGCCACAACTTGAATATAGTGTAATATGAAAATGTTCAAATATAAAGATTACTGATAATTTCACCTCCACTTGATATGTAGAGTAATATTAATAAGACACATAAATACTGTATTCATTACAATAAATAACATAAATTTACCTCAAACAACAGTAACACCTGCTATAAAAATAATTACAAGTCTTTCGTCATTGCACTGCCTTCAGTATAAAAAATTCAGAATTCTACCCCTATTATCTAGAAAAAAACACTTCAAAAGGGAAAGAGAAAACCCATGTGCTAGAAAACGAAAAAGGATCCTGTACAGGACTAAATCCCTCTCTTTAAAGGATACAAACAATTTCCCTAATCTAAACAATGCATCACTAACCAATGAGAGACTGTAGTCTGTGGATTCATAATATGGGAAATCAGAATTTCCTCAAATAAATTAGACAGTGTGCCCTTTTATAAACAGTACAGTTCTCCTTCAGTGCTCATATTACCTGGAGAAAATCTGGCCTTATAAAAAGAAATAAACTCTCCCACAATCTTCCAATCATCCAAACACAATCAGTCCAATCTTCTCTTCCTACAGTGATGATGATGATTTCTCTCTCCCCCTCTTCTTCCTTCTCTTTCATGCTTCAGCATCTTGTTGTCTTTATCCCGCCTTGAGGCCTACTTTGTCCTGTGACCCATCCCCATGAAGGCTTCCTTAATGACCTCACTAGGAATGGTCCTGTCACTGTTAAATATTTATATTCTAAAAGGGCTAACTCAATGATTTAGATTAAATCTTCGGTCATCTTTACTGACACAAGGAGACAGGACAGCAGGGTAAATAATTAAGAAAAACTTCTAGCTAACACTTAAACATGTAAAGTACAATACAGACAATCAAATGGGATAGCTCTCTATGCTGAATTTATGCCAACTTTAAGTGTCTTTTTATTCCCCATTCTATTAATTTCCAAATGTATTACTTACTACTGTATAATGAATTTAGCATCAAGCTGTGTTACAAATCTATTTTGATTAATACGGTAAAATATAATTCCAAATCAGTGTGATGAATGGTGAACAGAATCAGAATAAAATACACCTGTTACAGTCCTCTTAACCTGATACAAAGCGTTGGTATTAGTGACATCCAAGTTTAATCTATCCTTTAGAGTCTGTAGTGAGGAGAATTTACTGTCCTTTACTAAAGCAGACTATCATGAGAAAGACAAGAATGAAAAATAAACATTTTTAGAACAGAAAAATCTTGTCATTTTTATATAGTTTTATTATTAGATCTCTTTGAGTGTTTTATGGACAGAGAAAGCTATTAATTACTAGCTATTATTACTATCATGCAGGTTATAACAGTATGACGCTTACAGATCATTACGAAAATGGAAATATGATTGAATGTTTCACTATTACTATGGTTTCCAGTGTAATTGTTGTAGTTCCTGTTGTCTACTGAAGCTGTTTTGGGGTTTTTAGAAGTTGGGTATCATAATATTTGGTACCATTTTTCTTGTGTAAAACTCAAAATAATTTGCGTCTACTACTGTGCAAACATCTTAGTCATTTTGCACTATTCTTCTCTTTTCATTAAATCTTTTTCCTTCTTTCTGAAGAAATATGATTCTATGAACATCTTCTAACATGTTGGTCCTCTTATTTGAAGTTAGCAGTCAATACTGCTTGAATAGAATTTTGCAGTACAAAATGTAGCCTTTTATATTTATAGATACTGTATATAAAGAGGAGCAAAAAATAGTGACAAGGGACAAAGAGTAAATTTGATTGGCAAGTGTGGTTGGATAGTTACTTTTTTTAGATTCTGATCAATTTAAATTAAAGATTGCTAAATGACAAACTTGTTTTCTTCTCACTTAGACAATGCCGTATTAATATTTGTCACAGTTGTGGTAATAATAGAAAGCACTAATGGGTTTGAATGAAAGGTTTGAATGAAGTATTGATGCTCCTGATATACACATATTGCATCTCTTAATTATGTCTAAAATGACTAAGGCTATTGCACAGCAGTGTCTCTTACTGTATGTCACCTTCGGTCATCACAAAAAAAAACTTTTCAACAGTTGTTCTACAGCTACAGAACAGCTGTCTGTCAATGCAGACTGTTCCTTTTGGGTTTGGAAATGTTAAAATACCTAGCAGTGCATACAAGATCAAGGGGTCAATGCTGGAACCATTGCTCATTGACAACATGTTTACCTAGGCTATGGCAATTTTTGAGAAATATATAAGTAGTATTGTCTGCTCAATGAAAAACAGCATCCAGCCTGTGTCAGGCAATCTCAAACTAGATTGTTGTCAAGCAGTATGATTTGGGGAACTATGAGTAATGAATCACGATCACTCTTTTTTGTTACACAGCTTAATAACCTTGCATTGACATCCTACAGCCTGTATACTGTACATGCCCCTCTTTCAGCAGACAAATCGTTCGACTTGAGTAAAAATTTTACTGAGTTACTGTACTGTCCCTACCAATTTTGTAACCATTTTTGGGACATGACTAACCTTGCCTCTGATACCTTCAACCACATACAAAACCCTTTACAGCTTCCTTGGTGAGGCTATTTCACCCTTCTTTGATATTCCTTCTATTGTGAATTAAAAATAGACAAATGAAATCCAACTTTTATCCAGTTTGTACAGTGAGTTAGCAGCACACAATGATATGAAGAAGGAGAATGGATGAAGATTAAATTGCTTCTTTTTCCTAGGGTTCTGGTTAACATAATATCTTGACTTTGCCGAAACACTGATCGCTCTCCTTTACAAATACGAAATGAATGAAGAAGGTATCTCTCAAGTATAAATGTCTAACACATCATCCATTATCTTGAAGGATATACAGATGAGAAGGTGTGTCTCTCCTGATGAATAAGGGCACTTTTCAGAAAACCTGTTTACTCTGAAGGCAGTATTTTGAAATATGACAAATTTCCTTTAGAGGAGTTGATGACTGCAGCAATCTATTCAGGTGCTGGGAGCAACTAATGCTCACAACCGTGGAATGACAAGGAAGACCATTTAAGCTCATCATACTCATTATTTTAAGGAACACGTCTAAGAATTCTTGAGTACAGGAAGTCAATCCATGACAAAAACTTGTTTCTAGTATGAACACTATGCTTTCAGATTACTATTTCTATAGTGCATATTTTCTTTTTTTTTTTAAATGCTAACTGTTCTAAAGGCAATTAAACTTTCTTTATATTGCCTTGTTGTTTAAGCCCTTTACTCCAGTTATTGGATTTTGGGCCTTTAAATTTAGAATACTGTCGTACAGTGCATCTGTGTTTTAATGGGAGCTTTTCATGTGCTTTCAGTGCAGTGAAAGCCCTCTAAATAGTGCAATTACATCATCTAAGATACACAATCAAGCCAGACCCTCAAAGGGTTAATTACTGGGTAGGCATTTAAGGGGTTTTCTCACATCCATATACTTAATCAAGTGATGGAGTCAGGAAACAAGGGATAGTAGATAAAAGTGTTAGGGATAATAATGATGCCAAGTAATGATTTCCCTGGAGATAATCTGATCTATTGCCAGGGGGAAGAGAGGAAGAAAACGACTGGGGGGGGGGGAGGGAAGAAGCTGAGATTCACATCAGCATTGCATAGGAGTACTTAAGCCATGATGAAACAGAAAGACCAAAATAACAGAGTGAAAGATCCGAATCACCACGCAGGGTTCTTTTTCTTTCGGTAGGGGTGATATAAAAGTGCCTGCATACATGAGGGGAATGTCAAATTCACATATGAAATTAAACAGCTGAAAGGTATGATTTAACAATGCTCAAAACTCAATAAGTACAAGATAAACAGCAAATTAGATGACTCAATGTCAGGAGGAAAGGAAAAAAAAAGTCTCCTTATCGATCCTATCGTCAAAAATTAATCTGCCTCCCAATGCCCCTGCTCCAATCCCAAGGCTGATGAAGAGTAAAGAAATAAGAGCATAAAAAAACTACCAAGCGCTCTCTCTCTCTCTCTTTCTCCCCCTCTCTTCACCTTCTAAGTGACCTTTACCTAAATATCTTTGTTCTGTACCATTGTCTACTTTCTTATGAAGCTTACCTTCTCTTACCTTTGAAAACTGATTTTATTCATAATGTTCACCAAGAACAAATGCAAAATAAATTAATAAAATAGTCTCTTTTGTGATAATGTCCAACAAAATGTTTGTGGTCTCCAATAAAACTATGGGAATTCAAATTTCTTACCATGATACCCTTGTTTAATCAAAACCATGAGACCAAAACTGACTAAACTTATTTTTAAATAATCAAAAATATCTATACTTATCAGTTCAATGATTTGTGAAACACTGTTCATGTACAGTATCAAGCAAAACAAGTGAATAATTAAGAATTATTATATGTGAAATGAAAACCTAGCTTAGTTAGCACATTATTAACGTTCAGTAATTACAGTACAGTACAGTAATTAAATCAGGTTGCTTTGTCATTTCAGAGGCTGTAAGAAAAAGAGTAGTTGATGCGCATCAGTCTAGAAAGGGTTATAAAACCACTTTTAAGCAGTGGGGTCTCCATGCACCCACTGTCAGACACAGATGGAAAATCCAAAATGTCAAAATCTCCCCAAGAAGAACCTAGAATCTCCTCAGGAAGTTAGGGAGAATCACCAGAGTAACATGAATAGATCTACAGGTCTCTCTTTTGTGATGACTATTACAGTGCTCCCTCAATATTTGTACAGGAATTCTAATTACATACTTAAAGTCTTTAAGACTTTCATGAAGATCTACTTACTGTATGTTTTCGGTCCAAAATATATGAGAATATGAATCAACTTAGAGGGTTCTTTTTCTCGCACTGCACTTTTCTGTGTGTCTTAGTTTGCTCTCTGCTATGCATGCTACCTGAGAACCCTCTAATACTGTATATACTATATTTTTTCTAAAGTCAATTGCATTTATTTTGAATCATTTATCTTACAGAATGAAGTTTGCCTTTTACATAATAAAGCTATGAATGCACATAAACATGACTGAGAAAAAAATGCAGATCATGGCTGGGTCAACTTCTTGTACTGTTCAACCTATCTACTGCGGTGGCATTACAATATTTACATATTTTTAATAACAAATATGACCACATAATCAAGCAGTCCCATGTACCTTATGATGATCTCTTTTCCAAATATAAGCTATTCTCTTAATTATTCTGTTGATGTTTCTCAGTTTTGAGGAAGTAAAGTTGAAGGAAAGAGTATGGATTTTATGATAAATTCAAAGGGAATATTGATAGTTACTAAAATAATACTATTATACAGTAATTTTGTCTTTTGCTGGTGCTATTTGCATGGTCAACTGCACTCACAATTTGATAAAGAGATACACATACTGTACATTCCAAGTGTGAGTCACTTCTGTTATCAGAGTAAGGAAATGTGTTTTTATTGCATGAAGGTCTGACTTGTAACAGCAATAAAAGAACTTTAGAACAACAGGGGAACAAAGATCAAATATTGGACATGAAAGGGAGAAATGTAAACTGTTGAATAAAATAGTCATACAATCCATGCATTCAATTCAAAAAATGAAATGATTTATGTCAATTAAATATTGGAAACATGGTGCATTTACTCTCAATGTATTGTCCTGAACTGACTGTGTAATATCATGAGCTGGCTCTTACATCAGCTATGATGTCTAATTAAGGACTGAAAATTAAACATTTCCTCAATTACAGTATAACAAAGAGAATTCCATATTGTACAGTATGTATGCTACCTATATAAGGAATTCTAGCAGCTGTTGTGTTCAGTTATTTTGTCATTGAGGATCCACAGTTGGATCATGGGGTTACACTGTGGAAAGAGTCAACCCATATCAGTTCATGTCAGTATATTTTGAGGTAGACCACAATGCATATTTGATTCTGCGAATGTTCAGCTGGTGATATGTGATATATAAGCAGTGTGACTTTATATAGGATGTTTGGAAACAGACAATTATCACTAATATAGTACAAACAGCAGAGAACTAGATGTTATAATTTCAGTGTTGCCACTATGCATCCTTTTACTGTATAAAAGGCAATATTAGTCTCTAAAATTTCATATTTTCTGTAATATTTTGTGTAAATATTTTTACTTTTTTTCAAATCCCTTCCATTTCATTAATTAACTCACCACAAGTCACACTGTTTGTAAAAAGTACATTTTCAAACAATGAGGTATATACAACCAATAATTTGGGAATTCACTTTTTCAGTCCAACGCTATTAAAAATTAAATTCAGTCTCTTCAGCACTGTCTCAGGAGCTCAGTTTCACGAAAACCTCATATAAACCAATTTATTTCATTACCCAACTCTACAAAGAAGCAGACCTCTATCGTAACATATAAATATCTCTGAGGATTCTAGAGCAAAAAGTGTCAAACATAAATGACAGCTCTACTATCTGAAACAATTCCAAAATTACACAATGGACAAGTGCAGATGATGGACTCCTTTAACACCCCCACATTGTACAATTTTGGAAACCTTTGGAAGATAAATCTTCAAAAAATATTTTACATCTAATACTGTGAGTAATTAGAGGAGAATTATTGAAAGATTACATTTGTTATTTATCACATCTTTCTCATATTGAAGCCACTCCAGTGGACCTTACTACCTATTTCTGCTTCTTAGGATCCTGACCTCTACACTCACTGTTATGGGCAACATAGATTGTCCACAGATTGCAAAATAGATTACTTGTATGACTGCAGCACAGTTCTCTGTAGTTTGTAGCAACACAAACACTGCTGAAAAGCTCTTAGGAGAGTAACAAGTTAGACAAATAAATGTATAGGGTTGCAAGGTAAATTCGAGTAATAAATGTATAGGGTTCCAAGATATATTCGAGAAAGAAATGTTTAGGTTTCCAAGGTCCAACCCCTCTGTCACGGTTGATATCCCTCCTCTAGAGGGCGTTCCACTTCCCTCTTGTCGTTAGTTCCGTGTGATTGTTTGTATGTTCTCCTGGTGTGCCTTGTTTGTCTTTCCCTACATAAGCCCAGTGCCTCAGGGCTCAGCAATGGACTGCGGATGTCTAGACGCCTGCCTGCTACCAGGCTATGGCTTGCCTGAGGGCATAGGCCTCATCCCCGACATCTCTGATCTCTGAGCCCAGGGCCGGGAGGACGTCGCCAAGCGATCCCTCGATGTTCCTATGTTTGTGTTCCCCCTTCCTTGTGATTTTAACCTTGTCCTTGACTCTGGATGGATCTCCGGGTATCGGAGTTTTGGACTGTGCTGGATCTGCTTGGACTTGGTTGCCTTTTATTATTTCCTTGTGCACCTGTTCACGTACTGTCACTGTTCACTAGCATCACCAATATACCTTTGTGTCTCCTCCCTGAAGTCCGCCTCCTGTCTCTTCCGGATTCTACCACCTCACAGGTCTTATAACTAACCTGGGATGAACTGCTGAACCACATCCATGATACCATCATCCTCCCCATGGAACCAGGCTAATAAGAAATATAAGGTTGGCATTAACACAGTGAAGTATGGAGGGACTCCTTCTTAACTGGAGCAGCTTTGGTTACTTTGGAATCATCACCCGCCTTTAAGATTATCCCCAATGAAATCAAATCTGTGTATCTAAATGTTAGATACTGTATAATGGCAATCTATTCTTTACAACATGTCATTCTTCAAACACTGGCACGTGAGGACTTGATTGACTTTGTCATTGTCCTTGCCAGGAATTACAAGTATTTCCACACCTCAAGAACAATGACAGGAGCTCACAACTGCTGATAAACTACCATCTCATCCATACAATCTTATCCATCAAACTGGCTCTCAAACATTCTCTGCAGAAGAACCAATGTCTATGGAAAACCAAGTTTCAATCATTGAAGGATCCAGACACTAGAGCATGTATTCAAAACTAGGTACTGTACATTAGGGAAAATCATTTCAACCTCAACAAAGAACAAAAGAAACGTGTTCATACCACTTGAATGACTTCCAAACAAATATCATCAATGTAAAAACTAAAACTGTTTTGATGAAAATGAATTATAATTGAACTTTTTGATCACAATCACAAGGCTGTCTGTGCATGGCAACATCTCAAACTCCAAGACACTTGTCCAACAACAAGCGAAGGCAAATCAGTGTTGGTCAGACAAGGCAAAGAAAAGTCAAAATGTTGCAGAGCTCCTAGTAGGATACAATCACAGCCACTCGTGGGCTCAGAGTAGACACAGCACTATTTCCAAAATGGAGAACTATCTATGCCAAAAGGCTGACATAAGAGAGAATTCTACACTGCCTAGGTTTCATGGGGGTAATGGCAATCTTTGTAACAGGGTGAGTGCCCTTGAGTACTATAACACAGATATAAAACATTTCCTTGGTTTCGTTACTACAATAAGGGCTGAATGCCCAAAAAGCAGTACCTTTGAGACCTAAAGCCATTTTAAACCCTTTTTAATGTGAAGGTCATGTCACTTTTAAGTCATCCAGTGTATACCACACGCTTCTTCTCAAGTGGGAGTAATGAACATGATGTGTGCATGCAAATGCTTATTGAGGTGTTTATTATTTTCAAGCATATGTAAACCTCCATTACTGTGAATATTAAAGAAACATCGAGTTGGGCATCAGTGGTTATTGAGTTTAGCCATTTTTGAGCCATCTTGTTTTCAAGGACTGTTTGGTAAATTTGAAAGAGTTGCAGTTGGCAGCTCTGGTTCCCCAGAGTATCTCCCTCTATAGTACCTGTGCGACGGCAATAAATACTGCACTGGCAAGACAGACCAGACAAAAATTGTAGAGCCTCCTTGTTAATATGCAGTGTAGGGAACAGGGCTTAAAAAATTGTCTTGTACTGGTGACAGAAAGTAGGTGAAAGCAGACACGTCATTTAGTACCAGTGACTTATGTAGAGAATGTGCAAGAAGGCTTGTGCATGCCAATGCACACAAACCGCACAGTCATTCAGCCTCCACACAAAACCATAATGGCTTGTGTTGTATTGTTTTAATCACACCTGGTGAGGTTTTAGACAGATTGCTTTGTCTTTGTTTCAATTTTAGAGAATAGCAACCCTTCAAAGGAATTATCTCAGAGTACGTAAGCTTTAACATAAAATGTAAAAAGAAAAATTAGTTGTAATAAATAATGAAAAACAATTCTCACGATGCAGCAATAGAAGGAAGCACAGAAAAATCAGCTACAGTATGTAAAATAACAGTTTGCCATACAAAACACATAGAAACATCGTCTCTGTTTAATGATGTTATGTGCTAAATATCTTTTTATGCTGTATGTCTTCCGGTGTTTGAAAACAGCACAAAAGCAAAAATCTTCAAAAACAGTCTAAATTCTGATAAATGCTTTACAGCATACTGTAATAGAGCAAATTATAATGATGATTCACAAATATCAGCTTTTAGGAGGTCCACAATATAAAAATAAAATCAATTTATTTAATTTAATAAATATCAAATTAGAGTTTTACAACATTTTATAAATTTTCAAAAGAGACTAATGATAAGCTCATGAAAATACAATTGATCGGAGGAAATTAAAAATACAGTACATAGTAGGAAAATTATGGGGCCATTCTTTACAACACATGAAGAGGAAGCTGAACTAATAAACCAAAACCAACATGTCAACATCCACATCCCAGTAAGAACTCCCTTGTTCTTATCCAAAGAATGGTGAAAACAGCAAATTTCCCAAGGAAAAAGGTAGATTTCCAGCAATTTCACTCTGCTGCATGAGGTGTATCTTGTATACCTTCAAAAGTACAATTGACCATTTTATTGCAGCTGGAACCGTGCGTAACTTGATGAGTTATTAATATCAGGCCTCACAAAAGTATAGACTAAACAAAAATGAAGACTGAGGACTACCTTACATTTTTCAATAACATTACACAATGAAACACAATTTTTTTCTTCTCAGAAGACAGTATGATGGCTTTTAAGCAAGAAATATGATTGCAGGAAACCTGTCATATTGCACCAAAAAAGGTTAAATAATTTGGAGTGAGGGTACTTCTACATTATCAACATTGATTTTCTATTTGACATAAAGAAATGAATAATTACAGATCTGTAATCATTCCAAAATACATAAAAAAGAAAAAAAATTGAAATTGCTTGGAAACACTGATGCTTTCTATAACGGCACAATGAGGTGGCACTAAGAGAAAAAGCAACCTTGAAATACAAGATTCCTGACTGGTAGTTTTTGTTTTCCATTGTATTTATATACAGTACAATAATGTATTCTTCTTTGGCAGGTCAGGCATTGGGAAATACTTTTAAAACTGTATTTTCTTTATAATTGAAAGACGAATCACGTTTTGGCAGTGTCAAGGAGAAGCTTTCTTGGAGAAATTTCTAATAGCTTTCACAGTACAAAACAAAAATAAAGCAGTACAATTTCCATTTCTGTGGGGCTTTTTTCATAGGAATCTCAAGAGACATCAAAGAGAAGAATAATACTTTCATGTTATAGACGTTAGACAAGACAACAGATAATTTAAGGTTAAAATAAGAAATAAGAGATTCAGGTCATAAATGTCCAAAGGTATATAATAAAAATAAGTAGTGAATCCAAGCAATAAAAGCAAGTAATAAGTAGATAATAGGGAGTTTCAAAAGGATGGTCTTGAGTACTAGACCATAACAAGTTTTACTAGTTATACCTCCTACCCATAAGACACCAACTGCACAGTTTTTGCCAGAGACTTATTTTTTTCTACCCAATTCAAAGCCTTCATCAGATAACTGGTTTGAAATTTTGGATAGAAAAGTTAGTTACTGTTTTTTTTTACAATATGGATTTAAAAATTCTATGTAAGGATACCTACAGTATAACTCAGAAAGGCTAGAGTCCCTCACTGTAGTTTCACATACCCTCAGAAAACACAGCAACACACCAGAAGAAGAATCTTAGGATGGATTTTGGAAATATCTAATATGTATTTTTTTCTAATATCTAATGTTCTTGGGACTAAGCCACTTATTGCTTGAAGGTACTGTATAATCATAATGTTAGTTCTGTACTACACATGAAACCAGTATAAGAACAATATAACAAAGGTAATGTACAGTATCTCCACTTCCTTGTTGTTGATGAGAACTGACCATCTGCATTTCTGTAAAAGAAACAGTACCTATCTTGGGTCATTAGGTGCTTTTTTCTCATCATCTATAATCATCATCGTCAAGGGGGAGAGAAAAGACACCTCTCGATAATTCAGGCACCAGTGACACTGCAGCAGTTGGGTTTGCTAACTACACTTCTCATCATTGTCTTCCCATCAAACCACACATCTTCTCTAACCTCCGTTAAAATACCATCACTCCTAACCATGAAGGAACTCCCTACTCCCAGCCTTCCAAAAGAAAATAAAAACTGTAAACATAATATTAAGACTCAGAGACTGATCTTAATCAATAATCAAACAATCATCACCCAAATAACTGTCCCCAACTCAGAGATTGTTCTAATAATGAGACATTTTTATAGGAGACTCCTTTAACCAATATTAACAGAACTCTAAATGACATCAGTAGAATGCTCTACTGCTCCCTTGTGCAAAGGACTCCATTTAACCCATGTCCAACATTTCTCTTTAAATTCTTCCATACACCTAAACCAACAAGGTCCGCTCAGAGCAACAGTGGCTCTATTACAGCAGCCTTCCTTCTATGAACTTCAGATAAAAGGTAATGCTTGAAGGTAGACACACGATTTCTTCTTTATCTTTTTCTGTTGCTGGGAGAAACAGATGTTTTAACTTTTCACTTTTCTCCTTAAAAGCTCTACAACATTTACCCTATTTTGTCCACAGTCAGTGGTACTGTATTTTGTAAAAGGACCGAAGTTACAAATGTGTTGGAAACAGGGCTACCAAGCTAATCTCACAGTAAAAAGAACATTTCCCCATGTTTGCCATTCTTCCCCATGGCCCTGTCATTACTCCTTTTCAGAAGCAAGGACAGTTTGTAGTTCTGTTCAGTCATCAGCTTCTTTATGTTAACATTTTGGCTGAGGTTGTTGAGTTCTCATCTATTTAGTGTGATAACGTGCAGGTGATCTACATAAGTCACTTTATTCAAACGTGGTTATGTGTCTTTGTACTGTAGCTCCATCCTCTGTTACGCTACAACAAAATAGAAAGAATTCTTCAATCCATCTATCCATCCATTCACAGACTTGCTTTCTCTTGTTAAGGGCCATGCAACCTGGAGCCTACAGTATATTGGAAACAAAGGGTGTGAGGCAGGACAGCACTGTGGACAGGTCACCAGTTCATTGCAGTGAATACAGTACACAGAGACAGTCACAGACATTTCGAATGGCTTCGAAATGTGGCTATGGAGAGAGCACCCGGAGAAAACCCACACAGGACATATGAAGAACATGCAAAGTTACCAGAAGATGTCCCAGTTTGTATTCACGAGGATGTCACCATGCCACCCTTCTTAAATCTATTACACTTGTTTTCTGAATAAATGTAATTTATACAGGAGTCGGCAATTCTGCTCTGTAAGAAACACTCTTTTAGTTTTCTTTCCAGCCAAGCTTTTAATGACTTAATTGGATCAATCAGTTGTTTAATTAGGAGCAATATACTTTATAACATGCTTTCCAGATCTCAGATCACTGACCATTTAGGATGTAGCAGGCCTCGTAACTTGAAAGAGTCTAAACCCATTGCGACTTCACTGTTACATTTGAACACATGGAAAACACATTCAAGATTCTTAAATGTGTGGATGTTATGCATAACTAACAAGTTTATATGGGCAACTTAGCAGAAATCATTTAGAGGTAAAGGTCAGTGCTTCACAACCGTAAGTTCAGTGCAATTAAAATGTAAAAGCAGGCAAGCCTAGCTTCAAATACCAGGCTTGACAAAGGTGATGACAACTATTTCTACTATTAGAACAGGCCTTCTTTAAATCAGCTCCACATGGAGCAAGGAAAGCTCAGATTTAGAAGTGAGCAGAAACTCAGACACCGATCATCTATACGGGGCTCTATTTTATTACTTTGAAAATGTTTTCTTTTTAACCAGACATTTTTTATCGTATATTTACTGTATAGAGCTGCATCCCAACAACCACCTTTCTGAGACCCAAAGCAACAGCACATCTCAGTTCATCTCAGGTCTCAAAACAGCCCGAAAAAAATGTTCTTAATAGGAAGTGTAAGGACAACAGGTGCAAAATAAAATTCAGCTGTAGCTTGAAAGGATGAAATCCCACATCCCATTGAAAGAGTTTTTCAAGGGAAAGAGAGGGATGAAGTGTTCATTATTTACCCTGAGCCACTAGGTACTTCCAAAATTAAACAGGCGATAAATTCTCTGTTACCTTCACTGCCTGCAACAGGGAGTCGTATTGCTTCCCCAGATGTGGTGCTCTGTATACCCATAGGAGCAATGAAATATGTGAGCAATGCTCTAGCAATATGTCCTTTTCATATGTAGTCGGCTGTAATATATATTCCCTTTATTAGTTCTGTTGCAGTTCAATTCGAGTTTTCATTTAAATGAAGTTGTAAATTTCCTATTAATATAACAGCAGGACACCCCCTTTTCTTTCTCTGCCAGCAACACAGCACACATTGCAAGCACGGGAAAGTAAGAGATACGGCTGCCAGCCTGTCAGTGATATCATGGATGTGGCAGCTTTCTGTTCTTGCTGTGCACACAGCTCTGATAAAATAGAACTATGTCATGTTGTCGCTGTACCTGTCATTGATCTTGCAGTGACAGAAAACAAAATGGGGAAAAAAAATATTACTTTTACATGACACTTGCTAAAGCTAGTCTAATTTCTGCCGATTCTCAGAACAGACAAATAAAATTATCCTTTTTTTGCCACCGGGTTGCTTTGCACAGAGCAAGCTAAATGCATTTTAGAACCCAGTGCTCGTCTGTGAAATGTAGCAAGAAGGGATTGAAGTCTTGGCTGATCCTAGCTTCAAAAACCTGTGGCTTGTCAAAGAAAAACATACCCTTTATTATTAAGTTAGGAGCTAGTATAACAACACCTACATGTCATTACACTGTTGCACAAATTATGATTTAAAAGAAAACACTATGGTTTTCATGGCTTGAAGTTTGTGATGTTCAATGAATGTGAATAAGTAGCAGTAAAGGAAACATTACACAGGTTGTCTGAAACTCTTCTATCTGCTCCAGCCAACGAACTTATCAATAATTTAAAGGGCAAACAAAATCTAAATGCAATTGTTACTCCATCATACGTGTGTTGTGTATATAAAAGAAAATAATGAGCAATATAATGAAGGCAATACATAATTATGCATTGTGAATGCTGTAGTAAAGGCACGTGTATGAATTTATAATATTGCCTATGTTTACCACAGTGTCATACACACATATTTGAAATACATCAGTCAAATGCATGTTAATAAACTGTCAGGTTTTAATTACATACTACTCAAGTGTCATGTTCATATTTATTTAAAATTATTTCCACATTCAAAATAAATGATAAGCCTACTATGTTATTAGATGTTGTCCCTAGTCTTCATGTAGAAAATATAATTTGTTAGACATGTATGCTCCATATCTCTGTGATGCATTAATCTGTTCCCCAGGGTACCGTTAAACTCGTCCTATACAGACATTCAAGATGTCCAAAATATCTCCTTTAACATATTGCAAACTGACAGGTAACACTTAAAACAGGAGAACTGTTAAAAAACAGTCAATTGCAAGATACGTTTTATGTCCTTAATTTCCAATCTACTCTACATTTTAGAGCAGCAGTTAGTTTTTCTGACAACCAGAATTGGATAGATTCTCTGTATTTCAGTAGGGTCTATGATTTTTGCTAATCATAGCTGATGTTTGTTTTGATGAACACTGAACACACCAGACCAATAAGGGCTACAATCTATAAGAGCTCCTAAATTGCACTGTTCTACTGATCAAATAAAATGCTTTATATAATTTCATGATATTGTGCACATTGTATTGAAGCCACAACTTCCATTTCTGTATTCGGCAAAAAGCAGACAGATACCCTCATCCATTAAAGTTCCATTGTAGGAGTCTACTGTAACTACTACCAGTACTAAAAGTTCTTTTTTGTACTACCTTACACATGTACACAAATATTTATTTAGCCACTTTCCGATTAAACAATGAAATTGTTTCACCCCCATTAGCCTTCAGTCTTTCTCAACCCAAAACAGATTTGATAAACCTGAAGCATACGAATTATGGCAACCCAAAACTAGAAAAAAGAAAAAGTCTCATCAGGAGAAGTTAAAAGACGCCTTCCTTTTATTTAATTGTCCTGCAAAACATACGGCAAGTTGGAGTCAAAGACATTTAATCTGAGCCAATCAATGGGGCGGGTGTAGGAGTTCATTCCCCAGTTTCAACAATGAGCCAAATTGAAGAGATTTTTAACTTGTTTCTTTCTCTATCCGTAAACCTAAGCACCATAGAGCACTGTGTCGTTTTGGCAGGCTTCTTTTTTCTGGACGTGCATCTACATAACAAAGACGACATGTCTACCTCAATCCTAGTCAGTATTCTAGCATCCCTGTCCTTTAATGCAATGGCTTCTTTTTGCATCGCGAATAAGCCAGTTATGCCAGTGACGTAATTGGTATAATGTGGCATGTCTGAAAGGTGTGCAGATGGCTCTGTGATATCACTTTGAGTCTGTTGGGGTCAGGCAATAATTGTCTTAGCTCAGTGCTACACTAATCTAATGTAGCATTCTGCCAGATCATGGTCTATCTTTCTAATGAGCGGAGGAGAGTGGCTCAATCAACCATGTTCCAAGTAGTTACAAGAGGCAGAGAAGGAACCCACTGACACAAAATGCAAAAAGAGAACAATGAAAATCCAGGGTAATTATTGGGAATTCATCTCCCTTGATGGGTTTTAATCTCTGGTAGTGCTCACTTTACCAGAAATACAGTATCTCCGAAGCGCAGTGAGTCGTATGTTCCACCAGTCTTTATTCTTTTAAATTTACTGACATTTCACCCTGCCCAGCTGACCTCATTCTAGACCTGCATCAAGTATTTTAAAAATGTTCTCCCAATACATTAAATATAATTAATTCATATGAAGACACTTGGATACTGTATATGTCTGGCACATGCTGCTAAATACCATGTTTATGTATTTAGACAAATCAGGCATGATAATTGGTACCTTAGACAACTTTACCTGTGATGCAGATAAAAGGCTTCTTAAGATCCATTGAGTTTTTTCCCATCAGCATTGAACTGGGAGCTTCTTCCCAAGAGAAGCCCAATGGAGATTGTGCAGGCTGAACTCTGGCCTTAGGAAATCAATAACTCACAAGCCTCCACAATACATTAATGGGCTGAAAAGAGGATGTGGCTTAGAGGGTATGATCAAGAGATATTCATGATGCCTAAGCTTCTTCATCAAGAATACCTTCCAGAATTTACAGTAGGTGAGAGATCAAATTCGGCATCCCAGCTGCCATACAAAGCTGGTCAGAATAATAAACGTGAGGAAGTGAAGTAAAATATACAGTATATATTTCACTAAAATTGTAGAAAGGGTTAGATTGTGGTGTGGCATTAGTTTGGCCCTAGGTTCAGTTTCAAATTGTGGTCCTTTCTGTGTGGAGTTTGCATGTTCTGACGGCAACTGATTGGGTTTTTGCCAGCTACCTTGCTTCCCTTCCAGAGTCCAGAGATATGTGTGAACTGGTGTCTATATTGTCTACATCTGGAATTATAGTTAAATCTATGCTATCCAATGGACTTGAGTCCTGTCTATCCTCCCTGGTGCCCATTGTCTGCTGGGTGCCTAGGGTAGTTCCCTGGCTAACCATGACCCTGTATTGGACTAGGCTGTTACTGAAAATGAACTGAATTCTAAAACTGTTACATGATTATTTTAGCTGCTATATTCAGAGTCAAAGCACAAAAAGAAGGAAAGGGGAAGAAGTGTTTGATTTATAGCCAACAGCCATAGTACTGTAAGAAAGGCTGAAATGCAAACTTTGAAAACACCTCAAGAAATGATACTAGCAACAACCAACTAGGCTTAAGATTTCAAACACAAACCATAGGTTTCTACATTTACATACCAGGGCGATATTAAAAATAGTCACATTATTATCATTGCAATAATATGGGATATTGCGGCAATAATTACTTTGAAAGAATGCAGATATCGCATATGAAAGAAAAAAGAATTGCAAAATAATGCAATGTGATCTATTTACTCAGTTAGCCCTAATGCATTTTCATATAATTCTCTTCAGACTGGCAAAAACACCTGAATGCCTAATTTAGCCATTCTTTATTTTTAACTATTCTCTTTATCTCTCTCTCTTTCATCGAGAACCATCCTCTTTTGTGAATCGACATCAGTTGCATTTGCCTGCTGTATTTATATGCTAATTCTAAGTTTTATGGATAGTATTTTTTCTTCTAATTAGTCTAGTAGATAAGGATTTAGATACTGAGTATTAACTGCATTGAGTGATCTCCATTTACCAGGTGTTGTATGGATAGATGAAGAAGATTTAGTAAATCAAGCATTGCAAATGTGCTGCAATATTTCAAAGTCCCATAAATCCAAAATCCTAAAATAAAATATCCTAGAAAGACTGCCTGAAAATACAGGTTTCCTGATACGCATTAAGCAACAATAAAAAAGGATTTTAAAGACTACTTACTAGGACAAAATACTGTGCTTATTAAGACGGCAATTCTTATTTTTTTACAAGTTGTTAAACGCAACATTTAAAAACAGATGCTCTAGTGTTAGGGCTGGTTCTAATCTTATAGGAGAAATCCAAATTTAATAAGCAGATGTTATGTTACTCTAGGTACATGTTTTTTTTTATTTTAAATGGACTTTACCATCAGTTCCTACCTAATAAGTTTTTAAAAGTCTTAGGCATACAAAAGATATTACTTTGCTTTTACAACATATCCCCATCGACAAAGCAGTAAAACAAACAAGAACCAGGCCCTAAATAAAGTTTCTTCATCCAGTACTGTATGTTAATTGAACAGTTCTATTGTTACCATGACAAACTACTTATTGATTCACCTCTTCCTCCCCCTCGCTTCCCCTAGTAATCCAGGCTGCCTGGTTTGCAAGCACAATTTAGTTCGGAGAGCCACAGGCCCAACATCAAGGTTCAATTACAGCATCCAGAAGGTTAAATCAATAAAATTTAAATTGCTTATGGTAATCACAGCGCTCAAATCATTGCGATCAGCATAAGCAATCTGCTGACCCTAGCCAAGCTTCCGAAATTGAAACATGTAATGAGCGATCATTTAGTTTAGGTCCATTTGTATTACTGTGCAGGTAGGAGATGTTCAAATGAGGGCTGAGCACTGCACTCTGCAACTGGTGTCTCATACTTAAACTGCAATATGCTTTAGCTCCAGGTCTCTGAGCATCAGAAGACAGTGCAGTAAGATACCGAACAGGCAAGGAGTTTATATGGTATACAGTGGCAGCCATGTACAGTAAGTTGAGTTTAGAGAGACCTACTGTATGTTCCACTCCATCAGAATGATATACTGTAGAGCCTGGAGTCACAGAAAAATAATTGTAAAATTACCTTCTTCATAGTTTAAAAAGACCTTTGCATAAATCAGGAGTTAGCTCTCAATTTTGTTCAAAACTACACCTTTTTAAAACAAAAGCATTCTGATAAAGAACACAAGACAAGAAAGGTAGCCAATGTGATTTAGACATCTGACCCATCTTTATTGTTTAGTTGTTTATTATCTTAAATTTCATCCAGCCACTTCTTAAAGTAGTCAAATTTCTTTTGCCAAATGTCTTCAATGTCCATGGTTTTGTGTACGCCTTTATGCAAGTCTCTTTCTGCCACTTCTAGGTTTGCCACTCCCCCTTCTTTTGTCTCACCCTCAGATTGAACTAGTAAGCTAACTTAATCATAATGTAAAGCACTGTAGATCAGGGACAGACGTAGGTCTACCTATTTACAGTACTTTTGCCTGAGGTAAGACCTTTGAAAAAATAATAGCAAAATGTTTTACATAATGGAGAGGACCCACTTCATCCATCAGTAAAATGCACACGCTGCATGTACAAATAACACATCTACACAGCACATTAGGTGGAGAAGTGAGACGTTTCTTCACCAATTGAATTTAGGGAAGCCTTGTAGTGAAAGCCCAGGGTTGAATTTAGCCAAGACACCAGGGATAACATCCCAACTCTTATGAATTTTTAATGATCAAGTAATCTGGATGTCTGTTTATCGTCTCAAAGGACAGCAGTGTCCCCTGTAGCCATAGTGGGGTATTCTGGTCCAGAGAGCAGATTGCCACCTATTGGTCTACCAACACCTACAGCCGCAACCTGCTTTTTCTTACAGGCCTCACAATTCATTATTGATCAGTCCCAAACTTGCTTACCTTCTGAGATAGGGCCAGATTCACCTCACTGTTTCCTATTTGGTAGCTAGTTTTCAGTCTGTGTGCATACTGTATATTCCCCTGGATTCCTCCTGCTGTGAATTTGTGAATTAACATTTTACAAGGGACTTCATCAGAAGCCTTCTGGAAATCAAAATATATCAAATCATGTGATTTCACGGTATCAACTATCAGTGCAGCTTTTTCATAGGCTCCTTGTAAGACAGATAATCATGACCTTCCATTTCTAGGATCATCTCTTAAAATGCCACTATTTTGTAAAGATTATTCTAACCTAACTTGAACTGTTGTTTCCATACCCATAGGGAGTAACAGAATATGGGTGGTAAATTACATAAGATAAAAACGTCTTTGTTTTAGGAGTTTCTCATTATCCTTGTTGTAACTTAGAACAAATGTCTCTATTAAAACATTACAATCATATGCAACTAATGCAATTGTAAACAAATATAATGGTAAAACAACATTAATTTAATATATAATTGATTTATCACTTATAATAAGAACCATGAGTTGGACGTCTCATGAACTCATGCATTACTTTTTCAAACCCACGAAGCATCAAACAATATACATCTCATACCTCAAATTCTATTGATACTGTGACTTTGAAGTTCTGCCTAATTAAGCTCTTATGAAGCTAACAAGACCACTCATATAATATTAGAATTAATTTGAATAACAGATATGTTGTTGCCGTCCTTGCAATACACTTTCTGTATCACAACACGTATCACATCAGAAACGATCAAATTTCATTGGTCCACAATTAAATGTTCCACCCTGGATTCTATTATTTCTCATGAGTGCTAAATCCATCATTAAATTACCCTAATAAAGGAAAATGTATTCAATAGCTTTAAGAACCAGCATAATAAGGTCCATTAACACATAATCACCATGCTCTGCTGTCCATCTGGATTCTAAAAAAACAAACAGAATGATTAGTACTATTGCTGACGGGACCTTTTTGGTTTTTTATTCCTTTATGTTTTACCACACTAGTCAATCTGAAACAAGTTCTTGTGTATAATCTTTCAAACCTCTTAACAAAAAATGAAAATATTTTCTTAATGAAAATAAAAAATACTTGTTTATTCACTTGCTCGCAAAGCGATGGTAAAGTAATATGTAAATACAAAAGTGGAGCCTGTCTTTTGTTGTAAGATACTGTACATTATTATGTCCCGTAATGTGGCCAATTATCAGAATCCCTACACCTGCTGGTTTATGTTTCAGCTATGCTCTCAGGTACTTAAGCCCTACGTACATTGAAATGATATTGTTCAATATTAACTAATATACTGTGTAATATACAGAATAACCAATGTACTTAACTAACATATTGACTAATATACCATATAATACAGTACATAAATATACAACTAATATTCTAATGTTAATTGTTTTCAAACCTTCATCATATAGACAGTTTATTGTAGATACTACATTACAAGACATTTCAACTCCTGAGCTGAACCCTAAGTGGGTTCCAATGGTGTAATCTGGTTTAAAGACCCCACACCCTCCTGCTGATGTGATCAGTATTTTAAACATTGATACTGCCTATGAACCCTTCCTTTCTCTTGAGGATATTTTTTAATTATATGTACTATGCTGTGGCTTGAATTATGTTTGAGGACCCTCTTGTTTATACCAGTTGCCTTCCACATTCCAGAAATGGACAAAGTTCTTTCACACCTTCTTTTCAAGTTGTCATCTTCACACTAGATATTTGTTTTAAAATCAAAGCTTTATAAAAGTTTTTAACAAGTGGCGTTATACACACTGCACAATGTGATATAGTGTGCTACTTAACAAATTAAATTAATTTGGCAAAATTTAATATCTTGACTAATTAAATTAAATTGCTTAAAATATATTGTGTGCAACTAATGTTCTCATTAATGCATGTAATAGATAACTAAACTATGTGGAGACCAAGCCAGTGATCTTTCATTATATTGTCAGTACATTTTCTTGTGTTTTTATCCTGTGATAACTTTCCTTCATGGGTTTTGAGATGGATTTCTCATTACGTCTCGATCCTGTAACCTCTTGTTCTTTTATTTTTTAGATGTGACAAAACCTGTGCATATGCCCTACATAGGTCTGACAATGGGAAAACACAGCGCCAACAGAATGTGGCTAAATTGTAATTTAGAGGAAACAAATTCTGTCATTTCCATTTCAGTTGACATCCACTGTTACTGTACAACATACTGTATTATTCTTTAGGTCTATAATAAGCAGTTCTTTACCACATTCTGCTACCTGATAAAATCATTTTCTGTTTTGATCATGCACTGTGTATTAGCTAAGGTGCTTAGACTGTTACTCCACCAGTAGCCAAGTTCTAGCGTTCAGATTCAGTAATAATAAGACCAACCTTACAGCAAGACAAGTAAATCTCAATCAGTTATACAACAAAGGAAGTAAAGTACTGTAATATTTTGGGAGAAATTCTTTATTAGCATCTTTCTCGGCTTGATGAAAGATCTGAACGTTCTTTCTAAACTAAGTGTTTTTTCTAGTACAATTTTACAGTTTTATAAGTAACTTGTACAGTATCTCTACTTTTTTGAATAACTCAATGCTTCTAAGCAAAAATATGAAGAATCAGATGAAGCACAAAGCCAGCCATCCTCAAGCAAAAATCTGAAGAATCAGATGAAGCACAAAGCCAGCCATCCTCAAGCAAAGCTGAAGTGAAACTTCCAGCAGTTAAAAGCAAAATAGTTTGTGATATACACCGGAGCTCTAGAAAGCCCTTGTAAGAGATAAGCAAATAAATTCCTCCACAGGTTAGACCAAGTATATTCTTTTCAACCCAAATAAATTCTGACACGAAGACATCCACAGTGATAAATAATTGCTGGTGTGAAAGGATTAAATATGATTCTAAAAGAATGGAGGCATGGTGGACAATACATATAAGAACAAGGTTATAAGCATCCATAAGCTGTTATCAGAAATAGCACACCCAACAGCAAAAGTTTAGAAAGTCAAGACACAGTACTAAGAATGTGTTAATTTGAGGAGTGTAAAGTGATAGTCATTGCAGTGTCCTCCTTAATAAATCAAACCTGCAAATTTAGATTGTAAAAAATAAAATATTGGAAAATGCACTATAGCACATGACACTAATTTTATTTATAAAATCTAATAGTGAGTTAAATAGGCTTTAACGTGACACTTCAAAGACTAGAAATCAGTAAAGTTTCATTTATTTATATATAGACTTATATCATGTTCCTTGCTCTCAGATATTCTTTACACATATACTGTATAGCACTTTTCTGGACACTCCACTCAATTATATTTTAATTTCTGTAACAGTAGTTATTACAAGTCAGTTGTGTTACACATAACCAGTAGGTGTCAGCAGCTCCCTAAATATACAGTATGTGACGGACATCAGAGGGAATAAAGAACAAGCCAAACAAAGATACTAGAGGATATACTGTATTTTCTAATAGGCTGTATTAAAGTCACATTCTCTGCAACATACATTAATTGAAGGAAAACTGTTTTCTTAGAGAAACATTACTGAGGTAATTAACACCACAAACCTATTTGTACAGTTACGTACTATACAGTATTTAAAATAAAATTCAATACTTTTCTTAGTTTTAGATAATCAGGTTTGAACTTGACACGGACATGAAGAATTACACAATTAAGTAATTACTGCGTCTTATGTCTTAATTCTGATTCATGACTTTTTTCCTAAATCCTGACCACATGAGGCAGCCCACTGACTCAAATTAAAACTGTGCAATGTAAAATATTTTCTTGTAGCACACACTCCCACATACAGTAGTTTCATAAGATTTTTAAAGATTTGTCATCATCTTACTGAGGAAAATATATATTTTTCAAGCTATAAAACCCTGCAATATTCTTGAAATTGGATATGGGAATCATTATTTTATATTAAACTGTTTCTGACTAGGACGTTCAATTTTAAAATACCAGTCAGTGCTGTAACTAATGCTATTTTATATTAAACTCATCCCTTGAGTACTTTCCATGCTAAAACTATTTTTTTACCAACATGTGGATCGTTTGATAGACAAAAAATTATCTTTCCACTGTACAGTAGGTACTGTACATTAGCCAAAAAACCCCAGGCAGAGCTTCAGCTAAATTTAAAGTTGTCTTTTCAAATGTCTCCCTCTAGTGGACGCTGAACAAAATTAGGTCAAAAGGTTCATGGGCACATCTGGGGATTCCCCCCCCAAAAAAGTGTTTTTATTCATGTTTTGAAGTCATACATTTTACAGTACTTGGAGTTGTACAGCTCTCTCAATCCCAAAGGATGGCTACATCATCTACCACTGAATTTTAGAAACCACTTTGGTGAGACGTTGTAGTTTTTATTTGCTGGCAGCACCATTGCATAACCGGTCATTCACCAATTAAATTTAGGAGGATATTTAGGGAGGTCAAATTGCAATTTAGCCAGTCCACCCAACTAATGAACAGTGCCATGGGCTATTTAATAATCAATGGACCTCACTGTAAGATCACATCAGAAGGTTGGTTAAAAACACAGCATCCTCTGTCTACAAAGTAACTCACTGGTTTGTAAACTGTGGTCCAGAGGGCATGGTGCCACCTACTGGTCTATGAATACTAACAACAGAAACAACCTCCTCTTTTGAAAGACCATATTTTATTTATTTTTTTATATTACAACTTCAGTATGCAACTTTTTTCCCTTCCTCATTTCAGATTACAAGGTGACTAACAGTTATACTTACTGTACTTTATTTTCTTGCTCTTCATTGCAGTTGTAGATTTGTCCTACAGGAAATGTTAATAATCAAGAAGGCTTTGCAATCATCTGCTCATTAGCAAGGTTGAAATATAAAATTTATTTTCTTGTCAAGACAACAGTGACATTCTTTTTCAGTTTTACAATCCTGACTGTCAGTTTTACATTTTCAAACTTTTGCATAAAAAAGCAATAGCAGGCAGAGAAATTAAGACATGCTAGCAAACAAATCCCCCAGTGGAGCCTAAATTAAAACAAGCTTTTTTTCCAGCAATGCAAATGAATTGAGCAATGGTAAAGCAAGATTTATTTTCTCATATATTTATTCTCTAACAGAAATAGTAATATTTTCACATACAAAAGGCAGGACCAGTACATTTCACAGAACAGTGTTTCTTTCTTAGTGGTAATGCCTTAAACATACTGTATGAGAAAAAAAAACTTGGAAAACCCAGTTTGGAACTTGGAAAGCCTCAAACTTAATTCTCTTAAACAATTCAACAATTCCACCACCAAAAAACATGGTATTTCAAAATATAGTTCTATCGTTTATTCCCGACCGTGGATGTAGGCATAGAGAAAGATTTAGCACTTTAAAAACTGTAATTGCAACAGTTGGTGATGCATCATTTAGCCACAAGAGGGCTGCTGAAGGAAAAAACATCTTAATGCCAGAAATTCTTAAGTGCACACAGCAGGATGTGATGGTAAAAGCTTAGACTTGGAGAGAACAGAAAGCTAATTTTGCTTTTTATTTGGTAAAAACAGACGTAGGCCTGCTGCAATAATCTGTTGTTTCTGAAACAGCACTGGGAAGTGATGCCAAGATCAACAATAGCCTATGAAGTGTGACATTTCCTTCTGGCCAGGAGAAGAACTCTAGATTAGGAACACTTTTGCATAGATGTCTCTACATTAATACAGTGGCTGTGAAAAGAGTCACATGGATTTAGCATACAGCATTAAGATAGCAAGAATGAAATAGATAACAGAACCCAGAACTTATTCATATGGAGACTTAAATTTAAAAAAGGCCCACAACAGTGTGTATCTGCTCAGAAGAAACTTTCAATCTCATTTGTCTATGTTTTCCACAAACTTACCACGGACTTTATAATTGTTTTAGAAGCTGTCAAACCAAAGGGACCTGGTACTACTGGTCATAAGAAAATTGATATTTAGTGTGAAGTGAAACAAAACCATACTGTGTCATACTGTGAAAAGTACAACAAGCAGAAAAAAATCACAGTGGTCTTCAATATAGCCCCCCATTTACTAAAGAAAAAGCAAGCACATGACCTTACCCAAAAGATCAGAGTTTCCCCCAGATCAAGCCACGATAGAAATTTCTGAAGGGCCATTATAAAAGTCCTTTACAAAAAAGGCACATTAGTGGATAAACTGGGTTGACTGAACAAAACTGAGGGATGGTGCTGGTGTTGGTGGTTTTCAGAGGTACAGCCCTGTGCTGAGAACCCTGTATGCCATGGAGAAGGTGACCCCCATACCCACCATCCAGGACAGACCCCTGCTCGGCTGAGGAAGGGGGGTCACATAAGCGATGGTGTGAAAGAACCGAGAGCCCACAAAAACCCGGAAGTGGAGCACGGCGGAATAGAGATCTGGTCCAGTCAGTGCATACAACAGTCCAATCACCACAAACGGAACTATGTTTTCCAAGTCATTCTGATGGCATCTACAGAGAGATCAGAAAGAGAAATATGTTCAGTTTCAAAGTTATTTTTAGAAACAATCTCTCTGAATGACCTCAAATGTTAGAAGCTGAGTAGTAAAATGAGAGAGAACTCTCCTATTCGGACACAAAGAAAATCATCTTGACTACCTTAAAAATGAATGGAACCAAAATTTGCATCCACTCATTCAAATAAATTCTAGACAATGGGAGTATTTAACGCTGTAGCATATGATATGGCAAATTTGCACAACAGGTTTTACTGAAAATGCTAATATAAAAATAAAAAGAGTTTTGCTTAATTGATCATCATTCATAACCGACTGTGATGCACTTGAGCGATTCTGTTCCTTAAGCACCGAACAGCAGTGATTTAATGACAGAGCTAACTGAGCAGTCGTGATGAGGTGATTTAACCTGTTGAATATCAAGCTTTAGGAAAATCAAGAAAGAAGAATCCACACAACAAGCAACATGACCTGCTCATCAAGAGAACAGTACTTTTATACATTCAGTATGTTGGAAGCTGGACTAACTCAGTACACTGCTGCTCAACACAGTGTCAAGTCCTCTTTAACAATAAATGAAGGCTTCGTGTCGACCATGTTGCTGAAAGCCAGCAAGTGTGGTGCAGATATGCAGATCAATATGCTAAAAGATGTGTAGACCAGTGCGACTGATGGGGAGGTCCAATTGTGTTGTTCTGGTCAGGACTGTTAAATTATTACAGAACACCATTTGAATGGAACATCAGATATGAGACCCCACTTGCTGTCCTGCCTGCAGGCTCATCCCAATGAGACGACAATGCCATGTCACCATGCTGCTTGTGTAAACGAGACTTTCTAGCGAGGGAAGAATGTAACAGTCATGTTTTGAAATCCCTGCATGCCATACTTAAGCCCTGTTGAACAGTTGTAGGAAGCTATGGGATAACGTGTCTCTCTCAAAGACCAGTAAACTGCTACACACTTGAACAGACTCTACAAGAGGAATGGTACAGAATCCAACAAGATAACATTAGTAAACCAGCACAAAACATGTTTCACAGATACAGCGACTGGATTGCTTCTAACAATGGCCATACATGCAACTAGCCCGTAACTTGCAAAGTTGGCCCCAGAATGATAAATGCTGGTGATGCATATTAATCAGCATAAGAAATGTACTTGTGTCAAGTCTACTTAATAACATGGAAGAGCTTTTTCTTTTCAGAAAGAGCCTTTTCTTTTCAGTTTCCCCATACTTCCTTTGTGAATTTGCATGTCATATACTGTAGGTAAGCCTATACTACACTCAGAGCATGTTCTGAAGCAGAATATGAATTTCCACTTCTATAATATGCATTCCAATTTGTTAAATTTTGATAAAATGATTATAGCCCAATATAATGGGTCAGATTAATAAAAAACACAGTTAAAAATATTATTTTAAAATGAATACACATTGTATCCTTAGTGTACAGTATGACTTGATGAGCACAGATCACTCCTACACAATGTACTGTATTATGTTAATGAAATAAGGCTTGTCTTCTTGTTTAGTTTTTAATGAAAACCATCAGAAGTAAAATGATTTAAATGATGTAACTAAAAAAATGAGAACTTATAAATAGCATAGTAATGAAGACTGGAACTAAGATTCGCCTACATATGCATGGAGCCCAATAGATTTGAAAGGGGTCACTACATATTTTAAATTATTTTATAAGGAATTCCTGACAGAGTTATAACTTTACAGGGCACAATATATATGTAAAACAGTACTTGGGTAACCGAACATACAGTATCAAAACTGTTCTTACCTTCTGACTCGTTCAACATCAGGATCTGTACGAAGCATCTTCTTTTTCTCATCCTCAATCTTGCTTCTAAGTGAAACATCTTCTGGGTTAGCAAAAGCCTAAATATGGATAGAAACACTGACTTTAAACTGACATGGCTTTTACCATAGAACAGGCTTATACAGTATGTTAAAGCCACTGTACATATGCATTTAAATTATCCACATATCATTTACAAAGCGCCGATAAAGGTTCATTCCATACTGAAAGGTAAGAAAAGAAACACAACATTTCAGTTGTGGAGCACATGTGAAGAAGGCTCCACAGCCAAAACATTGTGTTTCTTTCCTTACTTTTCAGCATGGAAAGAACCTTCACCTGTTCCTTTGTAGCCTAAACATGATGACGCAGGTACCTACAATACCTGAACATTTATTTACAAAGGTGTCCAAGGTAGCAATTTTCTTGCTTTTAACATGCAAACCTGCCCACCTCAAGAACTACTACAAAGCATGTCACTACTGAGAGATGCCAATAGTATACTTACCGTTACTTATACTTTGGCCTTCATAAGCGTATTCAGCTGATAATTGTTTTCTTAAAAGCGATGAATTCGATTATAGTTCTCCAGTTAGATGCACTATCTGACGCATTCATAAATTCTTCTAAATAGTGACAAAAAACATTGCAGAAAGTGACAACTTATGTATAACAGCTTACCTTCCTTGTCATCCGGAAGTATCCAGTCAGGGGTGCCATGAACATCATTTTCAGAATGACAATAGTAGCGTAGGTGGCAAAAGCCAGGAACACCTCGCTGTCAATCATCTGAGATATCTCTGCCATTTTGTTGTTTTTTTCTGTTTTAGGAAGCCGAAATACATAAACGAGAATTAGACCGCACAGCTAAAACACAGACGAGAAGCTTTCATAATACAAACCAGTTAGCAAAGCATTTCGCACACAAGATTTCCCGTCTTGCTCAATTTGAACTCAACACCCGTTACGTGATAGGGAACTAGAGAGTAGCACTTTACAGACTAAAATAGTCTCGATAATTCAGCCCAACTTCTGAAAAGGGTATTTTATTAGTCACATGGAACACAGAACAGAGACATTTTACGCCCTAAAATATATCTTTACGACCTAATAGTACCGGATTTGTAAATAATTCGTATACGATCTCTTGCCAAAAAACACGCACTTGTCATATTTGAAAAACCTGTCCATTTCACCAGTCTACATACTGCAACCAAGATATATCAAGCGAAGACATCGCTCGAATTTAGCCATAATGTAAAAGAGATCATTAGCAATATTATTTGTGTTGTGTTACAATGTATTTATGCTTTTCAAATAACACCAGTGAACACCAGAGGTAGAGCGTAGTTCGTTTTATCACTGCGTTCATAAACAACTTGCAATGATTAAAAAGGTCTCATATATGGAGAGAAAATGTCTGTAATAATGCTTTTGAAATAAGAACTGAATGTACAAAGCATAAAGAGTTTAATTTCAACTCAACCGCTAAGCCATTTTGTAAACTACAGTAACTCTTCTTCAAGTTGAATGTTATTTTTAAATTGACATTGCGAGTAAATTGCACATTATATAATAAAAACAATCTGATGTGTAATTAAATGTAGTTATATATATACTATATATCTTGATCGCTTATACGTTTTAACGAAGTTTCACTATTTTCTTACCTGTCTTTCACCGCCAAAGTAGAAAAACAACTGCTGTTTTACAAAATCACAATGGGCGTATCATGATCAACACCACAAGCATCATGGGATACTGAAGAACCTCCCTTCACCGTGAAATCGGTCAAAAGATAAATGTACTGTACTGCACTTGTTAAAAAGCCACAGAATATGGCATTTATTTCACTATATATAGCCCCACGTACGTTGTTGTTGTTCTTATATCACAATCTTCTTAGCCTTTTTGTATATCGATTCGTTTGTTTAAAAAATACAGACTTTAATTTAGCTAGTTATAAAATTAAAAAGGCATCATTTAGTGTAGATATACAGACACTGTAGCATAAATCAAACAAAGGATCTTTGAGGGTTTTAAATAACATATTTGCAATAGCATATACAGTATAAGAGTAAAATTATATATTTATTTTTAAAAATCAAATGTTAAACTAAAGGGGGTAGGTAATAATTACTGTGGGAACTAAATTATTGTAAAATAAAAGTCTTCACAAATCTCATTGTATTTTTACAGTATATTAGTAAATATAGCAATGCAAACCTGGGTATGTATTTTATACTCCCAACCTAAAAACCACACCTGTAGTATACGTAGCAGAGCTGTAACATTTTTCTATGTGTTTTCATGTACACAAACATAGAGACATCTACTCAGTTTTAAGTCTGCTTCGTTTATGAACGTTATCAATGTATTGCCTGTAGGTGAAAGAAGAAAAAAGGCTTTTATCTTCAGCGCCAAAAGTCGCCAATGCAAAGTTAAACATTAATAAACAGACACAAAATATGCACCTTTGTAACTGCTAGTAACATTTCCATCTCATATCATATACTGTAGGAAATTCTTTTACTTTAGTCTTTATCCATATGTGTGCACGTATGTATGCTGAGATAAACAATTTCGCCTAGAATGCAAACCTTGTCCTGGAATTCTGACAGTCTGCTTCATGCTTACTCATGCTTACATAGCACCAATATGCAACGTCTGTCAATGAGGCCACTGTTATAGAATGTGGTGAAACAGGTTTTATAGGTTTTAGATACACTTCTAGATAAACAAGCAAATAATTCACCGAGTGGTGCATACAGTATGGTATGTTTCAAGTCATACAGCGATTCCATGCAACCTTTTTTAGCTCACGTTTAATTTACTGTGAAATGTTATGTGAAAGGTAAAAAACAAGGATGCAAACTATTTTCTATGTATTTGTCTAGATATGGTCGATTTGCCCTAGCAGTGCCATCAAATACTTCTGTGTCTCTTCCATGCAGCCTTGACCCTTTTTATCACAGAGTTTATACCGCTGTGATAAAACGGCAAACATAGATTGGATGACCTTAGCCTTGTGCTTTGGCATTCAGGGCCTGATATAAATGGTCACAGAAAAATAAATTCCACTGTGTTAGTGACGGCCAATGTTAATGTGATCATAATAATAATGATGGCATCTTATAAAAGCAGCAGGCAGACAGCTAATCACACTGGAAGACACATGCCAGATCATTGTAGGAAATTCTGAAATCCTTCTGCCAACTCGGCAAATAATTTCAGTTTTCTGCAATGTTCTTCCACACTCCTTAAAATTTAGGAAAAGGTGCAATGTAAAACAAATCTCCATATTATGCAATGTGCTTCTGATAGCTGATTTTACTCTTTTAAATGTCTAGGACAATAAGTAAAAAAATAAGTCAACTGTAAGTGAGTTGCTACATAAACCGCTTGAATGAGTGTCAATTAAAGGACTTCCCTTTGACCACCTTTAAGTTACAAATCCAGGATCCTGACCCCTATTCCACCTAAAATAAGCACTCTGTCATTATAATCATAATCATTGACTGTGTTCCTGTTTGGGAGCCATGACTTAAAAAAATAAGAATTAGATGACTTGGATAATTATCCAAAACTGATGTGACGATGTACTGTATTAATGTAGCCCTCACTTTGTAACATTAATAGCTGCTTTGTTAAAAATGGTTAGGATGATGGTTTCTCATGAATGAAAAAATGTTATTTCTGAAAAGTTCAAAAAAGCTCTGCACACAACATAGTTCACTTAAATCTTCTGCAAGAAGAAATGTTATGCCCAAATTTACTTTCTTGTCATCATTTTTTAAAATGTATTTTTAGGTTCAGTACATTGGAATTACAGAGACACACCAAAATCTGGAAATGAAATGGATTCTTGCAAAACATTTAAGTGAACTGTTGTAATTGTGTGCAAGCCATTTATGAAATCTTTGGAAGAGTCTGTGATTTGAAGCCTGAGATTGGTCAATGTACTGTACTTGAGAGAGCTAATGTAATGGTTAACATCTATGAAAAGTGCTGCTTAAATTTGTTAAATTAAAACTTATTTATTTGTTTGCCCTGTCATTGGTATATGTTTAATATAACATATTTAGGCCTCTGTTTTTTATTTTAATGTTCTTAAAAAACACACAAAAACAGAAAATCAATATACTGTTTTATATTGTATATATAAACACCTATAGAAATGGTTTGTATTAAGCTGTTAAAACAATAGTCTTAGATGTCAAATAGACTGGAATTCAGTCACTAATCCCCATGGTTATTTTGGATAACAACAACAATTTAAACACAAAGATCATACTAGAAAAGTTTCTTAAAAAGCTTACAAATCCATTGCAGTAAAGAAAAAGTCCATAATAGAGGCCCTGTATAAAGAGAGTACAAAAAATAATGTCCTGTTAAACAGCATACAGGTAGGCCAAAGACTAGACAGAAGCGTCAAAAAATAAGATAACACTGAAAACGTATTCAAAGATAGAATGTTAAGTTTGAGGTGTTGAACAATGAGCATTGACCTTCTCCATGTGTAATAATGAACTACTGTACATAAAAGGTGACTTCAAAGGCTTTTACTTTAGTTGGCTCACTAAAATGGTAAAAATAATATTATAGCGTATATGATGTTTTTAATTACCAGTGCTTGTTAAACTGGGAAAAAGGCCTGTAGTTTGCTTAAACTGTGTCTTCTTTCTTTTCCTAGCTTACAGCAGCATAACCTTGCATATTGCACATGATAAGCCTGAGCTCTGTAGCCTTCAGGAGTTCACAGCATTCAGCATAACTAAACCCCTCTGAGCCTAGGGCACCTTATCTCTTGCTAACTCCTTGCACCTGGTATATCGTTCATCCGGTTTCTTTCATTCCCTGGGAAATTTCACAAACACCGGTTACTTCTAATGTGTTTTTTCTTTAGCTGCTGCTTGCATAGAAAAATTGCAGAAAAGCTGCATGTCTTCTGCATTCGTGGGGGTTTAGGGGGGGGGGTGGGTTGATTCACGGTTGGTTGAGCCTTTTGGGTGACAGTTAGTCATTTACAAACATCCTTACAGAATGCTGGTGAAGTTAATCAATTGTTCTTATCTCTGCAGTCTCAAGAGTGGGAATTGCTCCACATCACTCTCCATCATGGCTAATACTGTACATTGATTAATCAGCCTGCCAGTAGTTCTCTGTATAGTAGTTTTCAAGCATATTATGATGGATGATGGCACCACCTACTGTCCAGGAAAGCAACATACAGTATATTTGCATATATGCAAAGGAACTATTCACAAAGCCACTAGAAAGGAACAGAAAAGTTCACATGAGCGGAAGAGCCTAAGGTCTTGTTCTCAAGCAAAGCACTGAGGAATCAAATTCCCATCCCAGATGAGGAATACACACGTCAATCCTCATGTTGGTGGATGCAATGGAACAAAGTTTTCAACACACATGTTCTGCTCAATGCATATATTCTGCGACTGGTTATCTTTGATGGTTCTGTCACCTATGGCTTTGATTGGAACCAGTGTCACGACCGCTCACAACCAGAATCCGACCTCTCGCAAACGACCCCACGCTGTTCCCAATCAGACTCCAGCCCTTTCCATTTCCAACAAAGGCAGTCGTACTAATTAATCAACCAACCAGATCTTTCTTCCATCACCACCCCCTCCATGTCCCGGATTACTTAAACCCTCACCACCTACAGTAGACCTCAACGCTCAGTATTGGCTTTTACCTAGCAGAGCTCCCCTTCTCACTCTCACTCGGACTTCCTCATGATTTACCTCACTCCTGAACCTTTGGCTTCCTGACCTGATTCGGATAAGTATGCTCGGATTTTTCTTCTTCCCCTCACTGCCTTTGTTTTCCGTCAGCTGATGCACAGGGTCCTTAAATCCATCTGGCTAGTAGCGTAACACCAGGTGCTATGGTCAGATGAGACCAAAATTGAACTCTTTGGCCACTCACACCATCAGTACATTTGGTAAGAAGAGGGATACCTAAAAAAGAAAAGAATCTCACATCCACTGTGAAATACAGTGGTTGATTGTTGATGTTGTGAGGCTGTTTTTCTGCGACTGGCCCTGGGGCCCTCGTTAAGCTCAATGGTATTCTGGCCAAACACCTGGTTGCCTCTGCCAAAAAACTGTGAATTGGTTGCAGGTGGACCTTCCAGCACGGCAATGACCCTAAACACATCTTCAAATCAATAGAAACATGGTTGACTGAAAACAAAATCAAAGTTTTGCAATAGCCATCTCAATCTCCAGACCTATACCTGATTGAAAACCTGCATAGGGGAATGTTCCAAGATCCCTCCCAACGTGCTCACCAACCTTATTAAACATTATAGGAAAGGGCTTTGTGCTGTTATCCATGCCAGAGGAGGTTGTGCCAAGTACTAGAAACAATGGAAACATTGATTTTGACACTTTGTTTTGAAATAATAGTATTAGAATTAGAATAAAACCTGTACATTTCTCACTTTTGAAAGCATGAAATATAACGAATTATGTGTGCTGTTCATTTTATATGGCTTTTATTGTTCATCTATATTAAGGGTGCCAGAAATTATTGAGGCCGCTGTATTATTTTGACGCCCTAGTATGAAGAACTGCTGAGGGCGTAGAGCTCTGGCGTTCTTCCTCGCTTCAATAATAAGTCCAAATCTGTTTATCATTAAAGGTTTCTTGAAATAAACTTTTGAAAGAAAGCAGAAAAGATTGTGAAACGTGGCTTTTCACCTCGTTTATGTCGGCCATGACCTGGACTGGTCATCCACCTCAGCTGCAGGGCTTCGAATGACAGCACAGGGAAACTACAGTAGTTCAGAGATCTGAACATTATTTCAGTGTTTTGTTCCCTTTAGTTTTTGCTCACATTTACTGTAACTGCTCTTACCTTTAGAAGTTTTCAGTTTGAGGACTCAGGAATTCATTATGTTTACAAAATGTGTGCGCATCATTTTGTAATTTCACAAAATGGGACACCATAGAAAGGGTATGAATACTTTTGCAAGGCACTGCACTTTTGGTGACATTGGTGTATGTCTAATCTTTGTACCACAGTACTTCTAAGTTAATATGCAAATTCAGGATGACTAAGCAACTTAGCAATGGTGTATTCTGTGTACTTGTATGGTAATATCTGATATTTTGACATCTGAAAATTGGAACTAGCATCTGTGCAGACATCATGCTGAAAAGCAGAGCTGTGCAGAATAACAGAAGAAACACTACAGTATTTTTATATCTTTTGAAATGAACAGACAGAAGGCTGTGTAAAAACAATATTAATAAATGGTCTCATTCCTTCTCATTGCAGTAGGCAATTACTAACTTTTATCAGAGGAATGACATACATTTCCATTTCAAAATAATATTACATCCAGTGTTATTTTTATGCAGAGATATTATAATAAATATAAATTCATTTGATGACTAAATTAAGATTGCCGCAGAACAGCTGAGGATACAGAGCTTTATTTGGATATTTTGGAATTTATTACATTTTTCACATCACCAATTTGATGCAGTACTTGAAAACAACAAGCTGTGACACACCTAATGGGGGTGCAGTAATGGAATCTTTAAATAGGCAGACACAGCAACGCAGGCGTTAGGTAAATACAGTGCTCTTATATTTACAGTGTTAAGACTAAACAAAAAAAACTCCAAAACTCAGAAAACACAAACAAAAGCCTAAATTCCAGTTTGAGCTTCTGACTAGACTTCTTCAGTCCCTCTCTTAAGTAGTCAGACAGCTTTGCGGCCTACAATTGACCCAAATTTTCCTTCTGACATGCTTTCAAACCTCTCTTCAGAAAAATCTCTTCTAAATATCTTTTTCTCTCCAAAAATCTTAAATTCCCAACATTCTCAAAACTCATAGGTTCCACAATTCTATATTTAATTCATTCTTCCTGGACAACTGATTACTGTAAGCCTCTGCTTCCTGTTTTTTAAATGTCACCTGCCCAGTTGTCTTCCACCAATTGATCAGGTGGCCAATGATGGAGAGTCATTCAACACAGCTTTCTGGTTTTCAATAGCTGGCATCTTCTGAACCATTCTATCACACTCCCTAAAATTTCAGAACACTGCCAGCATTTTCTTTATCTTGTCCACTATACGTACTGTATAGATATACTGTACACCCCCGAAGAATGCTCCACAGCTGAAACGTTGTGTTTCTTTTATTTTCAGCATGGAATAAACCTTCACTTGTTCCTTTGCAGCCTAAGCATGCTGACACAGCTACCGTACCTACTTGAAATACATAAACATATTTTGGATTTCTTTTTATTAGTTCATTTATTTCTATGAGACTCACCTGAATCTCTAGTGAAATTTTGCATGTAACACTGTCTGTAACCTGGGATATTATTTCACAAACGGTTTATATATTAAGGGTCTATATTAAGTATAGAACATGCTAAAAAACCAGCATGGTTCAATAATAAAAATGATACACATTACAAAGACAGGGTGTTAGAAGTTAAATAGCTAATAAACATTGGAAAAGTGTTGAAATTTCATATTTACTATGATATGAGATTTTACAATTGGGGTTTGATTAACTCACCAAAGTAGCTCGCTTTTCTGTTTTTCTATAAATCCTCATTAAAAAAGAAAGTAAACTTTCAAAATCATGGCAAAATCAACTAATACTGTATGTTATACTGTACAATTAAGGAGTAAAGGCAAAATTAAAGTTTTTCTGGTAGCATGATGATCAGGTACTGTAAACAATACCCAGAAAAGTGCTTCCATTCTTGCATTTAATTCATAAAGTGCTGAAAAGTTGATTTAATTGAGAGAGCATATTGTGAGAATGCGACTTTATCACCAACCTCTTACCTATTCTCTCTCTTCACTCTTATACAGTAAGTGAAGCATTCTTAAGAAGTTAAGGTTCACATAATATTTGGAAGGGCAGAAAACCTTGTCTTGAGAGATTTCTTAAGATACAGTATTTCAGCGAACCGTCCTTATACCATGTTCTGTACACTGAAAGCAAGCAAACAGCTTCATAGAGAGAGGTGTTTGTACAGGTGGAAAATTAAATCAAATGTACAAATCAATCCAATTAAATGATCCAGGGAGAGTTATCTTATCTATTATGACATATGACAAGGAAAACCTAAATTCTGTCTTTATTTCCCCAGGAGGTATCAGAATGTCCTTTGAGGAGAGTTTATCTTCTTAGCAAGTTCTGCAGTGCTGATTTCACTTTATTTGTCACTGCTGTCTTGAAAGTGGTCAAAGTGGAGACTGCACTTTATATGCAGTAAGATATCCCACCAGGATACTCGATGGCAAACTTCTATTGATTTCTTTACCATTTCGCCAGTAATTGGGATGAGGGTTGCAGCATCCTCATATTGATTTTTTATGGCAGTCGGCTCATTTTCTGGATGTTAGACAGCATTGACTAAATTACTGCCTGCCCAATAATCCAGATGCCAGAAGCCTAGCATTGCTATTGATTTAATTATGGAAAGCCACTTAAAAAGGTTCCGGGCACTATACATTTTTATTGATTGACATTAGTGTCTACATTATTTTCTGAAGGCAAGGCACTACATACATGTAGTAATATCCAATCCTTGCAGAATATTAAGGACACCAGACTGCACAATACACGTTATATATTTTTACAGTGTATTCAGGGTTTCCTGAAGTCAAATTGATTGATTGTGTTTTTGACGGAAAACTCCAGACATCTTCTCTAAGTAACTTGATGATATACACTCAATACAGGCTGGTGATAAAAGCTTTAAATGCCTTCTTGTTTTATGGCAATACTACATAAAGAATGATTTATATACCACTTGTCTGATGAAATTTTACATTTTCACAAGTCACAAAGTCATTATTCCAAAAAGTACACTTTGCAGGGGCTGGTGTGATTTGGGGCCAAGTATACACATAGATTTCTGACAATAGTCTAAAATCTCCTTGAAATATAATGTAGGAAAAAATGGAAGTTTTCCAGTAGGAGTTAAGCATGTAGTTTATTGGGGTTGACAGAAGGATGTGTTATGGTTGTTTCCTTCCTCTAGAGGGCGCTCCCACCCTTTTCGTACCGTTTCTTGTTTATAACGTACACCTGTTCATTGTTTCCCGGTTATTATTTAAACCCGGTGCTCCAGGATCTCAGGACTCTGCACTGGAAAATGGACGCCCAGAAGCCCGCCTACCAGCTGGTCCTGGAACGACCCGGTGGCATAGGCTTCACCACGGGGTCTTGACCAGCTGAGTCCAGGACTTTTTTAATCTCCTGGTTCCTGTTCTTGTCCCTGGTTTTAGCCTTACTCTTTGAATGGATCTCCCGGTACCTGGACTCTGGACTGTGCCCTAGTTTCCCGCTTTGGACTTCCGTTTTTGGACTCGTTCGCCCATGCTTCCCCCTTTCCCCTTGGAACACCGTCTGCACCGCCCACTGTTTGTCAACCCATTTATTCCTCACCATGTTTTCCCTATTGTCCTTCTCCAGTCTCTTCTGGATTATACCGTCTGCATAGGGTCCTAAACTACGCACTACATGGGATTCAGGATCGGCTTCTGTTACAGATGTGCTTTTTTCAAGTATTATTTCCAAGGTAAAACAAGAGATTTTTAAATGAATTCCATATACTTCATGAATAATAAAGCAATTGCCTTTGGACACTTTCCAAAGTCAGCTAGAGATAGGCCCATTGCAAGGGTTCAGTTTTTATATGAAACCCGTTATGCCCAAGTGAGCTAGAACCTGCAGAAACAGAGCACATTCACATGAGTCAAATACTGTACCTCATGGGGTTGTGCAAACTCGGTTGGGACAATTGTCCCAAAGCCCAACCACCTGCCTCTAATTAACAAGGTCATATTCCATCAACCAAAGAGGAATTAAACCCTGATCCACAACTGATCCGGTGCTCTGTCATTGAGATACCTTCTGACCAAGGTAGTGCTCACAGCACCACTTAGCAAACTTCCCAGGACACTCGGCACCAGTGGCACCAACTAAACTTCCAGTCTTAAAACCCAGCATGGAAGTGCAGCCACCCTGCCCTGATCTGATGAGCTCTGATAACTGCATTCGCCTACAGTCTCAAATTAACCCGTCTGCCAACGCTTGTCCACCTGCCTTTGCACTCCAACCCTCTTCGGCTTCCTCCCCCAGCTCTCATCACTCTCCGAGCCTTCACTAGGATCAAAGCTTTTGCATTCTTCAGCCTGTGAGCAAGATGCGGCTTTCTCCACCTGCTTATCGCATCATAACAAAACCAACACCCTGTTGAAGATCTGTACCTTGGTCTCCATGTAGGCTGCATTTACTGTATTTGCACAAGTTATACCATATACAGTAATACATTCATACCAACAATGCTCAGTTGTGAAAGAGTTAGTTCTGATGATGAGCTCCACTGTCCCAAAAGTTTGAGTCTTCTGCCATGGGGGCATTGTACACTGTACCATTACCTTACTCTGACCTTCCAGTATTGGATTACAGTTGCTCGCAAGCTCAGAGCGCCACTCCATAGACAGATGTGAATTCCACTTCACCAATGTGGAATTCACTTTGCCACTGAACAATTCTACACAGTACCAGTACAACGTACAGCTCTGCTCTGCCCTGCCAATACACAATCATAGTCATGAGAAGGAAAGGGTACGGAAAAGGATATATAAGCATAGCGCCATTCTCTAGTCTAGACACTGGCAAATTCTGCTGCACCACAAGCATGGGACTTCTATCTCAGCAGAGCTCTATAATATCTGTGTTTCAAAGGGGTAATGTCGCTGTTGCGCATGCTCTAAACAGACACATACTAAATATATCCACTGATTAATGCAGACATCACAGTTGACATCTAGAGGTAAACCTTTCAGTCTTCAGTTCCTTAGATGTAGAATTCCAGGAACCACTAAGGAGCCAAGTTTCCTCATTTCACAGTGTTGTGCTAACAGTAAAGTGAGGTGAGTGATCAATTGCCTTGGTCTGTCTTCTCACAGGTAAATCTTACATACTATGTATGCTTGTAATTGCTTTTCCTTTATTCATGTGAGAGTGTTTATGAGATCTAGGTCTGGAGGGATTTAAGCAACATATCATGTTGCAGAGGTCATTCTTCTCCAAGCCCATGTCTTCTTCTTACCAAGTAGATGTTTTTACAGTGTCTAGGGAGCTTGCATTCGTTACTTATTATTTTTTGGCAAAAGTTGAGCCATTGGATAGCTAACCTGATGTCAGCTTATCCAAAAAACACAAAACTGTTTTCACTTCTTTTTCTCTGATTTATCATGCAATAACAGAGACGTCATGATTGTTTCCAAAGGGCCTGCTTCCAAAAAACAAGCCTTTACTGTAAACACGTATCTGGTGCTTTGTCATCACGAGTGATGCAATATATTTTATTGGGATTTTATCCTGATTTAAGCACATGCTTATTTTAAATAGAGTTTAAAAACTCTATTCAACTTTACATTTTTAACAAACACAATATTGCAACTGCTTCAAATTTCAAAAACATTTTATGCATTGGAAGACAGTGTCACATTGTTAGGGGCATATGAAAAAGATACTGTGTAATTGTCTTGTACCCACAAGCCCCACATGTTCAGTAATCACTTCATCTTTAGTTTTCTGGAAAAGTCATAACCCTTTCTGCTGGTTCTACTGCAGAAATGTTATATTCTTAAGCAGTGTTCAATTGAAAAAATAGTAATAAGACCTGACAGTTTCTTGGAGTGCAGTAGAGGATATCAGCCTACTTCTGGGTTCCTCCTTACTGTAGAAGTTTCTTTAGTGTTCTTATTGAACTTCACAACAGTTAGTCTTCTGTAATATTCAGTAGTTTTCCTGTGGTTTTAATAGTCTTATCTAATGAGTAGATATTCCAGATTTGACCATCGTTTCTGCACTTTTCCATGGTTTCATTATTGGCCCCTCATGCTTTCTAAAATACTTAATATGCAAAAGTATGTTAAATATAGACTATACACAACATTCAAAATACTTCACTTATGGACTCCTGTAAACTGTACAGACTAGAACCGCTCATGCTTGGGTGCTAACTGAGACCCAGGGACATGCAGGCTGCTCATTAGGAAATTCGATTTTCTATGTTCTCTTCCTAAACTAAAACAGATACAGGGTTTCTGATCTTGACATGCAAGATGTACCGTACCTATTTTCAGCCACACATCAGAAAGAAAGGTTCAGAACATGAAAATCCCAGGCAAGAGAGACTACAAGTGTGGCTCACCTGGCCTGTGCCACATCTAGCTGGCATGGAAGCAAATTTCAAAGCTGATCTTTAATCCATTGCATGAACACCTTGGGATGTTATCAGCCTTTTCCTGGCCTCTAATCTACTCCCATCCCACAGGGTTTTAAGTAAAGGGTCTATAAGCTGTTTCATTTTTTTTTCTCAGCACTACTTCTCTTTTCCCCATTAAATATCAGTTAGTTCTGTGCATCACCATGATGCACACATCATTAATTAGTGCATATTTTGCAATTATGTATCTTAAAGTCTGGTTACTTTATTATTCTTTATATCAGTATAGGATCAGTGGGACTTGTTAGGATCGTGTGCAATAAAAAGCACTTATTAAATTCATATTGTTCAAGTAGGGAGAGAATAGACTTGTGAGATCAGGCAGACGGCTATTGCTAAACACTACTGCAGCTCTTAGCATGAAATGTTTAATTAAAGGAAAATGAAATGTCTAATCAAAGAAAAACAATGTAATTAAACATTTAATTCTAAATCATCTGTGGTAGATGGAAGGTTTGAAAATCCCAGCTTTCCTGAGGATATGCATGTCGGTTACGGTTCATTTCCTTGCATCATTTGTCTGAATTAATTGGGTTTTGTAAGCTTTTATTCATTTATACTACTGATTTGTTTATTTATAGTAATTACTGTCTGTTGTTAATCTTTACATTGTTTTTATTATTAATGTGTTTTTTTTTCTTGTTTCTATCTACTGATTATCTCTTTTGTATTCTTTATATGCCCTGTGCTTAATTCTTATCTCATTACGTAGCTGGGTATGTTGCAGCTTAAATTAATGCATTGTTTATTGATTGCTTTTGTACAGAAGAAGCACTGTGTTAGTTAGTTGGTAATTATTTCATTTATGGGTAATTGTACATTTACATACTTATTTATGTGCAGGTCTTATTTTAATTGCTAACAGGACTGTAGGACTGGGGAGAGATTGTATTTTTAGCATACTGTATATCCCAAGCAATAATTCTGACAACACATTGGCTTAGATTTGGAGGATTTGTTAATGTGTCATATCATAGAAGCACCCAAAGTGTTCACTAGATCTCATTGTGCCTTAAATTGTTCCCGAGTAGGTAGCAATTACTGGCAAGAGTCCAGAGAGTTTACATGCAGCTAGAAAGGCAAACTGTATTATTCTAATGTCCTAATAGTTTACCCTGATGGTTATTCTGATGGAATCCATAATGTTTTCCAAGATTCTGGTAGACATGCTGTCTTGATAGTGTAACTTTGGGCTCTAAAGCAACATAAAACAAACATGAAGACATTCTAGAAGAAGTTATTTTTACACAATGCATGCTTCTTGAATGCCGAGAGGCCAGAGTTTGTGACCTTAATACTGAGCTTGCTGACCTCCACTGCCTTAAACATTTTCACGAATTACAGTAGTAAGCTTATTAGAGATCTAGTGTGCACACCAAAAACTGCGTGAAATGAGAATTCAAAGCAGGTCAAGAGTGGGATTGGGTCACACTAGGGTAACCACGGAAAGAGGTATTTCACTTTACACCCAGCAAAAAACAAGCTTGAAGTGTTAAATGCATTTTAATTACTGAAAACGTATTTGGGCAATAATATTAGCATTAGAAGAAACAGACGTGCTACAGGTACTGGTCGGAGTTAAGATAAACAAATTCTCAAAGCTTGATGGTATTCTACCAGTTGTACTTTATGAAACAAAAACGCTAATTATAGCCCATTAACGACACTCTTCCAGCAGTTGTCCAAGATGGATAGTACCCATTGACTGGAAAATTGCTAATATAGTGCCCATCCATAAAGAGTGACAAAACCGATCCAAGTAATTATACACCAATAAATCTTACTTAATTTATGTGTTAAGTTATGGAAACAATAATTAGAAGTTAACTGGAGGATCATACAGTATGTGGAAACAGGCTGCTTGGGAGTAGTCAAGACAATTTTAGAATAGGTTCTAGGTTAACTAATGTGTTAAAAATCTTTAAACAAGAAACTGTATTAAGAACATTTTTGAACTATTACAAAATCGTATTTTTATTGCTAAGTATATACAGTATCTACTGTATGGCAATACTATTTCCGTTTCAACAGAAATACTATTGTCAATCGATATCAAAGATCAATATTGAGTCTTACCTTGTGTACTGCATATACAGTATCATTATGCTGTTTGTACAGTATATTAAATCTATTCTCTGAGTCTGAGAAATTATTTTATGTTTTTATTTCTGTTTTGAAGATTCACTTTCAAGTTTCTTTTAAACCATTGCTGTTTTGTACGCCTTATTTCAAGAAGATGGTCAGGAAGACTGTCAAATCATTAGCATACTGTGTTTGGACATTTTACAAAGCTTGAGTTGTGACTTCTTGGCGTTCAGTATTTCTCTTGTTTTTTGTCTTATACATTTGCGTTCATTTCACTTTTTCCTGTGAAACTGCTGCCATTAATATTTAGTCTAACTTCCTCCAAGTATGCTAAAAGCAGAAGTTAATTTGCCCTGTAAATCACACTAACCACACCATTAAAAATTGCCAAAGATTTCTCTCTGGCAATAAGCAGAGGCACTGTGCGGCAATTATATTATAGCTTTAAATAATAAAAAGTGGAAAAATATTTTTGACTGCACCACCTAGTCGTATACTGTTCTAGGATCAACAAATTCTTAAGTATTGGTGTTCGCAAAAGCAGAAGATTCTGATAACTGGATAAGCAATCATGGTGTCATATACACAACCAATTACTCTACTTTTGATACCACACCAAAGTCTGCATCTGTTTGGCTGACGACTTCTTCTATATTAATAAAACTTTTCAACAGCTGTTTTGACACGTTTCCAGTTTTGAGTGATGTAATGGCAGGTTACAATAAAAAAGGCATTTTTACATAATATATATACTTTTTATACATATACATCATTTACATAATTTATAATGGAGAGTTACATCAAGTAAAAACCTGTCTGAGCTTTGCTGTTACAGCTTTTCTCTGCACAATTAATTTTCAGGAATGTCTTTCGATGGGGCAATTTGTACACCAGAGCAAGGTTATTAATAATATTTTTGAATCGAGCCCCCTTCATGAGTCAAATATCTTGTCTTAAAAAATCCACGTTCAAGACAGTGATTTCCCTCGGTCTTGCACTTTAGGGGGTTTATTTTTTTGCCAAGGAAAGCCAGTACTAATGGAGAACTTTTTCAGTTTCATCATATTTGGAAGGATGGAGCCTTCCAAATATGGTCCCATAAATTTGACCACTTTATATCATTAAGTTATCATATAAAACACAGTTCTCTTTCATAGTTTGGTTGCTTTGTGAAAACTTTGAATTTACATTATTTTTAAGCCTCAGTTTGGCTGACAAACACCTACATCTAACTTAATTGCTAGTAAAATAAAAACATTATGTTTTAAAAACCTGCATGCTTACATTCCCTACTACATGGAGGTGTTGTCCTTTAACCTATTATTATTTTTAATTTTAGTTGGTGTGAGATACAGGTACCTGTATACAGGATCTGGGTATACATTTGAAGATAAAATAATTCTCCATAATTTGGTTTTGTATTTCTCATTCAGATATTCTCTTTCCAAGTTCTTGTAACGGGAGCAGGTCCTCGCTCCCATGTAGTGCGTAGTTTAGGACGCTATGCAGACAGTATAATCTGAAAGTAACTGGAGTAGGACACCGGGGAAAAAACAGCAGGTTCAGGATGGGATGACCGGCAGGGGGGCATGACCACAGTGATCCGGTGCTCAAGGGGCGTGGCGCAGGCAAACAAGTCCAAAACAGTCCAAATAGGGAAACCAGGGCACAGTCCAATATCCAAAACCGGGAGGTCCATCCAAGACAAGAATAAAAACAGGGAACGGAGACATGGAACCAGGAACATGGAAGCTAAAAGAGTAATGAAGAGCCCTGAGCTTCAGAGGCACGAGGTTTAACTAATATACGAGGAACAAGGGGCAGGTGAACGTAAAAATGAAACTTAAATACAAAAGGGATGGAGTGCCCTCTACAGGAGGGATGACGATCGTGACCGTTCTCACATCATCTTTGGTCATCTGATTTTTTCATGATGCAAATAATAAGTGGAGTACCAAATTGGTCATATATGAATTTCTCCTTAATTCACATGAACGATTTTAAACTAGTCAGCGTCTCACGACACCGAAATTGTAGGAATCGGCAAACATTTTAGAGATGCAAAAGGAGTTTTTTTAAGAGATGTAGGCAGACAAATCATGAAATACGATATAAAATATCAATCCAGAGTTCAGCAATCAGACAGAAGACTTTCAGACAGACAGAAAAAAAGGAATTTCCTGCACTAGTAGGCCATTAGAATTCAAACTAAACAAATTTAAATATTAAACAAATAAAACCAAAATTATACACACAATTCTGAATGAGATATTAAAATCATATTCCTTGATTTAAATTACATACTGTAACCTAAAAGACTACCTTCAAACTAGCTGGAAAGCTGACAGGTTAGGAGGCAAAAGTAAACTTTCAAAAGCAACACAAAAGAAACTCAAATAAACACAGAAGAGCATAAACATACTTAGATCCCTGAAAGTCTTTGATCAGTCGTACAGCTACAAGAAGGTGAGACAATCACTCTGAAATACCAATACTTGAGTGTGAAATTCAGACCTGAGGTAGCACAGAGGTGAAAAGTAACAATGGATTCCACAGACAGCTCATTAGCTGGTCAGTGGCACACAACAGCATATACTATGGCAGTCATAGACCTGAAGGGTTTTCAGGAAAAGCCCTTTTCGCCCCAGCCTTCTGAAAGCAGGAAGAGGAAGAAAGCCTCTGGAAGGCTTTCTGACAGACTCTATGCAAGAAAGAAGCTCCAAGTAATCATCTGCATCCTGCTGGTGGAGCTCTGTGAGAGGTTCACATTTTTTGGGATTGTCTGCAACATGATCCTCTTCTGCACTGTCAAGCTGGGGTATGACAACTATCAAGCTGCCACTGTCAACTTGGCCTTTGTGGGGACCAGTACTCTTACGCCTGTTTTGGTGGGTTGGTTTGCAGAGTCTTGTCTGGGGAAGACCAAAGTGCTTTATTTATGTGCCCTGCTCCATTTTTTCGGTAAGCCTTTTTTATTATGTTTTTTCTTCTTGTACTAATTATCTGTGAGGGTATGTACTGTATGAATCTGACACAGAAGCAGCTAAAAAAGAATAATGGGTCCTAGAAGGATTGATGATAGTTTGCTCTTGAGATCAATGGCTGTAGGAAAGACATTCTAGATAATTCTAAAACATGATGTACTGTACATATTACTGTACTTTTAAAATTATATACAAGGTACTCTGCACTGCTTTTGAACTAAAGGAAAAGTAAGAATAAAACTGAATGCTTGAGGATTTGGGAATGTGGGTATGTCGTCTTCTGACCTAAAGCCTCCTCATATTTATTTTTATAATGAATCATAAAGGGTTGCTTTAGAGCTGTGAAATTTACTTCTGGAGTCTTCCAGGGTTCACAGGTTACTTAAGCTCGGGCCTGAGGCTGTCGGCTCTGTTTGTCTCGGGGTCAAAGTGAGGTCTACTTATAGACCTCAATGAGTAAAGACCCAGAAAAAATGACAATATAAACTCATTTTAGTAAACAACTGATTGAACATTAAGTCATCAAATGTTTGGGGTGGAATGAAAATTGGAAGACATGTTGGCTCTCCAAAACCAGTCATTAATGTTTTAGGTTTACATTTTAAATTAAGGATTTTACCTAAACATTTCTTTCCTGCATGCACACATTCACTGAGATGGATACCCTGACTAAGGAAGGTAAAGACTGCATTAACAATTTTTAAACGAAATAAAAAAAAACATTCTAAACATTTACCGCTTCTAATCATTTTTACTTCCCTTGGAAAAGCTTGAGGAGAGAAGGGGGAATTCCGAGCACTAAACTTTAAATAGTTGTGTTCAGGTTAGTGGTCAATTTACTGAATCCATGATTTAGATGCTTTACAAGCAGAATTAGTTTCACCTGGATCACAGATCTTTCAATTCATTATTTTGTCCGAGTTAAGTCATTAGCCTTTGTTTAAGACAATGGCTGCCTACAGTACCCTGGTCCTGGAGGAACACTGTGCTGTCTGGTTTTTGCTCTATCCAAGCTCGAAATTACAGACTAATCTTAAAGTTACAGATGTCATTTTTCTATTTGGTGCATATTTGTAACACTACAGAAAATGAGAGCTAAGGAATTTCTTGACTGGCTTTTAGATGACTCCTGCATTTCTCTGGGATGCAGTCAATGGCTTTGTTGAAGCTTTTTCTACTGTATTTGCACTAGATTCACAAATGCATAAATCTCATCTTAGAAAAGTTGCTACCCACCCATGTTGGCTTTTCCAGAAAAAAATTCAAAGCTACTGCATTGAAAATCAAATCTTATTAAAAATAATTAAAATTGCTGCTTTGACATCATGGAGAATTTCTTATACATAGATCTAAGCCGAATCATTATTTTAATGGCATGTCGACCTAGACATTTCCTAGTATTGAGTCTATTAGATCTGCTTAGGGGGTATTACTGTCAGATGCTGTGCAGATAAATTTCACATTTTACTCTAATCATACAGTTTAAACACATGATTTGATGAGGAAAAATGTGTAAGATTTCTTCATTTTCTTACTTTTATCTAGTCTAGTCCAGCAGAGCCAGCTATTCTGTGGGTGTCCATTTTCCTAACTGAGCCAAAGGAGGCAGTTCAGGGCATGACAAATGGTACAACACCAAGCACTGATGACATTCCTTGACATTTCATCTGTCACTTGAGTTGCAGTTAGGTCCTTTTTGTTTTAAATTATACGTACTGCCATAAAAAAGCACTATAAAGTTGTAAACTTAAATAATAATAATTTGTAGGTTCTCTATGTGTTTCTCTGGGTTTCCTCCCAGTCCAGACATAATACTAGGTTAATTGGCTTCTGGGAAAATTGGCCCTGGTGTATCCTGCCTTGCTCCCATTGCTTGCTGGGATAGACTCCAGCTCCCACCATGAACCTGTTTTGGATAAAGCAGTTAGCAAATGAATGGCCTACCATCTCATCGTCGCTACTGTCATCAACCACTATAACAGGGGACTTAGGTTATCATATCTAATTTGACACATGGAGTAATACTACTGCAGTAGGTTTATTCTTTGATGTACGAACTCCACTATCACCTTGCTTACTACTCATTGTTATAAGGGATTGCAAAGATGAAACATGCTAAAATTGAAATAACAGAAAAAGTGTCATACCGTGAGAGAATACAACGGACATAGAGGCATCACTGAGCATTCTGGTACACAAGCTGAAAATTTGCTGGGGTGACTCATTGTGAGAACAACTGAAGTGTGGGAAATTTTTACTTTGCGTTCCTCAATTCATCAATGACTGTAAGTGCAAAACAATGTAAAGCAGGGCGACCTATAATGCAGAGGACCTGTTGAAAAATCACAGAAAACGGCATATCCATTTTCATATCTTCTATAATTATGTACAGTACACTTTACTGGAAATTCTCTGTTTCACATCAAAAAAGAAAAGGAGCTCGCATTCTAGTAGGTATTTTTAGTGAGGGTCATTCCAGGAATTGCAATCTCAGTATGAGTTTTCTTTTTTTACTTTTGTCTTCATTCAGCAATGCAAGAGTGAGACATCCTCTAGGAAACAACCATGTCTACATACCCTATTTTACACTTCCAATGCAGAATTTGTTTGACCAAACTGGCTTCTATTACTGGCTTCATACGGATATTATTGTTTGGAATTGTGACTTGAATTTTGCAGATGACGCTATTCCATAAGAAAACATTTGGGCTAAAGAAACACTGGTCCCAGTAATCCTAGCTATCAAATGATTCTTTTAAATTTGCTTCACAGAGTGCCTAACCCCCTTGAAGAAATATCAGACAAAGCCAGGGCCTAATCTCTTTTGGACACTCAGTTAGTGAAGCATTATGGGCATAATGTTTAATTAAGGAGTGTCCAGATGTGCTTAAGTTTTAGAAACAGGTTTCCTATTTGTGCGTTATTCTAAATTGAGATATTCCTTGTTCTTACTTTGAACTCTCAATTATTCTAATCTTGGCCTTTGGAAGCTACAACTGTGGTTATCTGGTCTGATTACAGCTACAAAAACCATTTGTATGAAGCTCTCTACTGCTCAGTCCATTGTGCAGGTGATGGTGGTGAAGAGACAGTGAAATAAAGGAAAACTGTTGCTGACATACTGTAGTCTTAAGCCTTACTGCTTTGTGCTACTGCTGTAACTTTCAGGTTTTATCCTGGGGACCTTTCATGGTAACATAGAGATGGGTATTGCCATTGGCAGATAGGAGAAATTGGACCCTGTTGTCTTACTGTAGTTCCTCATTTTGATTATTTAAAATACAAGAAAGTGGTTCACAAAAGGAAAAGACAGTTTTCTGTTTTGGAGAGGAACCTCTATTTTATTAACCTTAGACAACCCAGCAGGCAACCTACTGTATGTGTCCTCTCTGTCTTTCCCAGTATCCCCCAGATGCTCAAAGTGTTGTCTGAACAGTTTGTGCTCTTAACTTGAGTGCACTGCTAGCTTGTGCCTTACATTCAGCGTTCTAATCTGCTGAAAGTGCCCTTACGCAGTGTGAGTCCAATCAGCTGTCAGACCCCATTCTTTTGACCTAATGCAGCTCAGCACTTGCTCTAAATGAAATGACTATAATAAAAACATATGAAAGGTTACACATGAGTGGAGGCCACTCAGTCATCTAGCTCATTTGGTGAAACAAAATCCAGGGCTTTGCCCTCTGGCCTCACCAGGTAAGTGAGAAAATGATGAGTACAAAAATGACAGCCACATACACGTGAGAATATAATTTACCAAGGATTCCTTTCACACCCTGGCCTTACCAGTTGCTTTTTCTACTGCAGTGAGACAAATGATTTAAATTTATATGCTCCTTTTTTACACACTGCTAATAATGAAAATGTTTGTCCTTTAAACAATTTAATGAATGCGTACTAACCTTTTGTTGATGGAAAATGCATTAAGCATCTAACCCTAAACATTTACTCTTTATTATTGTTTTGGGTAAACCAATCTACCTTTAAGCATATTGTTTTCAGTACAGAATTTTCAAATAAACTGTCTTGAAGAATATAGTAATCTTCAAGATAACGATCAAACCAACAAACCAATCACTGACTTAATGAACAACAGAAGAATGATAGTGTTTTTCATAGAAGAGTGGACCCACTTCATTAACCTTGTTCTGTACATCAGCCATTATGTGCCAGCAGTCTGACTATATGCAGAATAGCTATATGAGGAAGAAATTAATAAAGTACCAGGGATCTTTGGAAGAGCTAGATTGTGCAGAATGGAATTTAGAGAATGTAATTTATTCATAAATCAGTGCCACTATTAGAAACAGTGCCACATTGTCTTTAATGACCAAGAACTCAGGACTACAGGACAGCAGCTGGTATGGCCTAGTTTCCCCAGTCACCTTACTGGAGCCTTGGTCTGGGAAATTCTGCTCCATGGGGAAGAGCGCCGCCTACTGGTCTATCAACATCACTTACAGTACAGCAGCAGTCATAGTCAATCTTGCCTCTTAACAATCACCACCTAGTGTACAGTATTTGATATTTAATGTGTATTGAGTATTAGATTTTGTTGCATTTTAGTGCTGTTCAGTATATTTTGCTTTTATTCATTCCTTGATCCATGAATCAGTAAAATCAACAATCATTTGGTTTTCTTCTATTCTTGGCCATACAGATTTCTACAGTACATCTTTTGGTCAATATGCCTGTGATTGAGTGAACTGTGATTTATTGCTTAAAATACAGTATGTCACTTTATAATTTTAAAACGTATCGGGCTTAAGGAAGTGGAGAGATATCAAAATAAAAGTTGAACACTATGACTCTTACTCCACAACTGAACTGTATTCTTGTTCTATTACGTGGGCTAGACCTGAAAAGTCATCAGCTTCTAAAGTGACAAAGAAAACAGTGTTGTTTATAATTCCAACAAAATATACAGGGTGGAGGACCTTGTTCTCAGGCAATTAAACAAGCAAAGCTGAAAATGATAGGAGAATGTTTTGTGCATTTTATATGTATCCATAGCTGAATATTAAATGTATCTATCTCACGCAAAACAAAAATGCATTTGATCCGCTTCTGCATGGAGGACTTCAATTATATATGTGAAAAGTGAACTGCAAAAATGTATTCTCTCTGGTGTCCATAGCAACCAGTACCTGCATAACTTTTTAAAAATAATAATCTTTCTTCTTTTAATGATAAATTACTAATGTGTGTCAAACTCTTGGTACTGACAGCTGTCGACATCATAAATCATGAAAGAAAGCATTGTCAGAGCCCAGGAACATTACATAAATTGTTCTAATTAAAGACAGCCGCTGTCTAAGTGGCTAGGGAGTATGCTCAAGTTCTCTCACTTACGTGCATTAGAATAAGTGGGTGCTCTTCGGGGAACTGCTGGCTGAGTTCTTACTAACAGAGTATTCAACTCATTAGAGCGCTTTTTAACAAACCACTTCTGTGCTGACGAATAACGTGTTGGACTGGTAGGCCTGGTTAATAAAGGAATATGAATTTCCTTTCAGCTAGATAATTACCAAGATAATTTCCACTGTAATGGGCCTTGTCAGTCAGGGATGATGCTGTAATTAAGAAGTTCTGAGTGAGGTTCTCAGCAGGGGTTTTGTTATGTATCATACTGTATGTTCAGAACTGAGTGAACATAGGAGGGGCAAAGTGAAGCCACTGGAACTTTCCTTTTGCTTGACCTTAAAATACACTTAAAAGTCAAAGCAGCCATTAGGTATTCCAGTGGAAAAAAAAATGAAAGGCCATTTCTAAAGAGAAATGCATTAACATTATAGTTCAAAGGAAGCCCGAATATGCTTTATAGACCAGATCAAACATGCTCAATAGTTTCTTAAAAAGAATCAATATTAGACCAATATTAGAGCACTGACATTTTTTATGAGGTTTAAAGCAAGGGTTCCCAGTCCAGATCTTCAAGGGCTTCAGTCCAGCAGGTTGTCTAGGTCTTTAAAATGAACAACTTTGTGAATACCTGTGAAGAACAGTAAACTTGGTCCAGTCAAACCATAAGTCTTTGCCTCAGTCTTAAACAGTTAATATTTTAAAAGGACATTCATCAGCCCTCAAGTAGTCAAACTGGTGAATTCATGTTTTAACTTTAAAGCATGTAAAATAGCTCAGATTTACATTCAAATTTTCAGTTATTGCAGTAGTATCATAAGTAATTTTTATCTTTAGTTCACCAATTTTAATAATGCTAAATAGCATAAATGTACCCAGTAGGTGGTAAATAATTAAGTGATAATTGATCTGGGTATTATATAATGTCAGGGAATTCACCTTTACCATTATCTTACATTTAAGAAAGCCTGCTTAAATGACTTTAAGAATCTAACAATCTAACTTTCTAGTTAAATATAATATTACCTTGTCTCAAGTGAGACAAGTAATAAGTTAAAGGAGTTTTTTTTTTAAAACCAAGTGTAATAGAATAAGAGGCTAATCAACATAACGCCTACAGTAGTTAGAACTTGTCCTGGGCACCTAAAGTAGATGGAGGTGGGTGAAATGTATTCTGCTAATGGAAAATATGTCTTAGAAGAATGAGTACTATCCTTTGAAGTGCATCTGTGATTCCAGCGCAAACTCGGAGGCAAATGACATTACTCTTTGCCAAATGCAGCTCCTTGGACATTGAAATCCTTATGGTAATCTTTTGATGAATTGTCCTTTATACAGTATGTTCGTCTTTGTTTTGTGCTTCTGAATACTAAATCTAATCCTGAATCTATACACTGTTATACATTTGTCATCTAGAAATCAAATCAATATTATTCTCGAAAGGAAAATAAAGTTTCTGATTGTTTGTGAATGGCTCCCAGTGGAATAGAGAGCTTGAAATCTTGTTCCAATTCTGTCATTGTGTTATACTGAACAGTGATTTCAAAGTTTGTGTTAACTTTTCCTCCACTTTGCTTTGTTGTTTGTCATAAAGTATTAGAGGTTTTTTGATTCTGTCTACTGCATTTTAAGACTTCTGTTCCCTAAAAGGAGTGTTAGCACTGCGATACTTCCATTGCTGCAGTTCACTTTCATCCTTTCACATGATTGTCATCTTTTCTCTGGCATTTTGTTCACATTCTGAACGAATCACAAGAGTCAATTTGGATTTGGAAATGATAATAAGGCACAATCATTTTAAAAGTTCTTATTAGCCTTTTTGAAAAACTGAAGTATATCCAGTTTCATTGAATTCACTTATATAAATCATTAAATAATGTGTTATTTATATTTGTTAATATTAATGTGATTAAAACCAGTGTGATCTGTAACTTTATTTTTTTAACAGGTTCAGACAGACTCAAGCTTGTGCCAACAGGGGAGTGCAGAAATTTCTGGGTTACAAATGAGGTTAAGCTACTGTAGGTGCTTCTTACCTTGGCATGCAAGAGTTAACTCATGTCGCTGACAAAGTCTGTCCTCCAGCTGACACGCAAGCTCCACCGTTGCTCCTGATTTGCAGTGTGAAAGAAGACCTAACAACAAATGGCTCAGGGTGCCTTTTCTGCAGGAGTGCAGTGGCAAGTTGGGTAGAATTTCAATCAGCACTTCAAATCTGGGACATGAATGGGCACAAACTACTTGATGATCCTAAACTGTATATTTTTTTTAAAGACACAAGGTTATCGGAAAATGAAAAATGTACACCTTGAACCAGTTCAGTTCCAAATTAGAACTGCTCAGCATGAAAATGCAGTATAACACTTCACATGCTGAGCTGCTTGTTCATGCAGAAGCCTCCTTACTGGGATCTTATTAGCAGCAAGATCAATTGACAGGATTTGGCCTCTGGGGTATTGATTGATTAATCAAAGCTAATGTTCTTTTGATCAGCAGGGTTATACTGTTAACCAGCAAAGCAAAAGTAAAGTGTGATGTTTTATTTACTCATTTTGACTCCACAGTGACAGCAATGCCAGACTTCAAAGAGCACATGACAATCTGTTATATTGTGGGTTGATAAAAGATTTTGTGAAATTCCCCCTAGAAATATTTACCAGAGAGAAGTTGTTTAATAGTTTCCAGTTTACTCCTTTTCTATATCGCAAATTTTCTCCTTCATGTTTTTTTCATGAATTCTTCCTCTGTCTGTTCTTGCAAGGCTTGTTTCTTTGCTTTGTCCTCATTTATGTTATGCCAGTCTCTTGCTTTGCCAAGGATGCCAGCAATGGTTTAAATTGAATTTAATTTCTTGTCAATGGTTCGTCCTTATTTCAGATTTATTGATCATATTTACTATTTTTTTATTTTTAGTTGATTTTTACTTTTTTGGACCACTCAGAATTTGCAAAATATGACATTTTATAACAATTTTTGTTCAATTAAAGATAGTGGTTTCTTTTTACAGCAATAAATAAATGTTTTATTCAGTTTGCTGAACCATTTTTGTACCTTTTCATTATTTTTTTGCAATTATTTTATTTAGGAAGTAGTTTCTCTTGGCTTGAAAGCTAAGTCCAAAAAAGAAATTTGATATTTCGCACCAAGATCTAAAAAAAGTCAGGAATATTGTATGAATGATTTTAGATTCATCACAGTGTGGCAGGTAACCCAGAGCTGCTGAGACACACACATTAGGATGCTACCTCACACTCACATACTGTATTGAAGTCTTTGAACTCATGTAGGAATCTTTCTTCAGGAAAGCTAGGTCTCACTTCAGAAAGTGAAAAGTTAGCGAAGTTCTGCCTTTTGGAGGTGTAAATCTCGCTTTTATGGACAACAGTACTGTATCACGGTAGCTACAGCATGATGAAGTGCTATTCGGTGAAACTATGAAACACTGAAATTATGAATAGCTGTTACTGTATAAATGGTTCAACACCATTTCATGTGATCTTAAGACTGGAATTTGTCATGTAATTTGCACCTGTCCCTGTAAAGCATTATGTGTGTTATTATAACATTTTGTACCGCACTTATGAAGGGATTAAGAAGCCATTATGCAGCAGCATGTTTTTATGTTAAGAAAAAAATAATATTCTTCATACATTGGTTTGTTGTGAATCCTTAATTCACTGTTTTGTATTAGTTTGTCAAAGGCACCCTCTGATGTTGCTACAGTATATATTAATGATGGTGTCTCATAAGCAATGTAATGTATGTATTAGATCTGGCCTCATTGGAGCCACTTTGTGAAAATGTGTTGGATGCATTGGATCAGGAACAGGCTGCACTGATCCACTTTTTGATACAGTACAATCAGGTTGACATGTTATACTGTACGGCTGTACATGGAGTCCTAATTCATATCATCAATCTGCAGTAAAACCATAGTCTTTTGAAAACCTTGCTCAGTTGTATTATTATTATTATTATTATTATTATTATTATTTTCTAAAATAACTTGTCTCTATGAAATGTTTTCCAGGTACTGCTATGCTTCCTGCAGTGGCTTTCCCCTTTGAAGATTTCTACATTGACACACACCACATTATGCACACTGTAGCTAAAAAGGAGCAGCAGATTCTCTTTTACACCGGGCTCCTGGCTGTCTCTCTGGGAATAGGGGGAATCAGAGCCATTCTCTGCCCATTGGCTGCCTATAGCCTGCAAGACTACAACCAGCATGAGCTATTCTCCTTCTTTAACTGGTTAGTCATCAGTCAAAAACTTTTGCTTATACATTACTGCAGCATCACATACTGTACCATAGTTACAGTCTGTTAACCCACTTAACCAACATAACTTATGGATAAAATAAAGGAGCATTTACAGCCATTGCATAACTTTAAATTATTGTTAACATACACCTTTATACAGACCGTGTTACTATATAAAGTTTACAGTATGGTCAGGTACAAAGGAAAAGAATGAAACAAGTACAATTAATTCAATTAATAAGGAACTTTTAAGATGGTTATTATCTTCAGAATGACTTACAGTACATAGATGCTCTTTTGGTAAGCTTTGCTGTATATCATTCAATACAGGTCTGATTTATTATTTTATTGATATTTGTATTAATATTTTACATTAGCATTACACTGGGTAAGGTGCCTGCATTTAATCTATTCCTCAGTGCCAGAGGAAATGGTTTCAAAAATGCCTTAACTGGCTGTCATGTCAGTGATGCTGGTATACACTACTATAGCACACAGACAGTAGATTTAGTGCAGTGAGAATGAATTCTTCAGGTTTTGATACAGTACATTTGATAGCTCATGTCATTCATGATTTAAACACAAACACGATCGTCAACCAACAACTAGCAAATGGGGGGACACACTGTAGCAAAGTGAGCGTTTTGCCTCGAAACAGACTGTTTGTGGGATCCAGTCTCTGCTGCAGAGACTGTGGTTGTACCCCAGACTGAAGTGTTTTACCCCAGTTGTTACGGTATACCAGCTGTAAAAGTGAGGACCAGCATCGCTCAAGGTCCCATCCACTGGCTGGGGGTGGGGGGTGGGGGGTCAATCATTTGCTCTCTGTGATGTTTAATGCTTTTAATATGAAGTTAAGAATGAGCTGTGGCTCTGGCATGGACCTTTACTTTCACTAGCCAATGAGGGGTGACTTGAAAATGAAGCACAGGGCTAAGTTCCTTCACAAACTAAGATAACATGCTTGGAAATTAGCAAACAGCATCTGGTTGATTACTTCCCTGCTTTTAAAGTACAGTAACAATGCAAATAAAACATTGCTCACAAGTGGAAAGGCTTTTTGAAGTACACTATACAGTACTTGCAATATGAGAGCACAATTGCTTAATTTTAAAACCTTCTCAAGATTTACCCCTACTTAATTCTTGCAGGTTTTACTGGATCGTGAATCTGAATTCAATGGTAGTGTTTGTGGGCATAGCTTATATACAGCAATCTGTGGCTAAAAACCTTGGCTTTCTCATTCCTTTTACCTCTGTCCTGCTGGCGCTCATTGCCATCCACATGGCACGCAACAATCTCACCTTCCGTCCCAAGAAAGGTAATGAAAGTATTAATGGATTACTTCTTTATGCGTTTCTGATTGTATTTTCCTTTATAATGATAAGGGGCTGGCACTGTGGCACGGTAATTAGCAACGCTGTCTTGCAGCACTTGGGTCCTGGGGTGTTATCTGCATGGAATTTGAATGTTCTCTCTGTGTTCGCCTGGGCTTCCTCCAGGTGCTCCAGTTTACTCCCATAGTCCAATGACATACTGGTAGGCTAACTGGCATCTGAGAAATGTTGGCCCTGGTGTGCGTTTGTGTCTGCATGTTCCCTGCATATTGACTCGTGTCCTGTCCAGGGTGTACCCTGCCATGCGCCTGTTGCTTGCCGGGATAGACTCTGGCTCCCCCATTACTCTGTATTGGACAAAAATTCTTGGCTAAAGTTCTGACAAAAATACTGTACAGTATACTGTATGTTTCATTTTCACTTATGTGGTTGTCCTTAGGGGGTTCAATGCTGGCCACATTCGGGGTCTTCCTGAATTCTCTGAAAATGAGCTGCATCAGATATCGTCTCCTCAGTGGTGACGTGACATGCTGGCTGGACCGGGCAAAGGAAAATAATGGAGGACGCTACAGCGAGGCTCATGTTGAAAATGTGAAAATCCTGGTCAAGCTCTTCCCCCTGTTTGCCCTGCAGCTTGCCTACCGAGCTTGTGTCACACAGGCAAGTTTAAGAAGCTTTGTATTTGTCATTTTAATATATCAAGGGATCACTGGTGACAAACCCTAGCAAACTGGAGTGTAAACCTAGCTCTTTCCCCAAAGGCTAACTGTGACTCGCACCCTGTAACTAGCCTACATTTAATACAAGCGAAACAAGGTGCACGCTGTCCTTTTGGTTCCTGTGCTGACAACCAGATGTCAATTCGTTTTCTACTTTGAAAGAATAGTTTATTATTATTAGTTTATTATATCATATCCAACCTTTATTGGAGGTCCTCTGTTGTCATTTCTGCTTTGACCATTTGTTTCACACTGGCACTTACAGTATGATACTTGTTTGAACAAAAGATATACAGTAAATATGAATGTGAGAGAATGAATTAAGGAAGCATCTGAGCATTACACAATCTCGGCAATATTTAACCAATATCCAAAAATCAGAGTACCACAGTTACAGCTTACTGCCTAATTACGTTTGTGTGGTCCTTTTAAACGTTTTGTCACAAGTAACAGGCTATTCAAAAAAAATGTTTTCCAACTGCGCCGGATACTGTGGGCCAATATGTAATGTTGTGAGCCATTGTAATTATTGTATTACTTCTGGGAATACCAGTGCTATTATTTCTTTTTTAAATGGTATAGTATAAAACATTGTTATAATTAGTTTTTTTTTGCACTAGTGCATACAGTATGCATCTAATTATATTTCTCAATTTTTAGATTCCTTCTGGCTATTACATACAAACCATGAATTCCAACCTGAATATCAATGGATTTCTTCTACCTATCGCAGCGATGAATGTGGTCAGCATTCTGCCCTTATTAGTGTTTGCGCCTGTGTTGGAGTGCATTGCCTCCTGCTCCTTGGCCTTGCAGAAAGGTGGCCTGTCTCCAACTGCACTGATATGTAAGTGTTGATGTTGTTGTATTTAAAAAAAACAATCAGAAAATGTACAGTAGTTCCTTAACTGTTTCATTCTTTGCTTGGGAGGGTTCTTCTCTGTCCTATTTATCCTGTCTAGGATTAAAACAAAATAGATACAGGTGGCACCATCAGACGGCTGGAGCATGCTGTTTAGCTTCAGTATTTAAATTACTTGAACATGTTTATTTCATTCCTGCAGGGTTAGTGTATCCTTATCTTTAATTCAGACAAATAAAGCTTCAGTACAGCAGACAACAGAGGATCTACAGCACACAAGCCAGTTTTAATGCTTGGATCCCTCTGCTGGAGGATATTGAGAACAAATAAAACTGATCCGTTAATTTATCTGTGGTAGAAATTGTGCTTCATTGCACAACTGTATATCTGTTCAACCCTTAATTCTCTATTTGTATTTATTAATGGATAAAATAACATACTCTTGAAGGTGAAGAAAAAAAACTTAAAAAAGAAGACTGACATAAGAATAGGGGTGTTATACAGTAGATATACTGCATGTTTTAATCACTGAATTGCCATAGAGCCCTAACACAGCATCAGTGTCACACCACTGAGAATCAGAAATCTGAGTATAGAACGATTTCGCCGATCTATACTACTGACCTGGAGCCTCTGCAAAAAAATAATGTTAAAAGAAAGGAAAAAATACAAACAAGTGAGGAGTTTTTACAGTAATCTGGAATAATTCATGATGTGCCTTAAAATGTAAGAATAACATTTTACTTGCACATCTCCCTTGCATCCAGATGTGCCTTGTGTTTTTCTTTAAGTACTGTATGCTGTATATCATGTTTTACATATTTCAGACAACATACTTTACAAGCCGGTTTGCTTTCCATGAAGACAGTAGTAAGAATTGTGGTGCTGTTTTCCACTAAGCTGTTCCAGAAAAGATCGTACTGTATATTTATCCATCCATCCATTTTCTAACCTCTCTAATAAAGGGTTACAGGAGAGCCAGAATTTATCCTGGCAAGCAAAGTGCACAAGGCAGGGTACACTCAGAACAGGATGACGGTCCATCAAAGGACACATACAGACACAAACACTGCCACACACTCACACCAGGGCCAATTTTCCCAGAAGTCATTAACCTACCAGCATGTCTTTGGACTGTGGGAGGACACCATGGCACCCAGAGGAAACAAATGTGAATGTGTAGAGAACATACAAACTCCACACAGATAGCACTCCAGTTCTGGAAATGAACCCAGGGCCTCAGCACTGTGAGCTGCAACACCATGCTGCTCCAATTTGTTTAGCTAAACATTTTCCAAATAATTGCATTTCAAAACAAATATGAAGGCTTTTATTAAAAAAAAACAATTTATTTGGAAGTGTCTTAACACAGTTTTGCCCAAGAAACAATTAGAACATTTGACATTATTAAGAAGCATTAGCAAGCCTATTTACAGCTGTGCCCCTGTGTTTTCCAGTTGCTGGTCACCTCTGTGCTGCAGTCTCAGCAATTGCTGCTGGGCTATTGGAGATACACAGGAAAGGGTTCCCTACTATGGAGCAGGTTCTCTCAGGGAAAGTCCTGCATGTCTCATCCATGATCTGTTTCCAGCTGGTGCCTCACTATATTCTTTTGGGGGTAGCAGAAGCATTGGTCACTCCAGCCTGTGAGAATCAATTCTTTCTTAAGCATGTTGTTTTAATCATTCTTTTTGATTTTAGGATATACTTAAATAAAGCCACAAAAATATTGGGGAGCTTTGAAGATACTGTATTTGCTCTAGTGTAATACCATGTTTTTTAAAGCAGGCAGTTCTTTTTTGGTTTCTTTATTGTGTCTGGCCTGGGATATTATTTGCCAGAATTTTGATTTATTTAAAAATACTTATTTTAAAATGACTGTTTTGAAATGTCCATATTTTGTTTGATCCGCACAGTACTCTTTTACTCTAATATTGTTGTTTTATTTTAAATTTCATTTTTTGAGGAGGCCGGGCATATTCTTATCCAAAAATGTAATCTTACTCACAGAAGGATTAATAATACTTCATTTTGTCTTCATTATTGATGATTGTAAGTCATTCTACATTTAAATTACCTGTTATACTAAACAGTATACTGTATGAAAGTACAGATAATCTATGTTACACAAATTTCAACATCTTAAGTACAATAACATTTAAGTGCTTAGAAACACCAAACACTTTTTCCCCCCAATGTGACTCAAACAGTATGACTGCTAATAATAAATGGAAAACTTCATCATTCTATGATATGCCTCGTGCAAGGAGAAAAAATAATCTTTTTTGAGGGTGATTTAGTTAGGTCACCGACACATGAAATTTTACTTATTGAGAAAAGTTATCTTTTAAATAGACCTCTGAACTCACTTTGAAAAAAGCAACTTCCAACCTTCTGAAGACTCTGGTAGATTACATCCTGCATGCAAGCCTGTGACATGGAGGGCGGAAAGTGAGCAGATGAATTCGAATCTGTTATAGCCTCGGGCGACAAAACTGCAAGGAGAGTTTGGCCCTAGAGAATTTTTTGTGAACCTTGCTTTCCACATTGTTGTCCTCTTACAGGCTCGCTCATATCATTTCGCCTGGCTCCTGGCAGTGTTCGGGGAATCTCCATGAACTTTCTCACTCTCTCCTATGGAGGGGGCTGCTTTCTTGGGGCGCTCGTTATTCAGCTGGTGTATGTGCTCTCAGGAGGTAGGCAGATACCCAAATTCATAATAACACACTTATTGTAAGTCTCCAGTTATGCTCTGCAACCTTCCGTGGGCCACACATGGAAAAGAAAACATGTTCAAAGATGGTCCTACCTAGGTTAATAAAGTAAACCATCGGCGTTTTAGCTGGAGTTATCAAAAATGGATGACAGCAGTAGCCACAGGTGGCACATGGAAGAGAAGAGCAAGTCTTATTGAATGAAGCTTAAATGGAAGCTCACAATCTGAAAGTGGAACAACCCTGCCAAGAGGATGTGTTCTCAGAGGGTATCTAAGGGATACTCTCAAGGGGCAGAAAACTATAATAGGAAAGTGCTTCAGGCAATACAGCATTGCTAATCGTTTCTCAGGTGATTAACTATATATGAGGAGATTCTCAAGGCCTTTTACTCACAAATGGCTACAGTATAGAGATTTTATTTTAGGTATAGTTTAAGCTTAAAAATTGAACAAAATACAATGTGAAATGATACATTTTCCATGTCACAAATAGATAGAGCTACCGGAGTCACATATCTGAGTTTAAAACTCAAAATAATTGTTGGTTTCTTGTTACAGGTACCTGCTTTCCAAATAGCTTGAGCAATGGTCATTTGGAAAGATTCTTCTTTCTGCTAGCTTCTTTAATGGCCATAAATGCAGCCATATTCTGGAAGGTGTCTTACAGGTAAATGTACTTCATTGCACATATAAAATGAGTTGTACACTGTTAAGCAACTTCCTTTTTTCATGTGTTGTCTTTGTAACCTCTACAGTGTGGTGAGAAAGTATACCCCCCTCATATTTTATAGCTATTATGTTTACACATATTTGACCTTCACTGAGTCCTTACCAAGTTCTAATTGTAGATAAAACTTAATTTGATGCATCAAAAATAATAATTCTACTTTGTCATTATTTATTTTAAAAACATCAGCCAGCATTCAATAGCTTTGCGTGAAAATGTAAGGGCACCCTACCATCTCAATTAAGAGAGTCAGGTGCAGCAAAATGTGTGCAAAGGATTAGTTGATTCCCACTTATACTGTATGTAAAATCAGAATCTTTGGTCTTTAGCACTCTGAAAAATTTTTTTCTGTATTTTCTTCTTATTCGCAGGTATGACCATAGGACACATGCTCATTCTCTGTTTAGATACTGATTAAATTTTGTTTGGAGGTTAAGACAGGACATGTGAAACTCAGCATTTCCACACAATATCGGCAGATGTCAATCATTTTGTTTCAGCTCCCTTTACAACAACAGTCCCACAGAGAAATTTACAACTACTGTATTTACATGGTTTATGCTTTATGTATAGATTTAGTAAACCATTGGGAGATTTTGTTTTCATTTCCTCCATGACCAAGGAAAGATAAGAAATCACTGGGCACCCAAAGCCCACAAGATGCCTCCTCTATAGACACTGATTCTTGAGTAAAAAGCAGGTTCTAGATTGTGGGTTAATCCCTTGTTATTTTGTCCAGGGATTCACAGATCAGTAGGCACTTCTTGTGGATTAAAGCTGTGTACTGTACAGTATGTCACTGATGCTCTAACAAACTCTGTGCTCTTTGAGCTCTGACATCCTAGGACATGTGTCAGAGGTAAAGCTGAATACAGATTCTCATTTCCAGTTGTTGGGATTCTGGATGTGGATGTTAGAGTGGGCAGATTTTAAAAAATACTGTGGAAAATGTTTCACTAGCACATAGTACTTCTGTGGTACTTAAAAAAAAAACATGTTCAATATGTGCAAACTCTTCATTTCAATTTTAGAATCATATTTTCTGCAGAAAACAAACTCAATGCATATTTGTGGAATAATTAAAAACAACTTAATTTTACCTAGTGTCTTTTAAAGCTGCAATCAGAAACTAATTTACAATACATGAAAAGCACAGACAGTATCACAATAAAAGAAAATTACATTAAAAAAATCTAAAGCTGAGAACAAAGCAAAGCAAAACCAAAAGTTGAAGATAAGAAAAATTAAAATAATTCGAAACAGTCATTTCTCATTCTCGATTTAAAATAACATGATGTACCGAGTCTCTGGTTTCTTTCAGAATGGAGTTCCAGAGCTTTGGATCATAGAAATAAAAGGCCTATGGAGTCACCTGTAGAGTGCAGGGAAACAACCAGAACCAACTGGCTAAAGCTCTCATGGAAGGGAGCAAAGAGATAACATGTTAGTTGGATGCTGAGGAATCATACCATGTAGACTGAGCCTTGAACATAAGCATAGGGACTTTACCATGAATTTGAAAATTGACAAGAAGCCAGTGCAAGGACTCAAAGACAGCCATAACGTGATTGCATGTCCAGTTACAAGCTGTGTGATGTGCCTTTGTCTGCTGGTTTTTGTTTCAGCTGGGCCATTAATCACCAGTGCTGATTGGTGCTTGTAAATGATTTGCTTGCTGGTTTAGACTTTTTTTCTGCTGTGAGTTCATGATTTCAAAAATAGTCTACTTACAGTACAGTACATTAATTCCAATAACATCAGCACACAGAACTTTGTGCTTTGTGCAAATTAAGAATTTGCTCACTTATATAAGGCTAAACTGTTCTTAGTAGGTGGTCAGTTTATGATGAGTAGCACAGGTGGGAATGACACTGTATCACTCCAACAAAGTGTCAGTGTTTCCTCTTCTGCTTAAATCCAAATCACTATATTTCAGCTAGCACGCCTGAATGAGGGCTTTCCTAAAACTCACTAATTAGGTTCAAACCAATTACAAATCCCATTAAACTTTTCAAGAGCTGTAAGCAAATTAAAAATAAGGCTTCATAAAGAAAATTAAAATAAATTAGTCTAAAATTATGATTTCACCTGAAGCATAACCAGAAGGCAGAGGGGTTACCCAGAGAGAGGACCGAGAACCTTTGTGTTGAGATTTTTTTGTTAAGCTAAGACCCGAGTTCAGAAAAAAAGCCTAAGAAGAAGTTATCACTGGTGATTAAGGGTCCATTTGGAACATAGCAGCTGACAGGAACTACAGATCTAGGATTGAAAACCACTTCTCTACACGTAGCAATATTTCTTAGATGGAGAAATGATATCTTCCCAAGTATTCTGCACACTGGGTTCAAAAGTCAGTTCAGAATCACAAATCTACTACAAATTCTTAATTTTGGTCTGACGCTCAAGCACAATGCTTTTAAGAAACAAAGTTACAGCATTGGTTTTGTACAGTATAACTGAGGGGAGAAACCCCAAACCATGAACTAGGTCTTATCAAAATTAAGAATTGCAAAACATTTTGTGTTATTTGAACTTATATTGGAGATGAAAGATCTACTGTACCTTGGTATGAGGTTAGTGTATTAATACATTTGAGTATCAGAATAGAAATTATCATTGAAACCATGTAGATTTAGTATTTGACCCAAGAGGAAACTTAATACTGAACACTAAATAACACAGCCCCCAATACTGTGTCTTACACGAAGCAACTTCATAATTAAAACCACCAAGAGAAAAAAAATCTGACAGTGGTGAAGATTCCAGACAAGCCCTCTAACTCAGTATGATGTCACCATTTACAGTACTGAATACAGAACTGAGCTCTAATAGAATTAATATTTCTATACTAATTCTATTCAGTATATCAGCTAGTTGCACTGCACAGCACATTCTAATATTTTCCCAGGAAAGATCAAGTCAGTTTATTGAAAGCCAGGCTAGGTTTGCTTGTCACTGGTTTGACTGCAGGAGTCATTTATTATGTAAACCACCAAGGAATAAAGGGCAGAGGAACAGGAGTGAAACAAAACAGAAAGAATGGGTTCCAACAAACTGCAGATGGGTGATATGAGATACCAATTCAGTATGACAGGCAGGAGCAACATGAGAAAATGCAGAACTAGCAAGGTCAGGCATACAAAGAGACAGAGCTGTAGAAGCATGATTAGAGGTGAGAATGTGGTGTTGGACATTGTCAAGTTAGGTTGTAGAAAATTCTGAAGAATTAATACAAAAATGACTGGAAGCATGTAAAGTGACAGGGCAGTTAAGATTTAGTAACCATTTAATGGTTACTGATGTGTTTCTAGATTTTTTAAATTATTCTTCATAATATGAGCAAAATAGTTTCCATAGCATCCCTGTATTCAGCTAAGTACTCATTCTATGACTAACATTGAAAATTCCCATGTACTGTACAGTACATACAGTACCTGTTTAAAAGAGACTGCCTTCATAGAGTGGTGTGGGTTTAAAGTGGCTATCAGAAGTTATTTGACTTTTTCATTTTTTACTGTGCTGAAATATAGAATGATCAACACAAAACACTCTACAATGTTAAATTGAAAACAAAATTTCTTCAAAGCATCCTAAAATAATTATAAACATAAAACAGAAAATAAATAAATAATGTCAATCCTCTTGGGTTTTAGATATCTCTGTCTTAGTATTTTTTTCATAGAAGTAATGATGGGGATTTGGTCCCTGTGAATTGAATACTCAAGAATGTGCTTCACACAGTGATTCCTATCTGGGTTTCAAATGCATACTGTGTATGTGGACTATCAAAAGGAATGTATCTCTTATCTCTGCCACAAATTCACAAAGTTATCAGCAAAATGTATTTTTTGTAGTAAGTGCACTGCTGCAAAAAGGTTTATCAACAGGTGTTGTACAATGAAGTTCACACTTTAGTAGTGTGTGTTGGCACTATTAGAAGCAAGCCATGGGAGGTGTGCATCTGTAATGCAAACTGTGCAACAGGTTTTCTCGGATTCTGTCCCAGTCATCTCATAGGCATGTGCCTGCCATATATCATCTCAGCTTATCCCACAGATACTGAATAGGTGTCAAGTCAGATAATTAGGGTAACTGACACACTCTCATTTTGCAAAAAAAAATATTGTTACATAAAAAGCATGAGAGCACATATTAGCATGCTGGAAGGCAGAATGCAAAAGAAAAATGCATCTGCTCTCAAGAGGGGCAAAAAACATATCACAGGATTTGGTCAATGTAACGCCGTGTAGTCAGATTGCCATCAAAAACTACACATGGAGTTTTGTAGCAACTAGATACTACATTTCATCAAGGTGATCTCCACAAATTCTTGCTTCATCACTAAAGAGGACATACAGTAACTCCATCACTGGTGAGACCTCCTGAGGTGACTCAGTCCAGTCCCTAACATTGTATCTGTGACACCCAGACATTGTTCTCTTGATAGACAGGTTGTATTTCTGCATTTTCCTTTCTTAATTTTCACGAGGCTTGATATTCAACAAGTTAAATCGCGTCATCTCCTGTGACCAAACATAACCCAATTAAACCTACAACCAATAGTCAAAGTCACTTGAATGATCGTTGAGGGTAACGGAAGCAATTATACTATGTTTCTGAAAGACTACAACTGAAGAGTAATACCAACTGCATGTAAAGTAAGATTTTTTTATGAGGAAAGTGTTAATCATGATACAAAAATAAATAAATAAACTGATCAAATAATATTGAATACAGTACTATATTTTTACAGGTTTACAAGCTGTACAAGCAGCTTCTGCCCTGTGATGGATTAACATAGTTCATTAAGATTAAAATATTTACTGCACTGTTACTTTTGATTTATTGTAGATACAGCGATCTCTCTGAAGAACCTGGACAAGATATAAAGAGCAGCATCCTTGCAGAAAAACTCCTACAGCACAAAAAGTGCCTCAGATTCTACGACAGTACTGTAGAATGTTCACATACATTCACCTCTATGAAAACAGTTCTGTGATTATTTCTGAGATTTGTAATGCTGGCATTACATTCGATTATGTACATTTTGTTAATTTCGAACAATGTATTTTTTACATAGGAAGAGTTTACACATATTTTAAACTGTACTGTTGAATATCCCTACAATGTGTTTTATTTTCTTTAACCATGTGATGTTTGACAAGAACAAAACTATTAAATAAGCTTTTAAAAATATTTACAAACTTTTAACCTGTTGCTGCAGACAACTTTCAGAACTTGAATTGGCTAGCTCTGTTCACAGTAGGTCTTTCACTAGGATTTTTGATTAAATATAGACAACACAGTTTTACTTTCAGATGATCATAGAACATCTGTGTACTATGAAGAAAATGATCTTCATAATTATTACCCCAATAATTTCTTATGAAATTGCATGGCTCATGTATTTCAAGATTCAGGATTTTCTCATTAAGTTTCTATTCATGAGAATAATGGGTAATAAAGATGAAAAGACAGATATCCACTAATAGAGTAGTGCATGTGACACATTTTAAGTTATTTGTACTGAAATGAACTCTTATGCAGTATGTGTTTGCTGCATCATAACCATTTTTAAAGAACCACACCTTAATTGTATTTATAGGTTGTTGTTTTCCTATAAATATTTGTTTTCAAATACATAACACAACCAATACAATGTTGATTCCTTCTGCTTACATTGGTGTTGTCCAGTCCAACATCACTATCAAGAAAGCAGACAACAAGGCAGAAGCTGAAATGGAAGTTGAAACACAGAAGAAAATAACATTTGATGTGTTTTTTCTCTCTTCATTGTGGGTCCAGAACTGATCTAAAGCTTAAGGTACATTGTAGGCACTGCAGAGCTGCCAAGACATACTGTATACAGTATGACTTGATTTTCTATGTACTGTATTTGTTAAAGCAAACAGCACATTTAGGTCACTCCCTGGGTCTCTTGTAGCTACCCAACTCCTAAGGTCAATTTAGGTACATACTGTAGGTATGCAGGGTTTATCAATGAAAGAGAAAGTGAAAAGAATGTGTTGCCCTTTTAATCACTGAAGTAGGATGTGGATCCCCATCAAAAACGTTTAATTCTTAATCCAAAGTAAACAACGCCTAATTTCACTGACATTTCTGCTCTGCTCCTGCAAACATCTGAGCCTCTGAGCCAAATTGTTAGTAAAGCAGAGAAAATGAGTTATTCAACAGGATACATTGCAAACAAAGAAATAATTTGCCAAATTACAATCCTAGCTGAAAAAGATCTGAGATGCTCAGCAACAAATTGTATTCAGAGATGATTTGTTTACCTTATAGTAAAATTAACCTAATTATGAATTCTCAAATTGTTGCCCTTCTAATCCACTCCATTCCAAAGTTTTGCTGCAAGCTGCATTTTAATTATATAATTAATATTTAACATGATCAATAAAAAGTGCTGCTTCTACTATCTTAGTGTAATGCAGCAGATATGAAGTGTTAAAAGTAGAGTTGTCCTACATTTTATGCTCACCCTTGAATAAAATGTATCTGCTGTCTTAAGAAAAGTGCTTTGAAATCCGGTGGGATGAAAAACATTAAATACAGTGAATTTTTAATTATTGTATGCTTCATCACTTGGAGAATCAGAAAACACTTGTTAGGGCTGGATTTCCTAATCTGGGCCTTTATGATCTCTGAATCCAGATTCTGGTGTCAGTCAAACTCTCAATTATTTAAGCAAAAATTTAAATGATATCCTGCCAGCACAGGGTGGCAATCCAGTCCATCACAGTGTGTGAGCACACAAAAGAACAATTTCAAGTCACCAATTAACACAGGTGGAAAGGAATGGTGGAAGGTGGGAGGAAATTGGACCACCCATAAAAAAATCAAACACAAACACTGGTAAAATATAGCTAGAATATTAAAATCAGACATTTAAAATCTAATTAATCTAAGTTAAGAAAGTGTAATAAAGAATATCATGCAATATCGCAGTGACCAAAAAGTCCTCCGCTTCATTTACTAGAATGCAGATAATTTGCAGAATTTACCAATGGAGTCCCCGAATAAATGGTACTGTATTACCCTGCTTTGTTTTATTAACATCTTAAAAACCGACCTGTCACTATTATAACTGCACTGTGTAGGTTATCCTTACTTGTAATAGATAATTTTCACTGTATTTAAGAAATAATTATTTTAAACCATTTTTTAAACGATTAAAACAGCTTATCAAATATACTCACAAGTGCTTTTCACTGACAAGCTTTCAAATAAATGCATGAGCAAATGATACCAAAACAAATCAATAAACAAAAAACTGTGATCCATTACAGATGACTGCCATGGTCACATATAGGGTTATCAATCTCCTATATTAACCCTGGTTTTCCTCTATCACACATCTCATTATGACATACAAAAGACTTTGCCTGGAAGAACAATGTTTCAATGATGAAGGCTATATTTATGTACTCTGAGAGACATTTATCAATGTGTGTGTTAAAGCTAGAATAAATAAATGTTGTAACAGTAGAAAGACAAGTTTCCTAGGGCGGTTTTGAACTTTTTTATATTTATACTGCAACTTGCCATTTTGTTGCTTCTGTACTGTATACAGTATCTCTTTGACAAATGTTAGTTTTTCTAATTTTCTCTTGCATAATCATAGGATTTTGGAGTTACAATAAACTGTTATTGTCCTTGTGTACAGAAATCAAAAGAATACAGACACTTTGAAACAGCTAGAGATCATATGCATGTACCGTAGCTACAGTAGTTAGCAGTTGTCAAAATTTGTTTTAGAACCACTGAACCACTTTATTATTTTGTAAACATTTTTAAGGGAGATTCTCAGATTAAGCAGTAAGACAAATCTGTCAAAGTAAAATGTCAAACTTAGTATGAGTATCAACTTTGAAACCTGTGTATAACCTCTAAACACTCTGACTTGCATCTGCTATCGTGCTGGTGTGACATCTAAGGCTCCCAAAAACTGAAAAACAGCCTGTTTGTGCCAAAGACATTGCTGGAAGATTATTTTAACTGATCTAGCAATAGCTATCCCAAACAGTCTTGTCAGTGCAGCTGACATTCCATTTCATTCCATTCTGAAGCCAAACTTTAATGTTGCTTCTATGAATTTCATTGTTTCTGACCTTTAAATTGACAATGTATCCGGTAACTGAGAAAAATATCAGAGGAAGAATTAATCTCCTGTCTTATTACGTTCTTTTCCTTATCATATTCAACACTTTCATTAGGTGGTCATGATTTGCTCACCAATCATCTTCACCCCTTTATGTGTAAAAATAATTGATTGTGTGCATTAAAAAAGAAAAAAGAAAAATGGGAAAATGAAACTACTGAGTTACTCCATTCTTTTCATTCCTATTGGCAGTGCGTAACACATGGGAAGATTAGAAGAGCAAAACTGCCCAGCATTAATTGAGGGAAAATATCACAAGGAAAACTCAATCTATTCACAAAAAAAAACTTTCTGTGATATGGAAAATCGGACTGCTTTAATTAATTAAAGTTGCTGCTATCTTTTAATAAAAAAAATACTTCTGGTGTTTTTGAACTCAAGGAAATTCAGTTGATACCTTTAATGAAGGGATCAGAGACAACATGCTTCAGTTAACATCTTAATCACAGTAATAGCCCTCCCTGTAATTTTAATTGCTTTAATCCTAATACTGTAGTTTGAAACAAACCTAGTTAACATTTTTAAATGGCGTTCTAAATGAGTTCTTACTTATGCATTTTATACTTACAGTATAACATGACTTTCCTTCATTAAAACTCCATACTTAAATATATGCCCTAACATTACCATTTTAATTGCTTCCCCACATTTAGAGAAAACAAAATTAATGAGTTCTTCTATTTTAGTATCACCTGCTAACTTCACTAGTACACGAGCTATACCAGAATGTGAAAAAGCTGGTGCCATCCTACTGTTACCACCATGTTATAAAACCAGAAGACTAGGATAAATATACACATACAACCAATGCATCTACTTGCTTTGTGGGTGCACAGTAGGATTGATATACTGTAAGACACAAAGTTAAATAACAGAGGCTCAACAGGTTTTTAAAAGTATTACAAAATACTTATATAAAGATACAATATTACCTACCTCCTGCTTCAAGGACCCTAAGAACCAGAACCAGGCCAAAATAGGTGTCTTTATTGTGCCAGAGGGAAAATGCTCTCCAGAGATCAGTAATGTAGTAATTGAACAGGAATGCAGAAGGATGTTATACCAGATGTCTATTGGTTTTATTTTTTCACTGTATATTGTACTAAAATAAATATGTTTGCACTGAAATGCTGTTGTGTGCTTGCCTTTGTTAGACTTGCTCTTTTTCTAAAGCGTATTTGGTCTGCGATGCCCTCACCAGATACCTACCATTTGTAATTTTAGAATTAATCAATTAACCAAAGTGTATGCTCTGTGTCCATTAATCTAGTTATTTAAAAAATATATATTAACATGCTAAGCTAAATCTTCCTTTCCTAAGACCAAATTGGCTATATCTAGGGATGCTATTTCTGTACAGTATATGACTTTCTAGTTTAGTTCTATATTGTTTCATGAGCCTTAGATGTAATAGAAAAGTAACTTTAAGGATTTTGTCCTTACGTACAGTATATACTGTGAGGTGACTGGCGTCCCATCCAGGGTATACCCTACCTTGCACCTTTAACTTGCCCTAACAGTCTCCGGCTGCCCTTCAACCTTGTAATGGATAAAGATGTAAGATGATTGATGGATACATACAGTATAAAGTCTTCTTACTCTGCTGAAGTCCATGTTCCACTCAATGGACAATGGATTTACTTATTGTGTGCAACACTATCTCTGTGGAACTCAAAGTGATAGTGTGACCATTGACCTTTTCAAAGCATGCTTAAAAAAACTGTCCTCACAAAAGATAATAAGATAGGAGTTTTATTCTTGGCTTCCCTCCATTCAGTTTGCTTTATTTTCCCCACTTCACTTTTTTGTGTATAATGTGTGCTATTGGTCAGTGCTTGGAGTTGTATTGCTTGGATGCCTTTTCTTTTATGATTTTAAAAGAAAAGGCCTAGATCATTGCTATCCTATCAGCATGATGGAAAATGTAAGGACAATATTTGAACAAGCATTTTAATATTTTTAAATAAATATCAGAAAGTATTATCACCATGATCAGTGACATAACCTTGTGAAACACACACTGAATTTAATGCCTGTAACATGTACAGTTCCTCCCATAATGGGGTTTAGACAAGTGAAACAAATTATCATTGAAGAAAGTATGATACAGAACATTGGAACATTTGGCTGTAGTGGTTTTTGGCTGATGTGTTTTCTGCTACTGTAAATCCCAACATTAGATTCATTGTGAAAATTAATTTTCTAATTACATATTTACTGTACATTATATAATAATAAATACAGTACATGTGCATTACGTATTTGGGGAATTTGATTTTTTTTAAAGGTTTAAAAATAATCTTCTTCCTGTATTTCTGGAACATAAAATTGAAGATTCCCATGTGTATATATCTGTATTATGAAATAAAGTTTTCTTTGTCCACCTAAGCCAGATCTCTGATTTGCCCTTCAGCTTCCACTGTTGTGTTGTTCAGTAGATTTAGTCCCAGAACAGTGAAGATTCCCATTGCAGAGCGCTGTAGGGTGCTTTGATGCATAAGAAAAATCAATTCAGTTTTTTCTATTTACAGTACTTTGCCTGCTTCTCCTGATGGATCTGACAGCAAGTCTTTCTTTGGGCCAGTTGGGAAAACCTGAGCCAGATTTATCAAGACCTCTTCCACCAGGGCCTTATTCCAACTATCGTCTTCAGAACAGGGTTCTAACAGTCAGAAAAAAATGGATTCTTTAAAAAACAATTGGTCCTACAGTACATTAACAAAACCTTCACTGTACCAAAGTTAATAATTTATCTCACCAAAACCATTTTGGAATTTTAGTTAGAGAAGGGAACTTACACTGTCAGGATCATGGTAATCCCATGGAATGTTGTTTGAAAAAGTTTTTAGCTAAAAACCAAGCCTCCTTAATGTAAACAACTCTAATGTAAACACAAGTGCAGCGCATTGAAGAAGTCTAGGAGCTTGTAAGCATCTCAAAGAAGGGATGTGATAACCATATTGTTTGCCTTCTATTCATTAAGTCCATGTTAATGTTTTCTGTCAAAAACGCTAATTATCTCATGACAGCACACAGTGATTGTTCTCAACTGAATAATTAGCAGACTGACTTTAACAGGTGACACCAGGGTAACAGTGTTGGAGGCAAACAGAAGAACTTGTTCAATCCACACCTTTCACCTGACAGTAAAACATTCTAAAGAGGATACAGATCATCATGATACAAAAACAATGTTTAATCAGGTTTATTTACGCTTTGACATCAAGTTCCCTCTGATTCACATTTGTACATTTTAAATGTTCAAAATGGAAATCAATCAAAATACCCAGAGACTTCAATTTCATATTTTACTAAGCATTTGAAGAATCAAATGCATACAGTACTTTAGTTCATTTCCCTTTCAGTACTGAAGCAATAGTGAGAATAGTGAATTCCTTCCAATGAATTAAGGTCCACAGGTCACACAGGTCATCACAGGGGCTATAGAAAGCCAAATTAAAGGTACTGGTGATTTATTATACAAAATTCCTACAATGCAAATTCTAATAGTTTATTTAACCAATTAAGCCAGTTGAGAACAATTGCTAAGTTAGAGTACAATGCAATCCTGGCCAAGAAGAAATCTTGGCCAAAATAATGAACCAAAATACTTTTACAATTCCGAAGTTGGTATCTCAAGATTGCAATATCAGTACCCATACCAGTACAAGACTAGCAGTGGAACTTTACATAAGCGAGATCCCATGCTTCCCTCTTCATTCGTCTCATTACATGATACACAAACTCAAACAAACAGCAGGCCAATGCACACAATATTCAGCGATTTCTCTACATTTGAAAGACAGGCATTTTTATTCTTTTCTATACTGCTGTAGGAGTCCAGAACATCTTTAAAACATGTATTTTTCTCTCAATACCAGGGGTTCCTACAGTAAGTGTGATCTTGTAGAACATGGCAAAACACTTAACACTAACAAGACAACTTTCAAAGCTTTTTGGTCCAGCGAAACATTTTCCTACTCATATACAGTAACTCCTCTAGCCAAATGAAACATTTACAGGTGATTCATTTATTGAGTGGACACCTGCTTTTTCGCTTAACAGACTTACACCTTGAATGTTTACTATTACTTTTAGAAAATGTAGTACAGAAAACTGAAAAAATTCTGTTAAAATTTCAAGTGAAATCCTTTTCAGAGGCCATTAACACTTCAAGCTTCAGAACCTCTCTTAGGACATCACAGGATTTAAATAAGGCCACACATGTTCAGAGTAAATGAAGTTAATATCCATTCCATTCAGCACACCGTGACTGAAATGTCAACCCTTTACCTTTTCAGTCCCTGCCCTACTGTACTGTATGCTTAATGCTTCCAGTAAATCATCTGTTCATATTTCACTAATTTGGCAAAACGAGGGCAAAGCATTTCACTGATTTGGCAAAATGAGGGCAAAGCATTTTATATTTTAATTCTAACTGAAGAAAATGTTAATTAGTCCACAAATCCTTCTTCAATACATGAAAAAGAAGGAAAGTTTTAAAGTTACTTATAAATTTTATTTTGATTCTATAATTCACAGCACAGAATCATTTAAAAAAAATGCAATGAAATATGAGAAATACTGAATATGCAGACATACAAAATTCCAGGAAATTAATGACCATGATGTATTGTACCATCATTATACAGTACCATCTTGTTGCAGATTTTGTAGATAGATGGACAGACAGATGGATGTGGACAAGTATACCTAGCTGGGGTCTAAATAATTAATTTTAGATCTGTACCTTTTCATTTTCTATAAATTTAGACAGAAAACTGGCATCTGAACCACTGTCTAGCTGTAGTGAACATTTAATACGGTTACACGATTGTGTGCTACTTCACACAATCTGGAATGTTCATGTTTTCCATAGATGAAAGGATGCTTAGTTGAAACGTGCATCTTATGCAACACGAAAGATGATGGTGAAGATTCTGAACACATCCCAATAAACTATCACTTTGCTTTTAACTTCACCCATATATGGTGCACATACAGTATGCTGTTCACCTCCTTTAAAATTCTATGGAGACATTTGTATCTGAGGAGACAAAAACAACACCTAAAACGTCTTAATGTTTGTAAGGGATTTGAGAAAGGGTTTTAAAGCAAAAGTACGGCATTCTGTGACACAGTTAAGATGTGTTTTTCAAGAGACGTGAGGTAAAGGAAGCCACAGAGGTTTGGAAAGCAATAATCCTGGGCATCAGAATATACTTTCTTCTCCTCCGAGGCCCCCCTGGGGTACAAGCACCCTAATTAGAACAGCTCTCGAAACTGTAAGCCCCGTCTCATTATTCCAAGCAGGGCCATTTTTTGTAGCATGGCAAGAAAATGAAAGATGAAAATCCTGGCTCCTTTGCTGCGAAAGCAACATCTGAAAGAAATACTAAAGGGAGATGAGTAGCTGTAGAGCAATTCATCGAGGCCTTTGCTGTTCTCAAGTCCCCAAGTGCTGCCTTACAAGCACCCTTTCGTACATTAGATCTTGTTCTTTAAACGCACAACTTCATTAAAACCCAATCGTGCCTTCACTGTTATTTTTCATTATTGCTGCTTTAATTGATCTTGTGGCCTCCCATTAGGAAGCACTATTAAAACATTATTCTTGATTACTAGGAAGAGCCCCTTGGGATTGTAGTTAGGTAAATTAACCCTAAAAGTGAGAACCGAGATGCATGCTGTCTAGGATTCCTGCATGAAACAGACTGAAGAGTTTGTGGGATCAATAAAATACAAACTACTGGAGACATGTAAAATGTTCGAACAAGAAGTACACAGCCTCGTTCTGGGTAGCTGCTTTTCCTTAGAACTCTGATTTGACACAGTTATGAATTTCTTTTCCATAATTGTAACTCTGTCTTTAGATTTTCTAAATCCTCTTCCTATGACTCTCCACAGCCTCAAAGTACAGTTTGATGATGCATGTAACACTATATACTATAGCACTCAGATAATTACAGTACAGCAGCTACTGAGAACACTGCCTAGAAAACAAAAGTAAACAGCAGTAAGAGAAAATGAAGATCATGCACTTCTACCACTTTCTTTTATGTGTATGTGAGACCTTGTAAAATTGACACTTTATAAACACAAGCACAATACTTTGCATTATGATGTTTAATGTACATGTATTACATGTTAAGAAGGTCACATGTCCCTTTGCAGTAGAAGAGCTCAGGGGAAGTCAAACTCAACATTATTTTTGTTTCAAGGACCTTTGTTCCTCGGTCTGTCCCTCTGAAAACGAGGTGCCTCGCAACAAAACCTAATTGTATGCATTTTAAATGATAGCTGTCTCCAAACTCTTGCAGGTTAACATATAATACCTAGTTACTGTATGTCGCAATTTTCAAATTACATGTAACGTTCTGCTCAGTTTTGCCTATAAAATACAGGAATACAAGCACACTTGAAAAGGGTAAGATTTTATACAGTACCTATTTTGTACAGGTGTGCACATCAGATTCAAAGTATCAACAACACTCTTAAATTTGATTGAAGATGTAGGCATTAAGTTAAACAAATTTATTTATATCGACTACAGAAAAAGATTGTGCTCCAGCAAAAGATTAAGAAACTTAAGTCTGGTCTGGTGATTAAAAAAAAGTTACATGATTTTAGAGAGATCATACTATCTCTTGTCCTATATGGCTGAACCACTTAACTTACATTCAAAATAAATTATGGAAATCAAATGGAAATAAAGAAGAGTGTTCTATCATAAAAAAGTGAATAGTTTTCAATAGTGAAGAGTCATGAAGAAAAAATACAATTGAATGTACATAATACGTAATACTAAACACTTTTTTTCACAATTTTTCCTTTACCATGAACAGCGTGATGAGTCCAATAGATTATGCAATGCTATAGTAATACACACCGTAATGTGTGAAATATAGATTAGGCAAACATGTAGTTTACCACATCAGTTCCACTCAGTATGACAGGTTTAACTTGATGTTCCTGTTCTAGTGTGCTGGGGCCGATGTTTCTCCTTTTCCTTAGGGGGAAACTGTTTATTAAATGGTAAATGAATAAGATGGATGGTTTGCCCAAAAAGAAAACTGAGCATCTTAATTTTTTTAAACCGAAATCTGTACAACATTACAGCCATTACCATGCAAGGTAATCAACATGGAAGGGTCTAGATATCTAAATATATATATATATTTAATTTCTGAATTGAAAAGCGAAATCAATATTTCAAGTGGTATTTTAAGGTGCTGCTACTTCAATTTTGTAGCATCTCACAAACATGACCAATAATATCAACGAAACCACTGCTAGTCTATTACATTTCATTACATATACTGTACAGTATAACTGAAATCATGAAACTGAAATGTTTTCCTGCTGAAGCCTGTTGGTGTCTTACCAGTTGAAATGCTAAAAAGGTTTAATCAGTTACTACACAGTTGTACTTTTGGATGAAACGTATTCATGGCTGAAGCCATTTTTTCCCAATAGTCTTACAGCAGCCTCAAGTTTATAGTTTGTTGAAGGGAACAAAACTTGTTCAGATGTGGAAGCACACATTATGTTTCCTAACCCTGGAAGAGAGGCTCACACCCATGTATGTTTTATGGCTAAATATCACAATCTATATTTGAACTATTATTTGTTTTTTTTGCACATGGATATATTCACATACCACTGAGTTAAGACTCACATACTGATGGATGAAGATTTTGGCTAGTCCACCATTAAACTAAATTGAAGGAATGAGGCTCAAGAATGTTTCACCATCAGTTCTGTGATGGCTTATTATGAGAAGGTACATTGCAAAACCTTTTCTTTTAAAACCTTTGGAAAAATGTTCAATTTTATTTTGATAGGAACATGTAACACAAGTTTTCACCTTCTGTGACTATCACACCTAAAACAATCATTACATTAATTCATCATTAATTAACCAGACTTTGCTTTTAATTAGCAAATATTACTGCTGATAAAGTTGTTTTTTTCTCTTCAACTTTAATAATAGTACTGATCCTGGAAACATTTCAGCAATGAAAATTTGAATTATTCAGTCTACTGCCCTGCACAGATACTGAAAACCTGTTGATCATGAAGGTCCAGATTCCTTGAATTCAAGCCATGGGTAACTCATGATATGCTGCGTATTTCCCAGTCACATAATGGTAGATCTGAGGAAAAAAGCAGGACATTAACTCTTTAGATTTCCATCTGATGTACTTATTTTATGTACATTCACAGTGTTTGCAATACACTTTAGAGATAATAAGAGGTTGTTTCGGCTGGTTTGATCTTTGCTAAGGCCTCTGCAGACAGTACTCTCCTTCCATTTCTCTGTCACACACACACTGTACTGAGCAGTTTCAAAACTATGCTCAAACTTTAACCTTCATTCTTTTGAGTTCTCTTACTAATGTATTCATCTTTAGTGTTCATGGCAGAAACTAAACTGTAGGCTACACATGAAGCTTGTAATTTAAACAGAACAAGCTTGTAAATTGAAGTCATTCCATCATCTTTCTGAAACCTTCGCTCTATCAAGTCACGGGTTCGAGCCTGGGTTAAGGTCAGGGTTGCCGACTGTGACCGGTGATTTCCCAAAGGGCAGTGGCACGCTTGGCTGAGCTCTGGTGAGGGAAGTCAGCCAGGTCTCTATTGGCTCTCAGACAGACAGTGACCCCTGCACAGTGCTACAGCAGAGGGGTGCTCCTCTCCTCCAGCTGGCGCTAAACTGCTGGTTCAGAGGTGTGCAGCCCGTGATGTGTTAGGCAGTGAGTGGCTTGGATGCGGTCAGGCGAGAGGAGACTGCCTGCACTTTCCTCCTACACCCACGTGCAGCCTCCATTATCTCAGCTGTGAGCCGATACGTGAAAGACAAAATCGATGTTTTTGAATCGAGTACGTATAACAAAAATGATTGACCACTATACATTTATAGTTTAAGAAAAACAAATGTTGTTATTTCTTATGAGAACTGTAATGACTATCTTAGACAGTAATGACTATCTACTGTATATTTTAGAAAAATAAGCATTGGATTCTTTTGACCAAAGAATAGTGAACATGAAAATATGCTATTTTCCCACTGCCTTTTAATATTTTTTTCATTTTGTGTATGAGGTGCCTTCTCAAGCAATAAAAATAGCCATTTTAAAGGTGTGGCAAAACCAGGTAATACCTGGCTGAGAGTGCCGAGTCTTCTTCCATTCATAGTTGGTACTTTCAAGATGTAGCTAGTTGCAGAGGCCTGTAACGCTGCAGTTCCTATGTGGACTATGCAGTGAGCGCATGAGGCTCAGGCACTGACCTGCCTCTCGATATCCGCCAATAGTGAACTTGCTCCAAGGCGAAAGAGGTCTGGTTTTAACCACCCATCACCCAACTCCTCCTTCATCAGGGTCAGCCATATCAAGGAGTCCTTGGCAGTGCGAATCCCACCTGCTGGTTTGAAACCAACCTACGGGAACAAAAAACATCGAAAAGATACTGTACATGAATGCACTGTATAAAAACAGACACACAGCGGGGCACTTAATCTGGTTCTATGAGAGCCATATCATTTGACTATTCAGATGAAACCATCCCCAAAAAAATGGAGTCGAGGGATTATACTGTATTGACAATTATACAAAACAGAAGATGGGAGTATTTCTATGCAGGAATTTCTTAAATCCTGGTCAAAAGAAGCTACTGAAACAATAGAAGCAATTCAATTAAACAGTAATTCAATTAGACAATAACAATTATTAACAACAGAAGCCCTTCAGTTGAAAGTCCGGCAACAATAACATCATCCTTCTGCAGGACCGATTTCTAATATGTTGAAAAATTACTTTTTGTAGTCTAAAATAATGCATTAAGTCTAGTGTTGTTCGTTCAGAAATTAAACTAAGACAATACAGTATGATGCGTATGACCTCAACTTCCCACAGTATATAAATCAGTATTTTTTTATATTTCCTTAAAACTAAAGGAGAGCAGTAACTAGGGATTTATGAAATACAACCAAGTGATGAGGCAGCTATCAGTTGTTTGTGACAAGGAAACTCTGGGTAGAATATTATCATAATGATACAACATTATGAGTAACTGCATACTCTGTGGAATGTCTGTCTGATTCAGCAGACAATTTAAACAGAGCAATACAACTGTTCGGAGGTCCAAGATATTCTCTCCTGTTCCGGCTGCAAGATGGCTTTGCCTTTTACAGAACAAACACATTTGATTAACCTTTAGGAATACCAATGTTTTCTGTGTTAACAAGTTGCAAACATACCTTATGACCTGTCCGCCAAAAGTAGTCTCGTATAGCCCTCACCATTACTATGGCAACTGGAATTGTTGCATTGACTGTCTCCTTCCCAGTTGAGGTCTTTATAAAGTCTGAACCTGTGAAAAGATAGCGGCATCAGGATGTTGCATTGTGAAAATAGGTGTCAAATTTACTGGCATTCCAAAAATGGCTGGAAAAAAACATTCCTACTACTTTTGCAGAACTGGAAATTTTTTACAGCAGTTTTTTAGAAGACCAAAAAAATGCTGCCTACCATCACATTTTTTTTCTTAGCCTAATTTTAAAATAAATAAATTCATACTTTGGTGAAAGACTAATGTACTAAAATATATCCCTTTATCAATTAAGATTCTATACTATACTTCACTTCATGTGCAATCAACAGTATTTTGTGTTATTTTAAGTCAATTAATATGTCTGTGTCTATATCTTTTTAAAAATGTATCATGGGGTTTAAGAAGATCTAATTTATATTGGAGATTGAAGTAGATTTTGAATATGTATCACCTTTGCTTTATTCTGCAAATACCACATTATATTGCATTATTTAATGTGCAATGATGAAAAGCAAAATCAGTATTGCATAAATCAAAACAACTTTATAAGTGATACAATTCGAAAGTCATCTTCTATTAGATTTTAGAATCTGAAACACCATGCCTTTTAATGTGTATAGGACTGTGCTTATGAAAAATGCTGGTTATTTCCCTAAAACTAAGTTATGACCCAAATGGTCTCTATAGACACTTCCTCTCTAGACTTAAAACCTTTGCTTCACAAAACATATAAACAAGTTACGATAACAGTGCTCAGTCAACGAGACTATCTTCTATATATACGGTACAGTATATAATACAACAGATGCAAATTCAAAAAGCACATAATCTTGTGCCACGTGGTCTGATTATCCTGTAAATTCAAACGTCGGGTGTTAAAAACATATTAGGTAAAACAGAGGACTGCTGCACTACTACAACTTATTGATTTTGAGTTTTAACTAAGTTCACGTAGTAGAAAGTCCTAGAAGACAATTAACTCACATGAATGCAAACACCTCTTTATTGTATCGCCTTAAAGACATCCCAAGGGAAAGATTAATAGTGGCACGCTTTGTCTAGCTTGTCTGTTTTATATGCTTACTTAATTTCTGTAGGTTAAATGAGTGCTACTGCCAATTTGATTTAATCGGACCACTGAATGGAATAATCAAGAAAGGTCTAGAAGCAGGGACATTGCCTTGTACCTGCAATGAAAGTCATCTCTAAAATACAGACCTGTTTTTAATAAAGTTGAGGAAAAAGTTTGACGATGAGGGGCAGAAAGCTTTTATTCAGAAAGGGACAGGCCTCCTTAACAGAAAGTTTATGAAAAGAGCTCTGTGATCTTACTTCCCTGTTTATTCTCACATGCAAGTCTCTACATGCCCCATGACAGAGGAAGAAACAGCTGGAATTTCTTGTTTCCACAGAACATAATACATTTTGTCACTGCTGTTTTCAAAATGTAAAGTCATATTATTTCTCTTACAAGTTAAATTATTTTTAAAACCAATTGACCTTACCTTTTTTTTAAACGAACTTTTTAAAATGTCTATGTTTAAATTTGACGTGAATCAGACCAGAATAAGACAAGATGATGTTTTTGTTTAATTGGTAGGGAGTGTGGAAATGTTCCCACGGCTTGTTTTTTGTGCAAAACTTTAGTGATTTATTAAGTATTCATGCATATTACCTGTTTGAATGATACCTACTGTAAATACTAAGAAAATACTACGTTTAGTTAAAAATATTAAGTTTGTTGAAAAACAACTGGATGTGCAAAAGCCCATGAGTATGAAAATGGAGCAGTATCATTTCAAGAGCAAACTCTGTTAAATCCACAAACAGGCAGACAGAAATGATATACCATTATAAGAACCGTTGCTCCCGCGAGAATGTGGTATGACAAGTTAAACCACATACTCTAAAGGTGCTATAGTAAGTATGGAGTAACAAGACAAGAAAAAGACTAATTGTATCAAATACTAACACAGCAATGACCAACTAGTTTATAATACAGCCAAAAACATGAGAGAGATGCGAGAGATTGCACCCTTTCAATTTTGATATACCTTCTAAGCTCCTTGCTGCTTGTGCATTAGACAGCTAAGTGAGTTTCCATCACTGCAGTGTTCTGAGTTATTAAGGAATCTAGCACTATCATGTCATTGACTCCAGATGACCCCATTCCAGTAGTAACTTTTACCAGAACTCCCAAACATCAGTTACAGATCTTTTGCATTTTACTAACTTATGCGATATACCTACTAATCTTGTACAGACAATTCTGATGTAATATTTGTCAATAATATCAATGCTTTAAAAATGCATTTATATCTATAATTCCTTTATGCAACTGTGAAACTGAGAGGCTCTTGCTTTCCTAATCTATGCAATATTGCCAAAATAAGAAACTACACACAATACCATTACATTTTTGGACAGTGATAATCTTCAGGCAATCAGCTGAGTTATTAAACTTAGTCTGTCTAACAAAGTATATCTGCAGGGCTCACAAGAAGCATACGCTGCTTCTGACTGGTAAAGAAGAGTCACACAATTGTTAGTGTCTGATGTAGTTAATCTTTTTTTTTCTGAAGAATGTGAAATGTGAAAAAAATCATGAAATGAAGCTTAATCAGTTTTTTGATAAAAATAGAAGATGAAATTGTGCTTTTAATAGATTTAACACAAACTGGAGACTTATAAAATCAGTCTCCTTCTGTTCTGCAGCAAGTTTAATGGCTGTTCTGCACCTCATTACTGAACAGAACAAGATGAACATTTTCCAGTTCATTAAAGAAATGTTCTATGTATTTTTTTCTGTCTTTTTTTAACTTGCATTGTCCTTAAGATTCGTTATGGGGAGTCTTAATTACATGATAATGGATAATGGTTATTAAACGCAGGCTGTGGTAATGAAGCTCTATTCATTTGCCAACCAGGGAGACTGCTAGGAGGGTGAAATAAAATTGCCAGCTTCTGAGATTAATGGATCAAATTATTATTCAATTTCAGAAATCTCATCCGGAATTCATAGAAACAAGAGGAGATTAAGAAATGAGCGTGGCGACAAAAGCAATGCATTTTAATAATGATCTTAATCAGACCTGCGGACAATTTGGTACTATAATCGGCTTAAGACGTGATTATTAGTTAAGCATACAGTCATAGTTTGCATTTCTCGTTTAAGTGCTCATAGAAAAATAGGCCTATTGCAAGAGTTAAGCAACAGCACCATGTAGTGGACATGATGGTGAACTGCAGGTCCCTTATTTTAAGAAAATATGGACTGTTGCAAACGTATTGCTTTCAATAAATGAAATTAACCAGAGTTCTACTAAGAGATGACTACTTGTCTCTTTCATGTAATACGTAATGAAACACTTTAATTGTCTTTGTATGGCAATCCTGAATTAAAATGAATTAAAAATGAAAAATTCCTGACATTCACATCATCCCAGGTGATTTTATTTGCTTTAGAAAACGTAACAATTTCTTTAATTAATTCAGTCTTGAAAATAATGATTTGTTTTTTTAATTACATTACATTATCCAACACTTTGAGATCTTGTCAATTTTTGCATCTTATTCTAAATTTTGTCATAAAGTTGTTGTGTGATCAAAAATCGATTTAACGTAATTTCACATGAAAATGACCATCTAGGAAGACAGAAAAAAATATTGCTGTGAATTTATGAAGATTTTTAATGGTAAAGGTTCAAAACTGAACTTTAAAGTTATTGAAAATTCTCACTCACTCACAAGCTGGCCTAAGCAAATTACTTTAGATCAGGCAAAGTTCCCATTGTAGCCAGGTAGCTAAATTGTAGCCAAAGGGAACAAGCCTACAGAAACTCACCTGCCATCATAGCTACTAAACTGGCTTTGTAGACATTGGTGAAAGAGCCTAATTCTCCCACTGCTAGGATAGTCTTCATGTGAGCTTCTCCACAGGCCTTCTTGAACTGGCAGATCTCATGGTAGAGAGCTAAAGAAAGAGAAGGCAACACATCAGAGACTGACACTGTCAGTTAACCATACATACTCAGTAAACGTGAAATATAAAATTAAACAATAAATTAGTGATTTGATGTTTACGTTTTCAGCACTTATTCATATACGCAAATCTGTGACCTTGCGCAAGTGGGGACAAAGTGCTCGAGCATTTGAGGGTGCAACTTGATTAAAGGGTAATAAGACACCCTCAATTGACATCACTCTCTGGTTATAAGGCTCACAGTCAAAATGCTTTCCGTTGGTACTTTCATGCCACTTTTTTTTCCAGTGGCTAAGTGCAGGTCTGCAGAATTTTTTTAAAGACTTTTTTCATTCTCCACTCGCAGTTGCATGAAATTGAATGCCATCTCGCCTGTGCCTGCACAAAAGAAGTGACATACAGTAATCATGTTCGTTCATGTTGAGCAGGCTTGACTCAAACCGGGCTAAGTACACCAAGGAAAACTTGGCAATGATGCTCTCTGTTTTATCAAACCTTTGGATTATTAAATACCTTTCATCTCGTCTGTGCAGGTACAAAAACGACAGTATGAGGAACATAACTCATGATGTCCAACAGGACTGATTCGAAGTGGTTAAAGTAAAATAAATAAAGTACACTTGGCAAAACTCAAAGCCTTCATATTCATCTGTCAAAATGGGGGAATTCAATAAAAAAATTATATCAACACTTTGTACCTGGGATACATATGAATCTAAAGCAGCCTAATGATTGTATGTAATGCTTTTACATACAATAGTATGAGTTTTAAAACGGTAAAAAAAGTTAAGTTTTACTAACACATGAGTACAGTATGTTATTCTACATGGCAACTTCTCTCCATTTTGATCGGCAAGGTTTCATTTTCAAAACTTTCTGCAACAAACTGAGAGTAATTTCCTGCTCTGATGCTCAGAGAAGGCGCATAAAGGACACACTGGGGGCGCTCGTGAGCACCCTTGTGAAAAGAAAGGGGACACACTGGGGGCGCTCGTGAGCACCCTTGTGAAAAGAAAGGGGACACACTGGGGGCGCTCGTGGGCACTCTTGTGAAAAGAAAGGGGACACACTGGGGGCGCTCGTGAGCACCCTTGTGAAAAGAAAGGGGACACACTGGGGGCGCTCGTGAGCACCCTTGTGAAAAGAAAGGGGACACACTGGGTGGCGCTCGTGAGCACCCTTGTGAAAAGAAAGGGGACACACTGGGGGCGCTCGTGAGCACCCTTGTGAAAAGAAAGGGGACACACTGGGGGCGCTCGTGAGCACCCTTGTGAAAAGAAAGGGGACACACTGGGGGCGCTCGTGAGCACCCTTGTGAAAAGAAAGGGGACACACTAAGCTCTTGCAGACCTAAGCAGGAAAGTGCATATGAAGGGCACAAGATTACAAGTGTGCATTTTGGGACACAGCCTAAAAGATTAAAAGAATCTCTTGAATTACTCAAAAAATCAATCTGCTCATGCAGACACAGGAGAAGGAGGCAGTGCCTATAAGAACTGAGCTCACAAATTGCTGCAACAGCTGCCAACCATTCACCAATTGATTCTGAAACAGTACTTGGTTGTCGGTGAACAAAGGGAGTGCTTATTACTCAGGTGGTCAAGCTGGGGGACTTGGGTGGGCACAGAGTGGGCTTGCCTGAGGGGTAAAAGCAAGATGATCTCGACAGTCCCTGCAATGGTTTCCATCTTTGAAACAGCGAGATCAGGTTTGGTAGAATCTCCTCAGAATCTGTGGAGATCACTCTTCAGGAGAGTGCAACAAGCTACGTAATTTTAAACTGCCTCTGACAAACAGCTTCTTTCTAGATTAAAGATTGATCCTGCTCCACCCTTCTCGGCTGAAGGATCTGCGCTGTTTACTTTGGAGCAGGAATAAGAGGAGTTCATAAGATATTAAGGGCTCATATCTCAACGAAGACTGGATGGAGTTACAGCACTCTCTCTTTCCAAGGATATTAATGGTATACAGTATGTAAAATCCCTACAGCTGTAAGTCTAAAGTTGTAACAGAACACGACCACACCTAAAAGTTCTCCAAGCTTGACATTTTTTATGTCGTATTTTCTTGTTGAAACAAACTAAGAGATGCATTAAGTTGTTTGCTCTTGAGTTTTGTTTTGTTATACCATAATTGCAAACCATTGTAAATCCACAGTAAATCAGATGCTCCCTCCCCTTTTCTCTGACAATCAGAATACGCTTGCAGTTATGTTGTTGTGTTCTGTAAGTTCATATAGTTTAAATTGTTTCACTGCAGTAATAAACCAAGTAAAATAATTAAAATGAAGAAAATCATTTAAAATTAATCATGCCATCTATATTAGACACCATCTGATATCAACCCAGACAATCCAAGTACCCCTTCAAAACTACAAAAACAATAGGATTTTGAGGTTACCATACAGAAACTGAAATAAAAACACATTTTACTTTATCCAGGTGTCAGACAGCACAAATAAAAAAATTATTTTGGTCAATACAGTATGTTCATTAAGTTTTGCGCAGGGACAGGTGAGATGACATTCAATTGCACACAGTATGATCCAGAGCTTTGCAGGTTTGAATCTCTGTCATGTTGCTAGGTGACTGCGCCCAAGCAGACACACAACAGGCCTGGCACCGCCAGGAATAGGGTTGGCATTAGCCAGCCAAGTCCCTCTCGTTACCTGGTGAAACAGGGATCCCATGCCACATCCCAGGTGCTTGCAAGCACTGAACCTTGCACGTTGCTGCAAAGCATGTAGTGTCAGAAGATGAACAGCTCGATGCAGGAGCAGATTGAAAGTCTGACTGTACTTTTTATAGGCACAGGGGTTGTCACTGTGAGCCGACACTTGAACACATACTGTAACTGGCGATTCCAAATTGTGCGGGTGTATTTCATTAAAAAAAGATGGGCCTATATAGGAAAACATTATAACAATATTGTTTTTACAGAATCACAAAATACATTTCACCTGAATGAAATGCTGACATTAACAGTAATGGAGGATTAATGACTCCATGATTAAACAGAACTGTTATAAGTCTTTTTTGTTGTAAAGATTTATCTTCTTTTCTACCTTACTCTGTGCATTACATATGATTTCAGGTTGTCTCTATTGTTCCCAGTCCTTCTCACAGGATAACATCTTTGTAAATCAAATACAATCCCCTATGATACATTAATTATTTAAATATTCCCCTTACTTACACTTTATTTTCACTGTGCTTACATTATAGATCCTGGTTCTCAAATGTTGTGACAGTAGGTCTGCCTTTGTAAGAGGAAACGTATTTAGCACAAACTTAACCACTACAACAGCTCAAAATATCCACATGGGATAATTACAAGCATGCATTTTATAACTATGCTGAGACAATATACAGTAAAAACACTAAGTCCAGTAATTTCTAAAGGACATAGAGAACAGCTGCAATCATAGTATTTTTAAATGACATATACCTTCACTTTTTCGTTTTATTGTTTGATATTTATTACTTTTTTTCTGGTAGACATTTGTTGTACCAGTTTCTGTTCTTGTGAAGAACTTTTGTGAGAGTGTATACAGAACAGAAGCCACCTATGTGGCTTCAGCTCAGCAATTACAGAAACCAAAGTAGAAATATTAGTACAACCGAACTCTAACTAAAAGGCACAGAAAAACAGTGAAATATTAGGAACTGTATATCCATATCATGCCCAGCCCAAATTTCTGATGAAAGGCCACAGGTCTAGATACAGAGAAACATGACTACGAACTCAGTAAATACAACAGAAATATGTATCAAAAAGTTTAAAAAGGCTAAGATTGATCCTGTCTTTGCAAATGTAAAGACTGACACTTTCCCCAGAACAAGGATTTGTTGTAACAGAGAATGTAGATGCGAAGCTGCCATTAACTGCCAAGCTTACCTTCCCACTGCCCAGTCAGCGCTAGAGTCCTATTAATGACGATGTCAATCTCACGGGCTCCGTCCTCCACTGCCTGGCGCACCTCTTCGAGACGCGTTTTCAAGGAGGTCTGTCCGGCAGGAAACCCTGTGGCCACTACAGTAAGATCAATCCGTCTGTTACGAACGACCGCACTGTCATTTCTCTTACTGAACTGTATTAAAGAAATGGCTAGGAAGCTACTTATAGTCATGGTTCTTGCCTCTACAAACAGTCATCAAGTGTTTTAGCAAAGAGGAGAAAATGACTAAGAGAGCAAAGCAAGATCCAATCCCAAAGGGGAAACAAAACTGCAAAGAAAAGGCTTGTGATGAAGGAAGAAGTCTTGTCCCATTGCCATCAGTCCATTCAGAAGCCACAGTGAACAAATGAAATGTTCACGCTGCATGTACGGCAGATGAACACCGTCAGAGGGACCTGAAACACATTCTCAAGGATAAAATGATGATGAACATGCAGGGCCTCATCCACTGTGGTAATGCATTTTGTACATGTCAAGCTCGTGGAACAATTACCATGAGGTCTGAGTCATTTATATACCCTGCAACATCAAGAAGATAGCACAGTAGTGCTTGGGTCCTCGGTTCAATTCAAGCCTGATGTACTGTAAGTGAGGTGCTGTTTTCCATTTGCATCTGTTGTTGTTTTTCTGTGTGTTCTCCCTGAGTTCACGTGGTTTTTCTCCTGGTACACCAGTTTCCTGCCACAGTGAAATAAATACTGGTAGGTCCATTTGCGTGAACATTGGGAAAATTGGCCCTCGTGTGAGTGTGTGTGTCTGCTCTGTGATGAACTGGTGCCCTGTTCAGGATGTACCTTGCCTTGCGCTCATTGCTGGCAGAGATAGGCTCTAGATTCCCCGCAAACCTGAACTGGAAGTGTTTAGGAAATGGATGGATGGAATGCCTACAGTATGTTTAAGATAATGTTTTTATTTAAAATTTCTGTGAATTGGTATTTATTTTTCAAAACGTTCAGAACTTTCAGGTGTTTGGGGATTTACACAGGTACCTTCAAAAGATTTCATGTGATTTTACCTCTCTGCACTGTGAGAACTTTTTTGGTCACTCTTGATGTCTTAAGACCATACTGTACGTAGCATGTAAAAAATACTTCTAATTTCTTAAAGCTTTACTTCTAATTTAATACCACATTTCTCTCCTAAACATCATAAAATAATATATAAACAAAAGTTAAAGAGAACAACAATATAAACACTAGTGATGCGCGGGTTAACAAAAGATTTTAGATTGGGTCGGGCGGGGGCGGGTTCATTTCTCACAACCGCAGGCGGGGTGCGGGTTAAAAAAAAAGCCGACACGCGAATCACTAATAAACATGCTCTGCCCCAATAACCCAATCTGGCTCAACCTGAAACCTCCCCTTTTTTCTAATTATGAGGAATGAACTAGAGAGCTGCTGCAACAGTGAATGTGGAGTGGAGAGTAAGGTGCAGAACTGAACTGTGAGCAGGCAGAGAATATCTTTGCATTGGGGAGCAGGGGGTCCTGGAGGCTGATAGTGCAGTTCAGTGCTACTCCTGGTTTCCTACGTATACAGTACTGTACTTTATTTTCCATCACCCCTTTGAACCTTTGTCTGTAAACCCTCATGCTGTTTTGTGCTGTTTCCCGCTGTTTCCCATACAGAGGATATATGCGAAGCAAACATTTACTTTAATAATCTATAAATGTATTAACTATTAAGCAATTCATACAGAATAAAGTATTTAAGATTTCATACATTGTGGTGTCCCCCTACCAGGCAGCAATAATGCAAATTGTCCCTGTTTTAGTGAGCGAAGGCCACAACTTCCATAACTATTAAAAAAAACTCTCACTTGGACTGCGAGTTTGTTAAACTAAGCAAAGAATATTTTTGATCATGTTCTGGTGCAAGAAATATGCAGACTCCTCACATTTACTTCTATACAAATGTCCTTTTTCTAAAATAGGTTTTTCACATGCCAACTCAATATGAGAAATTGAGAGTGTTATTAATGTTCCGCACAAAAACTTGGGAACACTTTCCATTGTCTGAATAAATCATAGGCACTGAAATTTTAAAACAGCCCTTGTTCTGCATGTTAAAACAAACCAAGTCTGGTTTTAAAGGCCCCTCTCTTCAACATCATCCAGTCAAAGAGTAGTTTTTCCACCTTAGTAATTCCATTGCAACCATCCTTGGCTGAGGAGCTTGAGGAACTTACTGTACAAATAAGCATTCAAGAACAGGACTGAATTCTTTCTAAAGGTTTCAATCTTCTAGCCCACATCCTTCTTAATTCTTTATTATAATTACATCTTATTTGATTTTGAATGTATCTATTTGATTTAATTTGCTATAATCAAATTACATGTTATTGCTTAATTCCTTAAAGTGGAATCATCTTATGTCTGGCATTTTGCTGCTTAGAATATTATTAAGCAAATTAAATTCTTCAGGCAGTGATTAAATTCTTCTGCCATGGTGTACACCAAGTTATCACATCGCTTCGGTTTCACAAGGGAATTCCCAGGACACTCTGTACCATATCACCTCAAGTATGAGCGGTATTAAATGCTCAACCTAAAGATGTCTGTGCACTTACCTGAGGCCACAGGGATGTTAGACTTGGCTGTCTTAAGTGTTTTTACTGCATCAGTTACACGAGCCGGGTAGACACAAACCGCAGCTGTAGTTATACCTGGGCAGGAGAAAACAGTAACACCTTTCAAAACCTGAATGCCTGATAAACTTCCATAAAACTGTACATTTACAGTTAATTTTACAAAATCACTGAAAGGGGGTGAATATTTTGTATGAAGGAAGCTTGATGTTTTGCTAAGTGACTAAAAAACCCAGCAGTGAAAAAAGGAAGCTACTGTATAAGTCAGCTTAAACCATTGGACGGACACATTTGATCAAAGACCACAACAAGTTACTGTGCATTGTTTTTACCGTTGACAGAATAAAATCAATTTCCCTATTGAGTAACAATAGCAGGTGGATAATTACGTAAGTTTTGCAATGAAAAAAAAGTGATATCAAAATGTAAAAATAATTTTGTTATTGATGTTACTGTATTACATTACATTACATTTTGTCAAAGTAAGAGACATTATTCTTATATTATTATACCTCTTAGTCTCTCAGTCTCTCCCTGTGCTGAAATATGTAGAGCATCACAAAAACATTACATCAGTTCCATTATTCAAATAGTCAGTGTGGACATTATGCCCATTGGCAATGTTGTAGGCCACAGGAAGAGGATTTAATTTTAAAGATTCATATAAGCAATGATGTCCATGCTGTCTAAATCACAAGTTATTTTTCTGTACAACTGCTTCTTCATTGACTACACATAACACAGATCTAGTGAACTGCTGTAAAGAACCTCTGATGTTTAACATTTTAACTAAAATTGAGAAATACTACTGTATGCCCATAGATTAATCAAATAACAAATTTAATTTCTGATTTTAGTTGTGTCTAAGAAAAGTCTCTAATTTAGTTCTGCATTAAAGAAATATGTAGGCACCCTCTAGTGGACATATGTTATACTACCATTATGTTTGAATTGAATTGTACCACATGATACATTTTTAGCAACAAGTAGATTTCTAAATTAGATTAATTTAGATTAAATTAATTAGATTAATTCTAAGATGAAAGGTAAAAAGAAAAAACATGTTTTAGCTTTTGCGGCCTCTTCAGCTGTGTGGTAATACTTTTACATATTCACATTAATTCCATAATACTAGGATATGATCTCTATCTTATCAAACGTTAACAGAAAAACTTTTTTTTTTAAACATAAACAACAGAATTAAAAAAGCATCATCATTCAACCTATCTGAACTATAATCGCCCTACTCCCCACCTCACAACCTTCGCTCTTCTAATTCTGGTCTCCTAACTGTCCCCCAAGCCCATCTACATTGTATGGGTGACAGGGCCTTCTCCTGTTATGCCCCCAAGCTCTGGAACTCTCTGCCCAAGGATATCAGAGAGTCACCTTCTCTAAACTCCTTCAAATCCAGACTCAAAACCCTCGCCTTTACTTAACTGGTTCCATTCTTTACCCCTCTGCTTCTACTTTTCTTCCTCCATCCACAGTCTCCCCTGTGTATTGTAATTGTGTTTTATCTTGTGTATTCTTTTTATTTATTGTTGTTGTCATTCTGTAAAGCACTTTGAGAAGCCACCTTTAAATGCGCTATATAAAATAAAGTTTATTATTATTCACCATGACTATTAGCATTATGGAGACTGGCCAGTGAGAGGTCTGCAATTACCACAGACTTGCCACTAGAGGCTGCGAAATCAGACTCAAAAAGATGGTCACTTCCGTAGTCTCACCTATTGTCTGCACTAATTCAGAGTAATTGTTCTCGAAAAGGGAAATACTGGTGTTTAGCTCAGAGGGGCAGTAGTATCCCCTCTCCTATTCTTATAACATTCCTTTTGGGTTATGTTAGACATAGATTATAGATTATGTTTAGTCAGAGCTTTGGTTTTGTTTTTGATTGTTGTTATTAGTAGTAGCAGTAGTAGTGTGTAAAAACTTCTTAAAGTCAGGACCAACACTCACACTGTTAATTTAATATCACAGATTGGTATGTTTTATATGCAAAGTTCCTGAGACATGGTCTCAAGTCAGGAATCTTACACAATTGTTAATGCAATGGAATTATTTCTTTTAAAGGAAGTGTGCTTATATTGGGACTACAGTAGCTTCTCCTTTTTGAAATAACTAACAACTATTTATTTACAATTTAAATATTAGTCATTATTTAATCCGACACTGTGAAGAAACGGTATTCAGGTTAATAGTGTAAAAATGTTAAAATATAGCCTATAGGGACGAAAGATCTGATTGATTTTGTTTCTTGGATTGAATGTAGAAAACATATTACAATAATTTTTAGTCAACTTACAAAAAAAAAATTAACAGATGACAGGCATTTCCTAACATTACAGTGCTGCATACTGAATGTTATAACCTGAGATGTTACACAAGACCTGCTATAAGAATAATGTTAATTAGCTCCAATTTCAATAAATACCTTTTACAAAAAAGGCTTACCAGTGAAAGAGCTGGTGTGTCCTCACTAGTGTATCTGCTGTTATCATAACCAGAGGGAAACATCAGATCGACCTACCTTTGTCATCCATGTCCATGCTTTTGAGCAGGTCGTCGCGAATGGGATGGATGGCTTTTAAACACAACCGCTGGACATTGGAGGGAGTGTCGTCACCAGAGAGGGTGGTCAGATCTATACACGTCACTGCTCTAAGTAGCCATGCTGCCTATTAAATGCAATAAGAGCTAGGGTCAGCAGACCACATTTTGATTAAAACACTTATCTACAGTATACTGCCAATTACAGGACTGCTTGATTTAATAATTTTTTTTATTTGCAGTTTTACTGGGAACAACCAAAATTACATGACTGTGACAACTGCGGCAACAAAGAATAACATCAATATCACCACAAAAGGAAGAAGAATATGAGGACAGAAAAGAAAGAAAACGGGTAAGTTATAATTGCACTTCCTTGATTTCACTGATTAATACAGGAACGGAACCAATGTGTGCTGCTCATGAACAGAATAATGTTTTTGTGCCAAGTCCTCTTCAAGCTTGTGTGCAGACCACCCTGAAGAGTGCCTGCACGTGTGGCACAGATGTGAAGGAATAGCGTGGCTGGTTGTTGTGTACGACAGCCCTGTCGATGGGGAAGTCCAGGTGTGATGATCTGAGCGGGACTTTCTAGTCACAACGGAGCTCCACCTGTAACGAGTGATGGCAACCCTACCGCCTTGCACTGCACTCATCACCTTCTGCTTCCTCTCCTGCTGCTCTCCCTGCAGCCTTATCCTAACAGGATAACGTTCCAGCAGGAAAACCTGCTCATACAACTTCATATACCGTGTATGGGTGTACAGTGTGTGCTGGGGCCCTGGGTTCAATTCTGGCCCTGGGGGGCTATCTGCATGGAATCTGTATGTTTTCCACACGTCTGTGCGAGTTTCCTCCGAGCGCTCCAATTTCGTCCCACAGGCCAAAGTCATACTGGTAGGTTAACCAGCTTCTAGGAAAACTGGACCTAGTCTGAGTGCGTGTGTCTGTCCTGTGATAGACTGGCATCCTGTTCAGGAAGTAACCAGCCTTGCTCTCATTGCTTGATGGGATAGGCGCTGGCTCCCCCGCGACCCAAAATTGGATGAAGCTGTTAAGACAATGGATTGGTGGATTTATATATGGAATCCCTACTCACCACACTTGTGTCCCATTGTGGAATGAACTGTTTAAATGTCTCACATTTATGGCTCAGACTGCTGAAGCTGCACATGCTTGGTCACGCCCTATAAAACCTGTCTATGATGTACAGCTTGTATTGCTGCCTACAATGGCAATACACTTCTCTAGCCTGTGATTTTCACAATGAACCCTCTGCTGATCAACCCCTATTGATGACAAATGTTAATCAACATGATGAATTTAACTACAGTGTGTCAATGTGTTCTAGTTGTAAGTGGTATGTTTCATTGGATGATTAATAAATATTGCAATAAATGATTAAAATAAATGATTGAAACATGAAAGGAAGTCACGTTTCTCTGATTAAGTACTGTAGATTTTATTGACCAACACTACACGTGCGCCTGGAATAAAATAAATGTTAAACATGGAGGACAAGATGCAAAATATTTACTTTAAAGGTAAAACATAAGGAAAGTTTTCTAATAATAATTAATAATTGCTTACACTTATATAGCGCTTTTCTGGACACTCCACTCAAAGCGCTTTACAGGTAATGGGGACTCCCCTCCACCACCACCAATGTGCAGCATCCACCTGGATGATGCGACGGCAGCCATAGTGCGCCAGAACGCTCACCACACATCAGTTATCAGTGGGGAGGAGAGCAGAGTAATGTAGCCAATTCATAGATGGGGATTATTGGGAGGCCATGATTGGTAAGGGCCAATGGGAAATTTGGCCAGGACGCCTGGGTTACACCCCTACCCTTTTCGAGAAACGCCCTGGGATTTTTAATGACCACAGAGAGTCAGGACCTCGGTTTTACGTCTCATCCGAAGGACGGCGCCTGTTTACAGTATAGTGTCCCCGTCACTATACTGGGGCATTAGGACCCACACAGACGCAGGATGAGTGCCCCCTGCTGTCCCTACTAACACCTCTTCCAGCAGCAACCTTGGTTTTTCCCAGGAGGTCTCCCATCCAGGTACTGACCAGGCTCACACCTGCTGAGCTTCAGTGGGCTGCCAGATGTGAGTTGCAGGGTGATATGGCTGCTGGCTAAGCTTTATGTTAAGGTAAATACAGGTAAAATGGATAAATGCAAAACTGTGATAAAGACATAATCTGGATATTCACTATAAGAAATGATACACCTTTATGTAGAGTTCAGGTAATAAACCACAACATACCTGCCATCCTTTTTTCACGAGCTTCCAGCTCTGTATTTTTTGTGCCCGTCTCAGAACTGCAGGATGATTTACACGGACTCTAGACACCCATCCTAGGTCTGTGATGGGTAGAAAATTAAATCTTATTAATACACCGGTACTGATTTTGCATGACAGTGTTATTAAAAGCTTCGGGATGGTGTATACTGTAATTCAGGATCCTGCCAAAAACTTGCATCACTCCTGGTGCAGTGTTAACAATTTTCTAAGCATAATTCTAAAGCAAAGAGTTTCAAATTATATTGGGAAAGGAACAAGCTATTTTTATCACTGATACTAATTAAATTGCAATTTTCCATAATCATATCACATGATCTTTAGCAGCACCAGTCCTGTGACACATTAGGTAAAATAACCACAAACTTCTCAACCGCTTTTTACCGCACCACGTGTAGAAAACTAACCTACGTCGTTTAGCTGCTCACGAAAATAATATATTCTATACTGTGTCCTTTCGTATTAAGTGTTCTTTTAAATTTCTGAACCGTGTGTTTTTTCATCTGTGGAATACTCCGGTAATAAACGCCCGGTTTTCCATTAAACTGTAACTGCATACTGCACGGTGACCATGATTTATCAGTTAGGATATTGCACAAGGAAAATACTTCATATCTATATACCTAAAAAAATTGTGAAGTGATTACATTTCAAAATAAAAAGAATAACATAAAGATAAACATAAACATAAATAACATAAAATAAAAAGAATAAGAATCATCACAGGACAACAGCACTCTGTATTAAAGTCACTGTACTGTACCTATCCATGCGCGAAACACACATTTCATTGTCTTTTCTTAGTGGACTTAGTGGACATAAACCTTACCAAGCTCGATTCCAGGGTTTCTTGCAGACATGAATAAGAATGTGTGACAGGTCTTTAAAAAACACTAAAACTTCTCACAGTGATGAGCACTTTTTCCGTACTCCCAGCAGCAGCTCTGCCTGACAGTTCGTCACCAATTAGCCCGCCTCTCGGTTTCCTTGTTGCTCCGTCATTTCCCTCCCCGTCACCGCCCTACTCTGCGGACCAATCATCCCATTCAAAGTGAGCTGTTGGAAGATGTAGGAACAAGTGTGAATACAGCAGTATGCAGGCTTTTGTAAATCATTTTCATCGGATTTCGACTCCTGGATTTGCCGTCACCGCTGTTTCGCCTTTGACACAATTCTGCTGAAACGCGCAAGCAAAGGCTGTCACTGTCGTGTCACTCTCTAATTAATGAGATTAATATTTCTTGCTACAAACCTTTTCTACAAAACAAGCAAATCACTACTGTTTATATAACCCATATATCCCTTTCAAATCTTTATTATTTGATTCATCATCTCTCATGGAATTAAGAAGCCATTAAAACCTTAGATTCTAAGCACAGTAGGACATAAAATCAACTTGCTTCCTAAGGTGGTGTAAGCACATGGTTTGTAGAGGTATTCACCCACATCACCCACATAATGACCCATTTTATTGAATTACAAATTACTATTTTAAAGTGAATGTTTTTACTCAAAATGTGAAGGCTCAAGCTGAAGTCTTTTACCAATGAACCAAGTTAAATGTCAGTAATACATGCAAAAATAAACCAAAAATTAAAATATGCTGATTGCGGAAATATTCACCTATGAATCAAAACGAAGAAGCACCTTTGGCAGCAATTACAACTGCAAGTGTTGCTGAGTTTGTCTGTATCATCTTTGCATCTCGATTTGGGGATTTTTGCCTGTTCTTGGTAGAGTTGCTCAATCTCTGTCAAGTTAAAGTCAAAGTCAACTTTGTTGCCAAACCAACCCTTCATGTTGTTAGGATTTTTTTTTTTTTTGGTGTGCTCGAAATCACAGATAAAAAAGATATAGATACAAGAAGCAATAGAAAAAACACCAATAACATATACAAAATCTAACACAATACTATATTACAGTGAAGATCAGAAATCCACAAATTTACCAAAACATACTTTTATAACTATGTTGAGTTAAGAGTACCAACTAGCTTGAGAACTACCCTCAGAACATTTTGCATTCAGGCCAAAGAGCTCAATTTTTGCTTCATCAGACCAAACAATGTTTTTGCTACAAGAGCTCAAAGTCTACCTTGTGCCTTTTTTTGTAAATCCATGTGTGCTATTGACTTCTACCTACTCTCCCAGGGGCTAAAACAGTAAAGTACTGCAGATATTATTGCCCTTTGAGAGGCTGTCTGATCTCAGCCATGGAGCTCCATAGTTCTGACAGGGTGGTCACTGGGTTCTCAGTCACTTCTCTCACAAAGGTACAGTACTTCTTTCCCAGTAGCCCAGTTTGGGAAGATGACTTGCTCTAGTGAGAATCTGGGTGGTTCCTCAGGCTGTCCAGGTCAACTCATTAGAAACTATCAACACCCGACAGCAGATACAGTATGTATTTATACCTGTCCCCAGATTACAGTCTGCAACAGGACTGTGTCAATCCACAGGGTGTGTGTTAATCTGCATAGATTGTCAACACTGTAAACATGCGCAAAAGTGTATGGAATATTCTTTTAAACTGTCAAAAACTGTCAAAAAGGCTTTCGATTGTAATTGTTTAACTCAAATGACAACATCCTTATAACTGATTGTTAAATACTAAATTAGATAGGCATGATCACTTTAAAAACATTTCTTTACAATTTAGATTTAAATTTGATCTTGTTAACAGTAATGCTGTACGTGTAACATTTTCTAACTTTAATTATAATTTCAAAACATGAAATTTGAAATGAAAATCATTGTATTATTGTATATTTTGGGAAACTTTAGAAACTTGATATACTACTTATGATTAATTAACTTTCTTAGTAAATTATTATAGAAAGTCATGTAAATAATGATAATGAAATGGAGAAGACACATTTGTATTTACTATTAAATGGATTATGTCATCCAAAATTTAATTTCAGTTTAATTGGATTTAATCACTACCATACATCTATTTATACAGTATGTGAAAATACTTATATACTTATAATGTATAAATATGAGATAAAAAATACTCCAACACTAACACTAGCACAAGTATAATTATTTTGTATTATATGCATTTCACATGCATTTCCAACAACTTTAGTTAGTTATTGTCCCATTCTGATTGGATTCTGACTTTGATACTAGCTAAAAATTGGTCTTGATATTTGAAAGCCTAAATAGAAAACACACATGCATATAATAATTGATGTACAGTGCAAAATATCCCGGTGTTATTTTACTGTACATAACATTGTAGTTGTTACATTAATGAAACCTTTCATTTGAGGGATAATCTAACCCTATCCCTAGTGCAAGTCTAATACTAAACATAACGTAGCTGAACTACCAGCACAGATTTCAATCCATCATTAATGGATTTCACTATGAAATTTTATCATTTAAATACTGCTCTAGGAGAACTTACACCTAAAGCAAACAAGTCTTGCTTGTGCAAGAATAGGCATTTGTCATCAAAACCAACTGAAATATGTGCCCACAACATATACCGTAGTACTCTGAGTACTGAACTGAAACAGGAAAAATTTTCAGAACCTTATTTTACAATACTGTAAGTCATAAAACTGACCTGTCAGACATAATGTATTTATGACAAGCAGTCAGCCTAGGTAATCACTGAAGATGATCTAGCTGTCAGTCATTATCTTCCTGATCCTTGACAGTTGGACTCCTACAGTATATACAAACGGCTCCTAATCCATCAGGCATGTGAAGAACTGCAAGAAGAGAGTGTTCACTGTGCACCCAGTATAGCAGAGAACCAGAGAGCCAGCCTTTGACCAAGACATTTAAGACAGCCATCCGGAGACAACAAGCCACCGAAAAACTTTCCTTGTGCTGTATGTTCGAAACGAGTTCAGTGTTGCTCAATTGCCTGGCTCTGAAAATGAGATAGTGTATTTTTGGGGTTTGATACAATATTCTATCAATACAGAAAATTGTGAATGAATTTTCAGTTACAATAAAAACTGGGATGGAGTTAAATCTATACTGAAAAAAATATGTTGTTCAATGTACTGCAGGAGAGGATCTTAAATATCAAAAGCCGCATAAATGTAAGATTTTCTTAATGAACTTAAATCAAATATAGTTTGGTAGGTAGCCATGGTTAGATTAAAGGTACAGAATTACACTTAAATAAGTGTAATTAATTAGGGCAAAGTTAAACAAGGTAGCATTACTCACTTGAAAATTAGTGTAAAATTATCTCGTGGAAGAGACTCAGAGATTATTTGCATTCACAGAGCTAACACTGTTTTGCATTGTGTATGATCAGAGCTCACAAGTGACCAGAACCAATTTCTGGCAGGGGCTGATCGAGCTGCTACCACCACACTTGCACAAACACTCTAGCACAATAAAATTGATTTTCAGGCCAAATTAAACCATGAGACTTGTTTCTAATTGTTTTTACAATATGTTGTAGTTGTAACATTCATACAACCCTATTGGTAGAAAATAAGCATTAGAGATAAGATTTAAGATTTATTGTTCCCTGACGGAAAATCAATTGATTGGATATCAAAGGTAATAGTATGGCTGGTATTACTGAGACCTGAAAATAAAAAGTTAAGGATCATAATTATTTTCTCTTGTACAGTACATCAAGGGTGTGAAAGGATGTCACGAGGCTTACCAGGAGTAGAGATGTACCAGTTGTGTATGAATAGGCACACAAACAGTTAACATGTATTAAGAGCTTCTGTGCACTAGGTGGTGCTGTATTCCAGGTTTTTGTGAAAGCAACAGGTTGTTAAAGTACTTTCTCTGCAGAAATCCTTCTTCTAAAATTAGTGTATCATATATGTGTATCTTTATATGCATTTAATATTTACATGGAGGACAGATGTAAGTTATTTATAACCATTTCTCCTAAAGTCTATAATTTCTCAGAAAGTCTGACTTTTGAAATAAAGCATTAGTAAACCATAATTGAAGATTTGTGCCAATTCCATTTATTTTCCAAAACACAATTTCACCTCCAGAATCTTTAACACAGATCTTAATGATATGTGGGAACATTGATTTGTTCTTTTCTAGTTCATGCACATACTGTATACATTGATTGGAACTGTGGGCATAGTGTTGATCATCGTTGCCCTAATCAGCTGTTGGTTGGGGCTCTAGAGCACAACTGGCCAATGATCAGTGACACTTCTGTAAAAGTAGGTGCGTTGCAAGACAATTTGGTACAGATTGAGAGTGTTCTTACCCATAGCACTGATGCTTGGCATACAAAGCAAAATAAGCCACCATAATAAGGGTTGTGAGAACTGGTCTGAGCTGCAGGTCTACCCCCTGCTTTATGAACGACAAGACTGCAGTCACACTGTACTTCTTCAGAGATTTGTGGTTTATTAAGCACTGGAAGAAGGTGTATTATGTAGATCTGTATACCCCCCAAAAAAGCCCTTCCAGACCCACATTTATTTCTAATTTTGGCAGTTTTTGCCCATCTGTTCTGAATTTGGTATTTTGAATGAATCATTCCACTTTAATGAAAGCACCGAACAGGAGTAAAAGAAAGGCCAAAATCAAGTGAGAGTGCCCATTTGTTTTGCCAAATAATTGAAGTCACAGACTGCTCAAATGTGTGATGTCCTTGTAGCGTACCAAATTCAGTTAATAGGAGAGCGGCCAGAGTGTCAGCTGAGTGGCTCTACTCCAGGAAACCTGAAATCCTCTTGACAGCCCAGACAGCACTGCACCATCCTGGACACAGACTTAATGGGGAAAACATGATCCAATAGGAAGCAAGGATGTTGCCGTTCTTCCATACCCTGAAACTGTGTAAACACAGCATGACATAAACAGCATCTCCACCCATCATTAGGTAAAACATAACTGTTCTAGTTTTGGCCAATTTCTGTTCCTGTTTACAATCATTCTTGGTTATTACACTTGTTTTGCTTTTGTTTTGAACATGTGTCCATTTGTGTTTAATATTGGGTTTTTTAAAAGGGATTCATCAAACTGAGATGATCAAATTAATTTCTGAAATTCTGCAATACAGTTATACTGTAGGTGTTTTACTGTTGTTGTTTTAAAAATATCATCAGAGTATTAAAATTGGTCTAGTGGTTGAATACAATTTCTCTCAGTACTTTACAGCACTAAAGTATTTACTTTCTTTCACAAACTGCATTCTTGAACAAATCAAGGTGATTTATGAGATGAAGAATATCATAATTGATGGGAAAAAACAATTACTGTATATAAAATGAGCTTTATTGTAGTACAATACAATATATTTTTGTCAGATCTGTCCTTCAGTTCTTCATTAGCACAAATGGAAAAAGAAGATAGGTTTAACAGCAAATTAATATTCTAAAGATGCCAGTAAGCCATTGCCGCCCGGAAGTGTCAGGAGCTGGTGTGGGACATTTAGCATATGACAACTTCCTGTACCTTCTACCAGATAGTTTCCATGGGACAATGACCTGGTTTCTGTGGTATGTTTTCATTTAACCTGGATATTACACTTAACAATAATATCCTCTGAAGTTTTTATCTGTAGATACTTTAAATGACAAAATTTGCTAAGCTACAAAATGAAATGTTTAAATGAAATGGAAATTATTTTATATTGCTTTCATTCATGAATAATTTGTCTGAAAAGTCATTTCAATCTTTAATAGAACAACTATGTCTCATACACTGTTACTTAAACCATAATAATATTACAAACTTCATGTAAGAGGCAAATATACTGTATGAGTCATGTGTGCAGTGTATATGACATGCATATGACACGATAATAATTTAAAGGAAAATAAACTAATCTGAGATGAGATAGAGATTAGTTAAAATCTGTTTCTTGGCATATGTTCCTTTTATGTGTTTCATTCATTTATAAAACTACACAACTGTGGAGAATTAAATTGCTTGGCTTGTTTAATACTTCCAGCTTATTCAAGAAAACATATTTTTTGTTTGGACATTTTCTTTCAAAGAGCTTCTTATTCCATTCATTTCCTCTATGACTGTCTTTTAAACAAAGCACAGAATCTGTACTGCACCTAAACACTGCCAACTAAGCATGAAACATCTTAATAGTTTCAAATACCTTGAATGTGATTCATAATTCAGTCCTGCAGTTCATTCACAAAAAAGGAGGCTTCAAACATTCTGAGAAACAGAGACCAGCTGTGCAAACACAACGAGTTAAAAAGCATGTTGTAAACACTCCTCACAGCCTGCAATGTGGTGACTAATTTTGAGGACATGATTTTAAAGAATTATCATGCCATGAGGCATGTGTTTAAAAATATTCTGTGTTCCATTCAGTTGCATTTACATTAACTGGGGGAGATGTGGTACAGGCAGAAAAGAGTATAATTTATTAGTTTTTTTGTCATTGTCAAATTAGAGGAAAGAAAAATGGTTTTGTTTGTTTTTGTGCTCAATTTTCTTTTAGCTTTATGTTTATTTAGCTCTTCTAGTTCAGCTTTTGCAGTTGTTTCTGGAATAGCCAATTGGTTTTGTTTGGTTGAAACTTAACTGAAAATAATCTTTTGAGGTGTAACAGTGCTCAATCTTTGGCAGCAGAATGAAGTCCAAATAAAACATGCAAACGTCTTGGCTCAAGATCCACATTTGCCTAGACATGCAGAGGTAAAAATATATTGTTCCTGAAAGGACTAAAAGAAAAGAAGACAATCCAGTCTTCTTTGTGGAGCAGGGAGATACAGTATGTTTTTTTTAATGTGCGCACTTGCAATAGGTGTAGGTGCAAGCAGTTAACTTAAGCATGCTTCTATACTGTCTATGCTACTCTTGGAACCCATCTGCTATACTGTAAAGACAAAATTGGGACAATAACTTCAAAAAGAGGAAAAAAGCTCTGGAACAGGAAACTCATTGAAAAAAAATAGTAAAACCTACAAATTAAAGATTGACATTCAAATTGACATTCATGAAAGAGTGAGTACAGAGTACAACGTCTATAAGATGTTGTGTCTCAGCTCCAAAACCAACCATGTACAATTGCATTACTTTGTAATATATAAATGGCTTGTATAAACGCTTTGCAGCTGTTGATCAATGTCTGTCTATGTGTGCATGCTCCAGCTGGGAGATAGTGGAGCTGTTGTACTTTGTGTTTAAGGGAATGCTGTAGGTCTGCTTCTGCTCAGCTGGAATCAGGGTGGGCCTTGCAGTCCTACTAGCACTCACTGTTGCCATAACTCATATATAATTTCTCGGATATTTAAACCAAAGTGAAACAACTCTGCCATCCTAACAATATTATATGTTAGCTCTGTAATTATTTTTTTGCCTGATTGTTTTCCTTTTAGGGAGGCACACTGAAATGGTGGTTTGCGTTGCTGCCTCGTAGCTTTTGGGTTCAATACCAGCATCAGGCGTCTGTCTGTGTGGACTTTGCATGTTCTCCTTGTGTTTTTGCTGGGTGTTCTAGTTTCCTTCCAACTCCCAAAGCCTGCTGGTTAGGTTTGATTGGCAATAATTCTAAATTTTTTTTTCTCTATGACTGGGCAATGGACTGGCAAACCATCCAATATGAGAGTATTTTTGTGCTCTCAGTCCTACCTTGCTTCTTGCGTATAAAGTTTAAGCTGCAGCTTGATACAGTTTGTACCAGTAAGTACCATTGTACTTTTCTGACAATGGGTGGAAGTTTTTTTTCCTTTAATTTATTAAGTGATGTCCAATTTAAGCCAGTCATAAACATATTGTGGCATACCCTGGGGCAGTAACAGCACTGTCATACACTATTAAAATATTTTTTAATTTTTAAAAAAAAAATATTTTCACCCTGATGCACCTGTCATACAGCCCTTTATATTCCCCTACTAGTGTATACTGTACTATGCTGTGCCAGGTTTTAGTGCAGTAAGTTACAGAAGTGACATTAACTTCTTGAACTTGAATAAAGAATTCTAGCGCAGCAGAAGCCATGGTCTTTTGGCGCAGTGGAATCTGCCAGTCTAGAGAGTGACACTGTATGTAGCCCATATAGTATGTACTGGATATACAGGTAAATGTCATATAGTGACATACAATATTTTTAAGGATGACATTCTTGACTTTTATTATTTTCATAAAATTGTGATTTAAACACATTTCTGTTTGTTTTAAATGGTACAAATCAGTGTGTAACACGATCGAGACACATATTTGTTCAGACTCATAGCCTTATCTTGCCTTAGCCAGATTTCAGGAGCACTTTGTACAATATTCTCAGAAAAATGTCTCCTCGGTTCTGAGGAACTACTGTATGTTGTTGAGTGCAAAATCTGTCCTTTATGAATCCCATTGCATTCCTGACAATCTGCACTGGCAACGTTCTCAGCACGTTCGCAGGATAGCAAAATATGAGGCTGCACATACAGTATTGCTCTGTTTATTACACTTCAAGTCTTTTTACAGTATTCACATAAAGTGTGCAAATGACATTTTTTAACAGAAGTATAACTGATGGGGACAGTACTATGGTGAAGTGCTATTAGCATTGCTGCCTTGAAGCATTGAGCACCTATATTCACCTACAGTAGGTGTGAGTGTTTGTTTGTTTGTGTCCCTGTCTGCCCTGTGGTGAACTGGCGTCCTGTCCAGGGTGTACCCTGCCTTGTGCCTGTATCTTGCCTGGATAGGCTCCGCCCCCCCCATCCTGCATTGGATGAAGCAGTTAGAAATGATGAATGAATCTAATTAGTGGGTCAGCTAGATAAAACTCTGACCTTCTTTAAAGTAGTTTTGAAATTGTAAAATCGTATGTTACATTATTCACATTGCAAGAAAGTCCTGGTGTTGTGCTTTAGTGATCCCAGAAAGTCTCAGATTTCTAGGCTCTGGAGTTGAGCTCCAGAGAGCTCTGACACAAATTAAGTGCAGGAAGTCTCTCATACTGATGAGATCAGGCTCATCAACTGATGTCAGTTTGGGAAATTCCAGTCACAGTTGGCCCTGACTCAAACAGGCAATCCTGGATAATGTGGCTCCTGGAAAAGGTTTTTGAAATTCCCAGGAACTCTAAAAAATAATATTCTGTATGAATTTCACGTGCAATTATTGTTATATCCTTCACAAGGAACATGAAAATGATCAAAGGGCATTCCCTCTCTTCTTGTCTGACACTTTTAGTTTGTTCTTGTCCTTTTGCTTGAGGTCATTGTCCTGCTGAAAGGTGAATTTTCAACCCAGTTTAAAAAACTTGAGTGACTCTAGCAGGCTTTCCTATAGGATATCTACTGTATTCAGGTACTTGTACTTTGCACCATTTTCCCCTCAGTCCTGACACATATTCCCTGCCGATGGGAAGCCTCTCCATAACATGCTGCCACCATTACCCCTGAAAGTTGGTTTGAGCTAGACATAATGCATTTCAGCTAGACTATAAAGCTCAATTATTGTTATTAGCTCAATTAATATATTCTTCTACATGTCTGCAAAATATTTCATTTGAATTCCATTTGAATTTTGCAAACAAATGGCCATTATGGTTTATGCAGAAACCTCATTGCTACAGTATATGTTAAATGCATAGGTGACTCACTATGAGTTTTGGTTGTTCATGAAACCTTTCATGTTTGATTCAGTCGCGATTTCATTGCAGTTGCGGTTCCAAGACTGAGGTGGTTTGAGTTGTTGAGAACAAAATGGTGGTGAGGTAGCAACTTTTGGTTTTTGCAAGAATGTCAATGTATGATAGACTAATTGCGTGCTAGGTACAATGATATATCCTGTATTTCAAGTTAATTGGCCAGTTTTTAAACAAAATGACTTAGTGTTATGTGCTGTGTAACAGCTTTTCTGTCCTCATGTACTAGACTAATATGGAGTTGTAATGATTATTCATAGCTGACATTTACAAAGCAATTGATCCCAAAGACATTCAGAGAGTCCCATGTCGTTCACCACTGACGTGCAGCGTCCAGCCTGGGCTCTCTATCAGTCACAGAAGTGAGAAATTTCTTCAAATCCTCAATTAAGGGGGGACTTTAAGAAGGCCAGATTTTCATGCCTTGAGTGGAATTTAGTGAGGCTTCTCAGCTTAACACTCTTACCCTTAAAGACAGTGTCATGGGATTTGTATTAACTGGCTCAGGACTTTCAACTGAAGGACAGCACTTCATGCAGCCCAGAGTGTCCCCCATTGCCATACTGGGGCATTGGTTTGGAAATATGGATCCAGTGGTAATAGTGCCACTTAATGGTCTACCATCAGCATCTACAGAAGCACTCTTGCTTTCCAGTTCACACCTGGCTAAACTGTGCCTAGTTTCTGAAAGCAGATTAGAAACAATCCTTACAACCACTATGTTTCCACTTCCTGGAAGCCTAAAAGATCCTTACAATCTCAACAGGCTTTGACTACTTGGAAGGCTAATAACCCAATAAAAGGGTTCAGATACTGTTAATCTCCTCCCCAGGGTGTTTTCCAGGATACAACTCCAATGTACACGAGTACATACAAGTACATACAGTTTAGACCCCCCCCCAAATCCCATTCAAGAAAAAAAGTAAGTGTTTGAAAAAGGTTCATATCAATCCCCCGAAAAAAATCTCTTTACATACGATTGCACAAAAAACATTTTGAGAACTGGAGGAAACTGGACTAGATTAATTTTTTGCAAAACCACAGAGATGGACAAAATATGGATTTAGAAGACATAAAACATGTTTTCTACAGAAAAACAAGAAAATGGATGTGGGCAAATTAACATAAAAGATGTATCACTCAAAACTCCTTAATGTCATTTTTTAAATTAAAGAAACACAACCTGCAAAAGAGGAATGATTACACAGTAGTCCCATTAATATTTCAAAAGTCAGTAAGATCATTATTCTCAATTGTGCTGAACCCGTGCTTTTTGTTGGAGGATTCTTGAGCCTTCATGCTTTCATGAGGGGATTTTGAAAGTATGTCATCCTGATATCATCATTGTAGTTATGAGTACTTTTGTAGTGGGTTTACTGTTTTTGTGCACTATGACTGAATATCATTGGCAAGCACTGGCATGCTATTATTGTGTGAAGTTCAAAAACCTTTTAACCATTGATAGAGCATGTCTTTCAATATTTTGAAACACGCTACTCATACACTACTCAGTATACTGTACTGTATTTTCCTAATATTGTGCCTTTCTTATGGTTATTCCCAGGGTTCCCTACCACTGATGTGAGGGTTCAAAAAGTGTTTTTTTGTCTTTTTAAATTATCATCAGCTGAAGGCTATGAAGAAGAGACCAACTGGTCCATTTAAGGTCCATTTAAACCTTAGGTTGCTAAATTTAACACTTCTCCTAGGAAGAGAGCTATACAAGAAATAGAATACTTTGTGATTGGACTGGATACTGGACAGGACTGGAGTGGTCTGTTCCTATAATATAATGCTTGATTCCACACATTAGGGCTAGACTGTTTGATAGAAACAGGGTAATCTTTTGGCCTCTTAAATCCCTGGAGTTAGTAAGCTAATGTAATATCAAGGAGGGTAATTTTAATTAAAAACAAGAAACATACACATTTCCCTATTAGCAGAACAATGAGTACAGCTACTGTACAATAGGAAGGGTAGAAGATTAGGCAAGGGCCTAATTGTCCTGTGAAACCTTTTCTCAATTCAAATTTATGAAAATCCTACAAAGTACAAAATCTTCTTTCTACACCGAATAAACACTTCTAAAACTACTGCCATTAGGTTTTAGGAAAAACTATTATCTAGCATCTGAGTGAGAATATCTATCCAATACATCTATCTAACCACTTCTTCCAATTCAGAGTCACAGGGACTTGGAGACTATTTTGGCAATCAACAGGCACAGGCAGGGTACACCCTGGACAGGTCACTAGCCCATCACAGACTACATAAGCACATCTTATAGAAAACTTGCTTAAGAATAATGTGATCCATTTGGATCGAGATCTTGTTTCCAAGTGGGTTCTGGACAGTGGTGGCTAGGGATTACTCATAAATTGCTATAATGAAAACCAAAAATTCAAAGGGGATCTTCTGATATGCAGACAATATGAACTAATAAGTGCATTATGATAAAGAAAATTACTTCAAACTACTGTAATAAAAAAGTTGGCATGTATTCCTGTATGTATAAGCATAGGTAGTTCATAAATACAAGGACAAATGTGGGGTGTTATGCACATTACAAATACCATTAAAATATAAATGTAAAATTCAAATACATATATGTGAAAAACTGTCACTGCTCCTCAACTCCAGTGAACTCTTTTTAACTTGGTTAAAAAACTGTTTCTCATTTGTATACTCACAGGGCAGAGCTTTTACTCCTTTGAGGGGAACACAGACAGATTAGCAGATGTTTTTCAGTTTGGTTTAAAATCTGTGCTTGATGAAAATTAGATCACTCACTGCAGTGGTGAAGGGGAGTGGAAGAGCAAGCGAACTGAAACTGAAATTAGTCAGTGCGCTACTTAACCAAGCTCCAGGCTCCAAAATCCAGCGCGCCGCACAGCCCTGCAGCACGCGACTCCTGTGTGTCCGTGACTACGCCGTTAGTCATAACTGGCCCCCGGAGGCCATGGTTAGTGAGTGAGCTGAGTAAGAGGGTGACTCAGCGGTACGACTGTCACTGGGTAAACAGCGTGGATGTCAAGACGTTCTTCATCGCCACCCACCAGCTTCATTTCACTCCCACATGCGATTCGCCCACTGATTTCTCCTACTCCAGCCCACTGGCAGTGAGCAGCACTGGCACTGCCTGCCAGGATGTGGGAAAATCATGCACTGCGTTACCGATGCACAGCAGCCATGTGTGTAATATTAGTAGGAAAGGAAAAGCTGTACATTCTAAAATCAAGAGCACAATTTTCAAAAAAGTAATTCAAAAAGATGTATGAGGGAATTCAGTATATATACCCAATGCTTACTTCATCCCTTTGTCTTCAGAAGTGTGTTGGATAAATCTTTTTACTAAAAAACTTTATCTGATTTTAACAATATAGTGTGCTGTATTAATATCTAGTTATATCATTCAAAACTGCAGTGTCCAATCCAGATTTCTAGTTTATGATTTCAGTAAAGCAGATGTTGAAGGATGAATGAGACAAAGCCTATGAGCTTATGGGGCATAGAGTGGGACAGTAGGGAGATAGGGAATTGATGGAGTGAATATCAACAGTTTAAAAAAGATTTTGCTTGAAGCCCAGAAAAAATGTATTCTAAGGTTGAGTAAATTAAATGGTAAAGAGCAGTATCCAAAATAGTTAAACAAATCAATTAGAATAATAGGGAAAACACTTCATAAAATGATTAACACAGAATGGGATCCAGTTAAAGAAACAATGAATGGCAAGCAGAGCTACAAAGGTTATTAAATAGTCCAAGTGTGAGGTATGGTGTTTATTTAACAGAAGTTTGGGAGGAGGTCAAATTCTAATGTTGCACTTTCACTCCTCTATGTTTAAATACTCCAAGCTGCTCACCACTTGCTGCATAACAGCTGCACACTTCTTTTCACTAAGCGGTTTCGATGGAGTTAGACATCTCTTGCACTTGGCATTACTGAGACTGTAGTTTTATCATCTTCGGCTCCTACAAGCCAGGACTGGAGTCAGTTTCATACCTCTTCTTCAACAAGAAGCTCTTTAGCCTGGCATTCTACACAGAAGACAACCGGTTCTGCTCCTGCCATGCTATCGGCTTTCAATTCTTTCAATTTTCCTGATATTGTCTCTCTGAAACTTTGAACAACTGAGGCCACTTTGTCTTTTTTTCCCTCTCTCCTTCTCTGGTCTGTCCCTGCCCCCATTTATTTTCTCTGTAATTGTCCAAGTGTCCAAAACACTGTGCCTATGTCTTGAGTTTATACTGTTTTGTCTCTCCACTTTTCCTATCAGTGTCCCATCCTCTATTTCACTGTCCCCATGAGGTTCCCCACCCAGTTGCTGAGGCCCACAGATGTGTGCATACAGCATCAGTCTGCACTGGGTCCAGGCCTACTCATTCATAGCCCTTCCTGTCCCTGGTATCTGTGTCCTGGTTGCATCCCCAGGACGGTGTCCAACTTTCTCCTCCCAAAGCTACCACCCATGAATATAGGTGCTATTTCTAATTGGACTATGTCCTTATTTCATTAATTTCTAGCAAACTTCAGTAAGAGGTACCTCTCTAGCCATGCCTTCCTACTTCTGAATCACCACAATGTCTTCCACTGTCCACCAAAGTGTTCCAATCCCAAGCTAGACACTGCTTGTTCTAGTGGTGGCGTGTGTTAGCCGATTTGCATTCCCACCCACATCACAGGTGCTTCTCACTTCATTCTCTATCAGGGTCCCACCAAAATCTGAATCTACTCAATCAAGCAAACACAGGCTTGCATCTTATCGCACTTCTCATTCACTCTGCACTATGTGCATGTTCTCCATGGTTCCTACCATTTCATCAGTCAGGTAAGTTAAATTCTACAGAGCACCCACACATTTAAAAATCCCCCGGCTGCAGACCAGTCTGCGTGCATCTTTTCTAGCACTTCTCCCTCCACCCCTCCACCCATGAGGACAAGGTGGGGTCGCCTGTGTGATTGCTCCCTCGTAATCAGGGAGCCAATCATCACACTAATCGACTTCCAGATGAGGTACCACAAAAACAGTATGTTCCTAGACACCACTGGATCAATGCTCTGACATTGAGACACCTGTGGTAATGCACTCTCCTATTTACTTTTGGAAACTTGCCGTAGTGAGACCCTGAATCTCAGAAACACTGTCCTACTTTGGCTTCCTGATCAACAGCTGTAGTTCCATCCCAGCCTGGCAGTCCTACTGCAGCAGTGCACAGTACCCAGCTGCGCTGTAACATCGTAGAGTTCTTAGAACAGACAGCAACGATGGACAGAACTTGTAATAAAGTGCATGTGGATTTGTGGGATAAAATACTTTGAAATTTGAATAAAATCGAGATGATCAGGCAAAAACCTGGTAGACAATACAATAATTAATATAGACGAGTGCAGAATATTACATTCAGGTAGCAAAACGGACAAAATTGGCAGATTAAAGATATAAACTGACTTTGATGGAGATAGTGTTGGACAGACGTCTAGACAATGTGGAGACATTAGAAAAGGGTACACAAAATATTAGGAAGATACAATGCTAAAACAAACATATCATGTTCACAGAAGAACTTTTAAGAAGCCCAAATCATAATTGCTTGCATAAAAACCAGTTGCCCTGTGATGCAACTGAAGCTTAAAGAAATATACAGTAAAAACATTTCCTTTCCTTAACCAGTGCAGAATGATTTTGACACAGCTGTTTAGCTTCTAAAGATTCTTTTTCTTATTGTGTTTCATTCTGACCATTAAAGATTGTTTTTCAAATCTAGAACTGTGTCATCCAAAGCATGTTTATCAAAGGGAAAAATAACAATTAATAGTATTGTATTCAGAAGTGCTATGAGCCTAAACCTGATAGATACGGTGAAACCTCTTGGCACAAAGAGCAACACAATGCTCCTGTATTGTGCAGCGGCACTTTGCAGTACAAACTCGCACTTACTCATGAACTTTAATAAGTAGCATGTGTTCTGCAGTGGATCTGTATTTGGTTTATGCTAACCTTTAATTAGGAGCTGTTGGATTGGTGTACACCAGACATTGGGATGTTATTAGTGCGAACTGAATGCTATGTGTGTTAGCCCATAACAGATCAAAACAAACCTAGTGTGCTCTGACAGGACTGAACCCCGCTGAGACTTCATGCAGGATATGGACTTCACTTGCAAAAGAAAATTGTAATCCACAAGCTCTTACCAGATGTTGTAGTCAGATGCTGAGCTTCATTATAGTAGGTACATACTATACGTAGGTGGTCACCTGTAGCATGCACTAAGTGTATCTTTTTTATTTTTTTTTATCTTTATTTTCTTTTGCTCATTGTGTTCAGTAATGTCCATTCTACTAGTAGATTTAGACAAATCACACATTTAAATCCATTCACATTGGGCTGATGTCCTTAGGATTTAGTCTGGTCTCGATATGTTGGAGCTCATCAGTTTATTTATTAAAATTAAAGGCAAACCTAAAGACCTAGGGTGTTACAGTGTAGTGGTCCTTTCTGGCATCAGTTGAGTTGCAGATGGCACATTAGGTCAGTCAGTGGATCGGAGTACAGCCAGACCTGGTGACCAGGGACTGGGGAAAAGATGCACCAAAGCTTCTCTGCTTAGGCTTGGTAGTGAGAAGGGAGACCAACCCTTATAGTAATAGAAATTACTAAGAAATAATTGTACAATTTAGATCAACCAATTAAATATTGAATACTGTACATGCCTTTGGAAGGTGAGAAGAATTTAGAGCTTTCAGTGAAAACCCATGGAAAAATATAGATTCCACACTGGAAGACAACAAAAGACAACAAAAACTTGCTTATTAATCCTGCACGTAGATCATGTTGAAACATTTATGCGGTGAAATGTCTGCTGCAAAACCTGTATTTATATGCTTGTACATCCAATTACATTATTTATTACGGAAACTAGTGAGCAGGAAGGGCCGCATCACATGGCAATTTGTAGGAACTTGAATGCGAGTTGTGTCAACATGGCTTCAACTTTCACAATTAATCATTGGAAATTTGTATTTTTTTTCCTATAACCTCAATTAATTTATTTTGTTACTGAGACTTAATAACCAACCTGAGAAATTGGGACTGCAGTTCCCCTTTAAATCACACGTCTTCTCCACTTTAGTTAAGATTTGACTAAACTACTAAAGCATCTTTGTGCCTAGTCTTCAAGGCTCCTTTTCAGTAAAGATGGCAGTGCCTGACCCATCTTAATTTATGTTACCTTTATTCTCTACACAGTACCACAGGGAAGTTATTGTAATAGCACTTTTGATTTTAGCAAACATTTGCAACATATTTTCAGACATTTTCTTATTCTTATTGTTCTCTAGAGGTACACAATTTGAAATGTTATTTCTTTTTGACTTGGGGGTGTTTCTTTACTTCCACCTGCAAATAAGAAAGGGAAAATATAAGAAACAAAGCAACACAGAATGATGTGAACGAACTTGTTATGAGCAACTACAAATCTGCAATGGTGTCTGATCTCTGATGAGGCTTATCGCTTTCCTCTAGTGACTCTTCCTAAGCTTTACCCTAATGTTTCTAAGCAGTTTACTTCCCTTGCATGATCCCTGAATTAGGTTTTAATAAACCTCACTAAGTATATATAACCTAGTATACAATGCTACCATCCACAGGAAAACAGAAGTTATACATATAGTAAACCCAATTAAGTAGGAAAATGTAGGTGATCCCAATGATCCTTTTAAATTATTGTATGGTATTCAAAACTGTATTATTCATTTTGCAGCACTAAATGGTGATCAAATGGATTTGACATCACAATCCAGAAGAGGAAATATTTTCTTGGTTGTCATTTGGGATGACAAAAAAGATGCATCTTAGACATCAGGGATGTCATCAGTCATGGAGGGGTGAAAAATGACTGCCACCAGCCTTTGTCAATGTCTGAGAATGAAATACAGCATCTCAGCAAGACAGGAAGATAGCAGGTTTATCAAAAAAACAGAGAAATGTCTGTGAAAGATTTAACTCCGTCCTTGAGAACTGAAAACAGCCTCATTGTGTCCCTAGACAATTAAATAAGGCTGTACAGAACTTATAATGCTGGTCGGCTTTTTGGAAAGAATCCTCACATCAATCCTAAAAACAGGAGGAAGCATTTATCTTTGTGAAATAACACAAGGACAAGCTATATTTTCCCATTTTTTACACTGTAAAATGCTCTGTGGTTTGACATAAGGATGCATATTGTCAGAGGATCAGACAGTAAAATGTATGACTGTAGGTGGCAAGCAATTCCCCACCGGCCTGGGAGCAGCCCTGTAGAGTAAGGAACAAAGAGTAGCAAGGTGGGCAAAACTTGTCAGGAAGTATATTTCATCCTTTTCATCAAGTGCTAAAGTGAACTCCTCTGCCATCGAATACAGTTTGCTTGAATTGCCAAATGTGCATACGCTACTTTCAAAACACAGCGGTTTCTCTTCTCTTATGTGCAGGGATGCAGCTACAATTTCAATGTGACAGATGTATACAGTGGAACTGAAATAGAATTGAATAAAGAACTACTGTGAACTATGTCATTGATCACCTTACTCGTAAACTTTAAGACCACTAATATACCTCCTCACTTCATTTTTGCAAGTAATGAATATAATTAATCCAAGACGTATTTTGCACAGTTTGCGCATTTTGAAATGTATCAATAAAACTTACGAATGTCATGATGATTAAAACCACTGATTGTAATTCTAGTCTACAATAGACTGCATAAGAGTCTGCACAATAATCCCACATAAGACTGAACTTTGAAGATCCCTCCTAAATACGTTGCGCATTCCATAAAAATAGAGATTACTGGGAAATTCTGGTTAACAGGAAACAAAAGCATTACAAATACAATAACAAAAATTCAATTTTCCCTTTGCCAAGTTTATAAAGAACCTGACAAAATGCACCATTATAAACATTATGGATGTGGACTATATACTACTAAAACAAATTGTATTATTAATAGAAATTTAATGTAATTCTCTGCTTACTGACATTTTCATTTTTTTTTTCATTTTCATTTTTGAAAACCATTTTTGTTTTTGTTTTTATACCGTTTCTTATATTAGGAGATTGATATTGTACCACTCGAAAAACTGTTAACTATAAAAACTATCAAGTTGAACCTAAACTATAACTGAAACTTATTTACTTTGCTGATCTAAATCAGTGGCAGACGTGGTTTCAATAAGACATTACTGGAAATTGTAACCCTAATCCATTGTGCACATTTTTCATCATCAGCTATTTAACGTGTTGTTAAAATACAGTTTCACAAAAACCTCTAAGTACCCAAACTATAGTACAGTGTACATAGAGATCCAGCTATTCAACAGGTGCTTGGGATACTGTGGGAAATTGCAGAGCTCGTACTGAAAAGAAATGCATAATACCGCCAGCTTTTTTGAAAAATGGTAAAATACCTTGAACAACTGCCAAGTGATGCACCACTGATTTCAAAGCTTTAAATTCAATACAGCTAGGGTTAGGGTTAGAGAGTGAGACAAAATGGTCCTTTAGAAACATTATAAACTCTATGTGAATAAGGACATAATAAGAATTCAAATTTCATGGTATTTTTCTACATTTAAATTTTTTAAGCTTTTTAGTGATTATTGTACGAGGCTTTGTGCCTTAAAAGTGTAAAATGAAAACTAACAACATGAGCCCACTCTACATCTAAAACTCTTTAAATTTGTCCCTCTGAAGTATAATGGCAGACCTTGTTTCAATCAAATTTTGCTGTATCTTCTATCCCTAACCCTTGCTGCAGCATTTTTCAATGCCATCTTATCAATCACTATTTTTTACATTGTTAAAATACAGTTTCAAAAGAGAACATTTTGAAACTCCAGGTGGTAAAAGTATTAATTCAGCATTTACAAAGCACCGTAAACAACATTAATATACTATTTTCAGGATACTTTCAACAAATTATTCTCTAACTCCAATGCCGTTGTATACACTGGTACTGATGCACCACTGATTTGAAAGCTTTAAAATGTATGCAGCTAGGGTTAGGGTTAGAGAGTGAGACAAAATGCTGCTTTAAAAACATTATATATGTGAATTAGGACCTACTAAGAATACAGATTTCATGGTATTTTTCTACATTTTGACATTTTAATTTTTTAAGCTTTTTAGTGTTTATTGTATTAGGCGGGAGACGATGTGCCTCTCTAAAAAGTGCAAAATAAAAATTAACAACATGAGCCCATTCTACATCTAAAACTCCTTAAATTTGTCCCTCTGAAGCACAATGGTGGACTTGTTTCAATCAAATTCTGTTGTATCTTCTAACCCTAAACCTCTTTGCAGCATTTCTCAATGCCATCTATAAATATTCTTTACGTTTTTAAAATCAAGTTTCAAAAGAGATCACTTTAAAACTCAAGGTAGTAAAACTGTTAATTCAGCATTTAAAAAAGCTCTGAAAACAACATTAATTTTCCGTCTTAAGGGTACATTCAACAAATTATTCTCTAACTCCCATGCAGTTCTATACACTGTTACTGATGCACTACTGATTTGAAAGCTTTAAAATGTATGCATCTAGGGTTAGGGTTAGAGAGTGAGACAAAATGGTCCTTTAGAAACGTTATGGATGTGAATTAGGACCTACTAAGGATACAGATTTCATGATATTCTTCTGCATTTTGACATTTTAATTTTGTATGCTTTTAAGTGTTTATTGTATTAGGCGAGAGACAATGTGCCTCTCTAAAAAGTGTAAAATGAAAATTAATAACATGAGCCCATTCTACATCTAAAACTCATTAACTTTGTCCCTCTGAAGCACAACGACGGACTTGGTTTCATTCACATTTTGCTGGGTTTTCTAACTCTAACTCTTTCTGCATCATTTTTCGAAGTTCACTATTTATTCTTAGTCAGTGAATGAAACGTTCTTAAAAACCCATCTTATATCCTTAGAACCTGAAGTTTTGGTGATGTGAGCAGATGTTGTCTGTTTCTGGACTTCCTCATTACTTGAACTCCCTCTTCATAATTAATGTGACTCCTGAAGTGTTAAGGATAGTCAGGTTTTTGGCCATATGAAAATAGTTAAAAACGGATTTGTTCCACTTTATACAGTAGATACATGTTACAGTATCTATAATGGGAGAGTAACAGTAAATTCTCAGGTTCCATATTAACCCAATACCAATTTCTAATGTTTCTGTTTGCATTATGAGAACAATAATAGACAGGCACCTTATACACTGTATTTTAATGAGAACCAGCAGTTTGTGAGTATTAGATGAGGAGGAATGAACACAAGTTTGAGGAAATCATTATAAACTCACCAACAAATATCTATAGTACAACAATAGTTATTTGTAAAGGAACAAGTAATAGGTTTATTCCATGCTGAAAAAAAGAAGAAAGAGAACACAACGTTTCGGCCGTGGAGCCTTCTTCAGGTGTGAGAGAGACAGGGCAGTAGGCAAAGGTAAAGTAGCGGGAGAACAAAGGTTGGGAGGGAGGAGGAGTGAGAGGCGGGAGCAGGGGACAGAAAGAGAGGCCAATCAAGAGGTGTGAAGTCAGAATGGGTGCAGAGAGGTGTGAAATGAAACTTCCAATGAATGGAGAAAATTTAAAAGAACAGTAATCTGTCGTTAAGGGAAGGGAGAATGTGTGATCCTAACTGCAGAATAATTTTAGTTTCAGTGGTCTTTCTGATGTATGAGTTCGGAAAACCGTCTTTGAGAACACAGACGGAGAGATTAGTGTGGTCGTGGCCGTCAGAGGTGAAATGAGAAACAATGGGCTTGGAGAGATCTTTAATCTTCACAGCCCTGACGTGTTCTCTGAAGCGGTCTCCGAGTCTCCTTCCTGTTTCTCCAATGTAGATGGCTGGGCATTTACTGCAAGAGATACAGTAAATAAGGTTGCTGGAGGTACAAGATGCTGTCTGGGTGATCCGGAATTGTCCTGAGGGGCCTTGAATGAGTGTGGTGGTGGCTGTGTACTTGCAGGTGATACAGCGAGCTCTGTTGCAAGGGAAAGTGCCTGGTGTGGATGGTTGTTGAGGGCGGTCAAGGGAGCTGTGAACAAGGAGGTTACGCAGATTAGGTGGTCGGCGATATGAGATGATAGGGCGATCAGAAAAGAGGGCCCCAATGGAGGGATCATCCTGTAGGATGGAAAAATTCTGGTTAATGGTCCTGGGGATAGGAAGTGTGTTAGGGTGGTAAGGAAGCACCAAGGGAATGCGGTTGTTACGGCGGGAGTTCCTGATCGGGTTGATGGTCCGGGGGGTGTTTTTGGCTCGGGCAAGGGCCCTGTCAATCATATAGTTAATAATATAGTTATTTGTGTCTACTTCAGCAGTTGGGACACTGGACAACACAGCACAGATATGACATCTGTTATACATTTGCGTAATTTCAGTCACAACACACTTGATTATGAAGATTCCAAAACGCAATTTTCCAAAAAATAGTCTGAACATTCTAATAACATAACCCATTATTTTAAGTGGGTAACTGAAAGAAAAGTGCAAATATCATCTTCAGTGTCTGTTAAAGCCAACACAAGTCTTATGAAGCAGAGCATTGTCTGTGAGTGACATCAGAAGTGTCTCTTCAAGAACACAATTAGGACTTTTCAAAGATGACAAAATTGACCATTTTTGTTAGGTTATTTTTATTACCACTTATTACCTTTTTTTACCTCTCATTTGTATTTCCCACAAATACTGTATGTCATTTGTCTTCAATTATATCAGTGGGATCTGAAAGGGTGTGATATAGACACGCTTTTCATAAATCAGAGAAATTGTAAGAGCTCTATTTTAATACTGATATTTTTAAGGAAACAGATATTTTTAAGGAAACAGTGGAATTATGCTTAGAATTAAGTCTGTGCTCCAAGGTCTGCTATTCAGTACCTCACGTGGGAAGTGCTCTTGAACCCATCAAAGCCATTGTCTTATTTGGTCTCTTCTAAGGACGTGCAGAAATGTGACTTCCTGACAAAAAATAGGAGATGAAGGTTAAATATTTACTTAATTGTTTGGGAAATGACTCCTTGTGTATCCTATTTTTGCAACGGTTGAGGTACACAGCTTCCACTTATCAAGACATGTCAGCACGGTATCTGCTCATTGTTACTGTCAATATTTTTGTTTCTCCATGTGAATAGTGTTGTTTTACTAGGTTTTTGCCAGTCTGACTAAATCCCACATTTCAAAATTATCTCATCAAATGCCTCAAGTCAAAACAAATGACTGCCATTTGTTATCCTCAGTGAGCTGTATGGAGTGAAAGATTTCAAGTTCATGATTTTCCAGTTTCTTATGTAATGTCGTTTATTCCATCTGCTTCTTTCTGCTATTAAATTTTCCACTTGTTTTATGGCCTGTTTGTATTCATTGCAATCCTGCTATGTCTGTTTAATAATGTTGTTTGAAATTCATTTAATTAATGGGCAACAGTTTGTATATTCTTTATCAAACATGGGATATTTCACAAACTAATGCATAAGTAATGTTTTTTTTATTCTAAACCCAATAAATGTCTTTGTATTGATACTTTTGTAAAAATTACAGTATATAGAGCCCTGTTGTTTTGTTACATGCACAAAATAGTCAACTAAATGTTTAGTTTTACTCTAATAGATCCCATCTGTGCCCCTGGTGCTAAAATCAGCATTTTAACAACTTTAAGCCATTACAGATTTGTGTCTGTGTCTTTTCCATCTTTATTTAAAGCATTTCTATCAACGGCTAACAAGGACTGAGGACCTTGTTTCACAACTGCATCTATTCCAAGCAATGTTGCTCCTCAAAATATTTCACGACGTTGATTATGAGGATTAAAAAAACAAACAAACAGAAATGCCACACTAGTGGGCTTCAGAATACTGTGATGCCAAATCACTTTCTCACTACCATATCTTCACAATACCTGTTTTATCTTTATTTTTTAATTTATAGAAAACAATTTCAAATGAAACCACAACAAAGGCAGGGAGAGATGATACATAATATTGTGGGAGGTGAGCAAATAATAAATTAACAGGAATATCAAACCTTTCTGCACCCTACTGTATGTAAAACCATTACTTTCTCTTTGCAACTTCATTTTTAAGTATTTATCGTGTTCTTTATTCCTAATTCCTGTTAACAGGATCTTCTTCACAATACACTTTTAGCTGCACAGTATTTAAATTATATTTAATCATTTTAATGTTTTGTGCATGTGTTTTAAGGCTTAAGCAGAGGTATTTTTGTGGTATACCGTACTGTATGCATTTACAAAAACACATTATATTGTATTATCTCTTTTTTTTAATTGTAGTAAATGGAAGTGTGGTGGTTGGCATTGCTGTTACGTGTTGCTGGGGCCCTGGGTTCAATTCCAAACCTGGACTGATATCTGTGTGCAGTTTGTATTTGTTTCCCAGTGTTCGTGTGGGTTTTCTCTGGGTGCTCTGGTTTCTTCCCACAGTCTAAAGACATGCTGGAAGGTTAATTGGCTTCTAGGAAAACTGGCCCTGGTATGATTGTGTGCATGTTTCCGTCTGCATGTGCTCTGCAATGACCTGGCATCACAACAGAGTATATCTTGCCTTGAGCCTGTTGATTGCTGGAATAGTCTCCAGCTTTATTTTTTCCTGTTTTGCAGAATTTACGCAAATAGTGAATTATTTTCTTTTCTAAAGGATGTATTTTGTAGATATCAGTGCCCTACAATAAATTAAACACAGCGTGATAAAATATTAAAATATGAGTTTAACTATTCTTTAACTTCCTTACTTTTTACCAAACAATATTCTAAACTTCTTTCTAATCTACTGTAAGTGATTTTGATTCAGATAAAGCATGGTCATGCTTTTTAAGTAGTCAGCTAAGATGTCTTCAGCATGATATAATACTTTTTTTCAAGACCTCAGAGGCTCACCCACCACAGTGACTGGATTGAAGCTGTAAAATATTCTAGCGATTGTCATGCTGCATATTTCTGTATTGCACACGCTTAAACATAGCTTTCAAGCCATGTTTGCTTCTGGCAACTGCCAGCAGATTTTTCAGTCCAATATTACAGACCTTTTTTTGAAACATTAGAAAACACAATAGGGATAAGTGCCCCAGCCCTTTTGGAAATGAAGACATGTGAGCCAGACATTGAAATATTTGGTGCTCTTTCTTTCTAGTTACCCAGTGGGCTTCACTTCCTTTCCGATGAAACATACAGGAAAAGTCTCATCAGTGATTTGGACACACACACTAGGACACACTGCACAAAATAGTTTCAGAGCCTGGACTTTATATAGAGGATGTGGAGCATCCTGTTATTACCAAAACAGATGAACAAATTAAGATATGTCAGTTACTGCTTACATAGGCCTTTGCTTTTTAAATTCAATTTGATTTCTTTAAAGGAGTAGTGATTGTTTTTTGGTAGGGAGAAATGCAAGTTTTGTTGCCATTATTTTCATAGAGAGCTCTATATAAAATAAAGATTGATTTTAAGTCAATAAGTTCAATTAGCTCATTAAAAACTCAGGTGCAAAGAAAGTCAGAAAACATCTGCCCCCCACCCTCCAGCGCTGCAGGTCCGCTCTCCTGCGTTAGGGCCTGAACAGGAGCAAAGGTCAGGACTGTTGGTAAGATTAAGGCCAGGGCTGGAGCTAAAGCTTGAATTGTAGGTAAGAGTAGGGTTAGGCATGAAAATATGGTTAGGGCTGGAGCTAAGGCCATGAACACAGTTAGGGTCCAAGCAAACATTAGGATTAGAGTAAGAGTTAAGTTACAGTAGACTGATGCTGAGGCCTCCAATGCAAGCTTGTGTTAAGGCATCTATTCTGGTTTATGCATGAATCCTATTTTGCCATATTGTAATGCAGTGCCACTAACACCACTCAAATCTAGTAACATTTCTTCTTGATGGTCAGTCCATCTCCATGAATCTGGTGCTGCCAGAAAGTCACTGGGGGGAGAACAATGCTTCTCCCACATAGGACTTGGAACTGAAACAGTATAAATGGTGTAAGGAATGCAGTTAACCACTTTTACCTTCAGGGTGAAATTGACTTTCTAGTGTCCTTTGCTTGAATCCAGAGTAGAAACATACTCACTGCTACCTAGCCTACAGTACCTAGCAGTGTGTCTGCTATTTAACAGAAACTCAATGATCTGAATCTGATTAGCGGTGCCCCATCCATTAACTGCTGTGACAGTAACCAAGCGTTTCCTACAGTTACTAATCAGTTTCTCACACATGGCTTCGAGGATGTTTAGCTCACTTTTCCTTACAAAACTGCTTCAACTGCTGCAGATTTGTTGGCTGTCTTGCATGAACAGCCCAGTTCAGGTCTTGCCACAACATTTTCTGAGGGTTGAGACCTGGACTAGGACTTGGCCCAAAACACAAACTTTCGTCCTTTTATTCCATTCTTTGTTAGATTTGTTAGGAATGCCTAAAGTCATTGTCTTGCTGGAAAACCCTTTTTTTGGCTCAACTCATGGACAGAGGGGCCCAACGTTGTCTTCCAAAACATTTTAGTATGACTCTGAATTCATACTTACATCAATGAAGGCAAGTCATCTAGGTCAATGGGCAGAAAAGCAGTCCCAGACTATGACACTCCCTCCACCATGCTTGATAGTGGGGATAAGGTTATTTAGTGGTAGGTTTTTGCCAAACATGGCATTTTTGTTGTGGCCAAAAAGATCAATTTTAGACTCAAGCATCCAGAGAACATTCTTGCAAAAATCTACAGAATCATCCAGAAGGTCGTTTGCAAACAAGATCAGCAGCGATGTTCTTTTTTGAGAGCAAAGGTTTTCTCCTGGCTATCCTACCATGACTACATTCTTGGGCTTCCTTTGGACATCCTGTATGATTTGTTCTGTTGCTCTGTGGGATAATTTTGAAAAATGTCTACATCTACTGTAGTCACCATGGTTAGATTTCTCCATTTGTAAGCTATTTGTCTTACAGTAGACTAATGAATTCCAGACTGATGAGCACTTAAAACTCTCTTTCTGATGTTGTCTAAGACCTCTTTAGATCATGACATGGTGTATTACACAAATCTGTACGGGTAAGACCATTATTGACTAGGTTTCTTAGGTCACAAATCTTATGATGAGATACTTTTTGGAACTAAAACCACAGGATTTTTCGACCTTGAAAAGGGTTCAATGAAGCGGCTGTTTTTGTTGCATTTATTTATTTTGTACATGAACCTGGGGGTGAAATTCCAGGCTTGCAGTTTGACCCAGATGTAAAACATATTGTAAAAGCCTCATTCTTCTACTTCAGAACTATTGTTCACAGTCTCCTTTTCTCAAAGGTCTTCAAAGTACTGTACTTTTAGACTCTCTTTTATGTTTTCTCACCTAAGCAATAGAAAGTTGCATATTGTTAATTATTATGTATTGTGTACCTGTTTAGTGGCATTTTTAAAGCAATGCTTTTGATTAAAAATGTCATCGTCAAGAAACTTGCATAACTGCTTAACTGATTGAACATTTTATAGTCCATGAACATACAATTGACACTTCCTCTTGACCAGAGAAGACATACCAATTTTTTTTTCTTCCTGAATATTTTTTGTAGATCATCCATAGAAATATTTATTAATGTTTTACATTAAGTACAAAATGTCTATTTCTAAAGGAGTATGAAGAACAGCTATTTTTTCCCAAATTTGAAGGGAGTACCGGATTTGACTATTTGTGGTGCTCTTTGAAGTGCCTGTGCCTGGAAAAGAGAGTGAGACCACCTTTAACTAGGGAAGTATTCATTTTCCATGCAGGCTTTACCCCCGGCTGTTTTGGTCAATCGTGAAGAATTAGTGCATAGCTTTATGATGTGTGCTAGTACTAAGGACAGAGTTTGAAAGAAGCCGGCATGACAAGTGACCAGCTGTCATGCTGTGGAGACTGTGATTGCTTTGATGAGGCCCAACCCCTACACAGAGATTTGGACAGGGTGAGAGGTCAGAAGCATTGAGGTGGGTCACTTTTCCCTTCTGGGGTGGCATGTTAATCAATATACCAGGAACAGAAAGAGGAAAAAAAATAAAGAAAAGGTGGAATGTAAGTTATTGTGGCTTCTCTTGGTACTTATAATCATATCCAATTAAAAATGAACTGTTCAATTTTTAATGCATAACTTACTTTCATTCTTTCTTAATCCCATCATGTCGTAGGAAAAAAAGTTTACTGTTAGCTACCTGTGGAGTTTTGAGACCTGTCACACTGCAGTACAGCCCATGACTAGAGATTGCTATTGTCCTCCCCAGGAATCGCCCCTGGAGGAGTCATTCAACTGTGTGGTATTGTGGTTTCTTACAAAGCTCCTGTTGCTGCTGCCCTAGAATTTGCAAAAAAAAAAAAAACAGAAATGATCTTCACACTGCAAAATTATGAATTAGAAAATAACATTGTGTGAATGACATTCATCCTAACAAATAAATGATTAGGCGTTCTTCAAGAAACAGATGGCCAAGGTCCTTGGACACATTTACCCCTTTTCTAACTGTTTTATGCATGTCAGGGTCACAGCAGAGCTGGTAATCGAAATCTGGTAATGGTTGTAAGATGGTAATGGCAATCGGTAATTAACAATCTCAAGGCACCCAGAACAGGGTGCCAATCCACCATCATCAGGCACACACAGACACAAGCACACCATGGCCAACCTTCCCAACAGCCAATTACTCTACTAGCATGTCTTTGGATTGTGTGAGGAAACTGGAGCACCCAGAGGAAACCCACATGAACACAGGGAAAACATACAAACTCCACACAGACAGCACCACGGGTCCAGGATTGAACCTGGAGCCCCACCAGAGCAAGACAGCAATACTAACCACTGCGCCAGCGTTCGTCCCAACCTTGCATCCATTAGCCAAATTAAAAAGAAATAAGTTAAGAGGCAATCTTAATTGCATGTTCAACACTTTGTGAAATCACATGGACCATTACTATTGTACACACACACAGGGGCCCTTCATCTAATTGTTGAAGGGCCCCTGTGATAACTCACACAATTAGTAACACTAATTATGTGACTCATCATAGTCATTCCAAGCACCTGAACTAATATAGGATCGCTATAGCAAAGGGGAGAACACTTAAGGAGTCATCCTATTTTGTTTTTTTACTTTTCCATACACTGTTTCCTGACATTTGATTCCTTTTACCAAAAAAATAATTTCATTTTAGAAAATGGAACTCTTTAAACATGGAATCTGTACAATACAACGGGACGTTGTTGAAAGGGGGTGAATACTTTTTTAAAGACACAACTCTTTTTCTTTTCAATAGTATCTATTGCCTATTTTTAAACTGCAGCTTACTGTATTTGCCCACGTGTGCAGCAGCAGTAATAATGACTGGTGGCCATCCTATGAGCCCCTACCTGGCTTGATACTTCTACTGTTCACTGAGGTGAAATTCAAATAAGTGGACTAAATGAGCATGTCCTCATTGAAAGCCATATTCTTGTTTTCTTTCAGAGGGCTCCTTGCCTATATCAAAGAACATTGATATCAGAAACAAAACATTTTTCGACACAATTTTGCAGGTAATTTAATAAATATGCACAAGCTAAAAGTTTTGGAAACCTCTGAGACACACCCTAAGTTCACTCGTTTGACTGCATGATATTAGCACTGAGAACTCCAGGCACAGCCTTGGTCATAAGCCAGGTTCTTTCGCTCAGATGTGGACATCTGGGTTCTGGCTTGTTCGGACTTTCACAGACTTTCTCACCTTGATCGTCAGTGATCCTTTTCCTCTGCAGCCTGCTTGTCACGGGAGCTGGGCCAGACTCCTGTGAAGTGTGTAATAAAGACTCTATGCGTGACGATATAATCCAGAAGAGTCTGGAGTAGGACATCAGGGGAAGAACCTTTCACGATCGTAATTCCTCCTCTTAAGGGCACTCCAGCCCTTTCGTATTTTAGTTGATTTCATGCACCATCCCCCTGTTTTGTCTGTCTTTATTTAAGGTGGGCAATCCCGCTATGCCTTGCTCTCTGCACTGGAAGACGGACTTCTGGAGGCCCGCCTAGCATCAAGTCGCCCCACGTCCACGGCTTGAGGGCATAGGCTGCCGAACGGTGTCCTGACCAGCTGAATCCAGGGCTCCAAGTGCCTGGCTTTGCCAGTCTATTTTTAACTTCCTTGTTCCTGGTTCCATGTCTCTGTTCCTTGTTTTTATTCTCGTCTTCGTCTTGGATGGACCTCCTGGTTTTCAGTAATGGACTGTGCTCTGGTTTCCCTATTTGGACTGTTTTGGACTCGTTCGCCTGCGCCACGCCCCCCGAGCACCGGATCACCATAGTCATGCCCTCCTGTCTGTCTTCCCGTCCTGCTCCTGCTGTGTTTCCCTAAAAGTCTTTTTCCAGTCACGTCCGGATTATACGATCTGCACAGGGTCCTCAACTACGCATTGTGACATAAACAGCAGGGTTAGTTTGGGTAGACAGGGGGGACGGTGAATGAAGTGCTCCAGTGCATGTGGGGGAACGAGCGCAGGCAACCAAATCCAAGAAAGTCCAAAATGGAGAGTCAGGGTGCAGTCCGAAATCCAAAAGCCGGTAGATCCTTCCAAGATTAAGACAGTTTAAAAACCAAGGAATGGGGAACCGTGATCAGGAGCATGAAAAGTAAAAACATGACGGGACTAGGCGTAATCCCTGGCCTAGCCCTGGACTCAGAGGTTGGAACGTCTAGGGATAAGGTCTATGCCCTTGGGCTACTCCAGAGCCCGGAGGTAGGCGGGCCTTCAGGCTGAGCCAAGAACTACAGAGACGCCGGGCTTATATAACAAAAAAGGGAGGAAACACATCTGACAGTACAAAACTAAAATCAATACAAGAAAGGTAGGAGCGCCCTGTAGAGGAGGCTCCTGTGACACTGCTGGAGACAAAGTCCTTTAAATAGGCAAGGGCATAGCTCTGTCTAGTCTAGAGGCATAGCCAGATGGGTGGCATAATAACCCTATATACAACAGAACAGAAAAAAAGCTGGTGAACCTGCAATACACAGTAAATATGAGAATTACATATTATTACCATGCTGCCATGAATGCACTGGACATGGAGAATATTCTTTTCTTAAAAATCTAAAGTGGCTTATATCTACCTTTCAATGTCTTTCAAGACCCTTAATTTACTTACCATTATTAGCAGGGTAATTAGAACCAGGTGTTTAGCACTTCATTTTCTGTTAAGCACTCAGAATTACCTCATACAATAGTTAGTAAATTAGTAAGGCGTTCACTATAAGGGATAGCACAAAGATGTCATGCCATGATACCTATTCATCTGCTTACTGCAGTGATTTTAGTTAAACAATGGACAATAAGCAAAAAAGGAGACAAAAACTACATTTTGGTCACATCTCAATATTGAACAGCAGTACCACAAACTAATTCCCCAGTATAAGCGCAACTATTGGAGGCAACTATTAAAATTAAGAAGTGTACTTAATTTCCTTAAACAAACGTGATGTGCAATGTAGGCTGTCTTGGTTGGGGGTATCTTGGTTTTGCAGGTGCAGGAGGAAACAAAGGAGTTGTTTTGGACTGTTTAAATGGTTGAGATCCCAAGGCAGACTTTTAACATTGTAGTACTGCAGGTCTTCATAATGGAGCAACAATATTTATGGAATTCATCAACCTGAGCTACAAACAGTCCAACGTATTCTCTGATTTCACGCGGTTTCTGATAAGCCCGTCATGAAATATGTTTTCTTAACATTGTCTCTGTTTTATCATGTGTTATTCTCTATGTGCAGAAGTTCTTTTTAATATAGGCAAGCCAGGGCACGTGAAAATTAAACAAACCAAGGCAAGAACAGACTTAAAAGGTATTTTGGCAACATATTTTTTTACTCTTTCGATCTGATATCTTGTACAAATTAGCTTTTTTTTACCATTTGTTCACAACAAAAACATGAAACATCACCTGCATATTACAGTAAATTAAATGACTTCCCTTAATATTGAATGGATAAAGTTATACAGTATAGTTGATATACAACATGTAGATAGACCTAATTCTAATAACATACGTGTGCTGCTAGTGTTGACATGACAGCAAAGAGGTTTGCTTTAATAGCAAATCACAGTATTTAATGTATGCATTTTAAAGTCAATAATTCTTTCAGCAATATTAGGCTTGTGTGCTTAAGGCAGTAGCATTAATAAATACCAAATTCAGAAAAACGTTTAGAGATTTTTACCACTGCCCACTGCTTTATTACCACTGTGCTACATACTAGTATGTACGTATTGTTTCTGAGATTTGTACATACTGTTTTTAATTAACAGAAGCCACTTTCAATGTGTTTATCCCATGAAGAGAACATCAATTATTAGTATCAAAATGTAGGATTCTTCCATCTCATTAAAATAATAGCTAAAAACTAATTATCATGTTGTTATTCTTTGCAGTTTCTCAAATCACTAGATTCAGCTCCCATGACCTCAATAATGAGCTCATTTGGATTGTACTGTTGCCAAGACTTTCAGTATCAACGCACAAAAAAAAGTTATATTAGAAAAATAAATAATATTTCATAAACCCTTACTTAGAAAATGTCAGTTTGCTAGATTTGATACTTTACTCATTAAGCACCCCAAAAAAAGATAAAACTCAGCACTCCCCATTCCCTAATTAACATCAAAGCCTCTGTTAGCCTACTGATTTATTTTAGCAATCTAGAAATCATTAAATGATTTGCAACTAAACTGTACACTGTATCAAATAGTAGTCTCCCACACAAAACACAAATCTGCAAAAAAAAACACTCAAAACTATTTCAAATGTCTTGCAAGAGCAGAAATCCTGCAGGTGTTTTGCATGCTAACGTTCTGAATTTTGGCTTCTTCTTGAGCTACAGGTGTTTTATATCTTGTTGCCTGTTTCACCTTTGCTCACAAAACTCCTTGTAAATGTCTGTTTAATTTGTGCACATTCATCACATAACATACATTTTGAAATATAATTTATATCCTGCCTATAAAAGAGTTATAAAGAGACAAAAGTTACAGATTTTAAAGATACTGATAACTGTACTAATACCTTAGGAGTTTAGAGTGCAGCTCCGTTTTTTTTTTCTAGTAATGCAGTCAAACAGCAAGGGAGAAGTCTTTTCCCAACCAGTTATACTAATCTTTCAATAAATGTGCACAAGGTACAGTAGGTCACAGGTAATATAGAAGTAAGAACTAAGAGTAAAGCTAGAAGACAGTGCACCTCCATGGATAGCTCTGAAAACACCTACCTCAGGGGAAAAGGCAATGGACATCACAACCGATGAGAGAAAAAACACAAGCAACTAAATCACATTACGATGGTCTCCCAGCTTATGGGTGTTATGGAACAGGTAAAGACTTATTCCGTGCTGAAAGGAAAAGAGACACTGCTTCAGCTGTGGAGTTTTCTTCAGGTGTGAGGGAGAGAGGGAAACAAATACCGGTTTCTCTTTCTGCTCTCCACTGAAGAAGGCTCCAATGTTGTGTTTTTTTTCCTTTTCCTTTTTTTTCCTACACATGCTGCCACAGCTAGTCAAACCTCTGTAACCAAGGTTCAACAACAGTGTCTGCAGCAGGGACTTACAGTATTATGAGTTCAGTTATCCACTATGCTTCTGAAGCGCAATGTAGAACTGTAACATCGGAATGCCTCGAAATGAAATGATATCTTAGGATATGAAATGATAACCTAGGATTACTCCCATTTAAAATATAATTCTATTACAGAAGATAGACCCTTTAGAAAACAATGTGATTCATTGTGATTTAAAATCACACAGGAGTGACTTGATAATCACAGGCAAAGAACCTCAGTAAGAGACAAAACACTGCTAAAGTACCCCTTCAAGAGTGTATATGCAATGTTTTTTGATTAGGTAAGAAAAATGTACATTAATAATCCCTAATCAAAAGCAGCCAGACATTAAGAGCAGCTATGAAGCATATGGTTGGTTACAGATGATTTTTTTTTTAATCGCCACTGATCAACAAAGGTTATGTCTTCTGCTTGATTATCCTAGGAGGTACCTCAATGTCTGGATGTGAGGCAGTTCGCACACAAGAGAGGTTAATGTTTTTCATACACTGCCTGTATTCCCAACCTGACTGCAAGGGAAAAAAAATAGGAGTCACACACCACAGGGAGCACAGAGGGTATTAAGTTTATTGTGCTGAACAAGTCTGTGATAATCCATTAAAAGATTATTTTAACAAGCAAGCGATTCAAAGCGTAATCAAAGACAGCAACTCTATGTGAACAGTGAAAGCCATAAAGTTAGAAAACAATCAAACGGGTATAGAGGCAAAAGAAAGATTGTTTTAAAGAAAAAAAAACAGCAATGAAGCACTTCCAACTTTTCTCCTGCTAATGCAACTACAGTATATTGCATAACGTTTTTTTAAAGTTAAAATGTCCAGACTTACCTAACAGTGACCTAAAGGCAGGGAAGAACAGTCTTATAAAATTCATCCCCCAGAAAAATAAACTATATATATATAAAATTTTATGGTGTTCTCCCTGTTCTCTTGGCCACATGCATTTAAGAAGATTATTCTGTTTGAAAATGAGGTAACAGTAGGCCCTTTTTAGAGGTAGTAATGTGTATTCGATTGTACTATAACATGATATTGGAACTTCATTAAGACTCCCAGAGCTAAAAGCCTGAACAAACATCAAACAGTGGCTTCCTTGGACATGCATTCAACCAACAATGAGGTAACGAAAGCTTATAGGCTTTTCTTAAACTCAAGTATACATGAAGTAAAATCCAGAATGGTTGGAGCTCCGAAATCAGAACATCTTTACCTCGATGGTATTAAATTCAGTTATGTGCACCACAACATGTATGGGAGGCATCACAAGTTGTTTTCTTTTACGTTTGATTTTACCTGATACCTCAATAAAGAAGCCAGTAGGCTTTGGTGGTAAGCTGGCTCAGGACTGAGGCCCAGCTGTTAAAAGCTCAACCTGAGGTACTACCCAGTACTACCTGGCCCAGTTATAATAAAACAATGTTAACAATAAAAAAGTTGACAAGCAGAAAGTGGAATCAAATTCTACATAAGAAGCATTTAAAATACATCTGGTTTAACCATATTACAAAAGAAAATCACATTTGTGTAAGGTACACGAAAACCGCTAATCAAGTATATCTCAATCTCTACCAATTTAAAACATATTTATGAAAGCAATATACAAAAGCCAAGCCTATCTTTTCCCAACCTGCAAAGCTTCAAGTTTCTTTGAAGGTTTATTTTTTTCCCCACAAGTGAAATGTACTTGTTTTCTGTTACAAAAATACCTTGATTAGGGATCGGTTGCAGTCCTAAAAGGTGTCCAAACTAATGCTGAAAGTAACAAAAAAAATGCATTCCTTTTTGAGACTGGAGGTAGGTCTTTGTCAATTGATTATTAGTCCATTTTCATTTCAACAGTTCATTTGAGGTACAAATGTGGACAGTAATATTTTCAGAAAACAAAAAAAACATAAAAAAACAACAAAGACATTACAGCTAAAATTATTTCATGTAGTGTCACACAAGCACATGATCCTTAGATACTATTGTGTAAATCAGTACAAAAATATATTCAAGTTAAAAAACATGTCAAAAGAAGTCATAATTTGCGCAGAATGGAAGGTAAGTGTCTTGTTAGGTCAGTTAGATATAAAGTAGTGCTAATGTAAAAAAGTTAAAAAAACAGTACTTTTTCCCTTAGCTGCATCTGAATTACATAGAGAAATAAAGGACCCAGATCTCAGTGATTACCTGCCCATAATTATTTCCTACATTGTCTTGTGTATAGCAGCATGTATTCATCAGGCTGTATTACTTGTTGAAGAAATCAGAGGTAGTCTGGAATAGTGGAGTAATATTGCATCAACTGCTGAAAAGTGCTGGTGTGAAGGAGAAATTATACATATTGCATTCTGGAAGAATGGTCAGAGAAAACTTATGGTAAAAAATCTTCCTATTCCATGTAATCACTGAATTCAGGAATAAAGTGTGTCTTGAGGTAAAATGTGCTTTGTTTGCATGAGATAGTGCTGACAACATGTGATTCCCTTTGAATGAAGTAATTGGAAATCTGAAGCAAGAGCCTTGTAATTAAACATTAATTATCAGGATTATTCTGCTGGCAGTGTTCATCTTTACCTAAAGTTTTTGAGATGCCCGTCCTGTTCCCCTCAATTTGGAAAATATCTCTCATGACATCTAAGATGTTTTTTCCTCAGCCCTGCCTAAGTCTCTTGACAATGGTTCCACCTCTAAATCCTGTATTTTCTTTTCTTTCTGTGAAAAAGAGCAATTCCCACTTTCTGCCTTACAGTGGGAACAAGGAAAAAAACAATGGGGAATAGTGTTTGACGTTTTCAAAGAACCTCAGAGTTACATACAAATTATTGTACTGAGAGCACAGTGCATCTAACAGAGAGCTAAGACTTCATATGGAGGCTAATTGTTTTAGTCTAGTAATTTTGTGTCACAGAGTAGCAGTCAATTTAAATCATACGAAAATCAAAATATCTTTCCATCTTTGTTAACTATTAGGAAAATAACAATAGCAATGTCTTGTAGCTGCTACTGTTTATGTTTCTATTCTTCTGTGACAAAAGCATAATGAATGATGATAAACTCAAGGACAAATTTCAGATCCAATATTCAGGTGCAGAGGGGGTTTGTAAATAGACATGACACGTTCTGTTGATGAGCTACACAGCACATAGATATAGTGTTGACAACAAGGCTAACTGTGACTGGTACCTCTCTGAGCACATAAATCAGTATCTGTAACTCCATGTATAAGCCCCTTCTGAAACAAAATTCCTGATTCTCTTTTGTAGCTCCATAAGAACAAAAACAACTTGCATTACACTGTAATAATTACCTATTTTCATTTAAAGCACTTCATGAACGTTGCAATAGTACACTCTCATTTACACATAAAAATATACTTTTTGTTTTCAAGTTTATGAAAATAAAATTGCCCTCTTCTGTTAAAATTTGAATTAGTGTTTTTTTTCACCTTCGGTGGCGCTAGGATGAGTAGCCTGCACTGTCATGGAGAGATATTTGCCTACTGAAATATCTGATTGCCGATGACACTTTCTAAAATAAGTCCTGTGAACGTATATTCAGACTGGGCAAGTTTTCTAAGCATTAACCAATGTTCACATGTATTTCACTTTCGGAATCAAAGCTTTGAGCACAAAACGCTATAGTAAAAATACATAATGACTGAAGTAAAAGGCATACAAATTCATGCATCGTAATACGTATCTAAATATATACTGGATATTGTGGTGCATGCTCATCTTTTTTCTTATGGAATATACATAAAGTGTTGTTTGAGTCTAGATTTGTCAAAAGTGATTGGTCAGTTCTAAGTTAATTCTAAACTCAGAGGAAATTAAAATGACTTGTTTAAATAATAATAATAAAATGATCATCTAAAACAGAAGGGGGTTGTCTCTTTCCCATGTCTTTGGTGGTCTACAGCAGGGGATTTATAGGCAGTGGGTTTCTCAGGCTGTTTAAGGTTCCTCTACTGGCAATTCGGGAGCTTGACCACATGTTTCAAGTTTCTGAATGACTAAGCCAGACTCTATGTTTAAGTTGCTCGTTTGCCTTCCACATAGTAGTCCAATAAAGTCTATTAGCAGGTTAAGAAAAAGACACAGTACTGATCGGCTGTATTTTTCAACCTGTTTCCCTGTGCTACAGACACTCTTTCTTACATTTGCTTTGAGGTTGTTTGTGTGTGATTTTCCCAGACAAACAAAAAAAAAAAAAGTAGAAAGACCGTAGAAATAGAAAATAAGTGGTCAAGGTAGTGTCTTTTCCCTTGAAAGACCTGACAGCTGAATGAGGTAGAGGTAAAATGCTGTGGTTACTTAATCGTCCTCGGGAGATTCTTCAGCCTCTTCTTCCTACAAAAAATCAGAGCAAGAGTTGGGATTTGGATTTTTCTTCACTTTCAAACAATAACAGCCCCACCTCCCCTCTCCCCTGACTGTTAACATTGCTTCCTTTTATTACATCATGGCTATTTTAGAACTCCCACCTCCTACCTAAACGCACACACATGCACATTAAAGAGACCCAGAGCACTGGAAAGGCATTTCCATACTGATGCAACTATAATCCTTTACTTCATTCCCCACTGAAACAGGGATCATTTAAGAAAATGACAGACATCTTGAGTCACTCCTTGAAAACACTGAGTAAAAATGTTTCTTTCATGACGCTGGCAAATGAAAATAAAGTTTTGGTACAGACGTGAAAAATTAATACACCCTATTTTTAATAATAATTTTGCGGCATTTCAGATCCTCAAAGCTAGATAAATTTAGAGCTGCAAAGGTACAGTACATATGAAACAAGTCCTTCTTGTCCCGCCACACAGGCACGTATTGTGTGTTTTGCTGATCATTTTTTATGTTAAAAATCACTACAGTTGGGTATTTTCAACTTCTTATATATCAAAATGATTCATGTAATAAAGCACATAATTTGTAAATACGTCACAGTAATAAAACCTATGGGTATATTGCTCTAGTTAGAATAATTACATTACAAAGTATTTAAAGTGAGTTCAAGTCTCATTTGTACTCATGTATTCGGAGAAACAGTTGTGGCAACACCTCTAGGATTATGGTTTAATAGAAAGAGAACATCTTAAAGTGGTCCTTAAAATGTCTATTTTCTGTATTCAAAGAGTAAGTATTTTTCACAACCGCTCTTCCACTTCTAATAGTTAATGGTTTACATAGGGGGTGCCCAACCCTGGTTCTAGGGACCCACACGGCTCTGATTTTTGTTTCAGCTTAGCCCTCCATTTCACAATTAATTTATCACACCAAACAACAGGCTTCTTTCGAACTCTTCAGGTGTTTTCTGTTCCTGAACATGTGGGAGGTTGCCTTTTAGCTAATGCATTTCACAAGTAACTTAAGACCGCCGAAGTCTGGCTAGAAAAAATAAACCCAGAAATGTTCCAGTCAGGCAACTTGTTAGTTCAATTAAGGATTCAATTAAGTAAAGAGCTTGGCTGGAACAAAACCCAGCAGGTGTGGTGGTCCCCAGGACCATTGTTGGGAACCCCTGGTTTAGATTATGTGTCAAACCTGCTTTAACAACGTGGTTGTTAAGCTCCCTGAAGTTAATTTATTTTTCATTTGTTACGTCTATTCTCAGCTGGCATCCGAACGTTTAGCATTTACATGGCTAAAGAAGAATAAAGTGAAGTCCCAGAAGGAAAAAAACAGTAGTAGTTTTTCAATGTAACATATGCACAATACTTCCAGCTCCAGTGTGTGGAAGGAGGATAAAAGTCATAGTAACTGATTTGTTATTCAAAATCTATATACAATATGATCTTTATTGATTGATTTAGTCTGGAATAGGGAAAACCAATAAACACTTTTCTAAACAGCAACAGATAAGCAGTTTATTGACTTCTTAAAAAGGCCACCTACGGCATTTTTCTATTCCCACTTCAGTTGCATGTCTCCTGCATACATAATACACTGAAAATGGAACTGCTGAGATTTCACCATTAGAACCATTACAAATATAGCTTTTAATCTCACTTAAAAGGTATTTACTTTAAGGTTCCTCTTTTCTAGTAGCTGCTGTGAAGTGTTCCAAAAACAGCTTTCCCCAGTTTTTATAGCGAAATAGATTTGATTTTCCACATGGATTCATTTTGTCTGGGCGGCTAGCTGACACAATTTATAACTCTCTTCCTTTCCCAGGCTACTGCAGTGTGCCATTCAGTAAAGGCTGCATTAAAGCTTGTCTGCATTATATGACCAAACTTCCATTCATTACTGTTTCAGACACTTCAGCTGTGAAGGAGCTGCTAAATGCTACCATGTGTGACATTGCTGTACAAGAGCAGAATGGAAGAAAAAATGCTTTAATCATACAGGGCTCCACTCTGCAATCCTCTGTTCAAAAGGTTTTCCATCATCTTAAAAAAGAAAAAAAAAAGTTACTTTTTTTTTTTAGAGAGAAAAGGGAGAGTATAAATCCAGGAAACACACATGCTTCAGAATGCATTGAGGACAGGTTAAAAATATTAATGAAGCTGCATCAAGCCATGAGACTTCACAGCACTGCTGTTAAGTCTGCTTTTGGTTATTTGGAAAAACAAGGATGACAAGAACCGTGGTCTCTACTTAACCCAGGGTCGCAGATATTTACAGCAGGGGGCTAACATTTCAGGTCTAGTGTGCAGAGAGCAGGCCTGAGTTCCGACAGTAGGGCTGTGAGTGCAGCCATCCTCTTTAGTAAGACACTGCACTGAATGCATTTCATGGAAAGATGAAGGTTCATCACAGAAACCCCTTTTATATGTTATTAAGTATAAAAGACTTTCTCTTTATGGTATTCTACATTAGGTAAATAAGACATTTAGAATCCGTGAGGTAATGTAATGTCTATTGCTTTGTACAAAAATAATGTGATGCAGATCTTTTATTTAGTTTGAGACTATTTAACAAAGGAATTCTGTATCACTGCCAATCATGGACACTCGAATTTCAGCGGATCTCACTTGACTATGCTGCAACTGGTGCAAACAAATGACTGCACCATTGTAAATAACTCATACAGCAGCTGCTGAAAACACGAGACAGCGAGTACATAACATCTTCACCTCGTACTGAGAAAAACATTTTTATTTCACTTGAACATAGAAAAGCGTATTTAAGTTTACTCAAATAAAAATGAATTATCTATTTGGAGGCTTGCTTGTCCACAGCCTAATACTTCATAACTATTGCAATATCTAAACATTTTGTGCTCTAAATCAGAATCTGTTTTAAAGCAGGTTCATCATTCTGAATTTAATGGAATGACTGGATAGAAAGAAATATTTCTGCTCACTTAAAGAAGCTTTTTTAAACAAAAAAAGGGAAACTTTGTAACAGGTTTTAGTAGTGTGGTGTACACTATATAAACAAGTTACATTTTTTTTAATGATTACCTGATGATACACAGGGGGACAAACTATTATGTGTCTCAGTGTATTTCATTAGTCATTTGTATCAAGAGTAGAAAATGTATTAAACTTAAACACTGGGTGGAGATTTGACAATTACAAAAAAATATTTTTATATTTATATAATAATATAGATGTTAATTTAAAAAATAGACCTGAAAAAATAAACTACTTTTAAGTGAAACAAACAATTCCGGGGAAGAAGTCTTCAAAAACAGTGTACACATTAAAAGAAAATGCAAAGTCTGTACATGGAATTAGTTTCATATAATTTGTAGTAGTATTTATAAACAGTAACGTATAAGAAAGAGATTATAATAAAAAACTCTTTCAAAGATTAAATGCACAAAGGTATACACTGCAACAGATTTGCCTAGTTTTATGCATTTCTCCTTGTTCTTGAGTGGATCATTCATGCTGTACATAATTCACACTCATACCGAATTGAAAAGACACTCTTGTGATCCAACAGTCTGGCGGTCCTTTCCTCCCGCACTACAAAAAGCAATATTATCCACTCAGTTTTCTTCACTTTTAGCACATCTGCTCAATGAAAAATATCTGGGATATCTTCCATGCTTTAAAAAAAAGACAAACACTCTCCAGCAATTTTTTGCTGTTTAAGCTATTACATGAAGAAGGAATTATGTTGCCTTCCAAAGAGGTCCAGTGAAGATATAGGTATGCAGAAAATGGCTTCTATATTGACTACATGATCTATTATTAATTTACATCATCATGAAAAATGATAAGTAATAGCCATAACAACAGCCTCCTTCAGTAGCGTAATTCTACTTGTTTATACCCTGGTCCCACATGCTTTCATTCCCTTTGAAGTAAATGAGAAGGACTGAAATAGTAACTAGCTGCAGCCTACCCCTCATTAGGGCTCAGCTATGTGGGAAGGCCAGGTTGCAGCTTCCAGGTCAAGCACGCTTATCCACTGAAAAAAAAAGGTCTGAAGAAAGTAAGATAAAAGAGCCTTTCAACGTGGAAGTAGTGACATTTTTATGGGTTCCAGCTCTGAAGACCCCTGAGCACCACACAACTCAAAACCATTTCAAACCATTCTAAAAAACAAACATACAGAGCCCACCTTACACATTTCATTTTCACAACTGAGAATAAGAGACACTTCTTTGCACAAAAGGGCTGTGGAATTATGAAACAAGCTATCGAGCCATGATGTTAAAGCTGACACTATGACCCAAATAATAGATACTAAAAAGCAAACAAGCTAAATGGCCCCCACTCTTTGGAAGCATTCTTAGGTTCTTAGCACTATTGGGACTAACAAATCTGTGAGGAAGGACTTCTTCTTGGGAAGTTTTCTCATTTTCATAAACTGTTTGTTTGGTTGTATTCCAGATACCCATAAAATATAATATACTTAAGGATGTGATTTAAAACAAGTGAAATATATATATATTGGTCTGAATAGTAATCACTAATCTTTTTATTATCTAATGTTGGGAAGCTATCTGCACTTCTTTTTTGTTCTGTTTCTGGTGTGTAAAAAAAAGATATTTTTAGAATAAAATTCAAACAACATGACTGAAGAAACAAAATGGCAATTAACTATGCAAACAAAAGTGAAAGATCATTACTGTACAACTAAAGAAATGACAGAACTGAGATCTCAGACTCTGTATTTCATTAAGATGTGATCTGAAAAAAGCAAGCAGAGATTTAAACAAGAGAAACACTTCAATAAGGCAGTACGTGTGTTGCTACTCAATTGCTGGTGTAAAGATATTTTTAAATCACAAAACTTTGCTTCCGAAAAATTAAAGAAAAGTTCTCAGGTTGTCGGATTTACAGCCCCCATCTGGTTCAATGTTCAGCCACGAATTACAGTGTGACTGCTGCCTTTGATACCCCTATTATTACTGTTAGTTTTACAGCGTCTGTACTAATGTTCTTGGGCTATTGTAAAACCGACAGGTGGTTTTACTTGCCATTAAAAGAATGTAACTGTCACTTTCTTTTTTGGAGAGTTAACGTAGGACCAGAGAGTCAGCAACCTGGAAATACTACACCAGATATCCAATGAAAAGATTATTCAAATATTGTATTTTTATCAAAGGAATAGGTGTTTACAAAATACATTCTCAACCTAAAACTATATTAATGCAACCTTTAAAAAGATGTAAGATGACCAGGGGAAGGGTCATCCAGGACAGGTATTTCAGGAACAATCTGCTCAATATACTCAACTTAGACCTGAGCAAGATGGCCGCCAAGACCCACAGATGGAAAGGGCTTATTCCGAAAAACAATGAGACACAGGTGAGTCCTGTCAGGAAACAAAATATATATGCCCCGGAAACAGTGAACCAGCATGGAAGCCAGTAGGTGAATCCATTTTGGAGGAGATACGAGGAATCAAGTTAGTGTCTGTGCAGATTGAAGAATAACGGATTAACAGAAGAGATAAAGGATTACGATTTATGGTTGGTGATTTGGATATGACGCGGATTTGTGGTACTTCACGGATTTTGGAACTCAGATTGAATAAGGATTGAGAGAATGGACTGCGGACTGGCTTGGAAGATGAACGGACTGGAGAAACGGAGAAAAACTCCAAGGAAATTAAAAGAAGAGAAGTGTGGTGTGAGTACTTTTGTCGATAGGTTTCAAAATTAAGTTGGACTCCTACATGGTTCAGCCATTTGTACAGGTATATTGAAGGGTAGAAAAGGCAAAGATTTCTCAGAATACAGAAATTTTCATCATCCTCAATACACCGCTATGCAGTTCTCACATTTATACAATGTGTCATAATTTCCTCACACCATTCCAGACAAACTGTATAAGGTCCTGTTCATACTGCTGATGGTTTTCAAAACAAGGAAAGCCAGAACTAATCTAATCATTGCCTCACATACTGTCACTCGAACCCCCCAAAGAGTCCCTTTGACCCACACGTTCTGCTTGTAAAAAGTGTTTTCATTTCTCCTTCGCCTTGCACTGAGAAACATCATCTTTCGCAACAGTACCCTTCATTCCCTATTCTTCTTTCTTTGCCTTTCCTTTTCTCAGATGCTAACAAAGCAGCAGTCTTTTCTGACTCAACTTTCCAGAAAAACACTGGATCTGTCATTTTGCAGATGACTTATACAGTAACAAGAAGCCCCAGATGAAAAATAACTTGTTATAAAGATAATTGTGTGGAGTGGTACAGAGGTACTGGAGAGCAGGGTGGGAGTTAACTCTGTCAAAAACATACCTGAGCCGGTTTCTTCTGGACCACTTGCTGTGGCTGTAATAGAAAAAAAAAAACACAGTGAGTACATCTACATTGTGAATCCTCGCAATTAGGAGAAAATGTCTCTAATCACCTCCAGCTATTAAAGTGTGGCACAACTGGGTTCGATTTTGTACCAGATACCTTCCTTCTGTGCTCACAGACACTTCACTCATTAGAAGTAAATCAAAATCTTACAGCAGATGGAATCTTTAATATCAGTTCCCTTAAAGCAATTGTTAAAGACAAGAATACAACAGATTCGACAGAAGAAAAGGCATCACACTCTTCCATCTAGGCATTTTCTCTACCACTTTATCCAGCACAGGGTCAGAGGGGATGCCGGAGCCTAAGCTGGCAAGCTACAGGTGCAAGGCAGGATACACCCTGGTATTGACACTAGTCCATCGCAGGGCACACACAAACACACACACTCACACCAGTATACAGTATAACATAGTACAATGGATGTAATATGAATATGTGACAAGAAGTTTGCAATTTATATATAGCAACATACTGTAGCAGGCCGAAATTTAATGGAGATATTGTATTATTTGCTTCCTATTTAAAATGGTCTCCCAATGTCAACTTCATAAAAAGTAAGAGTTAAGATTGGGCCTGTGGACCCTCCACTCAATCTTAAATACATACAGCACAGCAAAGTCTGATAGGCCTCTGGATTCCAACATTAAATTTAAAATGGAATTTCATAGACTTTGACATAAAAAGTGTGTCCTTGTACATCTCTCGCTGCATCTCATTTTCCTCCCTCTTTGGGTTTCTTTCCAATTATACCTGTAAGCATTCACACTCCTAAACCCACATCAGAACTCCCAAAACATTCCACACTGCTGACTCCCTCGGCTCTGAAGTCTCACAATTTGTTGATTGTACGCGTTACAATACATGTACACTCATGGGAACCGTAAGTGCTGGGGTTCAATGAGAGTCCATTAAAGGAGGCTGTCAGTTTACTGAATCTCTCGAGAAATAAATCCTAAAAGTAAAAGGGACAGAATCTCCGAAGCAGAGACAAGCCTGACTGTCTGGGGTCTGTCACATAAGACACCGTTTTCCAAAGTGGTTGTTCCAAACTAAATACACACTTCTTCTCAAGCATTATACCATAATAATAAAAACATTTCTGATAACACTTCAGTATATTAGACGTTCTGAGTATATTCATACACCTTACAACCCCTTTTGTGTTGCATATTTTTTATAAAGATCACTCTGCAATGACACCTTTAACTAAAAATTGCTGTGAACCTGATTTACAGTATGTGAGAAAAGAAAACTCCCAACAATAAAACATGTTGGCGAACTACATCAATAAAACAGAGAAATTAAAACACTCTGTAAGGGTTTATAGCACTGGGATAAAACTGTAAAAGAACATTATGTTTTAAACCTAATGCAACCTCTCTTAACAGCATGCCCTGTGGCATAGGTTGTTCTCAACAGCTATTTCTCAGCATGCCAGCTTTCATTGTAATTTATTACAGGACTCGGTGTTACAAGCAAAGGATCACCAAAAACGTTAATAAAGGAATACTGAGCGGAGACAAGGCATTTACATTCTAACCTCATCGAAGTAAAATGGCATCATGCACAGTGCTTAAAATGTAAAACACGAGGTGCCTTAGCTCAATATGAACTGGAGAGAATGGATGGGGTTACAGGTACTGTAGTGATTAACCGTGACACACACATACAGTAATATCAAACTAAAGCTCTATTAAATGCATTTTCAATACCACGCTAACAAGGTAGCTTAAAAAACAATGTTAATTAGTAACATCTCTTTTTTTAAAACTTTTCCACTCTGAAGGAATCTGCGGAATTTGCCTGTTTGATTTCATCTTCACAAGAACAGCTGATCTTTTGGCTCAGTGGAGGTCACCTATGTCTAGGCATTGATTCCGTGAACACTCTTAAGAGAGCAAAGTGTTTGTGATGAATTTGTGAAGGGGCAGAGCAGAGCTTACATGTAGAGCCTGTGGGCATTGGCGGTGGATGTATACTTCTCAGGTCTCATTTGGAATGTCATAATTCAGGCATTTACACATGTTTCTACTGGCATCGCTGAATCCTGCTTTTATGTCCATAAATAAATCAGATTCTGGCTTTTAATAAATGCATACAATTAGAACTTCCTTTTCACTTAAAAAGCAGCTCAGGATGTCTGTTGAAATGTTCAGGCTGGTCCTGTAAACCACTCGTTGACAAAAAATGATTGGTAACTGATTACCTTTCCCGTTCTGGTTTGTCACCACTGCCCTGTAATTGTGTATGCTGAAAGTATGCTGAATGTAGCTTTTCACTTCATTTACACTCTTTCAAGGTCAGAAATACTTCAATTCATCATGCTGTTCAAACAATTCTCTTTTCATCAATAGACTAGCATGGACAACCGAAGGAAGATTAGAACGTGGTTGTGCATACGGAGCATTTCAAAAGTGTGAAATAATTTCCAAATTGAGGAATCACTCATTTAAATACAGTGCCCTTCAAACACATTGGGACAGCCCAAATCAAAACTGTCATTTTTGCTTTATATCAGTTTGTACATGTGATCACGAGATTAATATAAAGGATAAGTACAATATATTGTCTGTTTTATTTTTTGGTAATTCCACAGAAACATTTGATCATATTAAAACCAAAACATACTTTGTGCTCTACCTAATGATTTCAAGTGACCATAGGTATGGGGAAACATTCTCTTTGAGAAAAATACAGAGCTTTAATGGTTTCATATCCCTTTGAGGGAATAACTGCTTGAAGTTAGTGACCCATTAAGGTCCCCAACCCTTCGTGGAATTATTTGAAATGTTTTTTCTGTGGCCACTGTGAGTTCTTGCCAGTTTTTGAGGTTACTTTCTTAGCATATACTGTATAATGCATGCTCATTCAATTTAATTCTCAAGACTGACAAGACCACTTTTGTCTTCTGATGAACTCCTTGTCTGCATTGGTTACATGTTTAGTGTTTTGCTCATGCTGCATATCGATGTACTTCCCAATAAGTGTGCAACAGTGTCACATGGACAGATGGGAATAAGATAAACCTTCACCTACTGTAAGTAAAGGAAAGCATGGGAAATATACACTAAAGAACACTATCTTATGTGTGGAGCATGGGAAAATTAGCTCAGCTGCTGAATTAAATTCAGGAAGGCCTAACTGAAAAAAAAAAAAGAATTTTACTAGATACCAATGTTACACTCCTAACGTTATGAACATTGCCACTGGATTGTGTATGGCCAAGCAGTGAGGACTTCAGTTTGACATCTGACCTGAAGGACAGCACCTCCTTTAGAGGGTAATTGGTCCACCAACACCACTTACAGTACATTAACAACTTAATTTCCCTTTGAAGTCACACATCTCAATAATGACCAGACACAGCCTGGCTTAGTTTCTGAGATCTGATGAGGACTTTCTTACTCCTTCCACATTTCTTTCTTAATTAAACAACTTTGGGCTACTTCTTCACTGACTTTTACTTAATTGTGGCATAACTCACTTCACTTCTTCATCTTTTCTTGTGGGAAAACTGTTATGGACTGGTACATTGCAACAACAACATGTTAACTATTGACGTATACTATAATTTTTTAACACTCTATTCTAAAATTATGGTTTAGAAATTTAGAAAACCAAATAATGGAAACTGTGAAGAACTGGATTCAGAGGCAACAGAAGAGAGGTGGTTACTCTTCAAAAATGGAATGTTAAATTTCAAAACAAATTCTTCCTTAAGACAAGGTCTGGAAAAAGCTCTTCTGTATTACATTTCACATATTTATTGTTACCATATGAAGATTACGAAAATTAAATAAGTAATTTATTTGTATGAATCTTACAAATGCCAATCATAATCTAACAGTATGTATGAATACTGTCACTTTAGGACTAGTTAAGTCTGTGAGGTATGATGTGTGTGGGTGTTTGGGAAAGATGGAAGTGAGAAAATGTACAAAGTCCTTATGAGCCAAAAGAAAAACTGGAAAAGTCTTGTGAGCTGCTAAGTGAACACATTTAACAAATGCAAACAGTAACAGCCAAGGTTTGGTTTAGATAAAAATTAATTTGCTACTGAAGAAAAAAAAACTACACTTTAAAAACCAATCAATGCACTTTACTTACTGTAACTAGAGTGAGCTTTTTATTGCCCTGCCACAAAATGTACAGCCATAATAAAAGGCTACACATTTTAAAGTCGATCCATCCATTTCTTAAAGGCTTTATTCAATACAGGGTCACAGAGGAATCAGAGCCTTCCCTGGCAACCAGCCGGTACAAGGCATGATACATGCTGGATGGGATACCAGTCCATCGCAGGGGACACACAGACATGCACTCACACAAGGGTCAATTTTCTAGAAGCCAATTAACCTACCAGTATGTGTTTGGACTTTTGTAAGGAAACAGGAGCACCCAGAACACCCAGAGGAAACCCATGCAAATACGGGGTGAACATACTAACTCTGCACAGGTCACACTTTCGGGATTTAACCCAGAGCAAAGAACCCATAACCCAGCAAAGCAGTAATACTAACTAGTGCACCACTGTGCCATATTTCTTCTTAAGTTCCTTGGAATGTTCTTTTTATAAAATACAGTCTATCCATTTTCCAAATAATTACTGAATTTTTATTCTTCATCCCTGCTGAGGGATGTCGCTCAGAGGACAACGACAAATTTGAAAGAGCTGTTTAAATGGCTGAGATGGGAAAAATCGCACTGTCAACAGGATCCGGAACACTTCACAAACCTAGATTGTTGGGCAGAGTGGCATAAAAAAAGACGTGACTAAGAAATAAGCCACCTCAAAGCTTGTATGGAATTTGCAAAATATCTTGAGTGATCCTAGAAAAATGAGGCACAAAATGTCATGGTCAAAGAAGACAAAATTAGACCTTTTTGGTCTAGATGTTAGGCACAGTTCCAACACTGGGTATCTCCCAGTCAACACCATCCCAGCACCCAAGCACCCTCCTACAGGAATGCTAAACTTAAGGAAGGACTAGAAAGCTTGCTAGGACTGAAGAAAAAATAGACAGATCTAAGAGTGGGTAAATCCTACAGGAAAACCTGTTTCAGTCTGCTGCAGACTTAGTACTGGACAAAAAATCACCTTTCAATAGGACAATGGTCAAAAAGCACAAGGCCAAAGCTACAGAATAGAGTAGCTTAAGAATACAAAATGACGCAGTCAAAGTACTGACTTGAATCCCACTGGAAATTTGGAGAAGGACTTGAAAACTGCAGATCCCCAAGCAGCTTAAGAGAGCTTGAGGAAATCTGTCATGAAAAATGGGCAATAATTGCACCAGGTCTGTGTGCAATGTTTGAAAAGACTTATTTAAAAAGACTCGTGGCTGTAATAGCAACCAAAGGAGCTTCCTACAAATACTGAATTCACAGGTCTGAATATTTAAGGAATCAACAAATTCCATTTTTTTCTTTTTAGTTTTCTCTGACATTTAATGTGAAAAACTTACCTCACTCTAAAAGTCTTCAGAACATTTGAGCTTTTAGGTTTTGAATAATGTTTTTTGCGTCATTTTACAGTTTCACAAAAGGGGCCACCATGAGAAGGGTCTGAATACTTTTGCAAGGCACTGTACATGAAGAACTGAAAAAACAAAGTAGAGGAAAAACCTAAGACACTGCACAAGGACTAATAAAGCTTCATTTTCACATTTAGTTATTCATCAATAAAATTAAAGTCGTGACTCCTACATTCTAAAAAATACCACAGATATTAGATATCTTTCAACAGATCAGACCATTCATAGCATATGAGTGTGTCTATGACTCACTGCTGCTATAATGCACTGTTCTTTTATCATATAAGCCACAGAATTATAGGTAGGGAGAATTTTTTTATTAATTGATGGACCAAATCTAATACCTACACAGAGAATGAATAGGAACTCTTTTGAAAGATATAAAATGTCTATTGTCTAGATTTTCACCACTAGTAGAGTTTATTACGGATAATAACGTCAGAAGCCACCCACACCACTATAGAACAAAGACTGTGACCTTTCAAGTACTTGATATTCAGAAATTCAGTTTTGACTCCATTTTAAAATGTCATTGTATGTAATACCACAAAATCCATAAAGTCATAGCACTCATTTCACAAACAGACCAGTGATTTTGTTATGAATATTGAAAATTCACTGGCAGGCCATAAGCACTTTATCAACAAGGAGCAGATATACAGAATTTATACTACTACATATTTGATAAACCACAGGTGCTGTTAACACTGGAAATGTTGTAACCCCTGAAAAACTTGGCATCATCCAATAATGCTTCAAACTAAGCCTAAAATGAAGACAACTAACTACTAACACTATTGCTGGGATTATTTTGAGAAAACAAAATAATTGGTTTCATATCTGTCTTTCATACGTACTGTATCTTACTGTTGCTTTTCATGCAGTTGTCGTAGGCAAAAGGCAAAATTGGTTTTGAAAGCAGGCATTCTGGAACTACACAAGATTCTTTCGAAATGTTTTATATCTAATGTGTGTGGAGTGCTTCCTTATATTCTATATCTTTGCTACTAATAAAACTGAGCTAACCAGGAAGTAACAAGTAAAGGTTTATTCCATGCTGAAAAGAGAAGAAAAGAAACACAATGTTTTGACTGTGGAGCCTTCTTCAGCTGACTAGAAAGCCAGGCTTTCTAACCTGAAACTATAACTATTTCATACTTCTGGTGTGCTGTATTTAGAATTTTTTAATTATAAATACAAAACGAAGTACTACAACACAAATCTTGGCACCTGACTCTTTTAATTTTTATTTTAATAGGCTTCTTTCAGTAGCATTTTATATAAGACTGTTTCAATAACTAGACAGCTGACAGACAGTTGGAGAGCTCTGGGAAGATCTTGGGAGGATAAACAGTAATCTGATTAGCATTGTACGAATGCTTATCAGTCAATGTCAGGAAGCTCTGTTGATAAAGGTTATAAAAATCTCTATTGCTACACTCATCTCTAATCTCTTCTCCCTTTTTAGCAGAAAGGAAATCAACGCATTGTCTTTCACATTAAGTTGTGCACGTTCTGTAGTATTGACCCTCACTGATAGCATCAATTACTTCATACAACGTTTTTGCTAATCTCTCTGATGGGAAAGCTTGACTCAGATCCTGAAAGAGTTCGGCTGCCACTAACCAGGGTGAACAGTGGAAGAAGTAAGAGACTGAAAGCCCCTGCAGTGCAGCTCAGAATATTACTGTAACATGATCCAGCATCAAGAATGTACTGCCTTGGGCACTCCAGCAAACTTTTTTTGCTTTTAAATTTTCTAATGATCAAAGTAAGAAAAGGTTTCCCTCCTTATACCTAACACAAACCACCATTCACAACGTTAACAGCTTCCTATCTTAAATGACTGGTGTGAAAAGGTCAGACAACATTTTAACCCTAGGCTTTTTTTAATCGCTGTATTCTTCCATTACACAAGAATAAACAAGTGTTCCCAAAGTGGAAGGTATTACAGGTTTTTTTTTACATAAGGGGGCTAGAGCTTATAAAACTGTCTCAAAATCGAGGGATGCCAACAGCGTCTCCCAACGATAGACGTTAATTGTTTACAGTTTCCTAAACCAGTGTTACGGATACAATTCTACTTTAGCCTGCCTGGTTTAGAATTCAGAAACTCACAGTGAGGAAAAATGGCCTGGAACTCCCCATGTGAAATGAGCCAAGGCCCTGCTTTGAGAGGAGCAATGAGGGGTGTGGGTGAAGGAACAAAAGGGGAAGGCAGCACTAAGGTTCTGTGTTCATAAAGTATCTGGGCAGGACACAAGTACGTGGAAACTGCAGGGGGGTAGTGTCGTCTCCCACATAATTTCAACTTTATAAAAAAAAATGAAAGAAAAATCACTAAGGTGTAAGGGGGGAATAATAAATTCAAAGTTAGAACCTTGCTTTTCATGTTTTTCATAGGCTAGAGTTTGAAAACAAGTGTCTTGTTTCTCCTATTCATTCCTCCCCTACCCAGTGCAGCCCTGTAGTCTACAGCTGGACTATTAGCAAAAGGAACAGAAGATCTTTATGTTTTCTTGTTTCTACATCTCCCTAGCACTCCTTTTCGCCATACGCTCACAGTCACAAATCTGCTGAATTATTTAGCACGGACTCGCAGGGCTTCACCAGATAGGTGGACAGCAGACAATCATCTTCTGCTGTTTCGCCATCCCTAGCCCCAGTGGGTCGCCCCATACCAAGGCAAAATGAGTCAACACATCTCCCACAAACTTCTCCTTACTTTTTAAATCAGTTGGCTGAGGTGCACAGTATTTGGATTATTCATGTGGTTCCCTTTATTTTATCTGAAACTGTAATCTATTTCAAATTGGAAAAATGCGACATCTAATGCAACTTTTGTTTGTCAAAAGGCACCGAGAACATGAAAGGGATTTTCACTTCACTTACAATGGGCGAGTTCGTTCTCAGACACGCACTTAAAGGTAAAAGAAACATTAATGGCGAAACCAATTTAATGGTTAGTGTTACGGTCCCTGATCAAGACAACATTAATTAGTCAGAGTTAATTGCCATTCAGGAAACCACCTGTTTGTGCTACTATTAAGCCAGAACTTTAGTGAATACTTTTTTGTGTTTCAGGTGTGCTGCCAAAAGGAACTTATATTGGTTTTCAGAAAGGGGGCAAACATGCCGAATTAGCAAATTAAGAGACTTCCCGATAAGGCAAAATAAACAAAGTTTTTTCAATCACATTCATATTTTCTCTCTGAAAACTAAATAAAATTTTAGGGGGTTGAAGACAATTGGGCAATTTCTCGCTTAAATTCATGTAAGTACACTCCTCCTGCAGTAACAGAAAACAAAACAGGTTCGTGAGCATCGCTGTAACACTGAGACTGTCCTGTTCGTTTTCATGGTGTTTGATAGCTGTGGATGGAGAAGTGCCACATTTGAGCTACAGGCTGTGGAAATATGGGGTGTGGATGGAGTGCTACCGTATTTCCTTCCATTTAGTTATCATTAGAGAGGCACTTGGTAATTATAATTGTATTATATATGATATATTTTCCAATGTAAGGAATTGTTATTAAATTATTTTTACATTCATTAGGGAATGAGCTTTTAATCTTCCAGTACACTAAATTCAATTTTTGGGGAAGTAGCCACAAAGATACAAAAACATTACATTGGAAAACAAAGCAATCACCAGCCTTCAGGTTCACCAGACACAGTCTAAATACAATAAATGGTTTTAAAGCTTTTAAGACGTTCTTTTTTCCCCAGATAAAACTCTCTAAGGCCTGTGGTAAGGAATGTTAAGAATGTTTTACTCTGTCATCCTCTGATGTGATAGCTGTTTAGTAAAGTAGCACTACGGGAAATCTGTGCCACATGGAAAAACTGGCAAGAAGTTCCATAGTGTAGACTTTCAATCTGTACAACAGACATCATGATTCCAATATGAACCTGCACTGAACAGTCTGTCAATACTGTCTTTGTGCTTAAAAACAGTTATACTCCCAACACAGTCTCATCATATTGCTCAGGTTACAATGGCTGTCATTCATCATTTTAAATATTCAGCCCTTATGTCTTTATCGAACAATCCCCAAGACACCTGATCTGTCAAAAAAGGCAAAGATTTAATAAACAGTTCTAGTGTACTTTTACTATTTGTCATCATTATTTTTGAAGGGATGAAATAAACAGGAATTATTAACAACCCAATCTCTTCTCCTGTCAGGATATGTTTTATGCAGACATCAGAAACAAAATGATTCAATTTTCGCTTAGTCTGCATGCTAACTAAGGCAGTATAAAATCATTCATCCAAAGAGTTTTTAAATCTTCTTTTCATTAACTCATAAAGCCTTATTGAATTAATCTTGGATCGGACTATAAAGCTCGAGGAAGCTACAAAATAAGGCAATGAGCAGGGTTCATTTGAAACTATTCATTTAGCAGATAATGGAATACCACTAAAATACATTTGAGAAAGAAGAGGACTATGCAGCAGATTTTAAAACATTATCAGGAATAACAAAACATTATCACTCGATGTCAGATGTGCATGGTATTATATGCCACTGATTTTGTATTCAAAAACATGGTAAGAATGCCAAGGGCAAATATAACTGGTTGGGATCAAAAATGAATCATTATCTACACATGTGAACGCATAAATTATACATATACTGTATTGTACTGCATGTGTGGGTCTAAAAAGACATGTATTTAAGTTCCTCATCACTGCAACAAACTGTTCTGGTCTTTTTTTAGTTTAAGGTATGAAATTACACAGATTCATAAGATTTTTTAACAAAATAATATACCTCTTATTTTTTAAGAAAGAGTAATTTCTTAAGACATATTTGTTGCATGACTGCGAGTTATCCAGCAATCAATATTTAGTATAATACAAGACAGACAGCATTTGTGAAAAGTTTTAGACAACCAAGCTCACAATTTCAGAACGGTATGTTTCCATAGTAGAACAGTTGCTGCGCATATATACATTTTAGTGATTTGTGTTTCCATCTGGTGTTTTTTTTCATTTAAGTAACTGCAATTTTAAATTGTCTGATAATGAAAAAAACTGCAAAAGCCATGAGGAAATTTCAATAGGATACTTTACAGTAGTACGTCCCCCTATCAAGTTCCTAAAATCCTTTGACAAACTTATAATATAATGTATTTTAATGCATCAGTTGTTTTAAGTTTCATAATTGTGGTGCTTTTTTTTTACATAAGATCTTAAAAGCACAATCACAAACATTAACAGGAAAAGAGTTTTGGGATCTGTGATCATCAAATGTGTGGCCCAGAGGTGGCGGAATCTCACTGTGTAGATGACAATGCATTAGATACATACTGTATATTACAAAGTGCCTGTGTGCTAAATAGCAGAAATAGCAGAAAGGGTCCTTTTAAAATTCACAGATATTTCACTTTCCAGGAGGGGAGATATGTATGAAGGAAATTTGTGAGTTTTAAGGAGTAATGTGTGTGACAACAGCTTGAATTTTCAAGCTGTTGGATGTCTGAAAACCGAAGAAAAAGAAGCAAAAGTCTGTACTCTGAAGCTCTCTGGAAAGGATTCTTGAGTGCTCTTTTAGAGTGTCAGATTGACTTAAGCAAGGTTAAGTCTGAACACTGTGTGCTGTAGGCTCTTCAGATATAGTGTTACAGACACTGCCCTGTAGGGGAACAGGGGCTAAGCAAGATTCCTTCTTGCCAGCAGGTCCAGACCTTTTTAGGACGATGTTAAGCACTTGTAAATTAGTAACCCACCATCTGCCTACACCCGATAGTTGCATTAGTGTCAGTATTGAAACAGTGACTTTTCTCTTGGGGGTTGAGGGGGAGAGGTGATGAAGTGACACTGAGGTAAAGGGGTGAAAGAAACTCCTATAACTCCTTTGGTGCTGAGAAAGTGATCTTGTCTTGGAAACTGAGTATTTACATCAGACACTGATGATACAAGCCTCTTCATCCTCCAGCTGCAGGCTTAGTGAGTTTAGCAAAAATGGCAATCTGCAAAAGTGCACATTTCACAGCAGATTTGTAGTCAGCTAGAATTCCCACAAGAAAACTTGTATTGAAGGCAATCTGGTTAATTAAGTTTCTTTGGTATTAACATTTATTAGACTTTACAATGCCATAGTTAAATTTACAACAAACAAAAAAACTATCTTCAGACAACTCAACTTCCTGAGATTGATTTCAGGGAGATTTCCCAGGGAATTCAGGGAGACACAAAAATACCTCTGTTAAAGTTATCTGACCATTATGTACGTGTGTGTTAAACACAGCAGGAATGAGTAAAATGTATGCATATAATAATGTTTACTTTGCAGACTGTTCCAAATGTCCTTTCTTTGATACGTATAAAGATTTCAATGTAATATTATGTGACCTAAAGGGTGATGTACAAATTCAATTACATTGCCTTAAAATAACCTACCACTCCTTATTTTGCAGTCTCTCGATGTATCACTGCCCAAACTTGCTATTTGGTCATGCTCGGATCTATAGACCTGTAGAATACCTGCATCAGGGGCCTGGGTGCCAGTTTTTGTCTGATGAATTAGAATCTGCTAGATTCTTCAGAGGATAAAAAAACAAAAAAATTACAGTTAAACTACAGAGATACTCCAGGTAAGGTTGACATTACAGGGACACTAATGTTTTTACACTTAAATGTCTTACTTTCAACAAAGATGAGAAACATGTAAATATTGTTTCTGTTTGATTATTGGCCAGAATAGCTTACAGTAACACAAAGATTACATTACAGGAACCAAAAAGCAATTTAACATTCTGATACATGTAAGATTGGGAATAGATTTTATCATTTACATTCTTAAATATTTTGAGCTCTGCCTATAATAGCTTTTGTGGTGAAGGAAGGTTTTAATTAGTCTCAATTAAATGATTAATTAGTCACAGGTCATGGTAGTCCCTTTTTTCCATTACACTTTAACATATGAAAATGAAAAAGGTTCCAACAAATTAAATACATACAATTCTGTCACCCACCACCTTCAAAAAAAAACAAAACAGATCACAAATGTTTTTTTCAAGTTTCATAAATTAAAGCGATTTAAACTTGCTCAGGGGAATTCAACAAAACAAGTAAAAATACAATAAATCCCATTGGGAAATAAGCATAAATTCCAATAGTCATTACTGAAGGATGCAGAATCATAAAAACAACTATTTTAATGTTTGAATAGCTTACCCAACTCACTTACGCAAAAATGTCTTGTCCTTGACAAATGTGTCAGGTATTAAATTCAGAATGCTACTGCCTAGCGTCTGCACCAAGAGAGATATTTGTCAACACTTTTTCCATTATTTGCATGTAATGAAAAGCTCTGACCTAATCGGTACAGTATTCCAGAGATGTTAGAAAGTATTTTGCAATATCAACCGGTGTTTCTTTTTTTTTTTTAAAGAAAGGCTATAGTGATTAATGCTGAAGTTGGTATTGCCCACAGTTGTGTATCAGGATACTTGTAATGCCTCATAAACAGGATATCTGCAAAATCAGGTTAACCAGGAGCTCACTTTCGTTACAGTTTTGGTCTTCTCCAACAGCTCCTGGTTCAATCAATTACTTAACTGACCATGTCTCTGTACTTCGTACCCTGACTTCAACTCTGACAAAAACATGCTGGATATAAAGTCCTGAACTGAAATGGAGTAACAAAAAACCCTGTGCTAAGCCTAAGAATCAGACAGAAAGATGAGGAAACCAGCAGAAGAAGTATGTGGCCTAATCAGTGAGACAGAGAGATAGGCAGAAAGCAAGAGAGCAACAAGAGAGGTCTCCATAGGCCTCTCATTCCTGGCATTTCACGGTCACTGACCATCACATGTAGAATATAAATAGTCTGCAATGAAATATCTACAAACGTCTCACCCCAGCTCTCCTCAGAAATATAGAGTTCATTTGTTACCAGCAGCCCAACCATTCACCACCAAGCTGAATGGAGGATAATTCATGAGTGGGGTTTCGTTCAGGGCAGAGAGAGGGAATGAGGCATCAACCATCCAAACACCCCGCAGACTAAACCTCCTTAGACCCTACTAATGTTTACATGGTGTTAGCAGCCCCACACACGCACTCAACAATAGATTTAAAAACGTCCGATGCTCCAAGAGTTTACATTCAATCTCTACAGTAAGATTTACTATTAGACAGAGCCAGCACAGTTCCCCTGAGTCATAGTCTTAAAATGAAATAGATGATCGGATTTAAGCTGTTGTGCCCCAGACCTCATGGAAGGTATATGGATTTTATTAAAGGTGGTGTGCATTGGCCCACACAAACCTGCTCGTTGAGCATAGCTATCCTTTCAAAATGCATCCTGAAAACTTCATTCACATTCCCACCCAGACTTCTGGTATGAAATATGTGGTGCCAAACCAGGAGAGAAGCCTGTGTAAGGATGTGCAGTGTATTTTAAACGAACCAGACTTCAAGGGCTCAGCTATGAGGTTAATGACAAAAAGATGAAAAACGGATGAGCTAGACTGGAGTAGATGCAATGAAAAACAGCCTAAAGTCCACCTCAGTCTTATAAACAGCATCCACAGCAATGAAATGAGAACAAATCCAAACTCCATGGGTGTAGTATATCCGTGAGCACCCCCAGTAATTAAGAAGGTGAAGTAAGCAAAGGGAAATGCGTTTTTACTTTACACACATTTGTGAAATCACAAATGCAATGTCAAAAAGCTTTTTTCCATCTGAGCTCTGTTACATAGTTGCCTAATTGTTTAATGAATGACACAACTGGAATACTCACTGGAAGACACTATGGCAAAGGTGGCAAACATACAGGCCACAGATCTAGTTCTGGCCCACCATGCCCACTCGTTCAGCTCATGTTGTAGTTGTAGATTTTAAAAATGTGCCGCAGATGGATGAAGCTTGGAGCTGTTACCTAAAGAGCACACTGTAGCTGCGTGTGGCTGACAGACAAATAAACACTAATGCACATTAAATGTTTATTAACCTGGTGTTAGTGCTTTCATGCACTGATCATACACTAGCAACAAACAACCGATCAAACAACGTTGTACAGTACACAAACCCCTTTTCAATATCACTACCACAGTGACAATTCCAAAACGAGTTATTACAATGTAGCAATGGTAATAAAATTAGCAGTTTTATAAGCAGCATACGCTGTATACAATAATAATTGTTGTGAACATAGTGTAACTGAAAGATGCAATTGTTTTATGTTGTAATTATTATATATTATCTATATTTCAGTGGCAAACATACTATGATCGTTAAAATTCACTCTCCATAGCAGGCAATATTAACCATTCAGCATTGTTTCGGGAAAACTGGCTCAGTACACACCACCCGTGCTCTACTGAACAGCTACGACACAAACCCCGACTTCAGAGATGTAGATTTTGGCATTTGTGTTTTATTTCCTATCTCACTTATTCAATCTGAAGTTTACACTCTGCCAGTGACTTGTTAGTTAAACTAGAATATCCCAGTCCCACCTTTTACTTTTAGCATTAAATATTGTAGCCTCACTATCTAGCCCTTTTAAAACATTTGAAAAACAATAGCATAATAGAATAATACTTTTTGTCAACTAACTCCCTTCTGCGGGACTTTTTTGTTCAACAATCGCCCTTTCCCCAGAGCTCTGACTCAGTGCCTGGCACTCCAGCCATTGCCTGTCTCTTCCAGGAAGGTTAGTGCCATGCGATTAAAGAGGGTTCCAGACTCCTCCCTGCCCCCACCCCTTAAACACTTCATTTTAGCGGCAGTGTCAGGGCAATGACAAGATAAGCAGCTCACAGCAGCTTGCTGCCAAGCCCTAAAATTATGCTCCACACTCAGTTCTTTCATGTTCCTTTGAACCTGATGGCTAACTAGTTATCAACATGTCCACCCACACACTGAAATAATGTTGAACAGCTTCCAAATCAAGCTGTGCATTGTATGGGTGTTACTGTATAGGCTAGTGAACTTAAGATGGGATGCCCCCCTCCTTTTATAACCAGCAGAATCTGTGCAGTGCACTGTTACAGTCGCACTATGAAAGTGCATTCAGTAAGGAGGATGTGGTCTCGGTAGTTATTGTGCTGGTTCTAAAAAGTGGCAGAAGAGGAAATGGGTCAAAATGAAAACAAAAAGGATTTTCTTAGGAATTCAACCACAAAAATCTTTTTTCAATATTTCAAAGCTAAATGTCGGTACGACGTCATAAAATGCCTAGATCTATTACTTATTGTGTGGGGGGCGTCGTTATATTGATATTTGTGTTATATTATGTAGCTATTACAGTAATGATGCAAGGTGACTTCAACTTGTTTTTTTAACTTAGCACACGCAAGCTATCACAGTGCTTAAAATGTTACATTGTCAACAAAATAGCAACACATTTTTATCTCTGCTACCGCAGAATGTTTACAAATAGTGAAGGGAGAAGTCTACATGCTTATCAGGGTACTACTAAACAGGTGGGAGTAATACAGTACACAATAGCTCCCACAAGTGTACAAATAAGCAAGGGTGAAAATCTATATCTGAGCAAATCACTTAATTGTCAAAATAAAGCATTTTATGTGTTGTTTGGAGTGTTCTGGTCTTCATTCCACACTTGCCCAAGTTTCACAAGTATAGGTGAGTACCTAATCTGCATTTTTAGTCACACTAAATTTAATTACTACCTAACTAAAACCAACACAAACAGCTATAGCAAAAATAAAGGCATGGTTTTACATTTTAATTCATTAAAATTACAAATTCTAACAATGATTTTGGCTGGTAAAAGAAAGACATGATTTATATATGATTTACATACAAGCAAATAAAGTTTAATTGAAAGCGAAAAGAAATTGAAAGTCCTCCTGCAGATTAAGTTGTTCTTGAATCGATGATCTTGTTCTTTTACCTCAGAAATAATTTTAGCAATGATGTATCTTGGGAGAAGGCAGCCCATTGCTTTCACATAGGTCTCAGCATGCATCTTCTTCCTTTAATGTTATTTTTATATTTACCAGCATACCAGCACAAATATATATATATAACCCCTCCCCATTTCAGCTGGAAATGAGTATAGAGTATCTTTAAATTTAGGTACATAATTCTAATGTAGCCAATAATTCAAATTAGCAATCAAATCTCTATAATATTGGTCTCTTCATAGGGTCATCTCACAACAGTGAGGTCCCTATTCCTCAACTCTAGCCTACTTAAATACACCATACAACAAAGGATAGACTTTCTAAAAAAGCACAGGAATCAAAGTGCTTTAAATCATTGTGGAGAGAGATTAATTTTGTGACTGAAAGTTTTTTTTTTCCTAGCATAGGAACATAGGAACGTTTGCAAAGGTGAGGAGGCCATTCAGTCGATACAGGTCATTCGGTTTTTATTAGCTAAATGATCTGAGGATCTTATCCACCCACTTCTTGAAAAGGTACAGGGGGTCCCTATTTAAGGTCCTTAATGGGGACCATAAAACAGAGACATTAAGCAAATTGACATTAAGTGGGGAATTATTTCCCATAATAAATAATAGAAATAAGAGTTAATGGGGACTGGGAGGACGTAAATATCTGCCTGAGGACATTTAATGTGACACATTTTTCCATAAGAATCAGTGTATTTCAACAGTAATAGGGACCGGGACATAATGACTTAAGTCTACAGTAGTGTACACTCATGTTTTCGGTGTATAAAAAGAACATTCACCCTTTATGTGTGTAAACAGATGCTTACAGTAATGACCCATTATGTTGAGCACTTAAATGTAATTAACTTTGTTAGAAATATTTTAGGACACGCACAAGATGGTGCAATGTATTGCCTACGTACAGTACACACGAAGATGAAAGCAACATACAGCAAACTACATTACAATTCAACTTATAACTACAGTACAATACTGTAAACGGACCTCTAATACTGTAAAGAGTAAACATACTTATATTTAACCTATCTAACAAGGTAGTCTCCCTGGGCTTCGCAACGTTTGTCTGAACTTCTTTGTTAGGGCACTTTGAGCTCAGGCGATGTAAAGTCGGAGCATGGAAAAGGTAAAAATTACATGAACATCTTAAACATGTATGGTTATAAAATACAATAATAATAATATAGATATAGATCTATTTTTGTGTAATATCAAAAACATAAAATAAATAAAAATGTATACAACATAAAAAAGTTTGCAATTATTTTGCCAAACAACTGTAATTTTTTACGTTCTAGGGTCTATTTTTAGGGTGGAGTTTTCGTCCTGTAAGCTCGGGCAATTTTTATATCCACAGTCACAAAAATTCAATGGCGTAAAAGCAAGGGGACTTTAAATGGGTTCCCCTTGTACAAGCTTTGGCATCGTGGCTAGGTAGCTTGTTCCAGTCTCCCACAACTCTTTGTTAGTGCCTCTTGTTCTCTGTTTTAATTCAACTCCCTCCATTTTCATATGTCCTCTGATTTGTGTTTTGATGTTGATTCTGATGAAGCCCAGTCAACTTTCTTTAAGAATTTTTAACTTTGAGCAAAATAAATGAAAATTTAAATGTTCTATATCATATTGCTATATACCACAGAAGACGCATTATGGATTGGTTACTTAAGGGACAGTTTTTAGTTAGATCTAAACCCGAGAAGTGGAGACATTGGTATAGTGGGGCACATACACTTGACTAAAACTAAGCCCTTCAGTGACTCAGAGGTATGAATATGCAGAGACATACATAAAAGATGCCCTAATATAGTCATGAAATCACAAGCTAAGAGGTGAACGGGAGGCCTAGAAGATCAGTTCAATATATCAGAGATCTGACCATCATATGTCTCTCATTCTGTACCCTCAGTAATGAAATCAGAATCACAGTGTGTGTGGGTACCGTATTTGACAGGCCTCACTTTTGGTGCTTTTCTCCTTGAGAGATAGAAACTTAAAGAGATATTTGAGATTTGAAGAGAATGAATTTCTGTTCATTAAAAGGGCCTGTTTCCTTATATTTGTATTATTTATATTTCTAATTTTATATTATATTTTCCTTATATTTGTGGAAATATATATTTTTCCTTTATAGCATCCAGCAGGCAAGAGAAACCATTTTTTATCGTGTAAGGAATATAATTATGTAGCATAGGAAGGAAGGTTCCCTCAGGTTTAGCATCAGTTTAGCATACTACTTTTCATTATACTATGCACCTGTGTAAGTATAATGACAATAAAGTTGAACTGAATTGAATTGGAGAGCACTTTTTTGTCTTGTGCAGGCCCTAACTTCTGAATTTGCCTCATTCAGACACTGCTGGACTGTTTGTCCCTGAGAGATCTAGGTAGCTTAGTCTTGGTTCTGTAAATGACTGGGCCAAGGTACTCACACCTACTGTAAATATTTGAAAATAAAAATCTATGTCTTTGTTGTTGTGTTTGTTAGTTTTTGTAAATGTGCAGATGTCTGTCATTTCAGTTCTTGCCTGTTTTTTTCCTCTGATGCTATACTGTGGACCAAAGAAGCCAGACAACCACTCATGACATTGCCTGACCAGTGGGTTATCATTCCACTTGATGCAAGCGGGTTTCACAACATGATTTAATGATCACTCAAGCCTGAATATCGAGCTGATTGGTATCATCCTCACACCGAGTGACTGTTGCCAGCATTTTGTTATTGGTGCCCAATTGTATACTATTGAGACAAAATCCATAGATAAATAATGGCTGAAGCAACAACACACCACACACCTTTACCTAGCTTGAACACAAGGTAAAGGAGGGCGCTGTATAAACAGACTGCCTGGTCTACCAGTCATTATGACGTTTCTGTTTTGCATTACGAGGGACAGTGAAACAAGGCCTCTGCACAGCACTCTGAAGATGGAGGGTCACCCAGGCAAATCACTGCAAAGCTAATGGAGGAGTCTCTCGCTGTAAGGGTGGATGAATAGAGATGAATTTAGGCAAAGGGTAAAGGAGATATTTTGGTAAACCTTAAATCCACTTTTTCATGCTTCTGTAGAAGATGTCTTACAAACAGAATCAGTTCAGTGTTGAACTGAATCAATGTCCTGTTGCATCAAGGGAAAAAATAAGTAAACTCAACAACGCCAATGACAAACTATAAATCATAATAACGGTTAAAACTTTAATTTACCAGATTGTTTCCCCCTCTTTGTGTGTGGATTTCATAATGAAATACATCATGTTCTAAAAAAAGATGTGCCTCCTTAAACCAGACAAGCTTCTTCCCGTGACTTTTATGTTCTCTTTTAAAACGATTCTGCAAACTGATTACACAAATTAAAGCGTAAGACATCATTATTTTTATAGTGCCGCAGCCCAATATGGGTAAAAGTGCAGGCAACTGATGTCCAACCCAAACATACCGTACCAAAGCAAAAATAAAATTGAAACAATCTCTAATAAGAAATAAGCCAATCGGACATATTTTTGGTCCAAGTAGACAGAACCTCACAGGTATGTTTGGTAAGGTAAGGTAGGCACTCACTCTGGATCAAGCAGCTGCAAGATGTGAGGAACGTGCTGAGACAAGGCAAGGCCAAGATCTGTGTGAAGGAATCAAATTTTCCTTCTCTGGACACTCTGCCAAGACTTCTGCATGTGCCAAGTATAATTTATAAAAATTTTCATCATAACTCAGACATCTTAGTTTTTTTTTTGCTTTACAAGGCCCACAGTCTATAGACGCCTGTTAGACCCCTTCTGGCTTCCTTTGTCATTGACCCGTACTCACCAGGGACTTTTGCTTTGTTACATAAACAGCAGATACAAGACCTCATCTATCTGCACACACACTGCCTCAATCCCTTCATCCCTACCAAAAATATGTTTTTTTTACATACATGTGCTTTCATTCATTTTTTCCTTCTTTTTTTTGAACTGTTACTTTTACAGCTCTTCGGAGACCCAATTTTGTGGAAGTAACAAGAAAATAAATCTGCTGCACAGACAGGGCCTGCTTCTGCAGAGCACAAACTCCCAGCTGACCCCTGTGTGCTGCCCAGCACTGGCAGAACTTCACCTTCCTCATTCATTAAACTTGACCCTGTAGCTACTTTCCTACATCAGGGGGGCAGTGGGGTCAGAGCACAAGACACAGGCAGAACAGAAGAGAGATTCTTAAATGCAATCAGAACTTGGCTGTCACTTGCAATTCATAATTTCTTATGGTAGCTCTGTAAGGGGGCCGATAGGCTAATGTGTTTCATCTACACCTTTTCTCCTTCAAGTTGGTAGGCAAGGATCCCGTACGTGAAGCATTTTAAGAACCTTTAGGATGAAAAGTGGTATAGAAACACTAAAAGTTCACATAAATGAACATTGTGAATACCTGCTGCAACAAAATACCTTCAAGGTCATTTGCAAAATTAAGCCAATGCACAAAAAAAAAAACATTTTTACACTATTTAAAAATGCAGAGTAATTTTACATTTCTATAATACTTTGCATTTATGTACAGTACATTTAATTGTTTGTGAATTTGACAGCACAGGATAATATGAATAATCAAGGGTGCTGCAAATGTGAGAATCAAATCATTATAAATTGCTAGGATACCAAACAATAGCCTAATCTACTAACAAATGTAATTAATGTTAATGCATCATTCAACTATTTTGGGTAATCTGGTGCTATTGTGCTTAAATTACAGTACAAGCATTTACTGCTATATCATATATAGTTTAAGACAAACATTTGCATATAAAATACTTCATTGTACACTTCCAAAACTGTAGAATGAAAAACATTAATGCATTTAGAAATTCTGAATTGAAACAGTGCTAAAATTCAGCTCACTTAGTATAAAATATTTTGCATAGTTAAACACAGAATTATCATAAAATGTTAAAGCACTCGACTTAGGCACCATAGCAATTAGCTCTTTGTAATTGGCTCTTTGTAAGAGAAAATAGGAGACCTTATGCTGTTTTTTTACTTTGCAAAATGTTTCAGTTTCAGAAGAGATAACTGTATTGACGAGACAGGCACGTCAAGCAAGAAAAAACTTTTTTTTTTAAAGAAAAGTCAATCAATTGCAGGATAAGGACACCAATCACAAATTTCACAAATCATACTGACCTTGACCCTAATTTTAACACCACCTCAGTACATTTGCTCCGTAAAAACTGCCATGAACACTCTCATGATTATTCTTTTGGCCTGCTGCAGCGCAAAACAACAAAAAAGGTTGAATTGTATAAATTATTTTGTGAAGCAGACTTTATGCATGTCTCCCTCACTAGCACAGCCCCAACATTATAGCCTTTCAACAAACCCCCCAACCCCCACTATCCAGCTCCCCCTCCATCCTTCCTCTGAATAAAGGCCACATGCTCTGTTACTTTAGAAGTGGAAGTGGGAAAACAAGTGTCTCCTGAGAGCAGACAGTGCATTGCTACAACGGTGGCTTTGTGATCTCCTGTGGAATGTGTCCTCCAGTTTGGTTGATCATGAAAAGATCCCGTTAAAGCCCCCTTCCCCACCAAACAGAACTATGAATGGCACCTATCAGAGCCAAGGCTAAATCCACCGATTAGGGGGAATTTGCCGAAGGGCCTTTGTAGAGGAGAAAAATGCCTGCTCCAGTGAGGAATGTGGAAAATTCCTGGCAGCACAAGCTGCCTTTTGTTGAAGATTTGGGGGTGTTCTGGAGAAAATAAAGGCACAGACAAATTGGATCTGCTCCGTTCAGGGAGCAAGTGCTGTTTGAAGTGAAATCTGTTCCCAGCCTTTCAGAGTGTCTAGGTGGAAAACATAATTCAGCTTTTATTTTTACTCCTTTTCTTTTTTCATGTTCAGGTATAACTATTAATCTTTCCAGTTAATCAAAGATAAGGGAAAAGGCAGGGAACTCTTGGAAGAACATTCGATTTGGTATTGCAGCACTAAATGAAACTTAACATTTCGGCAACAAAGCCTTCATCAATTCTATCTTAAAAATACTAAAAAACAAATAAAGCAAACTATTAAACAAACTCAGTCGATTCTATCTAAATTAGGTATCGGTCAACCACATCAATACGTAATAAATGAACATCCACCACAAAATACATATCCAATATGATTAAACTATAATTCAAAATAGGCTGTATTAAATCATCTTAATCAGATTAATATAAAGCAACAAACAATAGCATGAATATAATACTAATCTAATACTTTCTGATTCGATTAATATTTATATTTCTATGCATACATGTGCATCTACACCCAGCCACTTCAGCTAGCTAGTGCTAACTGAAATGGACTTATTTCACACTGATTCATTTAAAGTGAAAAGGAATAAATTATATTCAGTTTTCATTCAGTTCTTTAACTCTGAGCTCTAGGAATGTAATGACTTCATGACATTTATATTGCGACAGTTTGTGTTACTGAAAGATGGATACTGTTCTTCCTACTTACACTGTACAAAAATAGACAGTTATGTCACAAGACATAACTTAAACCATTACTTTTCTAATAGACTGAATTTTATTATTCAGTGTACAGTCAAAGACGAAAGTATTTTACACTCTCTAGAACACTATGCAAAGTAAAAAATATGCATAACTCTTCTGGCCAATTTCAAATTTATATTGTGTTTTAAGAACTATACTACAGCAACATGACAAAAGGGAAATATCATTATCACACAGAAACGACATGTCTAATTCTTACACAATGCTTTATATGGGAATATACGTTCCCACAATTACATACTGTACTTTTTCAAACAATGGTTAAATAATGGGTAATCTGATGCAAACCACTAATTATCCTGTTCCTGGTTTAAATAGGATGTATCCTAATGCTTTCTGTCCTGCAAAGAATATTTTCTGAACAATTATCACTCTTCCTACAGGCAAGTCTAAGTGACATTATACAAATCTAAAATATTAAGTCATAAATGTACATGAAGAAGGCAAATGTTATTTGCAAGACGCAAAAATGTGTGGCACTGCTATTAAAGGAAAAAAAAACAGATTAGTCAAATCCTAGTGAACAGGTACAAACAGAAATCCAGCAAGATGTACAAACCTAGCTGTCTACACCAGATTACATGATTCTGTCTGACATAAATGAGGCAGAGTGTGGGACATCTCTGCAAAACCCCTAGATTAACTGTGAAGAGCTTACAAAATGTCTTCGGAATTCGGAGTGGAACAAGCCAGGCATTGATGAGCCTTGCTCAAGGTATACGACATTTCAAGAAAAAAAACGCAAAATGAAGAACTTATAGCACGGAAAAATGAACAGCGTCGAGACATAAAGGTCCTGAAAACGCCTATGGATGTTTTCGATACGAGTCAAAAAATGTAAAAAAATTCCAAACCAGCGCTAAAAGCCTCTGATAGACAAAAAGGAGAGGCCAGTCGTAGAAGGTCAATTGTATGTACTGTAAGGCAGGGTGGCAGGTCTACAATGGTGTGGACCAGTTCTCCCCCTCTAAGGACCCAGAATCTTCCCTCTTAACTGCTCATGTTTTGTATGTGGCCGTACACCAGCCTTGATGGTTCACAACACTCTAGGCCACACAACAATTTACAAGGTAACAGCTTCCCTTCAACATAGATCATGCTGCCAAACAGAACTGTGCAGTTTGTGAATGATTTGTGAATGAATCGGCTCAGTGAATCAAATGAATTAATTCATGTGTCTCTAGATTATTCGTTCAATTGATTCCCTAAATTTTTTGGCACAAAGAGACAAATTAAGGTTGGAGCTGAGTCAGCGTAAGAAACAGTTTAGTTCCAGTCTCAGAGCTCAGATAATAAAACATTTTCCCCAAAAGGCTGTTTGTGTTTAAAATAATTAAAATTGACAAAACAGATTGGTTGTGTATCAACTTTTACTTTCAACAGAACTGCGAAATGGCTCGATAATGTGCTAATAATTGTTTGGCATGTATTGTATTTTAGGGAGAAGGAGGTATTTGTTTAGACTAAGCACACAAACCTTTTAAATGTTTTTTAACCTCCAATGTTACATCCACCCGAAAAAATGTTTTATAAAATGCCTAATATTAAAGTATTTTAAATGTTAAAAATAAGTCAACATTACCAGATACACAAACAGTACTGGGGACAAACTGTGTTAATATGGTTGTCAGAAAAACAAAACAGCAATATTAGATATATGCCAAAAATAACATACTTATGACTTAAAAATACACTATTTTAATGCCTACAACACTGCAGTAATGTAGTTCTTTCCACACACAAGAAAATAGTAAATTACCATTTCACATAAATCTTATCCCTAAAGCAGCACAGTCTTTTGAAAAACTGTAATACAAAAATAAATCTAACAAATATTTTAGATTTAAAAATATATAAAAATTTAAAGAGTGTTTAAATGCATTGTATTTTTAATTCACTGACAAATATTTAAGACACTTTACAGAACTTGCACAGTATAAAACTGTTTTTTTCAATGAACTGATGTTATTGTCCTAATACATTGTGCATAACCTGTTAGAATAAGAAAAAAATAGTAATTAATCTACAGCTTTCTGGTTTTCCCTTCATTGAATAACTTATATTGTGCCTCTTAAGCAAGCAGCTTGCTCATACTGTGCCAGGCAAATGCACATGTGAAGGGGTTCAGACTTGGAGATTTGAAAAGAAGCAAGACTCCCCTGTGTTCTTCCGACCAGGGTGAGAGACCGTGCTCTGCTTTGCATTTACAAACTTGCCACAATCTTGTTTTTATTCCTGCAAGGGTTAGCAGTAAGGTTATTTGCTGCCATGTCAGGTAGAATGATTAATGCTCATAACAGCATAACCAACCCCTTTATTAATCTACCCTCACAGTAACACTCTTACTCTGCAAACAACGAGATTTTCCGAGACATTTTTTTCTTCCACGAAAGCTCTACTGTAGAAGAATTCAAGGTTCTCTAGTGCTAGATACGTAAAAAATGTCGAAAAGCTGGTCACCCGAAAGATGCTTTAAAAAACCTGTACATCCGTGAAAAAGCCATAGAAATATGCTAGTAGATATTTACTTTTTGATTAGTTTGTGAAAGACAACTCTTCGGTCACTGTGCGAAGCTGACAATCTCATCACAAAGTTAACCCTGTGACACACGTCCTTTAAGGCACAAGGGGAATTACTGACTGACAACATGTTGAGTTACCTCACAACACACCAGAATTACAGAGTGCGTTATACATAGGACAAAATCTCTGGGCAGCCATTCACCTTTACATACCGTCAACCACATTTGTCTAATGATGCCTTTGATGAAACCACAAAAAAGTTTGGAAATAAAAGTACAATGATATCACTTTTCATTATTGTTTACTGTGTTGGATGAGGAATGAATTTTTAAAATAACATTTTGAAATCTCAAGAAAAATGATGTACTCTGACAAGTATTTTCTCATCCGGATGAAGAAAAAATCACTTTTCAAACAGTATTTCACCTATTGAAAATTCTTATTTTATATTTTTAATTCAACTTCAATACTGGCAGTTATTTAAACATCCCAAGCTGTGGAAACCACTTCAAATAGACAAAATACACATTGCCACCTGTGATCATATTATAAATCTGGATTAAATCAGAGATCCACATTGCTGATGACACCTAGAGGAAAATTCTTAAAAGACACTCTTAAATTCTGATATAATTATATCACATTAAGCTAATAGGTTAGAAAGATAAGATTTGTAGTTTAGGTTAATGTAGCAAAAAAGATGCAGTTTACGAAAACCAGGACATGTTCCTAGAAAGTAATCCAGAAACAGGAATACAGATTTAGAAATGTAGTTTAATTTTACTTATTGCAGAATATAAAAATTAAAACAATGTGTACTTTTTAAAATACATTATAATTAAAACCTGAAACTAGACTCTTGTGCCAAAATTGTATGATTTCAATCATCACTCCTACCAATAGCTTTAAGGTCTCATGTTAATACATCTTTACAGTCAATATGTAAGCAAAAGTGTCTAGGTTTACATGCCTCCAAAATAATGCTGCTTGACAAAATTGATTTTTCTGCTGATTGTTTGTCGATTAATTAGTGGAATTATAGGATAAATGCTCAGACAATGCCTTGCATAAAACTCTACGGAACTTTCCTAAACAAATATAGTAAAACATATATTTGTTATACTGATATTTATTTTAGACAAAGAGCCTTCACGAAAGATTTAGGCATGCGACTTTAAAAAACACTATGGTCCCGACTAACTATACAGATATATATTCACAGTAAACACAAAATAACTGAAAAGGTGACAAACATTTCTTGTTTCACGAAACCTTGTTGTATAAAATATTTATCCCTTCCATTTTATTTCTTCACTCAGCTTTCTGTGGTTTATGAACCTTATAGTCCCTGTTCTGCCTCTTCGTGAGACTTGGTGAAATACGAACTTGCAGTAGTGAGTATCTTAAACTTTAATTCACTGTTTAGAAATCTTAACCACTTCTTATGATGAAAGGGCGCTCAATATCCTAAAGATGAGACCGCCAATACATATGCTAGCCACTGTCATTTTTAGGAACTAATTATGCCAAAGCACGACAGTATATGGCACGGCAGTGATTATCTTTTCAAAATCCATGTCCTCACATATACATAGACATTATAGAGAGGTATCAAAGTTCAGAGTGAAGCGCTGTTTCAAATAACAGCTCAGTTTACACTGTCTTCTCAGAATCACAGACACAGAGAACCCAGATGCACTCCTCATTAACCAGTCTACCGATCTGAAGCTCCGTCTTCCATTACCAGAGCAGACCTACCCGAGACCACTCCTTCCCCAGGGAAACTAAGGCAAGAAGGCATTTACATACCCTATTTATTTTATTGTCCAGGCCAAGGTTTTGTTTTTCCAAGTTTTCTTGGCTCCCTGCACACCAACAGAACAGCAGGTTTGGGATGATACATGACTTGACCTACCATCCATCCGCATTCATACTGCTGAACAGATAGACATTAGCTCATTTACCGTCACTGGTTTTCACAATCTCCTTTAGACCATTCTACTCTTTTTGGTGTAGCTCCCATAACCATACTTATTGCAGTACAATCAGATTCACCCATTCATAACGTAATGAACATAGTGCTCATTAAAAGTGTTTACAAATCTTAACAAAGGATTTTATAAAGTCATTTAGACCAAATATATATTTCTGCAAATTGTGAATAAAAGAAAACCTTTTAAATTGGATTTATAATAATATATAAAGGATTATATATTTTGTATACATAGAAGAAAAAATCAAAGTAACTATTTTCATGAAAATACAGATGGCCCTTCACTACTACACAAAGAATCAAACGTTTCTATGCTCTTGAAAGGTATTTATCGTGCCCCTTAAAGTCAATTACAGAGTTCACATGTAATTCCAGCTCTCTTTCACTGGGAGCCTTGTCACACCTTAAACAGGAAATAGAGGCTGAGTTAGTAAAGCCTGTGCAGAACAGAGGCCTGTGATTGTGAGCAGCCTGGCCATCAATAAAATCTGTCACATACCGTTCTCCAAACTTCCACACACAAATGGGCCCTGAAATAATCAGAAATCTCCCTTTCCTGTTCAAACACTCACATGATCTTTCATCTTCTCTTTTTAATGGGAATATTTACTATTTGAAGAAAAAATTGTTAAATTTTAAGAGATTTGCAGTTTCACACAGTTTCACCCAGTTATAAAGATGTTGCTATGTTACAGTCTGACATTGTCATCCAGTTCTTGTTTTTATTTTGAATGGTATCTAATTTAGTTGGGCTACCCGCAAATGAAATTCTTTCTTCATGACATTAAGTGTGCAGTGTCCTCTCCCCTCTGCTTGTAGGCTTTTTTCACTTTCTAACTGCCCCTCGTGCTTTCTCTCCTTCCCTCTCTGCTTCACTCCTTCACTTCCTCTTTCATTCCAGTCTGGGTTTGTGAAGCAGAAATAAAAACAGCAGCTCTTGTCTGAGGGCAAGTGCGCACTGCTGCTCAGAAGCTCTGGACTCCATTGCCTTTTACATCCTCTTCACTGGAGCACCTACAGGGACTGCTGTTTTAGCTGCCAGCTCAGAGTGAAATGATTAAAGTGCTTCCCGAGGCTGAGGGAGGAAGAGGGGGGGTGGGGGAGCTGCAGAGGTCAGCAGTGGAAATCTGTTGAGGTGGTCCCTCCAAAGTCCTGGTGTGTGTGCAGTCTCTCCATTACAGCACGCCTCTATTGGCAGGAATTCAGCAGCCCTGGCTCTGAAGGGCCATGGGGCTGAGAATGCAGGGAATGGGAATGAAACAGCAGGCATGCCAGCAACGCTGTCTTTCAGGACTCCTGGATAGAGGTTTTGGCTAGCTCTTGGTCTCCCAACCACTTCAGTATCAACATTAAGAAAGTTAATCCAATCTGATCAGTTACCATAGCACTGCTCCTGGCCGTTTGCTTACTTAACGTAAATGCTTAAGGAGAAGTTTAAAACTCCCTCGCCAGCCCATGTATAAATGAGAATGGAGGAGAAAAAAAAACTCCCTGTTACAACAGTAAATACAGTCGTAGCTATCTGGATGTGCTAGAACACCCACCGCAGATTATAACTGCTCCGGCTGTTGGGATTTGTTTTTATTTTCCATCGTGATTCCCCCCCCCCCAAAAAAAAAACAGAAGTCTCTGTCATGCTTATTCCAGTTCCCAACAAGCTGTGTACGTAGTAAAAAACATGAGAGAGCCATAACAGAAAGTTTCCAGCGTGTGCCAAGCCACTGATTCAGACGGTGACTCACACGCAGCAAGAAACTCCAAAGAGTTTTGGATCTGGTGCCCAGAGCCTTGGAGGCCAAGTTCAATATTTTGCCTATGAGGCATGCCGGGGCTATAAAAAGGTCTCGATGTTTGACTGTGAACTCCCTCCTCGACCTCCCCTCCACAATTACAAAAAAAATTCTTTGCACTTCTAGCATTGGAAGGTTTTCCGAACCTCTCTGCCACATTTCTAGACTGCTGGATGAATCACAATAATGCGGCTCATCTCCCTGCCAAATTCTTTTCCGCCTTTGCCTCTCTCCAGTTCCTGTTTTCACCCTGCCAACATCGTTTGTCTCCAGGCCAAGAGCAGCAAAGCAGTTGTGAGAGATGGGAGGACTTCCTCCCTCCTTCCTTCCTTCTCTTTCTCACTTGCGGCTTCACTCATTCACTCGCTCGCTCATTCGCACGGCCCTCCACACAACGCAGGAACAGGAAGACAGCTGGAGCAGGGACATGAGTGGACAGCCACAAAACACTGGGCAGGGCTGCAAAAGTGTCGCTTATGTGATTTGTTAAGCGGTTTAAGACAAGAGCAGGCTGACCACGTCCTAGAAAAAGTAACTTTGGCATGGGTGGAGCAGGGCTATGATGGATGAACTCAAATGAAAAGTACATCAAAAGAGAAGAAAACCCAACAAAAGTCATTTTTAATTTTCTCCGCTCTACAAAGGAGAAACAAGTAAAGAGAAAAGCATTTTGGTTAATAATATACAGAGCGTTTGCCAATTATAGTCTCACAGTTTTACTTTAGCACTCTGAATAGATGTTATGTTCTGACAGGGAATGCTTGGCTACTTTCTTTTGAAGGATAACTCTCGAAACACAGTAAAGGGGATGGTGTGTTTATGTGCCTCTCCTAGGTTACCACTGAGCCAACCAAGAATCACGCCTGTGTTGTGGAATGCTGGGTGCCAGGAAAGTTCTGGCATGACTGTGACAGGGTATTTGAGAAATGGGCTCCCTTCCTTCACTGTGATCCTGCCTGCTTGAGCATAAACCGGAAAAAAAAAAGTGGATGGCTGCCAGTTGGCGAAACGCAGGAAAACCGCAGAGGACGAACAATTCATATGAGCTGAGGAGGGCCAGGCACAGACAATTGCTTTTTACTGGCTAAAGCAGAGTGATTTGGCACCAGCCACCCTGCCTATTTCACCCCATTAAGGAAAGGGGGTAGCTTTAATGATGCCAGCAAAAGCGGGACACAAAAAGCGCAAGACTTTGTCTTTGGCTCTGATACTTGAAAGAAAGAGCGGCAGGACTGGGCACGGACTCCAATCAGCTGTTGAATGGCTGACATGTTCCCACACCTTGGCCCTACTGTTGCAAAACCTGACATAAGGAGCTTAACCATGCACTGCCAGCACCATGGCTTGGAGCAGTTCATTTACACCGCTTGATCGCACAGAAGAGAAGGAATATGGGAACCGCGTACAGTAGCTGCCATCTGTGTTTGGGAAGGTTAAAGTCATACCAGTCGATGCAATGTCAGAGAATCATAAAACAAATTGACAAAAGAAAAGTTCAGAAAAGGTTCAAAACAAGAGGACATTACTCCCATCTGGCCTGATTGGTAGCTAGTAGCTAAATGGCCTCTCAAGGATCTCATCCAGCCATTTCATGAAAGAAGCAAGAATACTGGCTTTACCAATACAGCTAGGTAAGATAGCTAGCTTGCTCCACACTCCCACAGCCCTTTGCGTAAAGAAGTGCCTCCCATTCTGAGAATTTTGAATATGTGAATCAGTTCCCCTCATACTCTTCTGTGAATTTTGAAAATGTGAATCAGTTCCCCTCATACTCTTCTGTGCTCAAAACTAAGCATTTTTAGTTCTTTTAATTTTTATTTTTATTTCTTTGTTAGTTTTCAGGAAAATCAGAATAGGACATTCCATTAAGCCCTGAAATGTATCTGCTTGCTCTTCTTTGCACTGGTGTATTTTCTACAACATGGTGACCAAACTTGTACACAACATTCTAAATGATGTTTTAATAATTTGTGGTACAATTTTAATATCACATCCCTTGATTAAAATATTACACTTCAGACAATAAATCCTAACATTCTGTTTGCATTGATTTCCACTCCTATATCAACAACACTGAAATTTAAGATGCTTTTGAATCTAAATATATAAGATATTTTTCTGAATTTGATGCTGTTCAATGACTAGTAATGGGTTTTATTGTCCTTTTTTAAATAATTTTTGGTATTAAAGCAATACTTTTTGGGGTATTAAAAATACTTTTTGGTGTTAAAGGTATTAAAAATCTATTTTAAAAATAGATTTGTATTGAGTAGTATTGAATGGGAGTTATAAAAGAAAATGATTCAGTCAGAAATGATTTAAAATGCAAATTCAAGAGACAGAACGTTATCAATGATGTGCTGCTTTGAGAAGATAAGGTTGTGTGGCATTTTAATTAACTAACCTTTGGAAAGATAGGTTCTGATGTGGCTCGGATCACAGGTGAAATAACACACTTTGGTCTCATTTCCAGCCCTAGCGGTTGTAAATCAAAATCAACCCAAAACAAAATCAACACATGATTCAATAAGCTTGGAAATCCTCAGAGGTTTTTTGCAGATAAAATTGCAGAGGACGACAGAAGCGATGAAAGAGCAGATGAGACCAGCAGGCCAACAATAAAGTGGGAGGGAAGACAATGCAAAGATATTTTCATTGTAGCTGTCCTCCATACCTATCATGTTAACCAAATGGGAATTCTAGTATCTAATACTATTAACCATAACCTTTCATTAATATATCAAAACAATGCCTACATTAGTGAGCACTCAAATCATAAATATAGTTAGCCTAATTTTTTTTATTTGATTGTTTTATTAAAAAAAATAAAGTGTAGTACTGCAGATGTTAGTACTATGTTTTGATTTCATGTAATTAGTTTGATACCAAAATTGTAAAAGAGACTACAGATACCAAACTTCAACTAAACAGAATGCAACACTAACCATAGTACAGACATGCAAAAAGCCATTTGCAGGAAAGAGGGGTCACCACTAGAGACCAGACAAAGAGACTGGCTGAGCTACGAGAAAAGCAGACTGAAAGCAAAATAAGGCACACAGCAAAAAACCTGGTTGGGACATTTACTCTGCATTATTGGCATTGCAAGCTGCAAATGTTAGATGGCGAATACACCTGAAAGATTCTTCCCTCTTCATCGATTTATTATCAGAAACCACTCTCTAGTAAGGGTCGGGACAATGTGAAGCCTGACCTGGAAGCACCAGTCCATCACAGGGCACACAAAACAGAGACACCACTTAACATTTCCAACGAGACTTCAGATGGTGTGAGAAATCCAGGAGAAAGAAAACACAGGGACCTTAGGGCCTGGGAATTGAACCCTGGGCCTAAGAGCTGTAAAGCAAGCCTAATAACTACACTAATGTGCTGCCTCCTCTTCATCCATTCCCAGTAAATTATATATCACCAATAGTTAACTTACTCTGGGTGGACTACTTTAAAACACCACAAGCAGAATACCTAAAAATAATGTTTTTAAAACAGGTAAAGACCTTTATCTGAAGAGATCCAAGATAAACTGGATTCTGCATTGGTCTGTATGTTGGCTATCAAGACAAATTCTAGAAAGTTAAAACTCAACACCACGCCTTCAAAAGGAAATTTCCAAATGCTATCATTAATTAATGTAAATTGCTGTATTTTAACATTAGCATATCACCTGTCTTCCTAAATAAGATAGTGAAGAAAATCTCAACAAACAGGGTAGGGTTTACTTTGATAAAACAAACAAGTCATGTGTTCTGTTTAAAAAACGCAGGTGCACCGATAACAAGCAGATGTGTTTCTTTCTTCTGATCTCGTTATTGCTACTATCTTGAGATATGAGATAAGAAAGGGAATGACACAAATGAAATGAAGACACCTGCTGTATGGTTAATAAGCCTAGGTTTACTAGTTCTTTGTACTGATAACAACCTCATTCATGCAGTGGCCAAAATACTTAATGAAGTTCACCTGCTTTATGGGCAAAATCCTGCTTAGATATCTGCACATTGACAATGACAGCTACAAACTCTGCTTTTTCTAGAATGCCTCATTTTAAGAAATGTATCTTGTTAGTCTTTTAATTTTTTTATTAGCTCACTGACTGCCCCACAAAAACATTATACCATTGTCTTACTCTATTTAGTAATGAAAATACTAGTACAATAAAGAACAAAATTGGTCCCCTAAACATATTTCTTACACGTGTTCTAATTTTGTCTTTTTTACTCCCAAGTTAAAACTTTCATTCCTAGTGCCATCAGAGCAACAGTCACCAACAACACAGGATAAAAAACAAAACCAACTGGTCATGGGCAGATTCAACTGTAACTAGATATAATAGGTGTACCAACATGTCTCTATTAGTAAACCTTTTTAAATGTCGTGCTTATCCCAGATCCTAGACTGATCCTAGACACACCCGTACACTTTATCTGTTACAATCTTTCCTTTATAAAATAAAAGACTGATGCAATAAATACACAAGTAAATATAAAAAAAATTGGAAGCACCATTGTGTTGCACCATCTGGCTTCAAAAATGTTGCGGACAAAAAAAGGACGCTTGGGAAAGTGAATCTGCCCATTTCACGTCAATATTCCTCACTCTCTACACTTTCCAAGGTCTTAGGACGAAAATCCGTTTGGTTCTTATCAGTCAGAAAACCAATGAATTCCTCGGCCCTGAAAGAATGTGAGAAGGTGCCAACAAAGCCAACAGGCAGGGTGATGGATGGCCTTTTCCTGCGACTTAAATAAATCATCCCGCACAAGAAACGGCCCTGCACCGAGTGGATTCAGTCATCTCAGTGCTCTCTATATAATCTGTTCACCTGTCAGTTCTCTTTTCCTACCAAACTGTCAGGCCCAACTGCATAAAACGCCGGGCACCGCCAGCAGCACAGCCATGTGTGTGGCACTGGGTTCTGAGTGCCAGAATACACACTGGATCTCATCGAAGACAGGGGGGCTCTGCGTGTCTGTTTGGACGGAAGGAAAAAAGCATCAAAGCAATGCACAGGATCACAGAACAAAAATTGTTTTAAAAATAATTAAGTCTTTCTACCCTCTCGATTAAGAGTTTAAATCCATCCTAAATAGTATTCAACAGATCACTCACTACACGAGACATCTGCTAAATCTTTTGACAGGTCTGCAGACTCCAAAACTAGGCATTTCCCTGCTCAGAGATGCAAACATAATATATTCACCGAGCCACAGCCCTCGGTGCATTCGCCAGGCAACAAGCATGCCGAGTCTGTAGTACGGTATTCTTAAAAAACAAGTATGCTTCAGTATCATTATACTTCTTATCAGCTAAAGCAGTTCAGTTGAGGTTTGGACCGAAATCCAGATGTCATGGTGATCACTGCAATACTAAAGCTGATGACACCTGAGTGGGATAATTGTGTAAAAGCGCTGTAAAACTGGGTATGATGTCATGTTTTTTTATTCCTGAAGAACGTTAAATATGAAGGCTTGAAACCCTTAACTACTTTAATAAAAGCCTTAAAAACAAAATGTTTATGAGATTTCAGTTCAGAATGACTGAACAACTTGACCTGTACTATTTAACCATGAAGCTGCATCTTCAATTTAGCCTTTGGCAGCAGGCTTAAAAGCTGCCATTCTACTTCTAAAATTAGCTACAACTTTTATGTCAAGAGGAAATAAGAGTAGATTTCTTGAAACAAGAATATGAAGAAATGATAACATGTCACATCGACTGGACTATTAAAAAGTTGAGAACCATAAAAATACTGTGACTGATACAACAAGAAAATCAAAGTTTTGTTTTCAGCCTTGACAATGATTTTCACATTGTTTTATAGCATTTTCAGGTGGATCCTTCACCCGTTTTAAGACTTTTTAAAAATAGATGTGAACACTGACTCACCCACAAACCATTAAGAGCGAACAGTGGAATGGATATGGTTAAAGACATCTCCTTTTTAATGACCTTGGCTGCCTTCTTCCATTAACCATTTTGGAGAAAGAAAAAGAAAAACATTCCACTGGGTGGTTGTAGCCAAAAGGATATGCTATAATTAGTTCCAGGAGGTTAAGCAGTAGCTGAATAAAGAAAGCTGACTTATTTAGTAAGGAAAGAAATGTGAAAGTCCTCTACAAGTCAACTTTGTGTGGAATTGCCATGTGGCTACAAGCCTCTGGCTGAAAACATTAATCTGTGACACACTGAGCTACCAAAGAAATCAAAGAATAACCCAAGCTTTCAAAAGGAGACAAAGTAGGCCATACATTAGTGAGTATGGTTGTGCTACAGAAAGAGGTGGTTTCTGTTTTCATTCATAAAAAAACAGCAACAAGGTTGTTCATAAGCTTCTGATTGAAGTTCCTGTGTTAATGTGTAAGGCTGAGCATGAGTCATTGCCCAAACAATTAACACACTATGATCTCTGTGGTTTGAGTCTCAGCTCTGACTGAATGATGATGGTTTCCTACTTAAAAAAGGACCAGATCACTGCCCCCTCAAGTGTAGTTTTCACTATGACTCCACGCTGAGTCACTCTGGGATTACAGGATGTTTTCAATGTCTTAGCTTTCCACATGTTCTACAGTGGTTTGACAACAAACAAATGCCACTACTACAGCTCAACATGCCCTCCCCACACCGTGTGCAGACAATTACAGCCACACAGTGATAATTATTTCTCTTCTAAGTACAAATTTCCCAACCACTTATGGCAAGAATTGCTCTTTTTCAGATTTGTTCTTTTCCATTTGAATAGTACAATCTGGACAATTTGCAGATGAAGAAGATCACACAGCACTGAATCCCTTTAGGTCACTGTTTTAAGAGGCTATAGAACAGACCTTTTGCTAAGGAGATTTCTTTGTACCACATCTGAAGAACACTATTAGTAGTCACTTGCCCTCTCTTAAGTGCTGTGCATCTTCACCGACTCATTGCAGCATGTAGATGCAACAGATACACATCAGTGGTTGGCGAGACATATTTTGCAAGGAAAATCATTTTTGAACACTTTATAATAAAGTGAATTACTGGAAATGGTCATTTAATAAAAAATGTTAGGTGCCCCAATATTTATTCTCTTGAAATTTCTTGAAAGTTTCTTCTAAGGATCAAGAGGTAATAGGAAAGGAAAGAAAACAGCACATCATGCTGGACAGAACATAAGCTAACACAGGCATAAAATAAATGAGCCAGAGTGAGAAAATGTATGCTACCACACTACAACCTACTGGTGTTTCACTGTTATTTTTTAAAAAATTATCATTCACTATGCACTATAACTATGAGGTGCCAGGGTTTGAAATGTGCAGGGTCTCTTGATTATATACAAAGCATAATGTTAAGTGTAGAGGCAAAACCGAACTAAAGAAAACAAAAATGGAAAAATATTGTTCAGAATAAGGAACAAAAAAGAAGAACCTAAGAAAGAAAATTAATTTGGTGAATATTATGTCTTGTATTTATATTTACGAATCAAGGTTTTTACTGTTAAGCAAAGCTACAGTTTAATAACTAAAAAAACTATGAAACAACATTCTAATAGGAAAGTACTTAACCTGATGAAGTAGGCATAATACATTTTTGTGAATAATGGAATAGTTTTTAAATTAAAGTTCCCAGATTTTATTTTGAATAATAGAATCCAATCCCTTTCTCTTTTTACTAAGTATAAACATTGCTGTTTTAATCTACATATCACTTAGCCAGTTGCAAGGCAGATGTATATATTGCCCTGTATATATTGCTACTGCCCTGTCTCTCTCACACCTGAAGAAGGCTCCACGGCCGAAACGTTGTGTTCTCTTGCTTCTTTTTTTCAGCATGGAATAAACCTATTACTTGTTCCTTTGCAGCCTACGCATGCTGACGCAGCTACCCACCCAGATGTATATATTGTTGTGTTAGGTTTTGACAGAATAGGGAAAAGTGCGTGTACTTCCTCTTCATCGTGAATTCTAGAAGGGACAGAGGACACTACCGATGAGTTGGAACCTTGTCTAAATTGCTTTTAAGAAAAAAGGTGAGGGGGATTTCCTGTATCACCTGCAAACAATGCCAACTGAGGATACCATACAGAAAGGTATTTTACCTATATGCAGTGCTTTGTAAAAGTACATCCCGTGAAAAGGTGTGTGTTTTTGAACATATTTCCATGTATGGATATTTGATCTTCATTTAAACAATATTGATAGACAAAGGTGATTTAACAAGTAACAATGCAAATTATTCTTTGCAATAATTTATTCAACAAAGTCAGAAATGCAATTCTCTGCTGTGGAAAAAAGAAGTACACCCCCTAGCTTCAATAGCTGGTGTTGCCTCCTTTGGCAGAATTCACTTCTTGTAGGCGTTTCTTGTAATTGTCTATAAGTCTCCTACATAGACTTGGGAGAACTTTTTGCTCACTCCTCCTTACAGAACTCCCTCAACTGTGTGATGTTTGAGGGCTTTCTTGCATGTACTGCCCACCTCAAGTCCCCCCACAGCATTTCTATGGGGTAAAGATCTGGGCTTTGACTTGGCCATTCCACGACCCTCCATTTCTTCTTTTTGAGCCATTCTTTTGTGGATTTGCTTGAGTGGTTTGGGTCATTGTCTTGTTGCAAGGTCCACTTATGGTTCAGCTTCAGCTTTTTGACAGATGGCCTCATATTCTCCTCAAGTACTCTCTGGTACAATGTGGAATTCCTGGGTGACTGTATGACGGCAAGCTGGCCAGGCCCTGAGGCAGAAAAGCAGCCCCAAACCATAATGCTTCCACCACCATGCTTTACAGTTGGTATGAGGTTCTTTTGGTCAAAGGTAGTTTTTGGTTTTCTCCAAACATGACATCTGGAATTGTGGCAAAAAAAGCTCTACCTTTGTATCATCTGTCCAGAGCACATTGTCCCAATAGTCCTGATCTTCACCTAGGTGTGGTCTAGCAATCTTTTTTAGAGCAGAGGCTTCTTCCTTCCTGACCTCACATGTAGGGCAAAGTTGACTCATACACTTTGACATTGAGGCAAGACTGGTCTGTAAATCCCTTGATGTTATCCTGGGGTTCTTGGAGACTTCCTGCAGCTCTTGGGCTGAATTTGGTGGGACGACCTGGCCTGGATAGATTGCCAGGGGTTTGACATTTTCTCCGTTTGTAGATGATCTTTCAGACAGTGGTGTGAATGACAACAAATTGCTTGGAAATGGCTTTAAAACCCTTCCCAGACTCATAGGCATCAACAGTCTTTCTTCTGAGGGCCTCAGAGAGCTCTTTTGATCTTGGCATGATGTAGCCACACACCTCAATTGCTAAGACCAAACCAGACCACAGGTTTCTGAAGTGTTTATATAAGGCAGTGCCCTCCAAGTTACTCTAGTGATGTTCTAATCATTTGCACCTGTTGTGGTGCACCTGATTCAAATTTTGGGCATTTGATGCAATGATAAAGGTAGAAGAGTACTAACTTTTTCCACACAAGGAAATTACATTTCTGTTGATTTAAATAGTACAAATGAGTGCAAAACGTGATTTTTAATGTTATGTTTTAAAATCAGATCACCTTTATCTATCAATATTGTTGAAATGATTATCAAATATCATTTTGTACAAAAATGTAAAAAAAAAGACAAACCATGTCATGGGGTGTACTTACTTTTTCACACCACTGTACATTCTTACAATCTGGGTAGCAAATATACACTACCCACATACCCACACACATAAAAAATACTCAACTACATGACTGCTGACTTCACGATGAAACTTTGCCAGCATGATTTCAGTGTTTGTTATGACCATGCCAAAATATTTTCAACAAACATTAACAAGGGGATATGTGTGGGTGGGTAAGTATGCAAGAACATGTACCAGCTTCATTTGGCAAACAGCACACTTTCAGCAAAACTGAGCCAGGCACTGACCTATGTACTAGGTAGCAATACCTACTGTATGTCCAACATGTCACTTGGGGGAGATTATCAAAAGGAGCCGAATCACTGAGGCAGGAGTACAAAGAAAATCATGCAATAAATTTTAACTTTTTTATCAGTTCATTCAGAGTCCAAAAGTTCATTCACTGCCAGCACTGCTACACTGCTACAGCCTGATCTGAAGCCACAGCATTTTGTGGAAATAGGGTGCAGGGTTGTGAAACTGATTTACTGTCCATGGTAGCAGGGCAGCGTTTATGTTCTCTAGCAGATTAGTTGTGACACCTTAGCACATGATAAAAACTGCTTAGTTGCTTTTTAGTATCATCATATAGTACATCCACTTGAAACAATTCATGGACAGTGAAATAGATCTTTTCCTGTCAAAAACTGTTTGCTCTTAAAAGTCTGTCATCACCAATATTGCAAGCTCAAAAAGAGCTCTGTTATAATAGGAGGTAAGAAGTCCCATGATACTGAGATGCACTATTAACACCCAGATGAAATTCAGAATTGAGATCTATTACCTTTGGAAATCACTGGCTCTTACCTTATGTGTGTGTGTATGTATGTGTAGACATTAACATACACACAATGACAAACAATTATCATTTCAAAATCTGGGCAAAAAAAAATCATGCCATTAAATCTCCTATTAAAAAATCTCCTATTTGATATAATTAAAAAGCTTATTTTTCTAAGTGTTCATTGCTCTAAAAATAAGATTCAAGTATACCTGTATCAAGGAAATATCATTTTAAGACAAGAAGATTTATTTCAAGCAGATAAGTTCTACATTTTTTTAGTCATTTAATACAATGCATTATACAATGTTGTATATAGCATAACATACCACAAATCACTGCTAACCCCATGGCTGCAGAACAATCTCTTTATTCACTACAGCTTCAAGACTATGCAGAAATGTCATCTATACTGTGCTGGAAACTGTGTGTTTAGAGTCGAGTCAAGAGTAGAAAAAACACTTCTTTGTGTTTCTTTACAGTTTCAGATTTATGTTTAAAGGTCTCCGTTCCCAGAGATAAGAACACTTTTTTCTTTACAGGCGGCTTTGCAGAAAAAAAACCTGCCTATGATTCTTTTCTCACTATCGGGTAAATCTGGAATCCCTAGCTAAAACAAAGCTACCACTTTACTATCTACAATGCTTTGCAAAAACATTCAGAGGCTTTTCGATGATGTCCCACCAATAAATGTGAAATTACAAAATGATGCATACCCATTTTTTGCAACTTCATATTTTATGCATAATCCAAATACTCAAACTGAAGGGTAAAATAAGTTACAGTAAATTTCAGCAAAATCTTAACCTAATGCTGCCACTTTGCTTGACAGTAGGGATGATGTTGAATGTTGGGTTTGCATCAGGTTGTAACTCTTTGAATTAAAAAAGTTCCAATTCTGTCTTGTTTGACCAAAAACGTTTGTGCCACATGTTTGCGGTTTCTCATAAATTCTTTGTTGTAAACTACATGCAGGGTTTGAGATGTCTTTCTTCATTAATGACTGCCTTCTTGTCAGTGTTGACTCATGGACATTTTCTCCCATCACAGCTTTTGAACTACATAGCTTTTTCTAAATCACTGTTGCTCTCACAGCAGCACCCTAAACCTGTTTCCTCCTTGCCCGGCTGCTCAGTTTGGAGGAAGAGCCTGATCTAGACAGTGTCTGGGTAGTAAGATACACATTCCACGTCTTAATGACTTCACCGTGCTCAAAGGGATATTCAACTTCAATTTTTTTATATGCTTCACTTGGTCTGTGCATTTCCACATTTAATCCCTTCAGGTGTTTTGAAAGCTTCTTAACATCCATTCAAACACATCTTTGCTTAAACTTCAATACCTGACCAAGGACCCTCCCGGAGACAGGTATATTTATTCTGAAATCCATGAGAACCACTACTATCAAACACAAACAGAAGTCTGACAACTGTGATAATTAAACTGTGTGCTTAAATTTGTGCACTCTAATTAATTTGTAATGATATCCTCACACTTATACAGCACTCTGCTGGACACTCCACTCAAAGCGTTTTACAGGTAATGGGGACTCCCCTCCACCACCACCAATGTGTAGTATCCAACCTGGATGATGAGACAGCAGCCATAGTGTGCCAGAACGCTCACCACACATCAGCTATCAGTGGGGAGAACAGAGTGAAGCCAATTCATAGATGGGGATTATTAGAAGGCCATGATGGATAAAGACCTGGGGGTAACTGGCCAGGACGCCAGGGTAACACCCCTACTCTGTTCCCTGGGATTTTTAATGACCATGGAGTGTCAGGACCTCAGTTTTACATCTCATCCAAAGGACAGGGCCTTTTTACAGTATACTGTAGTGTCCCCGTCGCTATACTGGGGCATTAGGACCCACACAGACCACAGGGTGATCACCCCCCACTTGCTCCACTAACACCTCTTCCAGCAGTTTTTCCCAGGAGGTCTCCCATCCAGGTACTATATATAAGGCATTATACAGTATATAGAGTGAAAATACATCATATAAATCTGGAAAATAAAATCAATACTATTAAGTAAATAATCAAGTTACTTCATTAGGAACAGAAAAGTTATGTTACCTCACAACAGAGTGACAATGGAAAGTACACAGATATAGTTTGCAGTATCATATAGAGAAGTGTAGCAACTTTCAAGGAATTTATGAGAACCAATGAACAATAAACTGAGTCCAGTGAACTAATTTATCCTAAATAGAGGGAAAGAGATACAGAAAATGGCCTATTTAAAGTGCAGGATGGAGTTTGAAAAATAAACCATTTCAGAGAGTTTTCCAAAAGTTTGGATAATTAATATATTAATGTATTAGTGCTACAATGTAACAGGTTAATATGCGGTCTGTTTGTTTTCAGATACACTGTTTCTAAATGCACCTGTATACCACAAACTCAATTACTGTTGAAGCATTTATACTGTATGAAGACTGCAAGCACCTTAGTTAGCCAGCTAACACTCATTTCCTCATTGTGCTCTGCCCAAGTCATTAATTTATTTTTTTCCATCTTACTCTTAGTTCCTCTTTACAGTGCGGTGTACAAATTGTTATTGGGGATATTTGTACGATAATTATTTCAAAACACTATTCTGTTACATAGAGCTATTTCCGAGTATCTCCTTGCACACATGAATCATCAAATTAAGCACTGGAAAACTGGTAGGTTATTATATAAGCAGTATGACCAACAGGATAAATGTAGAAAACTGGAAGTGCAATTACCCTTACACTGACTAATTACCAAGATTGCCTGTTATACCATGGAAACACATTGCCTTCTCCACTTCTCTTAGTGGCAAACAAAGCAGTGTTTTAAAAGAGTGAGCAACATAGTCGGCCTTTTTCTGGGTGTTCTAAAATTTTCCCAGATTTAACACACAGTATCCCACACAGGTGAGGATGTGCAGTTCAAGCCAATCACCTGAAATATTATACTGTAATTTAGCTTCTGTTTACCCATCTTACTTTCATCAAATGAATAATGTGCAGTTTGCACAAAATATTATCTATACAATTACAGGGACTTTCTACTATATAATATGCATTAGACATTAGGAGCTTCTGTTACGTTATTCTACTGCAATTCTTATTTCAGCCTTCTATATTCTCCAGATTTTCCTCATGATGATAGGTTAAAAAAATGAAAGAAAGCTCAGAAGTACCTGTTAAAGTACTGCTGATCCCAATCATCTTTTTACAGTTTCAAAGAAAACAACAGATTTTACATCCAGCTCCCCATTCGTTATCAGAAAAGGGCTTATTCTGGGTAACACCACTTACTTGGAGCCTACCCCCCCCAAAAGCACAGGGAGCAAGGTAGGACCAAACCTCGGAGATGGGATGCAAATTCATCATGGGGCTCGCATGCTCACAGAGACAATAGAAACACGGATTAATTCATCTAGCTCACATGTGTTTGGAAAACTCACACACATATCATGGAGAGAAAACGCCCATTAAAGGCACAACACTCTTGAATGAAACCCCGGACCCAAACACTGGGAGATAACGGCGCAAATATCTACTGTACTTCCCTACAATTAATTTTGTTACTGAATTTCATGGGAAGGGAACTGTGATCCCAAGCAAACATACAGAACACTAAAACTAGCTTTAGAGTTAACAATAAAGCAATCCAATAGGTCATTTCGCTTTATGTCCACATTCAGTGATTTGACAAGAACCAGCATCTTAAGGAACCCTAGAGGTTTCCCTTCAATTCCAGAAAAGAGACAAATCTTTATTTTGCTACACATGTTCCATCACTCAGTCTGAGCACATGATGTGGTTCTTTTTAGCATGTTCTGTACACAGAATAAGCAAAGTGTCCTCAGAATCCTTTCAACAGACCAAGAGAAATAAAAAAAAACGGTTACAATATCTAGTATCTATAGCACTTGGCAAAGCATGAACTTGAACTATGTCACTCAGGCAGGAAATATGGTGAAAGTGTGGTAGATCCAGCACTAATTTGTTCTGATCTGACTTTTTCAACATTTGCTTGCTGGCCACAGTAACAGAAAACAGAGTCTCAGAAAGTAGTCAGAGCTCCGTCTAAAGTTAATTACCCACAATGACAAGAAACTAATTTCAACTGGACAACTAAAACTAGGTAAGTGCTTTAATGAAAAGATAAAAAAACACCCTAACATCTATAGAGTTGCTTCTATTTTGATTGCAAAATTATGTAAATAGTGATTTCTGGGCCTTAAAAAAATAAAAAATATTTTTATTAAGATTTGCAAACAAAAATATTTCAAACAAAACAACTTACAAGGTTAACTACAAATGTGAAGGGAAGCGAAATTGAGAATTATTATTTCGTATAAATCTGGCATAATATCTGTCACGTACAACATGAGGTGTACTCCCAAAGTAACAAAAACAAAAATAACATTATTTTAAAAAATTGGAAAAGTAGAATCTTAAAATATACATTTTATGTATAACATTGTTTTATAACCATTAGAGTCTATTTATTATTTTGATTTTGTGGCAATGAAAATAAAATATATATTTTCCAAAGTGCAAATAGTTCTACATTTCTTGTCCAATAGCATCTTTAATGTCTACTCTAATCTTTTGTGTATGGTTACAGTAAAACAAAAATGACTGTTGTGACAAGTTTCTTTGCACATTCAGGCACTGCCCAACAGACCTGCAAAAAAACACCAATCTTGAACGCTCAAAAATGTATTTAAAACATTTTGACATAATAAAATATTTCAAATGAAATCAAAGAATTACAAGTCTAGGTGCCATCACTCAGTTTCACAAGTGGAATTGATTGCTTTAAATGCATTGTCTATAAACATTGGAATATTTCAAATCAATGATTTTTCCCAGGTCTGCTGCCTGGTGATGTAAAAACAAAGGACATATCAAGCAGTTACTAAAAAAAAAAGATTAATAAATTTTATAAAAATGAAGGTAATAATAAAAAAACTAGGCTTTGGAAATGTTTGGGTAAGTAGCTGTGTTAGTAAGCATAGGCTGCTAATACAGTTGTAATGGTTCACTCTAAACTGAAAGGTAAAGAAAAAAAACTACATTTCAGCTGGCTGCCTGAAGAAAGCTCCACAGCCAAAACAGTTTGTTTTCTTTACCATTCAGCATGGAATTAACCTTAACCTCTTCCTTGTAAGCTTTGAAGATGCTGTATTCATAAATTGTGTCAATTTTAGGGCTACAGTAGTTGTTTGCAGTTCTAAACAAGATAAAACTATAAAAGTCACTATAAAAAGTCAAAGACTCACCCATTTCCTGGGTCTTCCTCTTGGTCTCTTCTCTCCAGTGGCCTCTGCTTTCTGCAAAATAATGTTTTCTTAAGAAACATTTCTTAGGACACATGCATAATTCATACTTTGAATTAAACTGTAATTCAAGCTTTGTAATGCTGAGCAGACAATAACACTCTGCATACTATATAACACTATATCAACACATAACGCTGTAAACATCCACAATTTACTGTCTTTAAATCAGCACTTAACAGATAACAGTTGATCTGCAACCTTTTTTCCCCACTCTGCTACTTTGAGCACCACATTTTATTTACATCTCCTTGATCTGAGGTTAATCCAACTAAGATCTTAGGGAAGTACACAAACTCATTTGTATCTGCTGATAAGCACTAGTCTGCATGATGTAACTACTGCTTATCTAAAATCTTTCATTTTGTTTCACCCCCTTATCACGATCAAAGTATGTGAAGGCTAAATAGTTACCTGCAATATGGAAAAAAAACTTCTAGGTATAGAAATCAGTGCTAGTGAATGCTGTGTGATTTTATTGAAAACACACTTCTGTCTGTAACAGCTTTACACTGAAATGAAAGTAAAATGAAAAAGTGATTGAGAGTTATATGACAAAGTAGTGGTCCCAATTTCACTTTCTCCAGATAATGTTTGCCAACCATGCATGATCCTTTTTTCCCCCCTTTCACTCTTTGCTCTACAAAAATCCCAATAGGAAAACTGTCGACAGTGCAAACAATTAAATGTTGCATGTAGTACTTTATATTTAATCCAATTCTTGTAAAATCTTTTTATCTCGTTCCTTCTGCTGTCAATTCCACGGATCACCATGATAATTTCCTGATGTTAGGACAAGAGTTTGAAGATTTATGCCTGACATTCCTCCATTTTCCTTATATTCTGTTTTTAGAGTATCAGTAGTGCAGCTGTGCAATTGAAGACAGACATTTCTGATGTAAAAAATAAATGAATATTACATCACATTTCCTTAATCCACAACCCCAGAATGAACCTATTATCTGATATAGTTTGCACAGCAACGTGCTCCCTGTCAAGCTTTACAATGGCAGCCTTTTGCACATATTGTTCAGATAAGAATATGAGAAATGTTACAAAAGAAAGGAAACCATTTTACTCCAAGTTAATTGGTTGCTTTAGTTAAATGGTGCAGGCATCAGCAGGCCTAATCCCAGACCGGGGTTGGTACCAGCAAGTTGCTCAACAGTTATTTGTCAAAACCAGTGGGCTCAGTGGCAGATATGATGGAAGAAGACTAATTACCAGTCTCCGAAGTGCAGCGTTATCCTAATGTCATGATAACCTGTTATCTTTATGCCTTAATACACCAATTAAATCAAGAGTTTAGAGATGTGATACCCATACAGAACTCAAAGGCTAGAGCAAACACACTCTGTGTTAAGGTTTCCATTGCACAAAAATATAGAAACCAAGATAAATGTTATATGCAAGGTCATTATTTGTAGCTACACAAATTTCCATTAATGACCTATTAACTTCCTCTAACTACATGCAATTTAAGTTAGTACATACCTTACCTTAGTTCTAAAAGGATACTTTAACGATTTATTTAATATTCAACCATGTTGAATATCTCTATATTTGTGTATAATAAATTTTGATAAATATATAATCATACCTTTAATTACAAAAAGGTAACTAGGCAAACTACATGTACTTACTAAATGTAAGTACTCCTCTTCATTCTTCTCGGATAAGTCTAAGCTTTTTTCTTGCAGTTCCTCTGAAATTCTTAAGTGTTGCTTTCACAGCATCATTCACAGAGTTCAGGTATGACTGATATGGTGTCTTAGGCCTTTAAGTTTTGGTGACGGGTCATACAGTGCTGGACAAATAAATCGTCCTTGTGTCCTTTCCATAACCTCATTACACCCTCCCATTGGACAAGTAAAATGGATGCCCCATCTGATGTAATTTGCTGCACAGCAAATTTTGTTTGCTCATTTTCCTAAAACTATACAACAACTCTATAGTCATATTCACTGCATTACATCACTCAGTTATGGAAATTAAGTAAAAAAATCCAATTTCACATGCACTGGCATTACAGTTCTCAAATGGATGGTAAAAAAAAACCTGACTCTTGTCATTAGAGCCAGTGACCTCCATCTACAGCTGCTTGAACAGTTTCACTTAAATCTTAAAGTTTGTCTCCTAGAATCGTAATGTTTCTTGCCACCATTCTTGCACTGTAATCTTTGAAAGGTAACAGATGTTGCTAATTTAAGTGTCAATTTCTTTGAAGATGAGACTTTCATTAAACAGAATTTTGGATTTTGCTAAACTACAGGCAAAGCAAGACCATTTTGTAAGTCTTCGCCATCGCAGTTAAAAAACATTGCTTTTACCAAACTACGTCTTTTGGCTTTGGCCTCCTGGCCGAATTGTCCTTCTTTACAATTGATGTGTGAAGTTTCTAACATTACTCTGCACCATTTCTTGACACAATCACAAGCTGCAGGGGACATGAGCTGTTTCATTTTTTGGCCAGATCTTGCACATAAAGCAGTTTGTGGGCTTCTCGAAAACAAAATATTCTCTTGCCCAAGCTGAATTGACTGATCTTTTTTTTCACCTATTTCCACACTTTAGTTTTCTTTTTATGCCCTAGGTAGCGGAAGGTTTATCTGATTGGATACAAAACAAACTTTTTGTTATAAAAATGCAAAAAGATTCTCTACATAGGTAACCATAGTTATTGAAGAGTGTAGCTCTCTAACTCTCAGGTGGCACAAATGAGAGATTAAATCTAGCCCACTCATAATGCTATTCCAATATTATATCAGTATCCTGTCATTTTTAATATAGCCTTTAAATTGTAATTTTGACCAATCCGTACCAAATTGATCTTTGATTTCTTTTTACCACAAACACAATACCAACCCCTGATATCAAGTTTAAAATGTTCAATAATATGTGTGTTGGTAGGCCTATTCTCCAAACAACCTCTACTTTTTGACTGATTGAACAATTCATATTAAGACACACAAGCCTCAAAGGTGAAGGCTCTCAGTATGCTGAAATGAGATGATGACTGATACAAGATCAGCAGGAGTAAGGTGGAGCTTCCTCACCCATCTCTGGGCACTTGCTTATATAACCGTCTGGAAAATCCACAGCTGTTCAGTTGAGGGCGATTAACAAGACAAGACGAGTTTAAATAATTTAATGGATATAAAGTGTTTCTCCAGTCTCCAGTTTTTGCCCGACAGAAACCTGAAAGTAACCTGACCCAATCTGCCTGACCTCTATGAAGTTTCCAAAGCGATCCAGAGAGCAAGATTTTGGTAGGTGGAAATACTGGCAGGTGGAATCTGCTGATGACTGGAAGAACAGACGTAAGTGCCAGTAAAGGAAATGATTTTTCAAGCAGACTAGAGTTTTACCTCCTTTCTTAACAGGTACATCTATCTCAGATACAATCAAGTTGAAATGTTTTCCAAATTCAGTCACAATTCAGTGTTGAAGGAAAGTACTGGTAACAGCCAAACATCCACACGCTACAAATATCAGACTTTCTTTCTCCTGAAACAACAACATCTACCAGTTATTATATCGTTTTTATGTGGTCAGCTTCATCTCAAAATATACTTAGAGACATTAAAACTGTAACAAGTGGTTCCAATACTCACTGGCTGTAGTTCTAATACCTCTCAGTGTAAATGAGAATGGACTGAGTGAATAAACATTTTTCTCAGTATAGTGGTCCCATATGTTATGTGAATCATTGCTCTGGACTCGACTCTTGACCTATCAACTATATAAAGAAAAGAAATCTTGCACATTTGTTTACAGATAAATGTTTACACTGGAAATTCTAGAAAACTCATTTTCCCTACTCTTATAACTTTGGTTTTAACCCTCCAGGTCTGCAGGAGAAACAAAACACATTTTTTACAGTTTCAGACACAGTTAAATGAAGCATCTCTGCTGTTTCGTAAAAGAGGAAGCCATAAATATCATCTAGGACTGAGCATTACTGACATATTAACGTATGTGGAGGAAGTCCTGCCATCGATATCCCCATCCCATATCCTCTCTTCTTTCCAGGGGTAACAGCTTTAAAAGCCAGTGTAAGTTTGACAACTTCAATGTTATTTTTTGAAGAGAACTGATTTCCTAATTCTCCTACTTCATTAATCCTTTTTGAATTATTAATATCTTCTTTGCTTCCATCGATACTCCCCAACGCCAGTTGTTTGAAGTTAATGCCTCTCAAGTGAGCCAACTGCAGCAAGTACACAATTTACAAATATCTGTACTTGTTCTACAGGGGTCCCATTCATTAGGCCACCTCCATGACTGCCAGTGCCTCCTGTTGACGTTGAAGTATGAAATCTGGAACAATTGTATTTATATGTTTAAATCAAATTGAGTCTTTGTCCTTTTGGTCATTGTTTTCGTAAAGCTAATAGTTAACAACACAGAAAAAGCTAACAGCCCCCTGAATCAAGGAATTCCTACCTTTGTTTCGTCTAAAACTTACTGACATTTCGTTCCTTTTCTGGTAAAATCAACAGCTGACTTTTGTTGCAGATTAAGTTGGGAATTTTAGCTATGGCTCTTGATGGTTATTAGTCCCACTATGCTTTCTTTTTAATGAAAAATCTATGTATAGTACAACCATTAAGAATCATGCAACTGAAAAACCCAGGATAATTAATATTACGTCACTGACATTTAAGGCTACAATATCCAGTGCCGATACTTCTTTATAGCATCATATCCCTTTGACTGGTAAGTGACTCTAGATGTTAATGTCACTGCTGCAGGCATTTCATACTTTGATGAGTGAAAACAGAGATACAGGTGTTCTCCTGAACCAAAAAGAAAAAGGTTAAAAATGCCACCTTAACCAGGAGCTCAAGGCAAAATATAACAACAATGAAACCACTTTCATGATGAAAAATTATTCTGAGCAGCAATTCTGCTGAGACTGTACATAAACCACTAGTGAGAGTTTGAAGTTTGTGATGCTCAAGCTAAACACTTAATTAGTGTTCATTTAAACAGGTTTCAAGTGTGACTTATATAGCTGACTATCTTTGGCTAAAGCATGTTACAATCAGGCTTTTGAGTCTCCAAAAAGGAAAATTATCTAGAATAAAGATCTGATTTAGTGGTTAAATCTTATTCACTGATGAGTGGTGGGAATGGTGATTTGTCATAGATGTGAAGTCAAGGTACCAGGCAATACATGAGCAAGAAGTTAATTCACTTTCACTTGAGTATATCCAGATATTTTACTGCACATTTGTGGAATGTGAGTTAACTTACATTGGGCATATGAATGCATGCTCAGATACCATATACATTTTACAATGTGTAAAGATTATATACATATATATTTGCCCAATTGCCTAATTGAGACTAATTGCCTAAATATTCAAGCTTTAAACTCTGTGTAATGGTCAGGTGAACAAGCTAAACTGGTTAATTCTGAGCATTAAGAGCACAATCTAATGCATGTTTTATGCAGAATTCAGAATCCAGGTTATCTGCATACATCTGAATTCTCCCCACAACAAATGATCTGACGTAAGAAAACTTTTTACATAGCCAATCACTTATATTCCTTTTGAATTACATACAGTCAGGTCCAACATCAATGAATAGTTACAGAAAACTGTTAGTAAACACCTAATATAACTTTATTAACAGGGCAAAAGTACTGTTGTTTCCGATTCATTTTATTACACTCTAAATTCTACATAAATCGTTACAACACTTTATTTGAAGAATATTTGAAAGTTTTCATCCACTTGTCTGTTTAAGGTTATACTTTTAAGACACAGTAAAAATAATTTTCATCCATACCACACTGTGAAATGTAATTGGGATTAGATAAATTCAGATATCAGAGAGATTTCTTAAAGAATTGTGTCAACTGCTGAATAATGCCTGTAATTTCAGCTCAGTATTATATATGGATTATGAACGCATTATTCACATTCTGCTGATTTTACTGTACCATATTGTTTTAAACCAGAGATTCCTGCAAACTGATTAGTGAAGGAAACAATGAATGCTGGTTTACGATTTCATTTAACTAAGTATTAACTTCATGGGTCAAACTCACTGTGATTTTGTGTGTGTACCTGGACAGTGTTTCCTTTGCAGGACCAAACAAACACTGAAAAACCTAAGTTTGCATACCGAAAACTTTGGGAAGACAATCGATAATTTTTTAACCAGTCAAGCTGAAATGTCCATGTTACAAAACCTTGAAGCACATACTCATTAAATGTTATGACTTAAGGGCAAAATAAACACTATAATCACTTTAATTACAGTGAATATTTTTCACTTTAAAATGTTAGAACTTTTAAAAAATGATTTGAAGATAAAATTAAATTGATATTAACCAGAGCATTCAAGTAACTCTTTCTAACCATAATTTAACAGTATGGTATTCAGGATATGTGAATATGTTTACATTCTCAAAGAGGTAAATCCTAACATTTCTTACCATAACCAGACTGCCACTATTAAATTAACTGAATGATACTGGAAGTACACAATCTAACCTTTGTGACATTTTTGAAGTGAAGATTCTGAGTTCAAATTAACATTTTTATTAAATACACCCTAGAGGTGCAAAGAAAAAGGTGTGTTTTTCAGGAAATGTAATGCACTACAGAAAAAGAAATAAAAACCCTAGTAGAGTATGTCAGCTTATTAGCAGTGTTAAACTGTCTTTCCCCCTCTATGTACATGCATTGTCAAGTTTCACATTACCCGTTTCCTAACAAGCACAGTTTGTTTTCAACGCCCCAAGGACAGTTTACCAAGCCCTTACAAAATCCCACAGTAAAAAACAGCAAACCATGAGCTGTAGGATTCTGAAAATCCCTAACAGAAGATAGGGTTCCAGTCTCTCGACCAGCCCTTCTGATTTAAGGCTATTTACACTTTAGCGACTAAACAAAGACACAGACCCCACCAGAGTATTTTTAGCTGGCCCTTGGTTTGGATAATACATTTTTAATTGTGAGGTGTAATGGTCTGTAAGCGAACACCCGCTCAATTAATCATGAGTACCTTTGCATGTCTGCTCAGTGGCCCCCAACAGGCTCACACTTCTCTCACATGTTGTGAACACTTTAGTACATTCCAAGCTTCAAAAAGCAGCGGGGCCACACACCAGTTTGAGAAAATACCAACACTTGCATGGAGGCAAGACTGCAGCAGCTCCCTGCCATTGCCTTTGTGGGTTTTGTCTTCAAAGGGCAGGGTTTATGCACAAAGTTTGAAATGAGGCGCTCACACACACAAAAAAGCCAATGACAGGCTACGCTAAAAGATTGTAATGCCTTACTGAGGCACAGTTTATTAATGGAAAAATGACCTGCAAAAATGTATTAATTTAATATTAGTTGCTTTAAAAACTAAATCTGAGAATCGCACCCTGGTAACCCCTGAAGCTTTTTACGATAAACGCAGTGTGTCAGTTGAAGTGTTTGCGGGTTATTTCCAAGAACATGTATGTTGCTGAGAGGGAAACAAAGTATGCTTTATTTGTTTAATTAAGTATTTTATTTTAATAGTCAAGTACCCACACGTGCAACCCTGCAACTGATGCTAAGAAGATGTGTTTGTTATAGGTACATTAACAACCTACAATGTTTTCAACCCCCTTACATGCAAAGAAAGATCATGATGCCACTACATGGGTAACTGTGCACAAGGGGTTTGACAGTGGTCAATGAGAGGGGAAGATATTGACCACATAAAACCAAAACATTGCTAACATCTCCACAAAGCCAAAGAGTTTGAGCTGGAGTGAAGATTATACTTAAGATTTTAAGAGTCTTGCATATTAAATAAAAATAAATTTTAGGTTTTATTGAAATGTAACATTTAAATGTTACCTACCTTTTAAGAATTGTTGCCAAACTGTTGCAAACGGTATTAGTACGCAAGGGATATTGCATCTCAGAGGACTACTCTGTGAATACATCTTACAGATAAATATCTAAGACACCATACAGCATGACTCTAGTAGAATGTCATGATTTGTTATTTGAGCTGTAAGAACTTGTGCTGAGGAATTATAGGGGTTGTTGGATTACTGGTGCATCCCACTTTATAAATGTGTCTTATATGTTCAGTACTACTTTGCTTTTTTCCTTATTTTAGGATGGTTATATTGATGTTTTCATTTAAAACCAGTTGAAAGGGGACAGTGATTTTTTTTTAGATTAACTAACCCATGCACATTTTAATAAACACATTTGAAAAGCAATGATTTGGACGAAAACCTAGTCGTGCATGTCAAATTTCTCTAAACTCCCTTTGAAATATTTTAGACTTTAAAAAACCAACTGCATTCCCAAAATTGTAGATTTTATTTCAGATTTAAAAAAAAAACTATCAGAAAATATAGCACTGCAATATATAATAGAGCAAGGTGACAAAATTATTACAAAGCTACATTCAGGATTGCTTGTACTGGGATATTGCACACTGGGCTGACTGGTGTAACCTCCTGCTTGATAATGATAGTAAAAAATGAAAAGCAGTTCCAGTAACTGACTCTGACTCCTAACATGCCAAGAGCAGATTGGAGGAAGCACTTGAGATTCTGCATTATATAGAGCAAATGATATATAAATTAATGTTGAGAAGAAACTGGTATTTGCTTCTCTATGCTTGATTTAATATTAACACTCCTAAATTCTACATAGCTAAAAACAACAAGAATAATATTCATGACTTCCTGGGATAATAACATTTAAACAGGGTAACATAAAATTGAATTATTAATAGTATATATGAGGGAAATTGCTAAAACCCTGCTGAAGTACATTGAGTGTTTCACTGATGTGTGCATGCAGTTATTTTCAGAGGAAAAGACATATGTGCCCTATGACATTTCACTTCTTAATGGAGCTTTGGTCATTAAGGACCTCATGGACCTCATTTTAAAATAATTACCAGATTCATTTTTCACTGAACGCCTGTCAATAAAAAAATAATCTACTTAAAACATTATGTTAAAAATCTCTAACATGATAAATGTGCAAGGACAATATTGTTTTGTAAACCAAGAAATACATTGTGGTCATATATAATTTAATGTTGTGTGATAATATGCACAAAACAATATACTTTGTGTCACACAATGAATTTAATTAAGTTTCATTATTTATAAACCTTATTGTCAGCCTTCAGAAACACCACTATAGCTACAGTACCCTCCTTGAAGTTTCCCACCAACAAATATTTCACAGAAAGTATCAAAATAAAGTTAATGACTCATTTGCAACACAGTTTTACAGCATGAAATTCGAATGTGTTCCACAGACAAGCATGTGCAGTGTGCCTGACACCAAACTAACAGTTCACAGACTGATATTCAAGGTAAAAATCAGCAAAAAAAACATTTAATTCCCAATTTGGATTGGGTCTCATACCCCGCTGGTTGGAAAAAAAATAATATCAATGCTAGCTAACAAGACATTTAAATTGATCCATTTAACTGAGATTATGCAATCTGAGTAAAGATGATCTCTAAATACAAGAGCACGAATGGGATCTTAAATGCAAGTTTATTTGGGAATTTTCCCTTGTTTTTGTTGTATTACTTACATACTAGTATATGGTATGTTTCTTTCATTGTTGTCAATCAAACTGCCATTTTAAGTAAAGATTTCCATACAAGTTTGAATTTCCCATGTAAAGTGCTGAACAGCTACAGTACATGTACTCCTGTTCAACCCTGATATTTATCCCCAGGCCCATCTAATACCATTCTGATTTTAGGATGTTGTGCAGAGCTAATTTTTTCAGCAGTATTTGGGTGGCTTGACCAAATACTGGACATAATCAAACTGAGCACATGAAAAGATATATACAACATTTACTGAAGTAAATAGAGGTGATACAAATCCACACCAATTCCTAGTTGCATACGGAATATTATTTGAAATGTACATTAATTAAGCCTCACTCCAACAAGGTTATAATTTCTAAAACTAGCATTTGTCCTCAATCGAGGCATGCATTTTTAGATTTACATTTTATAGAAGTCTCTAACTCGTAAACGTCAGCCCCTTTAATTTTGCAATTAAATCACTAATTTGCAGTTTGTCCATCTTTTTTCATGAATTGTGCATTTAACACAACATACTGTTTCATACACTGCTGAAGAAAACTTGAAGTGTTATTCGTTAAAGAGTAAGCCACTGTTTATTCCCTTTGGTATTTGCAGTGTTTTACACCTTTCCATATTACATAATAGGCTGTAAATGATCAGCAAAATGCTTGAGGTGCAGGATACAAGTTTCTTCAAAAAGTCTTTCCCCAGTTCAACATGTCCTTTCCAGTTATTAATAAAGCAAATAATAAATAGTGTCTTCAGCAAAAGGCTAGACCAGTAGACATGAGTGCTTTCCCTCACCAGCCTTCATAAAATAGCACTTGTGCAACAGAGGTATAGAGAACATGACCAATCTTACAACATCTTGATGATAATGGATTTTAACTTGCTGTAGCCTCTCTTAGTCTTACAATCAATTCCTTGCAAGAAACAAGAATGCACAATTTCCTTCAGTTAAAATAACAAAATCTGAATTATTTTACAACCTTCAACTTTTGATTTCAGTCCTGTTCAGCCTTTCAGTTCCTTTCAGAAAGGCTTGACTTCACTTTTGGAGCAACAAAGACTGCATGCAAAGGCATCAAAAGAAGGGGGGGAAAATGAGGATGTATTATAATTGTTTAAATCCATTTTAGATGTTGCAAAACTAGGCATGTTAAGAGCACATGAGTGGAACTGAAAAACAATCTTATAAAAAATCTATTAGAACTGACTGGCTATGTCAGAATGTCTAAGTGAAAGAGCTTTTTTGTTATGACTCTCTTTGCCTTCTAATTTACATCTTTGTCTTAACAGTGCCATAAGACTGGTGTCTACCTGACTTTCTTGTGTGTTCCCAAAGAAAAAGAATGTACTGTACTATTATTTTGTCTGAAGCACCTAAATAAATGATCACATCCAAACCTGCCTGGGGCCTTAAGGCAAATATGCATTAATACTTTAAACCATGAAGAGCAGTGGATGCCAAATAACTTTCCACATTCTGGCCTGTACTAATAAATACAAAGACCTGAATTTTAAGATACCTCTCTTCACTCATAACATTTAAATACCATATTAGGAGCTGTCAAAATGTCAAGTTAGTGGGAATAAGACTGGTGAAATCTTTTCTCTGCTCAAATACAATTTATTCCTTTTAACATTTGGAGTTGATTCTGCTCAAATTGTGTCGTTTTTGCCAGACTGATGAAATAGCCCAACCTTTCACTTCATTTCATGTTTCATACAATACTGGGGGGATATTTGGTCTCGCAACTCAATCTACACATTAACACACATGTAACAGTAACAGGTTGACCAAATGAGTCAAAATTAATCTAACAGGAAAGCCTACTGATGTTCTAGCAAAACCATAAATTGCATATTATTATGCATAAAACATGGGAGTATAAATTAATATAATTTTCCAGCAATACCCCTATGTGTCAGCCGAGCTGTGCACTGACAAAAGAGCATGATGACTGCTCAGCAATTTTAAAAAGGTTTACATAAGAGGAACAAAATTTAGCATTTAATGCAAACAGTCTAACAAAACAAAAACAAATAAATATTTATTTTATAGATCACACAACATACTAAGGATACTGGCATGCTAAGACGGGTTACTTTTTCAGGCATACGTGCAACAAAACTTACAATTCCCATTCAGCGACCTAGCCTGGAGGGTGTATATTTTTATGCAGCACTGCTTTTGATCTTGCCAGACTGTGGTTTGTGCTGATCCAGCACCCTGACCACTCAAAGGCAAAACATTCAATATGTCTAATTAAGACATCAAGCAGGCAGCCTCATACACTGCACTACAAAATATAAGATCATGAACATTGTTCTTATAAGGAAAACCTTAGTACTTTCTCGTGCCATCCTTTTAAGAATTTATCAATAAAAGGTAAGTAACCCTGAATAAGTGCTTTCTACTGATGCAACCAATGGAACGAGTAAATTAGACCTAACATAGTGCTTTAACCATTACATTTTACAGCTAAGCTCACATATTGCAACCCACCCCCGTTTCCTACAGTGTTAGGAAGGAAACATACAAACTATGATGTATATGCATTTTTGTACATTAGATTTTATATATTAACATTAAATCTAAATTATTTCTCAAACTTCAGCTTTTGATTTACGACACCAAAAAATAAAATGGGAATCACAGTAAAGTAATACACAGTGATGAATGTGAAGGTAAACACACTTGTAGGGTCAGACATTTTAATTATGGTATAAACCTTCTTACTAAATCACAAGATATACAAATATTTTTTTTAATTATCTATTTCTCTAAAAAAATAAGATATAACATCAAAAAGAGACACGACTGTACACACCTTTCAAATGCATTTGAGACAAGAGAAGACAGGCAGGGTCAAATTGTGACAGATTATGAGAATGAACCCCCTGCACTGTCAATAGAAAAATATATATATTTCTATATTTGCTCTGATTTAGTTAAATTACAATTAACGAGGCATTCAACATAGCCTTCCAGCTGAACACAACTTTATTTTCAGGCTTACAGATGGAAAGAGAAAAGGCTGGTCTGTTTCTGTTAGCACAGGTGAAAATGAAGCATCTCAAACTGCTGTCTTGTTGTGTGATTGGAATGACTTGAAGACCGATGTGTAGTGGAGGAATGGCAACATGCAGAAGCTGCTGGAATCTCACCTTTTGAGCGGCTTTTGAAGGGCCCTTGTTTTTGCTTCCTTTAGGTCTTCCCCGCGGTCGTTTAGGGACAGGCTCTCCGGTTGGTTCCTTGTGGAGACAAGGCGAATACAATTTGTGAGACAAACAGAACAGGGCAATAATCCTGCCACCAGACTCAAAACCAGCCCTTCTGGATAGAGGGGGTCCATTTTAACGCAGTGCTGCTCTAAAACTTGTACAGTATGTAAGCAGACGGAGAAAGAGTAAGAGACAGAAAATGAGATCACGCAGAACGAAATTGCACATTATATTTGAAAGAAACTTTTAAAACACTAACCGAGACGGTAAATGATAAATAAAAAAAATATATTATCATTACCATAGAAGCTTTCACATTTAAAATCAAAATTAAGGTTTCATATCCATTCAAGGTCACAAAGTTTTCTTTAAACCTGTTCTAATGTTTTTAAAATAAAATTACTAATCACCCTTGCGCAGAAATTTGACATACGAAAAGTTTCGTTTATTTTATAACAAAATGAAAAAAAAAAACATTGTGTAGCAGCACATATATACCCTCTACAGCAGTAGTGCATTTTCATTGTAAATTATGCAAATTATATATTTGTGTTGTGTGCGTGTTTTATTTTTATTAGAGTCTTGTTTTCATACATTCAGAATAGTTGTCAATACCATATGCTGTATTTTGTGGTAAACTACACCACAGATTGTGGAATGTGCAGTTTTCTGAGATTGCAGAGGATCGCGTGATTTCAGAATGCTATTTTAAAGCATTTTTAGAAAGTGACATAGCTCCACTTTCAAAATGACTGCAACGTGCGAATTAACTCGTAGTTGTACACCTAGTGTACACAAATAATAACATTAAAAGTTCAACCATTGGATCCTACATGGGTAACGCAGCACAATACCAATTTAGTTTAAAAGTCATATAGCTCACAGTATACCTCAAAGGTATATTCTGGACTACTTACTCTCCCCTTTCTGATCCAACCTAAAATGTGGTTTATAGGAAGCTACCTCTGAAACTAAGTAAAATGACCTCCCAAACTGACGCCAACATTTGCTGTACGCATACATATAAGACGATAAGGCATTCAATGTAAATACATGATGATGTTAGATTTTAACAATGAGCAATACAGTTATTTGAAAACAAATATGTATGATTCATATAATACTTCCTTTGGGTGGTGAATCATTGCTCTCAAACATGTGCAGATCAAAATATAACTGTGCTTTTTTCTTACCAATACTGCAGGATGTGGTGGAGCTGAGTAGTCCGAATCCCTATGAAGTTTTTTTCAAGCGCCAATTTTAATTTTTGTACCGCACATTCTGCATTTTAATTGGAAAAAAGGCACCGGCTTTTTAAGATAACATATGATAACGATTATAACATAAACATAATATGTGCTAGAAATCAACATTTTTTTAATTCATAATTTATTTGCTTGTACACCAATAACCTTTTAATTATTACGAAGCTAGTTTCTCGACACTACTCTGAAGAGTGGTAGCTCATATCTGTGCATTACAAAATATGGAAACAAATACAGCTAAATTCCATTCTAAACTGAAATACTGCATTTTCCACATTCAAGAAGTTTTAAAAAATGCAAGGACAGCGAGGAACTCAATTATATACTCCATTCATTAAATGCTAACTATTTCACAGTTTCTTTCACAGATAAAACATGAATGGGTTTTTAAAAAGTAATACGTGTTTCGATTGTGGATCTACACAGTCAAAACAAAAGTAATACTTATCTTCTTCAATGAACACATCAATACTACAATTAAAGCAGTATTTGAATGTAAAATATTTTCCAAGTTTACTTTTTTAAATCATATCACACTGATTTAATCTTGAAGATCCACCTAGGTGAAGGAAAACAATTCCAAAAAGCGTTTCAGTCACATAGACGGTTCAGGGTAACCCGATCGTAACAGTAACGAAACCAGCACAATGTACTACTACAACCACCACTTCTACTATTTCTTCAGCTTTAACCTTCTCTTAAAACTTTTAAAGGGACAGGATTCCTCAGAGTCAGCGCGTGTTCCTTTTAAAGATCTCGGGTTTTAAAATATCTGCACTACATTAAAAATCACACAGATCTATTATCTTCGCACTGAACGAAATTCAGACAGTGGCGATAGGTGCTCAACGGCCGGGCTAGCTTCTATCTCCAAGACGCTGCTGGAAGAGCAGTGACAATTGCCCGTTTCTAGTAAATGATATCGATTCAAAGAAAAAGAAACAGACTGACTTGCTGCGGCTTCCGTGGTCTGCCGGGTCCTCGTTTCGGAGCCTCTGCTGTCGAGGGCTGCTCCTGGGATCCAGAAGTCTGGCCGGCTGCTTCGCCCCGTGCACTCATGGTGACTTCTACAAAATTGTAATCTCCTGCACCTTCAACTCTTAAAACAAGGTCTGATTCTGCACACCGGACGTCCTGGTGCGGAACTCGAGAGGGGGAGATCTTCTGTTGTAAGAATCGGGAGTTTTCCACACAAAAGTAATAAATAAGGATGATCGAAACCAAAAACAGGGGGAAAAAAAATAAAAGGACCGACAAGTCAAAAAACTCAACCCCTTGATATGCTGGGAATAGCACGTGCTGTTGCGGTATTTGGTACGCAAAATGTCCCTTTTTTGTTTTGTTTTTACTGTTTTTGTTTCCTGTATTTTGGGTTGTTGTTGTTTTTTTGCTTTAATACGAAAATAAGCCAGTGCTAGATAGGAATTTAGATTCCATTGGTACAAATTGGGACGGGACACATTTGAAATGAAACGGTGACACCGCACTTTCCTGTCAAGAGCATGCACACTGTTTTAAAGGATCTGTGACTTACAAATCATAAGTGCTGGTTTATAAGAGTTTACGGGGGGGAAAAAAAGATCTTTTTGCAGGGGTTGGTAAAAATTATGAGGCCAGCCCACGGATTGAATGAGGATGGGTTAAAAAAGCACCTTTCCTTGCGGGTGGAAAACAGAGGAGGGGGTTGAGAAAAAAAACACAAGACGGAGGAGGCACAGCGAAAAAAAACTAAGGTTGGACCGTATCCAGAGAAAACATGAGAAATTCTGCGGCGTTAAGAGGAGAGACCACATTGAGACAAACTCACGTGTCCAGCACCATTCATCTCAGTGGCTGGGATCCAACAGGTTTAAAGAGACAGGCCAGGAAATCCCGCATTTCATAATAGGCTACAGTTAAAGGACTGTGTAGGTATACACCAAGGACAAACGCAAATCCGCCTTTCGTATGCAAAATGTAGTTCTAAATTAAAGAAAAAAGAGAAAGCGGACGATAAAAAAATGGTCACTTATTTAATGGTGAAAGTAAAACAATCTTTAAATCACGCAGGAAAAGGCAATATACGCGCGTTGGTACATACAACAATACAGCACTTAACTAACTTAAAATGTTGTATAATAAGAGTCAATATGCTCCTATAACGGAATTATTTTGTTTATGATATTTTGCCTGTGATTGTATGGAAATAATAATGCACATTATGGAATACATACATTTTTACAAGGTGAATTATTGGACATAAATACGCATCGTGCTTTCGTGAGATTATCTTTACCTGGTATTAACCACATTAATTTGAACAAATCGTGCATTTTTCAATATCGCGCCGTGAACGAATAGTTAAGTCTCATTACAAAGAGAGTCTAGCTGTAAAAACCCTTAAATATGATGTTACTACATTAAGAATATGTTTTTAAAATGCATAAACGAATTAATATCCACAGGAAACAGGATTTTAAAATGTTAATAGAAGAAAGCGAACAATCAAATTCCTCTTAGTCTACAACAGTAACAGGACTTCAGTGTCGCCATGATATCATAACGAAAAAAAGACATCATATAGACAAACCGAAATTAAATTTAAAAAATGTTTTAATTGATTTCTGGTGACAAGGGAAAAAAATACACGATACCACAGCTGCGTCTCACTCTTTTTTTTCCCTAAAAAAACGCATTCCCCATTTCTGGGTACGGCTGCTTATATAGCCCACTAGAATTCCTGTTACGGGATTTCTTTTCTTTTTTTTTTTGGAGTCCGAAAGTAAGCAGTGCGTTTGTGACTGAAAGCGTGCGCTTGCAGACCGACCTCCAACAGCCACATGTGTCTTTGAAGTATTCCGCCCATCGACATGAAGTGAGATCAATTACAGAAGAACAACAGTGACAAAGAATATACTGCTGTACGTGGAGGCACTTTCCCACGATCTGACCAGCCAGCTCAACGACGAGGAATAGCCCTCCCTACTCACTCCACTCAATACAATAGCGCCAAAGATGTTTTTAAATACCAGAAAGCGGGTGATTGGGGGTTTTACAACCTTTCTCCCCCAAAAAATCAATGGCGATGGAATGAAAAAAAAAGCTTTCTCTCCTCTCTATTTTTTAACCCCAAATATAATGTAGCTTAAATAATTTGTTCTTGCTATCAGACAAAAAAAGAGAGTCCTACTATACCGAAAGGATTCGTTTTCCCTAGTGGTCAGCTTTCATTGTAAACATGAAAGTAATAAATAAACAAGTGCCGTTTTGGCAACCCTACTCTTTTCTATTAAAGGCGTGACAATTAAAATGCACAGATTTTGTGTGACTTTTCCTTTCGTTTCCTTTCTTGAGGAAATGAAGTCTGGATAGTTTTGTCCAGTCTGGATAGCGGGAAACAGAGCTGCGATTTGTTGATTTGTTTCGGTGTGGACTTTATTAGGATATGTCTTCTGTCTTTCCTAAAAAGAAAGTGGTTAATTTGTCACTGGCATCCAGTTCATTCATAAAAAAAACAGCTCTGGGACCCCCAAGAAGGTGGATCTGAGAGGAATTTTCGGTGTTTTCATCCCTCCTTTTCATCGCGAGGCCACGCCCCCGCAGACAGAACGGCGTCAGGGCTGGGAGCGAATGAAATGAACACAATCAATAGTCACGGCCGCAAATTACTGCAGGAAGTACTAAAACCAAGATCGATTACTCAAAATAGTGTTTAACTTGAAGCACAGTTCACAGAGGCTTTGCGCTTTAATATAAACAACAGTGTAGTGGAAGCGACGCATATTTGTTTCTAGCATGAAGTGCCCGCTTGCATATAAACATCTATAATTCTGAAGCAGTCATGCAGTTCCATGGTAAGAATCTGATTTATTACTATTTTTATTCAAAAACCTATTATGAATAATAATCTTATAGGCCCATTATGATACATTCTAGGTTTTTAGAAAAATATTTTTAATTTTTCCGAGGAACCCCAGGTATATGGAATGAGAGGAAAACCAAGCTCACAGTGGTTTTAAATGAGTGGGTCCATGCATTTTTAAAGAGGCATTCTTGAGCTGAAAGCAGTTTTGAAAGATTTCCTCTTTTGTATTGAGAGGGAGCGCTTTAGGGCTAAATTGTGGGAAAATTTGGAGCAGCATAAAAAAAGATTTGAGGACAACTACGTCTTCTAACCACCCAGTGACAGTTTTAACCGTTTCATCCCCATATTAACGCCGTTAATGATGAAAGGTGCTTCTCAATCAATAGTTTGATTTGGTATAGTCCCCTTTGCAACGCTTTGCCACAGAGCCATTTACAGATTTCTATAGCAGTTAACAACTTAATAACAAAGGTAATCTAACAATACAGTTACAAGTTACTTATGTAAGTAGGATTAGTTTTTAAAACTAACACGAGGTTGGGAGGAAAAAAACATTATATGACCTACAGTATGTAGCATGTTTACAGTTACAATGCAAAGTAATGCATCATCTTCTAAAAGTAATGTCCTCCATTTTCTTGTTAATTTTAAAATGTAAACTCTTACACAGGTAACTTGTATTTGCTTGTTAGTAACTATAAAGTATTACTTTTTAAGATTAACTTTCCCCAACGCTGCATAAGGCAACATATTACAATTATCAAAATGTACCCACAAAGAAACGTGTAATACACCCAGTAGATACAAATTATTAAATTATAATTTGTTTTCGGTGCTAATTGTGTTATATAAAAGAAATCTTCCCTGCCAAGTTTAGTCCATTAATAACTTTAATATTATGTTTAAGTATCAACTCATTGTAGCATATGCATCAAAGTCATTAAGAGAATTGCCCATCCCCGAAAATTAAAACTTTGTCTTTGATGTCACAAGGATATCATTTGAAATTATATCTCCCTTGCTGCCTAAATAAATGATTAAATTATTTTCAAATGCACTAGGATTTGCCATCATACACATTACAAATGTGAACTGAATGCCTGAGATGAAGCAAGTCTAGTTAGGTGAACTGCAATCTGTAATAGATAAAGTCACTTTAAAAAGTAATCCAGTGACAAATTAATTCTGTAATGGATTACTTTTTAAGATGGGGTAAATAATTTAAAAAAGTGATCAAAAGTAATTAAGTAAAAAGTAAGTAAATGTTACAGTGATCTTCTGTATGTAGGGTGTATAGTCAATATGTTAAGTTATTGCCTCCTAAAATCAATTTCTTCTGTCTTAATTTATCATTTAAAGTAATTATTGATTACAAAAAAAACCCTAAACAAGTAACTAGTAAGTGTAATGGATTACTTTTAAAAGTAACTTTCCTTAACACTGAATACAACACAGTAAATCCCATCGTTAGATTTATGACATATGCTGGAGATGACTATGAACAGAACCTTGTTAGTGGAAAAAGATAATACCTTAATACTGGGTCAAATCCTGCCTCTAGAGCACGTTCTGAATCTTGGGGTGACAAAGACATTCACACTTAGCTTTTACAAATTGAGAAATGCATAAAGGGTACCCACACTGTGCATATTTGCAGATTTCCAAAGCTAAGGCAATCAAGAGGTAGGAATAGGGGTGGTCAGTGCAGAAGGGGGCAAGCTGACTACTCTAAAGGCTTGTTTTCCACATACTACCACGACATGAGCTGGGTGAGGCAGGATACAGGGTATGGTGGAGTGTCTGTTTCAACGTAGGCTAAATGTCTTAACAACAGCACTGATCTTGAACCCATTTGTCAGCAGGACACACCCGAAGAAGTGTCACACACTGAAGAGCTCATCATCAATGTCTCAACAACAGCAGTTACTGTCCGAGTCCAATGGCACTTGGGCACAGTCAGATAGATGGGTCAGACCATGTCCATGTTCATCATCACAAGACCCTGTGCCATTCTGAAGCTGTGAAGAATGCAGTAGGTCCCTAAGACAAGCTTGTGGGCCAGTATTGCCTAGGACCAGACAAGACACAATTTCGAAAGTGGCTTATCTTTTGTTGGAGTGTGTAGGTTAAGGAGCTGCTACTGTTATATGCTGTACACAGAGCCACAGAATGTCAGAAGGTGGTTTGTTTGTAACTCCTTCTGATTATTCAATCCTAAATTTAAATAAAATAATGGAGAAATAATTTTATTGTGCATAAATACATGAAAGATGTAGATTTTTTATTGCCAGATTGTTTTTCATTGTACTACTAACCATACTAACCACAACATAATTTCACTTTAATGTTTTCACTGTACTACATTTGTTACTGTTCCACCTGTGGTAAGAGGATGCCTTCCCGATTCGTTCAAATTTATCATGTCTTATAAATAGCAGCATGGTCTACATAACTGTACATCTACTGTTACCTGTGAAGAGCTTCGCTCCAGAGAGAACTAAAAGTTCAGCTCAGACAGTTCCTTCTTCTTGTATACTGTTGAAAACACACACAGTTTCATCAGCTCTAAGAAACATTGTGAGAAACATTGAAGATAAATAAAGTAAAAACAGAAAAGGTAAATGTAAGGTTCATATTTCCCTTTTACTTTAATTCCATTCAAGCCACATCTCTTTATCAACAACCATATTATTCTAATTTACTTAACTTAAACAGTCGTTTTTCTGAGGGTACATTCATTGCTCAGCCTAATTGCTCAGTGGCTTTTGACCTCAAATAAGATTATGTGTGAGACATAGCTTCACTGTGAATCTTTCTTGAATAAAAATCTTTTACTAGTGAATCAGTAATCAGAGTGGCCCCGAACACAGCACACTGCAACTCTGTTTTAGATAGGCTATACAGGATTCCATAGTAAACAAGGAATTAAAGAATGTGATAGTTTAGCTGCTACCGTTTAAAGGTATGCACCAGATTATTACAAACACGCATTCTTCGTGATATTGTTAGAGTCCTTAAGAAATTGATAAATACAAAATATTAACTGTATATTAAATTATATTTGATCATTTTTACATTTGCACATGGATACAGGCATATATTTCTTACAGGAATTATATGGAAATAAGTATCTTAAAGTTCATGTGTTCACATGATAATTCTGAACTCATAGAAGGTTCAAAGATTATGCTTCTTGTGTCATCACTTATATTTACCTGCCTTTCCTCAGCATACCGTATTGAGCAAAAGGGCATGGCCTGCTTCTACCATGGGCATGGGCCCTCACAAATAATGTGACATACTTCATTCCTGGCCATTTCCACTGCTGTGGACAGGAGAGATCATTTCTGTGAACATACTGTACACAAATAATTTGTTAGGACAATATTTATCACAGATGTAATAGAAAAAATGATTATAAGGCCACAGTCTATCCATTAATTCATCTGGACTGTACTCTGAAATGCATTGTAGCTTTGTATCACTAACTGCATATAATGAGAAATAAAATGTTAAATATGTTAACTTAAGGTCATCATTTGTTGAAGTAACCAGACTTCAAACCAGATGGTCTCACTGGGGTTTGAAACCCTGCTTTAGGACTCAGTAGATATATTGTGATACTTTAGAATCACGACTGAGATGGTCTAAATCACCTCCTTTAGTTTATAAGCTTTCTTATAAAGCAGGAAGAGAATAAAATGTGCTAAGGGTCCAAATATTTTGTATTATATAAACACGGACTGTAACAGACAATAATAAAAGGGTGTGAGTCCATCTACAAAATATACACAAGCTGAATGTTAGCAAAAATGGGATACCTTATTCACACTGTAGAATGCATAGCTCAAACTTGTATACACAGCTTAAACATGTAACACAATACACAGTAGAATAATAAATATAGGAAATATACACTACAGATAGTTGTAGTTATTTCATTTGCCTGGGTGGGTGCACATCAGATCACATGACATTTCCAATATAAATAAAGAGATCACACCTTTGCCCAATAAGTTATAGTACCAGCTCATCTGCTAGCATTAACTATTGACAACCTCAAGATTCACTTGCTGGTCAGGTGCTTTCTGTACTCTCACGTCACACTTTTTCTTGTAGTCTACAACACAGACCAGCAGATAAAAGTGTCCTTTTAACCCAGCCAGACAGCCAGAGTCCCAATATCCCTTATACCCTTTCCAGGTGGTGTATACTGTATATGCCCACAACAAAGGACAGTAAGACTATGGAACAAGCTATCCAGCCATTATGTTGAAGGACATATTCTGCCATTTCTTGAAATACTACCAAATGGGTCAAATGGCCTCCTCTCATTTTGAAACCATTCTTATGTTTTTATATAGGTCCTGTTTTCATCTGGTCTTCCTTATCTGTTCATGTACAATCCTATGAATCTAAAAAGCCCTAAGCTCACAGCTTCTATAGATCCCAGTTCTACAGTCATGGTGATGACTTTACTGATTCAAATCATGCCTGAAGAGTGACAATGCTTTCATAGGATGTGGCATTTTGATTACCTGCTATCATCTGCTGCTGAGCCAAAATAACCGTTCGCCAGGTTCAGGGCCATCTGCTTCTCATCTTGGCAAGAACAAAAAACATCCTGCGACAGGCTGCCTTTCTCTTTGGGCAGCACAATTTTGCATCTTGGCTCATATGACACTTAGATGGACAGCATCTCTCTGCATCTCTCGTGGGAATGCAAGCGTTTTAGTTAATTCCAGGAAGGCTGCTAGTCAGTGTGTTTGCATTACATTTTCATCTTTTCATACTTCTGTATATCCAACTGTCACTGACAGAGAGACGGAACACATTATCAAATGGCATATTCAGATTGACACACAGCCACTACAAGTGGAAGAGGATCTATTGTCATGTCACCAGAACTTTTAGATTAGCTCATATTGAACATGCTATTCCCATGTTCATGTGGAAGACAATACATTCCTTTTCCCCATTGTAAGCCTACCAAATTTCACTTTCACAAACCCTACTGCTTGTGCTACTAAGCTCCGTAGTATCTAAGACTGTACCCTGACCCAGTCATGGTTATATTCCTTTTCCTGGGGTTCTTCAAACTCTGTCAGGCATGTTTCTCACTATCTGCACCTCCTGTCACCAAACACATGTTTACAGAGCTACTACCACGGGCTGCTTCCTCTCAGCCATGTAGTTTCGAAACCTTTTTGTCTCCCTTGCCGACTTCTTCACCCTCAAGGAACCAGCTGCCCAGGCAGTCCGTTGGTCCATATAGTCCATCATCCAGTTACATTGATTCTGCACTTTCCCACTTAACTTGATGCAAGAGTAATTGATGTTACATTGAAATAAACAACACCAGAAAAAAACAGAAGCATAAGAAATGTAGATATGAATCATACCGCACAAAACCTTTCCCAGCCATGCTAATGCAGATGAGAAAATCCATGCACCCAATGCGATACGCAATCTGAGATGTGATTTGAGCCATCGGTCCTACAGAGTAGCGTCCAACCATTCAGCAATATCACAGAAAACCAGGGGGATTTCCATGACTTCTCACTTTAGTGGCAGAAGTTACAAACAGAACGAGAACCAGCTGTTTTTGTTTTTGTTTTGTTTTAATAGACATTGGGGAAACCTCTTGAGCAAACTTTTAAACAACCTCCTGTTGCTTTCAGCAACTTTGAGAACAAAAAATAACTTTAAAACAAATCATGCGGTTTGTTCACTCGCCAAATAAAAAAAAAAGTCCAAGGAGATGTGACAGCAGCAGCTGTTCCCAGACTTTGTTATGAATATTACACTTCAAAGAGGACAGGGCTGGTGTCTTTATCACATAGTCTGGGTTTGTCTTTACTAGCGGATGTTTAAATGTGCACTAATCCTTGATATGAGTGGTCAGGTCAATGGTATATTTGTATAATTTAGTTTTTTTCTTCTCAAAAGCTTGGAGTGTCATCTAACATATTGTGCTTTAAATATCCTACAGTAGTGAATAGGGCACATTGTAAAAGGAGATGAGTTGTCACATTTATGTTTAAGTTTAATGTATTTAAAAATACGGATTTTATATAATACATAAGGTGCTTAGTTTTATAATATGTTCATAAGCAAAAGCATACAGTTATTTAGTTCATTATTCATAAAAGTAGTGTTGAATTTTTTTACAATTGTTGTCAACACAAAAGACCTTTGTTTTTTCTGAATCCATACAGTTTTTCTCACATCTGCATTTCACCAATTTTAAATGTTTATAAGCACTGAAGCCGATAGAGTTGATTTAGGCAGCAGTGCAAACTGAAGTGCACATTTGTGCTTGGAAAACCATCTCTAAAACACTATCTGTTTTCTGAAACAGTTGCTTATTTCTTACATGAAACCATACGATTAATAATAAAAAATAATGAAAACAGCCATTTTAATTAATCAAAAGCTCGTAAAAACTTACTGGTATGAGTCAAACTAGCTCTTCACTCCGAGCAGCAGGACAAATACTGAGAATGAAGGAACAGGACCAGTGTTTCTGAAGGCTAATTGTTTGGGTTTCATCCATACATTTCTTTATGATCCTTGTACCCTGTACCAGTCACTATGGCAAAGCACAGCTCATGAACAAGTATGTAAGTGCTTTACTAACCTTAAAGCAGTCTTCCCCAATTCAATTAGACAAACCTTTTTATGAAAATTCAGGGTTTAATGATTTTCTCAAGCTTCCGCGTAGCCTTTCCAGAACATTCTGAAGAAGAGGGGAGGCAGCTTTATCTCTTTTTTCAGTCAAGCTATGTTATATATTATGAGATACTTTATATATTATGCTAATCTGATATAACAAAGTTGGCAACAGTTAAGATAGAGAGGCATCAGGACACCAAAGTCAACACACATCCTTACTGGTCGGCATTTCTTGCTAAAAGAAAGATTAAAATGTGACCAGTACATAAAGTGTTGCTGAGCTTATTTAGTAGGTAACTTTCTAGTGTGGTATCAGAAAGCAAATGAAATGCAACTTTGCAATTGGCCATTCTCAGTCATGAAATCCAAACTAGAGTACCTGCTTTAAGATGACTGAATTACTAATTAGAATAGATACATATATTATTTTGTGGTATTTTATGATATCGCATTTTACGAGGTGTTTTTACATTTCCAAGAGTGGTCTGAAAAGGTTTTTCTTTGACTTGACCTGATGTTATTAAAACACCGAATGTTCTGAATTCAGCAGAGAAAGTACCACCCAAGATCTAAGCTCCTTTAGTAGAATCATTCTGTGAAACACAATCAAATCAATGAGCTCCTGTTTGCATTGGAGGTCCGATTTGGGATTAATGAGCTCTAACTATTAATATGTGAAAGTATAAATTAAAGGAAAGCAGTAAGAACTATAAAGTTGTCTTAATCCAGCCCAATATGTGCTTTTCCTAACCCGTAGCTTCAAATACAGGTGAGCAAGCTACAGGTAATACAGATCTGCGAGAGCAGCTCTGCCCATGCTCAGTCAGGGCCACTCATGGGCAACTGTGGCATCAGAACCACACTGGGGAAACTCAGTGCTGCCCAGTTTCAGAAGAAGGTGGCTTTTTCTCTGTGCCCCTGAGCCCTTTGACATACAGGATATTGATAACAGTAGATTCCACACAGACAAACAGTTCTACTTCCATTCTGAAGCTGGAACTGAAAACAAAACTCAGAAAAGGATATTGGTGTCTATTGTTGAACAACGTACTAGCAATCGGAGCCCTCCATTTTCCATTTTAATATCCCAACGATGTACAGTTTATTTTGAAAATGTATCCCTACTGATGGTTGAAAAAAATGTAGTATCTGTGCTCAGCTGTCTCTGTGCTTCATTTTCATTCACTGGTGAAATTAACAAAGCAATTTTATTTATTTTTTGCCTGATGCTTGTCAAACAAAATAGCATGTTACATCTTTCAATCTGGATATGGTTATGAATGTCAAGCATAATTGAATTTTTGAACATTTCAAATTTGTCTGCCTTAATAAAATTATTCTTTATTATTACCTTTATTATTCGTTCTGTGCACAGTGGCTTTCAAGACTGGCCTTAAAATTTTTCAAATTCACATCTGTGACATTTCTTTTTCTTCTTTAAATCAAATGTGAATACATTTAGAAAACCGGGCTGAATGTTTTTCCAGAAAGAGAAGTGTTTTGATAAGAAGAAGCATGCCTGTCATATACATCCTTGGTCTGGTATTGCTGCAGTTGAAATGTAGCCTTGTCTGTTTCACAATTAACTCTTCACTCATTGACAAATTTTTAGTGCTTTGGCCTGGAAAACTTCAAAGAAAGTGAATGACCTCCAACAACTTTTCAGCTAACCCTAAAAGTTCTAGTGAATACAAACCCATAATAGCATGAGGTGACTTAGACAGGTTACTTAACTGTAATCTGAAACTGGGCAGTTAATAGTACATTTAACTACTAAGATTTATGAAGACAAAATAATGTTTTTTGTGTTTGTGTTTACTAAGCAGAAACCTTACATATGCTAGTGGCTTTGTATGGATTTTTGGAAATAAAGAAATAAAGTCTTTTATGGGGGTTTATTTACCTTCATTCAGCAACTGTAGAATGTCTTGGGCCCACAGATGCACCATATTCCTAGCTCCAGTAACTATAAACCCAGGTTTCTAATTGTCAGATATATTTTTTTACAGGTATAAAATGAGAAGCAAGGGTTAGGAATTTATGATCGTGGCAGTTGGGCCAAGATTTTGATTTAATCTGGGCACCCAACTGTGGAGGAGGAAGGACGTGATAAAATGGACATGAATACGTCCGTGTTTCTGAACTCAGCCTGCTTATATCCCCCTAAAAAGACCTGTTTCATGTCTCTTCTAACCTCACCTTCAGAATAAGAGAAAGTTTCGACACCTACAGTAGCGCTGAAGGTGTTGTTTTTTGTTTCTACGAACCTGCCAGTCTTTTATTTCCTTAATTAATTTGACACAACTAATAGTAATCAGGCAAAATAATAAAAAAGGGGTCCAGATTGAGGTTAGCTCACCCCATTTCAGCAGGAATCCAAAAACCTCACGTTCCTTAAAAGAATGTATCCGTTTCCTGAATCCCATTTTTTCATTGAGTGTGGTTGAGATCCCAGATTTGACCAGCCATCTCAGGTTAACTCAGTTATCAAACAGAGATTAGTTCCCATTCCCATGAGATTTCACCTGTCTAAACAACCTAAGGGAATGACATCACTTTAACAGGCTCATTATACACAGGACTGTCATATGATTCCTTGTTCACCAGAAAATAGTCATTCAGAGTGAGATATTAAAATTGCTCTTCAATTTGTTAACAGTTTGTGAAACAAATTCTTTCACAAATTATGGATTACACCCTTGTTGTGATGAATATAAGGGCTTACTATGTTCAGTATATTTCTAATACTGATGAGCTGCTCAGTGAATGAACGGTTGTTTAGCCGTACTGATTTGTTTAGGAGATTCATTGCAAATTCTGATCTATTATTAACAAATTTAAATAGTCACACTATCGGACATAGTCACTGCAAAAAACAAACGATATCATGATTATAAATAATTATTCACTACATTATCCAGTAGAAATATTAAGCAACAGCGGCTCTGCTGAATAAAACTGTTTAAGATAAAACACATCCAGCTCACTTTGTGTAAAGAGATGCCTCCCTTTTTCAATTCTGAAAGTGATGGCAGTTCACTGTGTGAGTACCCTAGAGGAATCTCAGTACCTCACTGAAAAGCTGCAGAGAGATATGGATATCTGAAGAACAGCACATAATTTAGGAACATTTGTTAATGAAACACTCCTAGATAAGATCTTCACCACTACCAGAACAAAACCACAAGTTTAAAGCTATGACCATTTCTTCATTTTCCCACAGGACTTCTTGGATATAAAATAATGCTCTTTGAAAAAATGCCAGAACCAGCTTTTATAAATAATTTTGCTGTAATGTAAGTGACTGGAATGATCTATGATAGAAATAATTCCTTATCAATGAAGAATTTGTATTTATTTGGCTGTTCTGGTGCTTATGATTTCATATATATTACAAAGTTCTAACACTCAGCTTTTAAAACAGAGCTTCACCAAATATGGGCTGGACATTCTCGCAGTCAGTCGTATCTGTAGACGTTCATGTCATGCTCATGTTCATGACAGCCCAGCAAAAACTAAATGTGGTTCAGACACACAAGGGGGTCATAGGTAATTATCAGAAGCTATACAGACCTACAGTAGAATGGCCCTTCATTTTTCTCAAAGACAGATTAACTTTTTTTTCCAAAAAATATATTAAATTACTTAATTATAAAGGCAAAACAGCAAAAGCAAAGAAAAAATGAATGTTTTGAACCTGGGATAAAGAACAAAGTGTGAATGCAACAAGTATAGTTAGCATAGCTATATATAGGAACAAGTAAGGTTTATTTCATGCTAAAAAAAAGAAGAAAGAAAACACAACGTTTCGGCCGTGGAGCCTTCAGGTATGATAAAAGTACCCACCTGAACTACTATAGTTATGTATATATTTATTTTAAAAAGTATTGTGTAGTATACAGTGCATTTATTTTCAAATAAAATATAGAAAACTGGTGTTGAAAACTGGAGTTGTAACTGATATCCACAAACTACTCACTATCATGAATGTGATTTGTTGTAGAGGGACTGTAAAAAAATGTACACAGTTTTTATTTTGCTGGATACATATAGATGTAATTTTCTAATTCAGTGGATCTCAGTTCTGTTTTTTGCTCCAGCAAATTGTTTTCCTATTTGTGGACTATTTTAAAATTTGATTTCAGGTCTTAAAACATGAATGGGATTTGTAATTGTAAGGTTTCATCCTTTTACTAATAACTGCCCTCCTTCCAGTGTGTTAGCTGAAATGTGACCAACACGACTTAATTGTATTAAATTAGACAGAAGGCAAAACACTTGCTATGGGAGTATCTGATACAGTGTATTTCCCACCTGTGTCTGTTCGTCACAAACTAGACACCTTTTAAGAGTTTTTTAGTCAGAGATAAGGGAGAAAATTCTTAATTAGCAAGTTGATGAGAGACTGCATAAAGTTCATGAATCATAATGTTGTTGGAATGAAGTGCAAGAAGTACTTTATTTTGAAACCAAGATCTGAGTGCAGAAAAAATTCTAAACAAGCAAGCTGATATTTTATATGTACAATTTACAACTGAGAATTAAAGGTTCGATTGGAATGAAAACCAGCAGACAGAAGGAACCTTCAGGATAAGGGCTGAGAATCACTGGTCTAACCTTATGAAAAATTATTGAGAGTTATCTGTATGAAAACTGATTTGAGCGAACCTTTCTCCTGCAGTAAATTATTAAATGCCTCTCTGTCTGATGAAGTCTAGTTTGCCAGCTACTGTCCCGAAGGGATACATTCCTGCACGTTTTATAAGTCTCTTTAAATCAACAGCACCTGAAGACCTGGGAAATTCTGTTAAACTCTTCCGATTAAGCCAAAAATGAATTAAATTAGATTGCTAAATGTTGCATGGGAATGAAAACTTGAAGGACTACAGCCTAATGTATGGTAAGTATTGGAAACCCTGTCACTTATCTATTGGTGCAGGTATGGCTGTTTTTTAGAATTATGCCTTTTAATGGTTTCTGCAGCAACCAGATGCAGCTATCAAGAAGTCTGTGAATAAATAACGACAACAGAGAAAGGATTAATGCTTTGTTCCGATTTCTGCCAGCAGATGTCAGTTCAATATACTGTATACTTTGTCCTACTTGAGATTGTGGCACATTTGACTATAATAGTCAATACTAAGTTTGTGGTCTAATAGCAGAAATAATATGGTTTAACATAAAATTGTGTTTAACAGCAAAAGCTGAATCCAAATAAACAGCAATCCAAAACAGCAACCTAGTGAAGACACCTAAATAATTATTTTCTCTTTGTGGTTGATTGAAGCAAATGTGCATTGGTCAGTAATGCAGGTATCCAGACCTTTTAACTGAAGTCTTTAAAGGGACAACGTCTTCAGTATTTTATGAGATTTTTGTCTACTTTTGTTTTGAACAGTAACCAAGTCCCCATGTAATAATAATAATAATAATAATAATAATAATAATAATAATAATAATAATAATAATAACAAAGATAGGTGTCCAGAGTTATTAGTGTTATAAGTATTTCACCCTTTACTTTTTTTTTAAATAATCTGTGTTAGTTTTATTTCGTGTGGAGTGATAGCTAAATCTCACAAAGGTAATTCCAATGTATTTAAAGCCAGGGCATTTCTATTTCATGTTAATTTCATTTTGCCCAGTTCTTGCTTTGTACTTCCGGGTTCTCCTAATTTGATATTTAAACATATTTGTTTAAGCATGTTCTTGCCTTATTGTTGTGTGTGCACATGTATATTTTGTAATTGTATATGGATTGTAGTTTGCCTAGGACAGAGCTTCTGCTAACCATATACTTGATACTTACTGTATATTTTGAATAAAATGAAAATATTAAATCTGTGCATCTATCTGCTATTAAGGTATACACTGTGAAATTTCTACAGGAACAACAGAACAGAAGTTTGTTTTGCTTTAGTTAAAATTGCATTGCATACTTTAAATATTGCATTGTACCTGGCCTGAACTGAGAATATAACAAATATAAATATATAAAAAACATAACATATAAAACTGTTTTTGGGGAGGATTTTTACATATATTGCAGAAATATTTACTGAAGAGTATTTACTTATTTAAAATTAAAAGCCCTTTTCCATAATTCCACTTTCTGGAGCACAACTGGAGTTGCACATGAATGCTGCAGATTCTAAGGCCCAAAGTTTCTTCTACTTACATTGACCATTTTAACTCCTTAACCAGCAATTAATGTTGGTATTTTCTGTTGTTTACACATGTTCTAGAAAGCAAGAAAAGATAAGATGAGTTCTCAGTCTTTTAAGATAAAATACTTTTTTCACTTCACTGAACAATGAACTGTTGTGATAACTTTTTTTCCCGGGCCAGACCAAACATCAAATACCTGTTTACTCTATGATAGGAGGTAACCAAAAAATCAATACCAATTTATTCAAAGCATGTCTGTTTGTTTCCAAATAGCAGCAGTTTTTAGCTAATGGAAGAGCATTGTCAGTTTTTGTGCAACTTAAAACACTTCTCCAATCCACAGATAATGATTGAACTACGACAGTGGGAAGTGAATTCTTTGGCACCTCCAGAGGGTGAAATTAATTAACAGAATAGATTAACTCATGGATTGTATTATAACCTCATTATATTCTAAAATGAATTTAGAAAATCGTACCTTAACGGAAATCTCATTTGTACTATTATTATGTATCATGGCATTGAGCCACTGTATTTTCTTTGGTATGACATTATTTTTTGTGCCCAAAAGACAAATATACTTAGGCTTAGCAAAGCACTCAATCTTAAAACATTATTTTAAAATTGAAACTTTTATGTCATGATTAGGTGTGTAAGGTATTACCTGTGTAAGAGTGACCATGTCATTTTAAAAACTTAGATTGTTTAACACAGCATAACAGCTGTATTCAGAAATGTGTGTGTGTGCTGTGAGAGGAGTTGGATACAATTTTGTTCTAGGGTCTGTCAATTTTATATACAGTATATAATTAATTTATAATAGTAAAAAAAGGAAAATACAGTATACCTACAGGGAAGAAGGGGTTGAAGTCTTATAATGACATATGCTTTTATGTGCAAATCCATGTATTAACAGGTATTCATTATTCATCTAAAAGAAATAAAAGCAAGCACCCAGGCTCAGTCAATCACAACTGATGGGGAAACAAGTAAAGAAAACCCAAGAAGTAACATGTTAAGGTGAGGCAAGTGGAGAAGATTGGAGTAAGACAGACTTAGCCACAGTGACTGTCACTCTTACCCATAGAACAAGAAAACATCATCACGTCCTCCACTCAGTAAGTGACACTGTAATAGGAATTTGAAGAATGTACAGTAATCAGTTTTAGGCGTGGAAGAGGTGTTCGTTGTTGTCAGAGGGTATTCAGTGAATTCCAGTTGTTGACTAAGAGGCTTGTTGTCTATAACAGGCAACTGCTTTGAATAAAATGCATGTTTCACACATACAATGGACACAGTCTCTAGGTTTTTGCTTCCATCAGAGCCAACAATGCACAACAAAGCTCATTTTCCCACAGCAGTCCAGCTAAAATCCTGAAAAAGATGCCCTTTCTGTTGGGCAGTTGGGCATGTCTGATCTCGCTAAACTAAATAACTTCCAAGACTGATCAAAACTCAGATGTGTTCCAGATTTGTATGATTTTTTTATTTAAGGATGATCTAGGAGATCTGCTGGATTTGCGACCCCTGAAAAACATACCACAAATGAAGGAAAACAAGATTTACAGGAATTCACCGACGATTTTGCACTTCATCTCACAGCTGTTTAAATTTATTTGAATTTCTCCCTCAGACAGAGTGATATATGTAAGGAACATTAAATAATGGTAAGCACCAATGAGTGGTAATGATTTTTATCTCATACTGTTTGAAATCCATCTTATACAGGAACAGACACCTTGTATATTGTACACTATAAAGTGCTAAGCAAGACTAATTTTTTTTCACTCGACGCTTTTCCTTCTTTATAAAGAAACATGATTCTGTGGTGATCTCCTACCTCTACAATTCGCAGATTAGAAGTTAAAAAATAACCTTTTCACTTGTGTAGGATTTGTAGCGAGGAACACCTGGCAAGAGTTAAATTAGATTTGATCATTAAAATGTGATGGATTAGCTTCTACAACACTTCATATTGGCTACTCACCTGACCGGCCAGGTGGCTTAGCTGGTTAAGGCCCTGCCTGCAAGTTGAGCTCTATGATAAAGGGTTCAAGCCTGGGTCATGCTCACAATTAGCTGAGCACTGCCTAATGTAGGGTGGGGTTAGATAGTAATGGCTGTCTTGGTTCTCAGTGACACAGTGGCCCCTGTGGCCACTTGTAGGCAAGGGGTGCTGTCTGAGGGACATGCCTCTCCTCTGCTCACTGCTTAATGTCCAGGATAGGGCTGTGGCGCCTGTGAAGTGCTAAAAGACAAGCGGCTCAAATTCTGCCTACACTTTCTCATTCTGTCTTGTGTGTGAGACATAAAAAGACACTATTGACTGTTCAAAATTGGTTGGGAATAACAAAAATAATTGTTGATGCTAAATAAAATTAACATTGTACTCACGTACAGTTGAGCTTGAGCCGTTGAAATCAGGTTTGTGAAATGATCAAGTTTGCTAAATGGCCAGCTTGGTTTTCACTCACCAAAATGAAGCTGTCTTAATAACAGGTGTAAATAAATCTAAATACTACATTTAAGAATAACAACATAGATATAATTTTAGAAAACACAAGTGGATTGTCATACAAGGTCTTTGAGGTCAGATTTTCAGAATCAGATTTTGGTATCCTATGTCTTTAATCTTCAGGGAATGTAGCAATGGAATTCAAAACACATAGAAATGGGAAACGGGGATGACGAAGTCTTTCTGTTTATTCAGAATTACCTAACTCCCATTTTAGGCAAGTTTAGCACTGTAGTGCAAAATAACTTACAACAATATGGATGGTTCCAGCGCATCCAGCGTAACCAGCACATCCTCGAACTCAATTACATATCTAACAGAGCAACATATTATGAATCTTGCACATAAACCTCAAATGACCCCTCTCATCCACTCCTCTACCCTCTGGGAGGAGGTTCCAGATCCTCTCTATAAGGACTAAGAGAGCATTTACTTCATTTATACCATAGAAACTGGTCCCAGTTGCCCTGCAATCCTTTCCTCCACCATCATTAAAATTCTTCAACCAGCCAAAGAGTCTGCTTTCCTCCCTCTACTGAACAGTGTAATACATTTGTGCAATTCATGGACAACAAAATACATATCATTAATAATCATTTACCGGCCTCGGATCCTACAGTCCTGACAACTACACCTCAAGATTTTCTCATTTTATTGTTGTTAAAGCTGTTTAACTGAACCGCAACTCAGTCTGTGTCTTAAGACCTGCTTCTTTTGTCCTTGACTCTGTAATGACATCCATATTCGAAGCTATTGTCTTTGCTTTTTGTTCTCAGCTCTATCAGGCTACAGCTGGAGTTTCTGTGCTCTACGTGTGTCAGTCCGGTGTTATGATATGGATACAACAGAACTCTTTGAAGCTAAAATGTAAACAGACTAGGGTTTTGCTAATAAGCTCCCAACATCAGTTGAACTCAGTACAGTTGTTGATAGTCCTGAAATAAATCCTGTGGTGAAACCTTGTTCACTTTTATACATGTTAAAAGCATCATCAGGATCTTTCTCCACCTGTGTAACACTGCATGGTGAGTCATTTTAACCTTACTTATTGGATTACTTTCTAAGGTACTAAACAGGCTTTAGAATGTCCCAACTTTATCAGCTTGTATACTTTTTATTGTATAGACTACTTATGAAACATAGAGTACACTTCTGGGTTCTACTGCTCATGTATAACACACTGAGTGGCCTCCTGAGTTCTGTCTTTCTTAGCCAGAGACTAGGCACACATCATGAGAGATATTGCCTTCTTAGGTGCAGCAACACATATGTCTATATCACACATTGCCCAAATCCATTTGCAAATGTTAGCATTTTTAAAACTTACTTAAACACATACCTTTTTACTCAAGCTGTTAATGGAAATTTCATCATACTTGTGATTTCACTAAGTCAATTTGCTGTCCCTTATTCTTTCACATTTTTCTGCTTCTTTTTTTGTGCATTGTGGATGGTATTGTACAGCGCTTTGTGTTTCTTGAAAAGCCTTCACAAATAAAAATGTATTATTATGATGTAACAATGAAGAACATCCTTCAGAACATTCAGCACTTACACAATCAGGAGGGACACTGATGACAGAGACTTGTGACATACCTGCCTCAAAGGTCTAGAGTTATATTAATTATAATTATTAATATAATTATTATGTTAATTCTGTCAGGGCTATTTTGAGGCATTAGTGTGTCCAGAAACCAACACCAGATGAGAAGGATATTGTGTAAGCAGATCTCACTATGGATGATCCTGAGGAATGAAACCAACTGATTTCTTTTAACTAATATATGTGGTACTCTCATTGGCGCCTTGCAGTGTTGGGTCCCTTGGTTTAATACCTGGGGTACTGTCTGCGTGGAGTTTGTCTTCTTCCTGTGTTCACATGGGTTTCCTCCGGGTGTTCCTGTTTCCTCAAGCATTCCAAAGACTTACTGGTAGGTTAATTAGCTTCTGTAAAGCTGGCCCTGGTGTGAGTATGTGCTTGTGTCTTTGTATGCTCTGTGATGGACTGGTGTCCTGTCCAAGATGTATACTACTTTAAACAAGTTTCCTGTCCTACGACACTGTACTGGATAAAGCAGTTTAAAAAATAAATGGATAAATGTGCTGTACAATGTTGTATATATCATTTTGTTCTGATACCTCCTTTTAGACTAGCATATGTGATTACTGTACATATATTTGTCTCAGTACTGGTTGTGTGTGGTTCATGTTGTGAAATAGTTCCATAGTTTTTTTTAGTGCTATTGACCTTAGCCTTCAATATATTATCTTTCTTTCATAGTACTTAAAGGATTCTAATGTTTGAATGAAAAGCCAACTACTAAGGAGACCAGTAACAGTGCCACAAATACATAAACAGCGTATATATAGTTGTAAAAAAATCAAAGAGGCAGTTAAATGCCTTTTAGAACAAATAGTTATTCCTGCGCTGACACTTTTACACCTGAAAAAGGAAAAAAAGTTCCAATCCAATTGCTCAAGAAACTGTAAGAAGTATTTATGCAAATGTAGATACATATCAAATATTAACCCACCTGTACAACCAGTCCTTACAATGCACGTTTAAATCTTTCGTGGCTCTAGAGTGTCTATTTATGGCTGTAGTTTTCCTAAAAGAAAATGAATAACCTTTGAATTCAGTTTTATCCATAATGCTTAAACATAAAGTAAAGAACAGGGAGTTTCAAAGGACGAAAGAATCAACTCAAGTTTGAATTTTGGATGAAAAGAAACTCAATCACCTCCCTGTTCTTATTCTGATTAACGTTTTTGAGTAAACTGCCACGTTCCTGTCACTCTTAAAAGACTGAAGAAGGAAAGAATACAAAGATTGCCATATTCCCTCCTTCACCTATACTCTAGTATTTTGTATGCAGAATGTGACAAATTTCAAGCTGTGTAATTTCCAATAAAATAAAATTATTATGCTCTGCTGTGAGTAAAAGAGGTGAACATCATTACTCTCTGTGGTAGTATGGAAGTACTAGTGGAAAGGATAACAGTAAACTAAAATACACAGGGATTTTGTGATCTACACAAGGGATTTGACATTCTGGAGAAGCCACTCCCTCTTTTTTCTTTCAGAAGTTTTAGTGACACTACAAATACAAACAAATCAGTGAAATTTCTTCTCACTGAATATGAACTCCATAGTGTCAATTGTCCCAACAAGGGTTATTCTGAGTCTCATGCGAGCTGGTTACAGTCGAAGATGTGATGTAATCACTTTCAGGTTTGTACTTTCATCCACTGAATTACAAATCTATAGTTTTAAGTCTTTGTGGATGAGCTGTACTATACATACTAAGGTACAAATGTTACTTAATGTACCCAATGAGTAGCTGAAAACTTGCCAATGTTTAATGCTGTGAAAAAGGAAATTTAATTGAATCTTTTTCAAAAATCTAAAAAAACTATAATTGAAAAATAAATATTGATGGTTATTGGTGTACTGTGCTGAGTGTGTATGTTCTCCACATATTAGCGTCAGTTTTCTCCCACAGTCCAAAGACTGTCGGTTAATTGGCTTCTGGGAAAAATTGGCCCTGGTGTGTGTTTGTGTCAGGGTGTGTCCCGTGATGGAACAGCATGTCATTCAGGTGTATTCTGCCTTGCTGTATAAACCAGATAAAGCAGCTGAAAAATTAATGGATGATTATTGATATAGACAGCAGTAGGTACATTACCTCTGTGAAAATCTATTCAGATACCCTGCAATCTGTACAGGGGTAAGGTATATGCTCCTATCGTGAAGTAATTCATGCTACTTTTCATTCAAGAAAATTTAAGACAATAACTTTGATGACTTGATGGTGATCACCATCGATCACCAAAAAAGGAATAAAGCAGCAATCAGGGATGGTCACTCCAAGCCCAGATTTTTTCTGAAGCATGAAAGATGTCATAATAGTAGACACTTTGCCACCACTTCAGAAGTACTTTATACACTGGCTATCCAACTGCTGGCTGTTTGAATGCAGACATTAATCTAGGTTTATAAACAATTTTAAAACATCCAGAAAAACTCCCAGATGCAGTTTGTTCAAGTGTTGGTTCAACCACAGTGAATAAAACAGGAATGTGTAAATTCGAAATGAAATTACACTTTTATCCCCATTTTTGAAAGCTGAACTTCATGTACGTAACAGGGCTCAGTGTGCCGACCGAGTTACAGAGGGATGTCACCCCCTGGGAAAGCTAGACAGTGTAAAACTCTAGTGCTGCAGAGACCACAGTATTATGGTGGCATATTTGGTGGAGTTATCCACAATTCAGGGAGTGGCACTGTGCATGCTTGGAGCCTGAAAGCAACCAGGATCGATTTCCGGCTGGGGTGGGGAGAGCTGCTCTTGTCACACATAGTAATGTCTTCAGTTAAGGACTGCTCTCAGTCAGATGCCTCATGACAATCAGCAAACATCTCACAACAGCCTGTGCTCAAGGGTCAAGGACAGAGCAGAGGAGACAAACAAGGAAAGTGAATTAGGAATGGACAGGGTGGCGCAGTGGGTAGCACTACTATCTTGCAGCCCTGGGATCCTGGGTTCAATTCTTTGGGTGTTATCTGTGTGACGTTTGCATGCTTCCCCCATGTTTGTGTGGGTTCCATCCAGGTGCTCCTACTGTATATTCTCCCACAGTCCAAAGACACCCTGGTTGGTTAATTGGGTCTGTTGTGAGCTGGTGGTGTCTGCGTCTGTCTGCCCTGTGATGGACTGGTGTCCTGTACAGGATAAATTCCACTTTGCTGGGATAAGCTCTGGCTCCCCATGACCCTAAATTGGATGAAGTGGTTAGATAATGGATGGATGGACAGACTGAAAATTATATAAACAGTGACCAACAGTAATAGTCGCTGTATGGTTCTTCAATGTATAGGTCTCAGTTACAATGAGACTTTTTGTTTCTTATGTTCAAAAATATTTTCTAAATGAAGCACTAATCTGCATTTTGGTTTCAATTCTGCCTATAGGCAATGGAGATGATTTTGCTTTTAGAAAAACAAAAATAGAGAGAAGAGTGACGCTTTCTATGTACAAGCTTTTTTAATAAAATCACAACTTTGGATATAAATGTTACATTTCATGTTTTTACTGTATGTGCTATTTTTGCTGAGAGATATTTGATTTGATTGATTGTAGAAGCAGACACTTACAACTATAAAGCAAAATGTAGTAAGAGAGACTAGAGTTTATTTATTAGATTATATTTATTAAAATCGGTCTTGGGAAGAATAATTGTATTTACATTGCTGAGAAAAAGACATTTTGAAGTGTAGTTTTCTAATTCTTTTCATTCAGTGTTTTTTTTTACATAAATACAATTCTGTTGTGATCTATAATGATTTCTCATAAAATCTGAATAATTTTAAGCTAAAACTTAACACTAATAAATCTGTATTTGATATAGCAAATAATGATTAGGGAACACCTGGCAATGACTCGATTAGAGGTTATGTGATGGATTAGCTACTACAACGCTTTATATTGGTGATTCATATACACTTTAGCTTGGTGTGATCTAGATTTTTAAGATTCTAATGACTTTAAATAATAATGAATAATAATGCTAATAATGAAATAATAAATAATAATGAATGCTAAATGATAAGCTTGATTTCTTACAACCTGTTCTGAGCAATGAAACAAATCAAAGTTGCTGTAATAATAGTAACACTAGCAATTCCTTTGAGTAAAATGCCCATAACAACCATATATTGTTACTATAAATAAGATGTCAAAACCCTTTAACACAGTAGCGTACATAGCAGATTGTTTATGGGCAGGCGTAAATTTCAGCACTGGTCTCGAATGAAGATGTTTTGTTGCTAACAGAGCCCCCTAGAGCACAGAAGAAGTAGCAAGGGAAATCCGATAGCAAGTAACATGATGTTTTTCTTCTTATTCTTAGCTTATACCTAAAAAATAATTACATTTAAAATTAAATGTGAAGAGGCAGTGCTGCACAGTGGTTAGTGGTCTCACAGCACTGGGCCCCTGGGATATACAGTATGTTCACTTGGGCTTCCTTTCGGTGTCCCGCTCTTCTCCCACAGTTCAAAGACATACCAGTAGGTTAATTGACTCCTGGGAAAACTGGCCCTGGTGCGAGTGTGTGTGCGCTTGTCTGTGTTCGTGCCCTGCGAGGGACTGGCTTCCCCTCCAGGGAGAATCCTGCCTTGGGTCTGTCGCTTGCCGGGATCAGCTTGGGCTCCCCTGAGACCCTGTACGGTATGTACGGTAGAAAATGGATGGATGGATAAAATGTAAAGATTATTTTTAAGGATCAAATACTGGAAAAAAAAAAACATTAGGATTTTCAGAATGTTGCACATTTCATTTGCACATATTAAAGGCTATGGATTCTTCCTTAAAGTTTCTTTTTTTTTTTCAAAGGATTTCTCTCATTGGGACATTTCAGATGCAGCACTTTTCTTTCTCAAGCAAAACCCCTGCCAAGTTCAAGTTCAAGTGTAATGTCTGAGAAAAGGGATGAAGGCAACTACAAGGCAAAAGTGGTGGGTATATTTTGACCTTACAAGGTTGTTTTTTTCTGTCTAATTGTTTCTTTTCTAGCAGCACCAAGACACTCACAGCAGCCCTTGTGCTTTCCTTCTTTGCTTAGCCCTGCTGTTCAAAGGCCTGTCTGCACAGACACCCACATTCCCAGGCTTAAGAGTCTTGCTTGTAGCTTTAGAACAAAATCATTTTGGCTCCTGCAGCTTTTTTTCAGTCGAGGGTGACATCCTATTTTATCATACGTCTTTCTAGCGACATAAGGTTATATTTAGAAGTTTGAATGTAAAAGAAAACCCTTTAAGTGTGTAAGTCTCCAGAACTTTTGGCACTGACTCCGTGTTACAATGGAGCTTACAGGGATCCTGAAAGAATGCGTTTTCTGTGTTCTTTCCAAGATTTATTTTGAAAGGAAGCCAGGGAAAAGTCTGGAGAGCTAAGTGGAAGCAAGCGAACAGCAGTGACATCCTAAAGAGTTGGCAGGGTACCAGCAGGCTCCACCACCCAAGGAGTGATGAGGTGGTTTGCTGCTGTTTTATTAACATGCATGTTTTTCTGGCGATGTCAACTGTTTGTTTGGTGCACCGTAGCAACTCAATTACAAAATTAAGTCACTACAAGTTACTGTATGTGATTTTTCAGTCTTTCTCTGCCCTACCAAAATATTAGAGAATGGTAAAAGACGTGATCCAACATGTCCAAAGTAATGAGAATATCCCCAAAAAGAAATATGTCTCATGCCTCCTATAATATAATAGCAGCCCGTGCCTTTGCCTCAGTGTGCTGTGCTTGGCTAATGTGACTTCAAAAGCGGAATGATTATTGATGCACCTGCCTCCAGTGCAGCATTGATGGCAACAGCAGAGTTGGATAATGTTTCACTCAGGACAGCCTAAAGAATGTTTTCTTGTTCACAGTGAATCAAAGATCACCTTGCCAAGTTACAATATTTAGTAGTCAAAGCATAAAAATCAGCCGTACTTGTTTCTTGTCACGTGACTATTGAATACTGAAATGAAAGGCTTTTATACTCATAATTTGATTATTAATTATCCTTACACAGCCCGTATTTTAACCAGCACTATCATAAACACATATCCATCTAATTTAAATAGAAAGTCTGATCAACCAAAGGCTTTTACATGGTTTCCTAAACCATTCTTAAAACTAATAAAGACAGGCATTTTTACAACAGTTTTAATTAGAAAAAACACCACTAAATATTTTGTACTAAAATCAAAGTATCAGACACTATGGAACTATAGGGATAAATTTATCCAGGATTAGCATGATGAATGGTATCAGCTTACTATCAATTCAACTTGTGCTATTTTCCTTTTTAACCAAAAAAAAACACAAAAGAAAAATACAACAGAAGAAATAAATACTTCAGAACATTTTTCCATTAAATCAATACATACATTTACCTCTTCAAAGTAGCTTCTACAGTATGTCATCCCTATACAGATGTTTGCCTGTTTATAGCATACTTCATATTTCTGTCCATTTAATTAGTTTAGACCCAATTTCAGCATTATACAGAATACTGAATTAGGTTTCTCATGTCAGCCATGTAACCATGTATTACCCTGAAAGGCCCATAGAAAGTGAATTTAGTAAAGATGAAATGACAAACACAGACAGCTGTAAGTTCCCCTGCTGATCTCACTCAGCTCAACCTTGACCTGGTCTGCAGCTCTGATCGAGACGGCAGGTGAGGACAATGAGAAGTAAAGAAAATAATGAATGGGTGATGTTCTTAATGGAGGTTGAAATAAAAACACAGAATCTACTTATTGGTAGAAAACCTAGAAAGCTCCCTCCTAGGGAAATGCCCTCTCAGACCCTTCCTGTCAAGAACAATCCCAATTCCAAACTGGGGTTACTAATATTTTGGCTACTGAGCGCAATGCAGTAGGTAATGCACAGCCAGTAAAAGAAATACATTCTAATATTAAAAGCGGGCAGTTTAATTGTATCTTTAATTGTGTGCATAACAGCTTGTGCTCTATCTTTAGAGTTTGAGTGCTAAACCATTCTGCTTGTATATACTGATTACTTTGAAGGGCAGATGTGCAACACAGGGTGTTGACCCACTTTGTATCTTATGCTTATGGGATAGACTTGGGAATAAATGGTTTCCTGATAATGGATGCATGTGCCCTAATTTTTATGGAAAATGATCAGCATCACATATCTCAGTCAGCTCAAATCCTCTAGATATAAAATGTTACTTTAGAAAGACTGTATAGGGATGTTCTATATACCTAGTGTCAGTTTTACAGCCCTTAATTCAAATATCTTTTTCGACAACTGAATGACCAGAACATAGATCTTAATGGTTGATAAATAAGAGGCCCATAAACCACCCTTGAAGGCCTGAAGGTAATAATTCCCAGAGCTTCTTCCAGCAAGTTCTTGAAGTACCTTAATGAATCAGTAAGAAATGTATGGATTAATTTTCCATACATCTGCTGCTTTATGATCAATTGCCTCTCATTTCCTAGATCTTCTTCCACTTTTTTTGTACATGGGTCAGGTCATGGTCTCTATACTGGTGTAGAAGGAAGTGAGAAGAATATTATCAAGCTGGTTTAATAACAGTTAATTTACCAATTGTTGTAAGGGACAATGATTTCATTTAAAAAAAATGAATATGATCCCTGACATTTGTCTGGGCACAATGGCCAGTCCTACACCTTTGTTTAAGCAATTACTTAACCTGCAGTCTGTATTATGCGGTACTGTAAGCTACAAAATAAAGGAAAATAACTAAATAAGCTCTAGTGCCTGTTTGCTTTGGTGATTACAGACACTTTGCAATATTAAATTTGGAGGTCAGCTCTAAGGCCTGGCTTTTAGAAAATGAACCAGATCACAAGCCAACTAAAAATCGACAGTCTCGATATATCCCTGAGTGATATTACTGAGGAAACTCAACACTCACTTGATCATGTTTTTGTTCAAGAGACAAAATATTTCAGCGCTTTGTCCAGACAAGCTCTGTGTTACAGTACTTAATTGCACCCTCGATTGAACTAATCAGTACCTTAAATGGAACCTTTTCTAATTATCAGGTACTCGAGTTGCATACAAGATGTGTTAATTAAAAAGAGAAAGTCAAACACACATAAAAGCTGAAAACAAAGACTTCAAAATTAAGCTTTTAGTACTTGGATTAGAGGTTCAAGTACATAATTGAAAACTAACATGGGAAAAAAAACAACAATGGTAGGATCCCTAAACCCATTGACTTGGAACCCCTGCATATCTGATTACTGTTTCTGTTAATGGAAAAGCATTTATTAGCCTTAAACCTACAGCTTAGTGCATAACAATAGTGCAGTAGATTCTTACACAACGTAGCCTGGGTTGCACACAAGTAGAACATGTACTGGTCACTTTAATGCAGAATCTAGACTTGTTTAATGCCATAATTCTGCTGTCAAACTCTACAATTGAAGAAGGACATTTTAAACACTTTGGAAACTGCATGTAAGCTACGTAGATTTGTACACAAATAGTTTGGAGGGATGTTATTGAATGAAAAAGCCTTTTTTTAATTTCTAGTACTGGGGGGGGGGAGTTCTTGTTTAGGCCATATGTGACCTGCTTGAGAAGCATAGATCACTCTATTCACTTCCTGATAGTTTTGTTAAAAACAAGTCAGACAGCTGTAGCCTCCAGATTTTTTATGTTCTAGTGCCTTCAGATGGTGAAAGGACTGGTAGAGATCCGGGTCTGCAATGTTTCACTTGGATATCCTTCACCCTCATCACCTCAATTAAAATGCACAAAAATATTAAAAAATAAAAGATTTCGATTGGCGGGAAGCTGTCCTGCAAGAAGAAAATAAAGATCAGGTCAGTCAAGAAAGAAGAAGAGAAGGTAATGAAAGAACAGTGCTGTCGAAAGAATAGTTTATTCGAAAAAAAACGTACACAGTTAGAAACTTTGACAGCTCACTGGAAGAAAACCAAAGAGCACCTCCATGTTTTACAAATCATTTTGTCCCTTCTTGAATAAAGTACATCTAGAATAAAAAAAAGAGGAACAAGCAGAGGTTTGACGTTTCAGCTGATAAACCTTCTACACGTGACAAGAAACACATTTCCTCAGGTTTCTAAGGTCTGTATAATGGCGTTTGCAAATATCACACACTTGTCTTGTGTATTATTGATAAATATTACCTCTCATGATTTATTCTCTAAACATTTTAGGCACGTACTTTTAAAGCCTTAATTCTTTTGGTTCATGCTGCAAATACGCAGAGGAATAGAAGTAAAATGTGAAAATCAGATTCAGCCTATGCATGAAATATGCAATCTTTGCGCTAACCCTTTGTTCCATGATATATTCATATCATATTTAGATATAATATATTCCATATTACAAATTTCTGGCAAACAAATCCAGCAATATTGCAGCACTGTTCTGGCCTTTCAGTCTCTGAAATAGCTTTTGAAGTGATTACAGTTGAATTGCATAATCTGGAGAGCAGCCATGGATGGCTCAATTCCTCTTGGTTATTAAAATAAATACTTAGCAAGGTTGTGGAGACAAAATGAGATCACCAGCTTTATCTGAGAGAAGACATGACTTACATTCCTAATTGACTGTGCTAGAGACCAGCAAACCTCATGAGTTTACTGTATACAGTACGTATCTCTTTTTTTCCCCCAATTTATATGGCATACTGTATTTTAATATCTTTGGGGTGTTTAAACCTTCTAATTTGAAAGTTCCAGGAATGCAATGACAGACCAAAAAGTAGCAGCGATGGCAGTCTGAGGATATGAATGTTTAAGAATTCAAGAAACATAGATCACCACTCAATTAACTCTTCTTTTACTTATACTTTTTTTTTAATACGCTGAGACAACGTCTGTAATTTAAAACAGCCTATAGGTCATTTTTGTCTTCTGTTCTTTGGCAATGAAATTTAACCAGATCTTCCACTATTTAGATCCAGATTTGTTTTAAACAAAGCCTCCAATGTTTGGAGTGACAGCTTGCAGCAATGCAAAGTCCAAAAAGCTATGAGAAGTCGCTTGTAGCAGTTGCTTTCATCCTGTAACGTCACAGGAACCAACTTCAATTCAAGCATTACAGTGAAAGAAAAGTTGCAATTTTTTTTCACATTAACTCAGATTCTTCTGAGAAAAGACAATGAAAAGTCATCACCGTTTCAATGATTACATCTAGTAATAAGTCTATTCGATTTTACTGGAGGTAGTCATTTTGTTAAGGAACCTTCAGGATTAAAAAACTGGGAAGCTGATGGGTATTTCTCTTCCCTTTCAAGGTAACACTGCTTTCGTCCGCCATGATTTCCAAGTCGTACTTTGACAAAATAACATGTTGCTGGAATTATTTGTGACCCTGAAACTCAGTGATGGCAAACAGGCACTGTGAAGAGAACCATTCATGTTTTTCACGGAAAGAAGCAGATGTCTTAATTTGTGTGTTTTATGGAGGAGAATAGTTTGTAATTGACCAGTAATTTTAATAGTCTGAAGCTTAGCCTGACAAGTATCAGGTGGCTTTAAATTACACTGACTATCACTGCAATACACTGAGCAATTCTTTGAACTACAGAAGAGGAGCAATTAGTGCTCCTATGCGTACCAGAGCTTGGGTCTAATTACCGAAGATAGTCTATTGGCTTTTCCAACATAATAATCTTGAAATTCACTCCTTTCCGCTGAGAGAATGGTGGCTTTCTCCAGGCACTGTAAAAAGTTATTCCGTATTCCTTTAAGAATGTTCCTTGCTTTTCTCAATGTTTATTCCTTTATGATTGTAATACATTTTGTGTGAGTTTCATAACAGTACAGCTAAAAAAATCGCGTGTGAATTCATGCTCGAAGTACATCTTGTTGAAGCAAGCCTGTTTAGGTCAAATAGACATTAAGAAGGATGCATATAGTACTTATGAGTTAAATCATAAATCCCTCCCTCTGAGCGTGTATGTATATATGTGGGTCTGCATGTTTTGTCTTGTTCTGTATGTGTATGCATGGGTGGCACTAGTGGTGGTGTAGGTCTTTTGTTTTCTTTTGTGTTTCCTCTGCAGAGAGATTAATGAAGCCCATGTCCTAACATATGAGGGTAAAACATACCAGAGCTGCCGGCTGCTTCGAGGTGATTCCAGAGGGGGCAAAGGCTTGTCAAGGAGCCCTGCTTCCTGGGTGGTGAGCAGACCTGCAGCTAAAACACCATCACCCTGAGACTCCAGTTGAGAGGCGCTCTGTTCTCAAGCTGAGGTCACCAAGAGGGCCATCGAGCCAGGGGTGTCCTCTTCATTCACAAAACAAACAAAAACAGAGCAAGGGGAAACACACAGAGTGGCAAACTAGCCCTTTTCTCCCAACGGCTGTTTTAATAGCACAACTCCTATAAATGTGATTTATCACAACACAAAGAGACTTCACCAATGATGCTATGCTGTGGAAATTTTGAAAAGAAGTGAACCATGTAACCACATTTACCAGATAAAGAAAGGCATATAACCTCAGAACAGAACTTTGAAATACAACTGAGAGAAATGCACATTGTTTATAACTCCAGATTTGTGTTAGGATTAGGGATTTGCATTCATTATAATTTTGTTTAAGCCTTCCTAAAGCATGGAGGTGAGTGTTTTTGTGAAGTCTAGGCAGGACGACACTCTTGAGAAAGTTTGGTTGAAAAAGTACAGCTGGCAAGTGAAGTACTGAGAGGTACTGCAGGCTTTGGCTCCTCCACAGCCTAAACACACCTGACTTGTAAATGTTCTTTATTACACACATTAAATAAACTTGCTGTGCTTATAGTAGACAATGACTTGTACAACCGTATTACTACAGTGCTTGCTGAGATAAAAGGCTTTCCCACTCTAATAAACTACGTAATGTCTTCAAAAAATATTATTTCTGACGGGCCAGAGAGTGAACTTCAGTGATAAAGTGAAATGCTGTAAGAAAAAAGCAATCTAAAAAACTCCTGCCAACCTGAAATGTTATGAAATCTCATTAATTTCCAAAATAGAAAATGTGCTCATCAATTATATTCTTCAAAAGTAGCACTAATTGCAGTAAAACACAAATTCAAGGACACTTAAGGAGTATAATCACAGCTCGAGATTGTAAATCATGGCTTTAACATTTTTCAGGTAAAATGGTTTCAATTTTTTCTACTTGGCCACTCTGGTATTTTTTTGAACTCCTTTAAAAGCTGCACACCCCTTCCTTCTGCAGGAGGAAGACCCTGTACGCACTTCAAGAGCTGCAAATGCTGTGAAGCCATTGCAAGGAGACCCATTTCAAAGAGCTTCCACATCCTTCCTGTTCTCTAGAACCACCGTTCTAGTGAGCCCACCTGGGGGGAATAACATTTTCAGGATTTCTAGCTGGGCGGCACCGTGGTGCAGTGTTTAGCATTGCTGCCTCACAGGGCTGTTAGGCCCTGGGTTCAATTCCATACCTATGGTGCTATTTATACAGTGCCTTGCGAAAGTATTCGGCCCCCTTGAACTTTTCAACCTTTTGCCACATTTCAGGCTTCAAACATAAAGATATAAATTTTTTTATTTTATGTGAAGAATCACCAACAAGTGGGACACAATTGTGAAGTGGAACGAAATCTATTGGATTTTTGAAACTTTTTTAACTAATAAAAAAATGAAAAGTGGGGCGTGCAAAATTATTCGGCCCCCTTGCGTTAATACTTTGTAGAGCCACCTTTTGCTGCGATTACAGCTGCAAGTCGCTTGGGGTATGTCTCTATCAGTTTTGCACATCGAGAGACTGAAATTCTTGCCCATTCTTCCTTGCAAAACAGCTCGAGCTCAGTCAGGTTGGATGGAGAGCGTTTGTGAACAGCAGTTTTCAGCTCTTTCCACAGATTCTCGATTGGATTCAGGTCTGGACTTTGACTTGGCCATTCAAACACCTGGATACGTTTATTTGTGAACCATTCCTTTGTAGATTTTGCTGTATGTTTGGGATCATTGTCTTGTTGGAAGATAAATCTCCGTCCCAGTTTCAGGTCTTTTGCAGACTCCAACAGGTTTTCATCCAGAATGGTCCTGTATTTGGCTGCATCCATCTTCCCCTCAATTTTAACCATCTTCCCTGTCCCTAATGAAGAAAAGCAGGCCCAAACCATGATGCTGCCACCACCATGTTTGACAGTGGGGATGGTGTGTTGAGGGTGATGAGCTGTGTTGCTTTTACGCCAAACATATCGTTTTGCATTGTGGCCAAAAAGTTCGATTTTGGTTTCATCTGACCAGAGCACCTTCTTCCACATGTTTGGGGTGTCTCCCAGGTGGCTTGTGGCAAACTTTAGACGAGACTTTTTATGGATATCTTTGAGAAATGGCTTTCTTCTTGCCACTCTTCCATAAAGGCCAGATTTGTGCAGTGTAAGACTGATTGTTGTCCTATGGACAGACTCTCCCACCTCAGCTGTAGTTCTCTGCAGTTCATCCAGAGTGATCATGGGCCTCTTGGCTGCATCTCTGATCAGTCTTCTCCTTGTCTGAGCTGAAAGTTTAGAGGGACGGCCAGGTCTTGGTAGATTTGCAGTGGTCTGATACTCCTTTCATTTCAAGATGATCGCTTGCACAGTGCTCCTTGGGATGTTTGAAGCTTGGGAAATCTTTTTGTATCCAAATCCGGCTTTAAACTTCTCCACAACAGTATTACGGACCTGCCTGGTGTGTTCCTTGGTCTTCATGATGCTCTCTGCGCTTTCAACAGGACCTTGAGACTATCACAGAGCAGGTGCATTTATACAGAGACTTGATTACACACAGGTGGATTCTATTTATCACCATCAGTCATTTAGGACAACATTGGATCATTCAGAGATCCTCGCTGAACTTCTGGAGTGAGTTTGCTGCACTGAAAGTAAAGGGGCCGAATAATTTTGCACGCCCCACTTTTCATTTTTTTATTAGTTAAAAAAGTTTCAAAAATCCAATAGATTTCGTTCCACTTCACAATTGTGTCCCACTTGTTGGTGATTCTTCACATAAAATAAAAAATTTATATCTTTATGTTTGAAGCCTGAAATGTGGCAAAAGGTTGAAAAGTTCAAGGGGGCCGAATACTTTCGCAAGGCACTGTATATATCTATGGTGGAGTTTGCATGTTCTCCCCAGGTTCATGTTTGTATCTTCCTGGTACCAGGCAAGAAACTGGTGCAAGGCAGGATACACCTTGGAAAGGAACCTAGTTCATCACAGGGCACACACACACACACACACACACACACACACACACAGAAACAGACACTTTTCCACCAGGGCCAGTTTTTCCAACAGGCTTTTAAACTACCAGTATGTCTTTGCTTAGGGAACCAGTGTTAACGCACATGAACATGGGGAGAAAGTATAAACTCCATGCAGGTAATGGACCCAGGACTCCAGCACTGTGAGGCAGCAATGCCAACACCTGTACCACCATGCCACCCTAACCAAGACATGTCACACAATTTTAAATAAAGTAATGGGTACAGCTCGTAAAAACAGTTGTGTAGTGTACAGGTTGTGCACAATGACGCACATACAGTATCACAAATCCCCGGGTGACAGTACACAATGGGCTGAATACCAGCAGGGATGGTTGGGCTCAAGTTAGCCAGAGTATCCTTGTTTGACCACACATCAGTGGCTCGTGTGACCTGTGAGAGTCCAATCTCTCCTGCAGTTGGCGTTAACCCTCTTGTGACATTTGCAACATGAAAAAATGAGTGAATATTTAGTGTTTTCTCTCTTCTCTTTCCAGCATGGAATAAACCTATTACTTGTGCTGTGCTTACTACAGTGCTTGCTGGGATGGAGACTTTGACTGTGATTTTTAAGTCTAAAAAAAACAATGAAGTGGTTTGTGTAGACTTTTTTTTAATGAACAACACTCGTTAAATCTTTTTGCACCCAGGGAATCAGAAGGCACTGCTGTGGACTGTATTCCTTAAAAATGCTCCAACATTTGTAGAACATAATCTGAGTTGATAAAATATGTTTAGTGGCCTCAAATGCCATATATTATGTGTTTTGCATGTTTTCATGTGTAAAAAAAGTGACACACCCTTATGGACTCTCGCCCACAGATGACTACAGATTTGACATTATCAGAAGGATCTATTAAACCACACACAGCCTCTTCAGTCACGAGAGGAAACGTGACAATCCAAGTCAACCACAGCAATGCCACAACCGCATCACCTAACAAATATGGACTGAAGCTGAAACCAGTTACCATGGAAATTACTTTTATTTTTAAAGGCTTTACCATATGTTCACTTTACTGAACTTTTACCCTGGTCTACCATGGTAAACCTCTGTAAGGGCATTCGATTCTGTAATCAAACTTAGGGACCTTGAGAAGGAATTCTGAAATGTTGAATCAAACGTTGACTGATGTTACTTGTGTAACTTGTCTGCAAACTATTTTTTGAATTGTTAATAAATCAATGCTATCATCTTCTTCCAAGTCTGCCAACATCCAGATCATTTTCATGAATACATTGACTTGGTTCAATCAATAGAATAAACAATCAGAAGACTGTTCACAAAGCATAATGTGTGACATGGTATTTCTATGTGGATCATACAAGAATTATTTTCTTCCAGCTGTCACTTTGAAACTGGGGCCACAATTGTAATAATAGCTCTGCTCTTGGACATTTTTCCAACACAATGATCCCCACTTAATTAGAAAGTGTATATCAAAGTGTTAGGCCAGAAACATAATTGGTATACAATTATCCAATTAAACATGAACACATTCTGGATTACTGTCCAGTCAGAATTCACTCTCATCAAAACAGAGATTCACTCATTTATGCATCTCAGCCAACCAGGAGAACACGTCACATTCATCTGTTATAAATGGACCTTTAGCCTTTCTTCTGCAAAAACAAATAAGATAAAATAAATACAATTAATAATGTCCAGGGCAGCCTGTTACCTGACACAGCTGTATATACATTATCTTTCAATTCATAATGAGACTGAGGAAGCCAAAACACTGTTTCCAGGTGGTTTATATATAAATAAATGTTTATACTGTAATATAGTGTATATATTTAATGAAAAGAGAAAAAACTCAAAACTATCTCAAACCCTTAAACAATCAATTATTTTCCGTTACATTTACACTCCATCAGTATTTTGAGTTTCCTATACCCTCCAAGACCCTTTTCACAAATGAAAATAGTCGGTGCTGTGCTTCTTCAGGTCCACCTTTTCTCCCAAAATGTAAAGACGGTCCTAGGCTGACCTAAATTTAGGCATGATTTTTCACCGCCACCACCCTGCAACTCACAACTAGCAACCCACTGAAGCTCAGCAGGAGTGAGCCTGGCCAGTATGGGAGACCTCCTGAAAAGCCAAGATTGCTGCAAGAAGAGGCCAAATTTCCCATTGGCCTTCATCAATCATGGCCTCCTAATAATCTCCGTCTATGAATCGACTTCATCACTGTTCTCCTCCCCAGTGATAGCTGATATGTGGTGAGTATACTGTGCTGCACATTGGTAGTGGTGGAGGGCAGTCCCCAAGTGCTTTGAGTGGAGTGTAATAATATATATATATTATGTATTGTGATGATGATAATGTTCCAGGACAGCAGTCAGGTCAACATATACATGAGCTACCATGTTGTGGCATATTACCAGTAACAAACACCTAAGTAACAAAACACTACCAAACACTCCAGCAAGAAAAATGCAAAGACACTGTTGTGATTGAAAGATAAAAGTACAAGTTTAACATGTTTAATGTCAACAATAAGGAAATCATTTAATATTTGTCTTTAGAAATAACAGCAGTCAGATAGATTCTAAGAATGGTAAACTTCTATGTACATTTAAGGCATTGTGTATTTCTGAGCTGGAGTGACTGTTAGATATACTGTACATCAAGATATACTGTATGTAACTCATACCCTTAATTTAAATAGAAACTAAAACCAACCTTCACTTCCCCACAATGGTAATTGGAGACTGTCGAATTAAAGCTTTACAAAAAACGTTCTGATGTATGGACTGTCCCTGCACAATGTGGAAACTCAGATTGTCCAGACTTCATGGAAATATTGCTCAGAATAGAACTGTGTGTAGATTGACAGTAAAACCTGGCAACTGCCTCATCTAATAACACTTGTATTTGTGGCTATGGCTGTTAACAGTTGTAATATACAGTATAACTTTGTATCTTTAGTAAATTTGTTTGGGAACAGGACACATAGAAAGACATTTTATGGATGCTAACAATTTACATTAAATATGGTAAGTAATTGAGTATATTTGTGAAAATAATAATGTAATGTGTTAATGTTTCTTTATTAGCCCTATACAATTCTTGCATTAGGAGTTCATCTTTTCACATACCCCAGCTTTTCTCCATGAGACACAGACACACAGACAGGGAGAGAAGCTTGGGGTCAGAGCGCAGGGTCAGCCATTGTACGGCGCCCCTGGAGCAGTTGGGGTTAAGGGCCTTGCTCAGGGGCCCAACAGAGTAGGATTCCTCTGCCAGCTGCGGGATTTGAACTGGCAACCTTCCAGTCACAGGTGCAGATCCTTAGCCACAGAGCCACCGCCCCGCCCAAAAGAATTAAAGGAACCGGTGGGATTTGAACCCAGGACTTCCTGTTTACTAGACAGGCGCTTTAACCAACTAAGCCACAGCGCCAATATACATCTGTGCAGGGGTATGTACTGTCCCTTTAGAAGCCGTTATACAATAATGCATACCCAAAACCTTTGACGTGTTATATGGTCAACCTGATGATGGGTCTGAACCCCAAGATGGAACCAAACATCAAACAGAAATTTAGAAATAATACTGTACTGAGGAAATGTTTTAAAATAAAATTGTCAGGTAACCCTCAGTTAAGTCAAGGCCTGACAATGCACATTTTTGGTTTTAGTAGAATCATGTCCTTTTACTATTCAACATTTTCACATTTATGTGGCATTTACATTCACATTTTCCAGTCATCAGAACAATCTCACTAGGCTTCCTTAAATATGAAGTGTGAATGTGTATCAGCGGGCGAGGGGGTGGGGAAGGGGTCGCTAAATACTAACCTAAATTTGAAGTATCCGAAGGTTGACCCATGTGTGAAAGAGTTCAGTCCACTGAGGGAGAAAGATAGGACCATTTTGGTCTTAGCAAAGCAAAAGTTTGAGTACTCAACTGATCTAGAAAATAACTGGAAAACCTTTGTTTCAGCATTTTTAATTCAATTTGTTAAACACAATAGGGTTATAACTAGCTGCATACCTCACTTTAACAACATATACGGTTGACTTAAGTTTTTACCCTGCTGAGAAATATGCTGCTCTCACTGCTGATTGAACAGAATTAAACTACGCAAGGGTACACAAGCATTAAAAAACAAAGAAAGAGAAGCAGTACAACCAAATGGAGAACTAAATCAATAAACAAAATAAACAGGCAGTTGTTTTTTTTAAGTCTCTAAAAATTAAGTTGTGCAAAGCTGATTTATCAAACTAAATTAATCTGTGAACAAAAGAGCATTCCAAGGCTGTTTCCGTAGTGACCAAGTACAAGCCCCCAGACACATGTTTTTGCTGCTCAGACAAAATTACCAGATAGTTAATTCATTCAGAAGTAAAATGTGCAGCTCGTATTTTAAGCACACTTCCGAAACCCCTGCCATATAAACACAAACACGCACACAAGGAGACATTTTCTGAAGTAAAGGTTGAGCCTCTCTCTGTAGTCCAGTATCCTCGAGATTAGATTGGGACTGTGTGAAGTATTTTCCCAGGGTTGCAGTGTGGAGGGAAATGAAGCATGCTCTGCTGCTCTGACCCTGGCTTCACATGCAAGGCAGGAATAAAAGCTCTGGAAGTGGTATATACACTGCAGAAAAACGCAGACTGTCAACAAAGGCACCAGGTACACAGAGCTGCCTGTGACATACTCCAGCTGGGAAACGAGTGACCTGAGCGACCGCCTCTTTCACTCACTGAGGACAAAAGAGCACACTACTGATAAAGAGATGATTCAGATGTGAACGTCCAACAATGCTAAAAAAGTAATACACACACGGCTGCTTTCATTTACAATATTGAAGTATTTTTTGTTAAAATTAATCATGGTAAAATTATGTGTTTCCTATGTTCATAAACATAAGAGGGGAAATGAGCTTCAAATACAGTTTCAAGCAGCTTTAAAACACTCTTTTATGACAGCAGCACAGTTGTCAAAAAGTGAACACCTTTTACGCAGAATAAAATAATTCAGTTTAACTTTTTCAATATTTGAAGATAATATCAATCAAACCTAATGAAATAAAAATGCATTAGTGCGTTTATTAATACTGAACTACAGTAACGATGCTATGAAAGTAATTTTCTTGCACTGGGTCTAATATTGTGATACAACTTTTGTATTATTTTGACACAGCATTAATGCAAGGATGGAAGCAAAGGTGCTGCCATCATCTGAGTTTTCTGACCAAATTAACCTCATTGGATTTTTCTTGCACGCACACAAGTGTCTCCGCAATCTTATCAAATGTGCAGGAGGGGACAGCACCAGCATTCCACTCGTCCACCTTCTTCAAAATGGCAAAAGGACTTTAGGACACACAGTCAACAGCAGTGCCGGAATCAGGAGATGAACCAGATACACCAGAGCACTTGTAAAATCTTAGTAACTAGCCTGAAATAGCAGTGAAATTATTATAATTTAGCAATAAACATTCTTTTTTTAATAGTTCAATGCCAAGCAAGGTTATTGCAAAATAAAAACTTTTTGCACAATACAATTGGAACAGGGACTTCAGTCCTTGTTTAAAGAGTTGACAGTTGAGTGCAAATGCATACATGCCTTTTTATCATACATTTTTCATCTTAGATTGGGTGATTGGATTATGACCCTTATTTTACTGTGCCCTCAAAATGATAGAGCAGTCCTTTAAGTTCTATATCTCTTTGTTAAACTTACTTCTGAAATATAAATGGCAGAGTATTGTTAAGGAATACACACTAGTTTGTTTTGTGTTGTTGCCTGTTTTGAAACTTTAAAATAACCTTAAAAAAATACATTAACAAGTCCGAAACCAAAAAAAAATACACCAACGCAAAGAAAGCCAACCAACAGGAAACTACAGATAAGTCCAATTTATGAGATTCCTATAACTTGTTTCTGGTAAGAAATAAAATTAAAATAGAATTCAAATGTATCAACCGTCTAAAGTTTTATTTAATTACAAGACTATTCCTAATACAGTGTCTGGGATTCAAAACAGGGAAAATATTCAAAACACAGCAAGAAGAATCAAACCACAGAGGGAAAAAAAACACCCTTAAAAAGCCGGGTTACATTTATGCTCAGACTAAACATTTGTCATCTGTTCCATTTTATTTGAAAGAATGCTTTGTTCTCTACTTGATGCTCATTTTACAGCTCAGAATGTACTTGCATAGGCTTTTCCTTAAACCTTCATATTTTCAGTATCAAATGTCACTTCAAAAATAACATGATATCTATGGCCCTACCTAAACTGTGGTAAAAATATGAAAAAATTGCAGCAGAGTGGCAGAGAAAGCAAGACAGCAAAATGTAAAGTACAGTAAAGAAAAAAAATATTTTCATAACAGTAATTTAACAGTTCCAATGCTATTTATTTTCCAACGCTATTTAATTAATTTAGAATATAAATGCCGAAATTATGAAAAGCAACATTTTGCATCATTTTAAGTGCTATAATGTAAAACAGTCACATAACACTGCAACAGTGGCAACCCGTTATCAAAAACCTGTTACCTGCGTATGGTTTGAAAAGAAATCCAAAAACTTGCTTAAAACTTGGCTAAAGTTGAGAACACCTCAACAAATTCAAATTCACAACTCTTGGTGTTAATAACAGAGCAAATATGAGCTGGCATTTGTCTTCTGACATCAGTCTTCGCTGAATTGTCTTTTTTTTTAATAAGCATCAATACCAAACATGTACGTGTGGCCTAACAGTGAGTGCTGGAAAGTGAAAAAGTGAAGCTTCAATTTCTTAACGTTTTCTATTGTTTTCTATTGTTTAACAAAATATCTATCTTCTAACTAGATAAGGAAATGTACAGGTAAGCTGGATCATAGATGTAATGATGATCAACTTGAAAAAGGAATGAATGACATTGTTCATCTCAGTATCTGTAAAGTGAAATCTTGAAATTCTGTAAAACACAGAAAAACCGCTTGGAAAGTCAAAATACAGTCACAGTACTTTGCTAGAAATTGTAGTAGAAGCCTGTCAAGAGATTCACAATTTCTGACATGTAGCATCGTAAGTAGAGCCCTGATTATATTATAATAAAGTATGTGTATATACTGTATATAAAACACACAATTCCAAGTCATACTACACTTGGGAGAGAGATCATATGCATATATAACAAAAAAATGTAGTCTTCAATATTTACTGAATAACATTCCTATGGATATTGTAAGTGATCAGATCCATTCTTCTGATGACCCCAGTTTTATTGGAGATGTGTTTTTCTGGAGTGACAGAGGCCCAGTGTGTAGTGGGGCTCACAGCTCTGTCTTGCCATCTTTCTCACCTGAGCTGCTGTTCTCAAGCCCCCCACCCTCCTCCTTCCCTGCCCCCTCCCCGGAGGCCGAGGTGCCAGAGGTGCCAGATGCTTGCGCCTCAAGCAAGAAGGCTAAGGACGCAGAGTTAATACAGTATCGTTTGCCAGTCGGACGGGGGCCATCGTCAAAGAGATGTCCCAGATGTGCCCCACACTGAAATGAAAAAGAACATGTAACGAAAAACGTTATTGTAATTTCCTTTTTTGTTGACCACTCATGGAGGTTGGAAAACTAAAAGTTAACACTGCACTGTGAGAGGAGAGGTGGGGGTAGGTTGGAGGCAAGACAGCCTAGTTTTCTCTGTGGCACCCCAAGTAATAATGAACCTAGCCACCTCTCGGACACGAGCAGGGTCAAACCTATTTAAAACAACTGATTGTAAAATTACGCTGCCTCCTTAAAAGTTTGAATTATGATTTGGGGGCCCTGTGTACTTTTGTATTTGTAAATTTCCTTATTGTGCAGTGTTATCACTTAGCATAGTGGCAGCCCCAGTCACTGACCAGTGTCAACCTGTTAGACATTGCATAACTAGAATGTGCAGCCAGACCTCAGATCATACTGTCTTGAGCACTCTGTTCACAATTTAAATGCCCAAATGAATGTAAAACTTTCTAACAGCAAGGATCTAGTCTTTGTTGAACCAGGATTTGTAATCAGCCCATTATATGCTACAAGCCCTGTTAGTCATGTTATGAATACTTTCATGTTTTGCAACTAAAATAAATAAGTTTTAAAACTATTGAAATAATCCAGTACAACAGCTGAATAAGATCTATTAGAAAGGAAAAATATTAAAGGGGAACTGCAACATTATTTTCACATTTCAGGATTCAATCAAAGAATTGGAATTGATGACCGCATATCAAACTACAGTGAAAGTACAAAGTACACAGTGATGTGTAAAATGTCCACTTAACACCATAAAACAGACAATTTCCAGGTATGTGCAGTGCCATATTGCTGTCATTGTGATTCAGAATGAGGCACAAAACGTTCAGCGACATGAACCGGCACTATTACAATGTAAACAAGCATGCTTATAAATACAGCTCTTTTAATCTGAAAAAAATGTTGCTTAGTCGTAAAACCATATTTAATGCACATCTTAACTTAGGTCTTAAACAATTACGATAAAAAGGATCACTTAAATCAAGAAGATTTCACCCTCTCACTGTGTTCTTTTCATCAGTTGCTTTTATGAACAAAAATAAGCCTGTAAAACCTTCTACAACAACAGTAGAAATGGCAACTTGCAAAGGTTTTGGTTCAATTTCTGGCATGGAACATATTTCATATTATAAATTGTCAGGTTTCACAATCATGTAAATTCCAAAGCAGAGAAAATTTCAATTCAATGTCCTATCCAAATGGAAAAGATTTAAAAAACAGCCTGTTTCTTTCTGTTGAAATAAAGCAACAGCTTTAGACTAAGCAAATTTTACTACTGTATTAATTTATAAATAATGTTATGAAACCAACACATACAAGACAACATTTTTTACATACTTTGTCTAGACTACCGATTCAAAAGAGTGCAACTGAACTGAATTCAACATATCGACTTCAAGACCATTTTGTCGACAAATACTACTTCTTGTTAACTCTGCATGCAGATCATGATGGAACACTTCAGTGGTGATATGTCTGTGCACCACTTATACTTCTGCGCTTGTACATCGCGCTGAATCTCATCGAGAAACTTGTCAGTGGGACCAACATCAGAGTATGTTTATTACCATCTTTTGGCTAGGTGAATATCCCTTGGATTGACTTTCTGCTGATTCAATCGTCTGTTTTGTGTGCGGCCACTATGTGCTGCACAGCTAAATGCTCGACAGCAAGGCATTGTTTAAAACGTATACTGTAGGTGAGTTAGAAGACCATGTTTCTCATTTCCTTACAGAAACTAGTGATCAGGAAGGGCCATTTATGTCACAACTTTCACTCTAGGCTGTGGTGAGACCAGCATCTTGCTACAATATGGCGACCACACAGTACTTTCACAAAGTTCACAATTCTGTGCTTAATTCAAAAGTTGTAGAATTTTACTATGCTGTCAATTAATTTATTTTGTGACCAAGATTTTACACCTTGTCTGAGAATTTGGGACTGCAGTTCCCTTGAACGATATGAACTGTTTTGTATCCATTTCACCAAACCTCAAATACTGAGGCATTAAAATACAAAATAAAAGCAATTGGTTCCAAGGAGCCAGTACAGATTTGTAACCCTTTAAAATTATTTCTATATATTGTTTATCGTGATAATGTTGTTAAACTACTCTGCTTCATAGCCTTCATTTCAGTTGTAAAAAGAACATACCTGACTGCAACTAGTTTCAACTCTGTGCATTCCATAAGAGAAGTCATCAGTGAGACAGACTGCCTCTGGTGTTATCAAGTCAAAGAACGAAGGCCATCCTGAAGGGTGAAAGAAATCACGTATTAATCGATTTAGCTCATTACTTCCAGTGCAAGACATGCCCCTGTTACTGCAGCAGCGCGTTCTTTTCTAATTCCAGATATTGTTATGCATCCCCTGCACGGCCATTTTAAAAGTGTGCTCGCAAAGGGTTCTGAATGTTTACCATCAGGAATAACTGAACACAGCCTTTTAGATAAAGAACAGCATAGCAGTAAACGGGGATTGATAAGTCGCATTTGGAATGGGAATACACAAAAATGCTACACTGAAAGTTTCAAAGATAATAAAGTAATATCCATAAAATGTAGCAGTGAATTACAGTGTGATGCTGTTGTTGAAAGTGGTAAACAACATTGCAGAATTGTCTGCAAGGGAGAGGTTAAAACTGCTTTATGTATATAAATGGAAGCTTTATAATGAAAAAAAGTTGTAATGAAACAAGTTGGAAGACTCTTGACTCGAGCTTGTTTTGGTATATGCTAGGTACACTTCAGACAGCTCTGATGTAATAGGCTGAACTCCACAATCTCTCTCTCACCCATGACTACACACAGAGCTGTGCTATTGGTAGGTGGAAACCACAATATAAAGCACTGATTAAAAACATGCAGGGGCAGGATTCCCTCCACTATTTCTTGGCGGCATCCTACCTCACTCAATGTGGAGGGTTTTGGACAAGTTCCTCTTTCTTTTTGGCTGCAGAGCCAGTTTGCATAGTTTATTTTTCCAGCTCATTCCAGTGGTGCTTGAAAGACTTTCATTTGTGCCTGCCCCCCACCACACATGCTCATTTCCAGATCCCTTTATATTATTTTAAAAGCAAAAATGTTGATCAAGTATAAGGGGTTAATCATTCACTTAGATGATCGAATAAAATGTATATAGAAATCTATGAGCATTGCTTGTGTCTCTGCATGTAAAAAAATAAATTAAGAGGGTTCTGTCACATGCTAAAAAGGTGCTGAATTATTGCTAGCTTTTTAGTGGAAGGTAGTGACCCCTACTGGTGGTTTCATTGTGCCTGTTGAATTCCATGATTCTTCTGACAAAACGTAAAACCTGTACTATAAATGGTACTATAAATGGCCTGCAAGACCAGTACTGTAGGTTGTATTCCTCTTTAAAGCAATAAAGATTCCATTAGAGCTCATCCCAAACTACAACACAATATTCAATGCAGTTTTTTTATACTGTAGATACCTTATGTAAGAGCTTTACATTTAATTGCAAAATACTTTCCATAATATGCAGATCTAAGTATTCTGATAGTATGAATCAAAACGTTTTAAGGACTTCATCTTTTAAAACTGCTTTTGCCTTATTTAACATTTAAATGCTAGAAAACAGTCTCAGATCTTCAAATAAGAGACATCAAAGGTCTTCATGCTGTTTCGTCACAACATGACAGAGGAACATCCCATTTTTAAAAGATCAATTTCCAATCTGCACTATAAATCATGCACAGGAAAGAAAGAAACTTTTTGGAGATAATGTAATTTATTTTAAACATAATATAATTTCCACCCCAAAACCTAATATAGAATGAAACACCACAGATGAGAAGCTTATCCAAACTTATTGTCCATTTTAAGCATACTGAAAGATTGAGGCACAGTATTTTAAACCTCTCTGTTCATTTTCACACACTGATTGTAATTAGACTACAATAAATACAAAACATCAAGTATAAATGCTGACAGAAAGGTCTAAAACTAGAGAAGGCATTCTACACACAAGCATATGGCATACCCTGTGGTATATTAAACAGTGTTAGTTTTACTCACATATTAAAACAAACAGGCTTTGACACATCCCAAAACTGTAATCCCCTTTTGGGATTCTGGTAGTGATGTCACATATGTATTTTTAATTTAATGCTGTATTAATCGTGAGATGCAAGATGACAATAAAAAATGCATAATTTAGACTCATTCAGATGAAGCTCTTAGACCAGAAAGATGCATTCTCATGGGACTGATCTTGGAACAACCAACAAACCTGCATGTTTGTACTTAGTCCTCACCCTCTGTGATGCCTCTTATGAATGAGGAAGTGAGAGCTTTACCTTTGTGCTACTATTTTAACTGATGAACGCCACACATTACTGCAAAGAACTGCCACCATGAAATTGGTGATTATCCTCTCTAGCTCATTTTAAATTACTTGACTTCATTTATGCAGATAAGTCAATCAGAAACACTCTCCCTTACAATGACAATATGGAAAGTATGCATTTATACAGCACACTATTTACCGGAGAAATTTAAGTGAAGTGCTCAATTGCTCAAGGGTACAACAGCAAGTTCCCACCATGGATGTGAACCCCTGACCCCCCCCATACAAAATGCAAAGCCCTAACCACTGCTCTACAATCCTGCCTCATTCATTGTAGCTTGTATATACATGTAATATATGTATTATATATGCATATTAAAACACATTGTACATTGCAATATACTGTACATCTACTGTATACAGGAATAAGGCCAAAATGATTTTAATTGGCTCTCCCCATCAGGTCTCAAAGTTAGACTAAAATTTACTTCTAGTGATGAAGAAATTATTCCTTCAAATTCTGTTAAAAATGTAAGGGGTGATTTTTTAATCTCTGCAACACATTCCTTCTTCTATCTACAAAACACATCAGTTTAAGACTCGTTCTTTCTCTTTCTTCCCGATGCTGAGAAATGAGTTCTTCTTTTTGTCTCCTCTAGACTAGACTTCTGCTATGCTTTGTTACTTGGGTCATCCAAGAAATTACTTCAGAAACTCCAGCCTTATGCTGCACACCAGGATTCAGAGCCACTTTAACAGCGACTCCACCAGCTTTGGAACATTCTTCCTGACCATCTTAAAAAACACGCCCTCTGCTGATTTCAAAACTTACTTGTTCTCAACGGCCTTCAATTTCTAACATCATTCTTTTAATTTAATAATTTATATGTTTTTTACATTATTCTTTTTCTGCTTCTGTACAGATATTCTGATAGATACGAATGTATGCACATTCAGATGGTAAACTTCATTTAACAATACATTTAACAATCTACACGGACTCTCAAATACATAAAAATCGACTTGCTAAAACGAGTAAATTATATATTGGATAAACAATTCAAAATAAAATCTTTAGAATCACTAGATAGAAACTGTAATAATTTTAAACAGTCAGTGTATGGGTGGTCTCATCATAACATCTTCAATAGATGCGTACTGTTTCGGTGCTTGTCAGAAAAACAAAAGGTGTTGTTTTGTGTCAAGCCTTTGCCAAATCTGATTGTCTCTATGGAACTACATCAAGAATAAAACCCTGTGTTCAATATTACTGCATACTAAAAGTCTTTATGAAGAAGCAGACAGAGACCACACATTTTCAAAGATCTCCGAAAACGTCATGTAGAGCGATTCCAGTTTCAAACATAAAAATAGCAAAAACCAACAAGCCTTGGCTATATCCCAAAATATTACAAAATAAATACAAATTCAAGGGTTTTTCCCCCATTAAGGTGAAAACAAACGTATACAGCTTAGGAATCTGTGTCTGGATCTGAGTGCCTCTGCAACAATCAAAACATTCAATAAATCATTCCTCAGAATTCATGGTCAGCCTAGACTACTGGGTGAGTTAAAACACACACAGTTTCTCAAACTCTAAACATATGGTAAAACCACTGAAGATATGCTATCGAAAACCCACAAAGGATAGTCCAATTTCTTGGCACTGCCTACCTCCACTGTTTTACCGCCCTCATTTAAAACACACATCTGTAACACACAATAACAATAATGCTATTATTGTGTTTCTTTTCTTTTCAGTATGGAATAAACCTTTATCTGTTCCAGGCTACGCATGCAGATGCAGCTACATACTCAAACTGCATAAACAACAACAACAACAACAACAATAATAATAATTATGATAATAATACAAAGTTAGGACCACAGGGTTTTCATTTCTTTGCTTTATCCTGGATTTCACCCCCAAAAGCTATCCAAAGGCATTTTCTCATTAATTGCTAAATGGTCCCACATAGTGGTAACTCTATATCATTTTCCTCTTCTCCAAGTGAGATGAAAACCTGATGGAGTAGGTGGAGCTGTGCACAAATAAGGAAGTAAAGACACAGACTCAGGAGCTTCAATTCAATGTAAAGAGAAAAAAAGAAAGGGTAAAAAAATGGGGCTGTATTTCAGAATATCATTGAACTACCTGATAGAAAATGCAGATGTCATGTAGTAGTGGGCTGCTGTTGATCTTAGAAAAGTAAAAATATGTAGTGCACTAAACTTAATAGTCAGCTCAAAATTAATAGTTGCATTCCTTGAAAATCAATGTGTGTGACCTAGCTCTGCTGGTATATCATGCAGACCCTGAGAATATGGTCATTTACAAAGTGACTGTTTTAAGCAGTCTGGCCAATAACTACAAAGAAATAATATCCCAATGAGACACAGGAAATTCTTTGGGGAAAGAAAAAAAAAATCTATGACTCAGAAGATAAAAAATGTCCATGGATAGTTATTTAACTAATCAAATTAATAAGTATTATCAATACATAAAGTACATGTGTGTGCAGTGTAGAAAAGCTTAAAAAAATCTAAACCTGGATTCAGTTCTTGGTACAAACTAGACTTGGCTATTGCCATGCGTTAAATTACTTTAGGTTTAAGAAAGCTACTTAAAAAAACATTATCTGAAACCTCTGGAATTTAAGACTTTGATCCAATTTAGGCATGCATGTGTGTTGCTACCATTACAGCTTATTAAAATATCTTTTCACATTACTTAGCAGGAGACAAGGATAGTAGGACAATTAGAAAAGGTTATGAAGGCCTTTGTCTAAAGAAAACTTCCTGGGCCTCAGGAAATCTGGAAACTGTTTACTTTTAAAGCTTTAAGAGTTACTTTATGTATACTGTATTTCACTTTGACTCGGGCTGGAGGTACGCATACATTTTGTCCATTAACTATTGTTTTACATTTCAGTAAGTGACCAGAAGACTTAATTTTTTTAAATGATGTTTCAGCAGGTTTAGTCATTTTCAACTACTGTGTTCTAATGTTCCCATTTAATATAGTTAATACACAATCTTCAAATCAGTATCACCAAAAAGGAATGTGGCAGACAGTAAACATGCACATGGTTCAATTTGCCTCATAAATCTGAATGCAAGGGCTTTTACACATTGATTATATGAAAACCCTTTTAACTCCCAACCTATTCATGTCTACAAAGCAAAAATATAGCAAGGTTTTTCGTTTAGTTTAAAATTAACTGTTACTAAAATTCTCTATACATGAAAGCATTAAGCAGCTGTGGTTTCTTTGAGATGACATGAGAGGTTATAAAGTAAAAAGCCTATTTATGGAAAATACATTTTTCTTGGCACACAAAATCCTTAAATGTGGTTATGATTACATGTACACATTGGAAACAAACGTATTGTAGTCCCCTCACTAGTATTTCCCAGGAGATAAATTTTATTTTATACACTTTCCTTTTCAACTCCTTCAAATGCAAAAATTCCTTAGGAAATTATGATGCATGAAAACAGACTGAATTTAGTTTCTTCAACAAGAATTCTAATTTACACTAGTGGCTGTGTGCCAAAGTGCAGTAGAAGCCTGGTGTTTACAGCTCTACAACTTTCATTACAGACCTAATAATTCTTCTTTGGTTCGGACACAGGCAAAGAATACACTGCGCAAATTTAAACAACATTTAACAGCTCTTGAACCCAGCCATTCTCCAGGATTAATCTGGAGATATGCATATTTAACTGAATATCAGACCCAAGTCTAAAAAAAGGAAGTGTCTATTTTTTTCTTTAATTTAGTCTAGGGAAGTTTCAGATCCACATATTTATTTTGGTTAGATTACCTACTCTACTTAAAATAGTAAATGTTTACACTAGCAGACAAGAGAATGTGTGATGTATCAGAGCTGTCAGAATCCCTTTATAAACCAGATCTGAAAATGGGCTCATATAATCCACAGAGCTATCCTTTACACATGTGGATTACAGTGTAACTAACAACCCTGTAACAAAATAAAATCAAGCAGCATTTTCTAGAAGTTGCATATTTTCTGCTTTTTTCATCAAATGATGTCTTTATTTTTTTTCCCACAAAGAACAACAATTTCCTGAAGAAATCAGAGCACACTAGCTAAAATGCAATGATTTAATTTCATTGACTAATTTGATTAAAGCATGCAAGACACATTTATTTTTTTTCTAAAACAAAAGCAAAAGAGTCCCAATCTACATTCAATCTTTATCTGCAGGAGAATATACAAAGACTTAGAACACATTCAAGCAACACAACCCTATTTTCAAAATGTAAGCTCTTCTGCCTATATAGTGTCGTATTTATTTAAGGATGTTTTAAATTAAATAAATAATATTAGAAATGAATTTTCTAATTATTTGTTTCTCTTTATATGTTTGAACATGAATTGCAAAGAACTTTCAAATCTTTAGGAGATGAATAGGCACGCCTGTCCATCTCCTATAATGAACAGGCTGGCCACTACTAATTTCAAGGGTGCAATTCAGAATAATAAGTCACTGACAGTGTCTCATCCAAATAGGACCTAACTCCAGGGTCTTTGGGTTTTATTTTTGTCAAACTCTTAACTACAGCAATTACTGGCTTAATTTGTTGTGACTAATGCTATCTTTAAAACTGGCTTACTTATTTGAGACTGATATGATCTTTAAATACCAAGTGAAGACAGATACAGATAAACAGAACATACAGATAAACAGATTAGTGTTGTCAAGGCTAGGGGTTGCAGAACATTAGCTGTAGCCTGTTTTGTAGACATTTACATATTCTGTTTTATTAACTGTTGTTGTCCATGTGGTGATGGGGTGTAATTAGTGTTCATGTAAAAAGCATAAAAAAATTAGAAAACACTAATACACTTGCACACTGCACTTCTTTCAGTCCTTTTTATATATCTGGAAATTAGTTTGAGAGCTTAGCTACCTTGGAAAATGCTACTGCTAATTAAAATTCGAATGAATAACTGAAATCAAAAACAGTTTAATATCCATATATATACTGTATAATATGCAGGGCATGTTGCAATTAAGTTGCAATGTTTCAAATGGGAAAGGAAAGCAGATATGTCACATTTCATGTTCATTCCAGTAAATTACTAACGACACTGCATGCCTCAATTAATTCTGCGATTTCATAGGAAAATTTTCAATTTGTATGGTATCAAAAAGGGCAATAATTTAGATTTGAAAAAATTCCTAGGGATTCTTCCATTTATAGACAAAATACTAATTACACAATCTGTTAATTAAAATTACTTTTTAACCATAAAGTAAATTTGTTACTTTTTTTCCTGTATCCCATTAGCCATCTCCCTACATATACACTCATTCCTGTAATCATCCATAAAAAGGCTTTTAAGGTCATGTTTTAGTTTTTGTAATGTAAAATAAAGAGGCCAGATAAAAGCAAATGCTCTCATAATCTGTCTATATAGATGCATAGCCTTGGAGACCATTGATCATGATAATCAAAACAGCCCGCATATAGTTTACAAAACTATAAGCTTGTACCCCGATAAAGCTGCAAAATGGGTGATTTTATTTTAAGCAAACATTAAAAATTTAACAAGGCAGGTTAAGTATACCAGTACTTTCCTTGCTGGAACCGTCTTCAGAAAAGATAGTCAATCTTAGCCCAAATCCCAAGGAGTCAGACTCGCTAACCTTTTTTCAAGTAGAATTGTATTTGTAAGCACATTTTATACCCATTTCTTTGTCATGACCAATTTAGCTTAAAAAAACGTGAAGCAATGTCAATCCAGCATCAGAATTAATCAGTATTCCCCCCTTGCAGGGTGTATAGTACTCCTAAAAAGTTTTGGATTTTTTAATCAGGTAATGGCATCACTCGCTCAGTGCTATCACACTTCCCATATGTCCATGACTTCCTGTCTTTTTCTGCTGCTCTGCAGTGCTTTTAAGATATCTTAGCACATACAGACAATAGTGTGGAGATGCTGTACAAAAAGTGATGTTTTATTGTTAGGATTTGTATCTTCTGATGGCTACTGCAGCTGGCATCATTTCATGTGTAAGGGGAAAATATCAAGCAGGAGAAAACAAACGTATTTGATCACCAGCCAATATATTTCAAAATAAATGACCATGCTTTGACTTACATGTAGCAGTAGTATATATTTTTTAACTCTAGCTACCCTTTAATGTAGGAAAAGCACAGTGATATTGTGGTAGGTCATAGGTATGGCAATGTGTGATCAACTGGCAAAAATAAAAGAAATGTCAAAGCACACTAGTGCATTCCAACCAAGGATATAGGTGCCAACCTGAATAGTTTACATAAGCCATATACTGTACACCATGTCATTCAGACAACAAGTGCAAAGGGCATACTTGGGCTCCTAACAAAGTGCACTAAGCATGCAAGCTAATAATGAATGATGACTGGAAAATTGCAGAACACAGAAAACAATGTATTTAGATACTCATAACATACTTGGATTTCTTAATTTAACCATTCCATCAGCATTTAATTTTAGTCAAAGGGATAACCGGAGATATGCTTATATTTGACTTACTACTTCATTACTTCTGTTTCACCTATACATTTTTTAAACTTTTATCCCCCAATTTTCTTTTCTCTATTGGATTTTTTATTTTTACTTTTTTATACCACACATATGTGACTGTCTAGAGTACAAAGGAAACATTGTGAGCGCAAACCATCTGATATCACAAGGCACAAACTTCCAATTACCATGGACTCAACTCAAAGGAAGGGTAAGAAAAGAGACCTGACAAGCCATTCATGCCTGCAGTCATCAGCTATTAAGGGTCAAGGCTGAGACCCTCCAAAGAATCTACAAAAGTCAGTGGGTAAACTGGAGTTGACTAATTTACCTTGTGGATTATCTATGTTACCGTAAGATTAAACAGGAAATCATACTATTTCACAATCCAGGACTCTGTTTTTACAGAAGGGGGTGTGTGTACATCTGCTTGGGGTGAGAGTTACTAAAATAAAGAATGTTGTTGAATGGAAAATGATATGGGACAAAATACATACTTTTATAAGTGGGTCACTGATTTCATTATTTGACTATGATATGATTTATTTCACTTGCATTTTACTTTTATTTAATAGCACATTGACTACATTAATTACTTATTGCATGTCTGAATGTATCCCTAAATGAACTGAACCATCCTTCAACCATTGGTGGTACTGGAAGCTTATTTAATAACATTATCCCACCTTGGTATAAATATCTGCAATTACTATGGCCATATTACAGGATATCACAAGCACATTTAATAAACACATCGCTTTACCAGGTAGAAGGATGCTCTTGAATGGTACATCAGCAAAAAAGCACCATTAATGATTTATTTAGGATTGTGCAGAAATTCAGATGTAGATTTGATGGCATTCGGAGGAGTGTATAATTTAAAATGTTTATATGGACGAAGATTCATTAAACACGATTGAAGTAATTCCGATTAAGATGCAAGAAATATTTTGTTGAGATGTTGAGAAACCTCTACTGAACTGTTCACAAGCAATCACGGTTTTAAACATGCTCCACAAGATAACCCTCACGCTGCTAACATTACAGAGCACTTTCAAAGTAGTGTAACACTATGCCTATTGAACACAAAGACACCAACCATGGTTTCTTTGTCAGTATAATTTAAACTTTATAAAGATGCAGGAGAATTTTCTAACTTTTCTAAAATGTTTTCATGAAAACAATATCCAGAAACACAGAAGGGTGTTACATCTTCAGTCTCTGCAAATAAGCAAAGAAAACCAGAGATTTGGGGTTCACTTCCTTCACATGCTGAAGGTTGATCTATTTATATGTTTAGCGGAAGATGACAATTTACACTGCCTCAGAACATCCCATCACTGTTCAACAGTTTTAACAGAGATATAAAGGAGAGCTTACCTGACCCAGAGTCAAACTTGGTTGTGGACCTGCAAAAGAAAAACCAGCATTAACAGAGATTAAAAGGTAAAAACGATCACAAGATTTATTTTTCTTCAGATATGCATGAAACAACAGACCCAATTTCCTTCACAAATATAAAAAAACAGGCAAATAAACAGGCAAAAATTAGACAGGACAAAACCTTTTTAACCACAGATCGTGTCCTTGGCAGGTAGACATGCTTTCTTGAAGAGATATACTTATTTTACAGGAGAAAAATGAAACTTGAATGTAGTCCTTCCCCAAATCTCTGATTATTACCAAAACAGCAAATGAATTAGCCCAGCACAGTCCAATCCAATGAGTTGGTATAAAATACCAACTTTTACATAATATTAACATGTAAAAAACATTAATTTACATGTTTTTTCCTTTTAATTACTCCAGAAAAGAACTACTACTGAAATTACAATCCAATTGGATACAGGATAGCCATCAATAAAACATGTGAACCCCCCCCATTAAATGTCTTACCTTAATATTTTTTATCAACTTACAAACTCATTAACTGTGTTAAAAGTAATCAATTTTGATTAGCTCACTTGAATCCTCCTATTGACAAAACAATGACTCTTCAACTTCTTGTAGCACATTTCATACAGGCTGACCAATCTGGTGAGGATTTACCCGTGCAATACCAACATCCTTTGGAAATAGTTTTGCATGTGATATTCTTCATTTGGCTTTTATGCTTAAATTGGTAAATTTCTTCTGAACCCTATGAAGCTTATTTTGCGCTGGTGGTCCAAACTGAAGAAAAACTATAAATTTTGCTGAAATGAAGAAATTGCTCTGATTGTCAATTCAGATTGATTGATGTTTACAGGTAGATCTCAATTTACAAGACAGATTCTTCTAAACAGCTTTGTGTACTGTAAATCAACAATAATAAGAATTAATTTCCCATAAGAATGCATGCAGTTAGCGGATGCATTCAGTGTCTGCTCCCAAATGAAAACCTTAAGCATTTATTTTATTATTAATTAAACATTAATATAGTTGTACAAAGAATTCTTGTTTAAAGTAAATGTTTGTTAATTTATCACTTTCAGAAAAAATGTGAAGGTAAGTGTCATTAGTGGTGGCTGAGTTTTTAAAAAAACTGACTTTTTAATGAAGCTGGTTTTGTTATAAGGCTTTTTTAACAAATATTTTGCACTTAACTTAATTTTTTAGATTTTTTTCCCCCAAATAGTAGCTTAATTACCTTTAGTTCTCATTTATTTCAGACTTCAAACATACAGCATAAGCAAAAGGCACATTAAGATAAAGAATCTCTAGATTTATTCTGCATTAAGACCTTTGGGGATGTTAGAAATTACACATTATTTGCCAACAATTAATCATCCAACCATAAGAAATACAGTACATCAGTATCAGAATAAATAATGCCCAAAACAATCAATATCTTAATCATCATCATCATCATATTTATTTATATAGCACCTTTCATTAAATTGTAACTCAAAGCGCTTTACAGAGTGAGCATAAAAAAACATCATAAAAATATGAAGACATAAAAGATATTGACAATAATAAGGATTAAGGCAGAGAGAATTTAAGATGAACAGTGGCCAGTGCATTACACAAGTGACACTGTTCATCCTGGCATGCAATTGGATACACACAGTGTACTGTATATCACCTTAAACACACTGCCTAGTGCTGGCCACATCCACCCATGATCAAGAGAAAACTAGTCGTGTCCTAAATTAAGAAGCACAATATATTCTTGAGGGATGTAAATCCAAAACTGCACAAATGAAGATTTTAGGAAATGTTGAACATGCTTTTCTGGCATATCAGTGTTCTTCCCATCACCTCCATCAAAGAGAGGATGTCATCTAGAAGAGGGATAGGCTGGTTGAGTGGGAGGGTCTTGGTCTTCTATGAGTGACAGTGTCTTTCAGAGGGGGCAGCAGGTCGAGCTGTTTAGCAGAGATTGCCAGCATTCGTAGAATGCATTTCTATGCTTTCCTGTGCTTACAACATTGACATTGTTCCAAAATCATGCACATTCTCCTACCTCCATATTTGCTGGAGATAACTTTTTTTAAATACAATTGGTCACTTGCGTTCGTAGCATGCATTCCTATAGAATGGTATAGAATTGCATAGTAGCTCTTGTGTCCACTTACGTATTAGCACACACTGTATCGTAGTACATAGGCTGCGTATTCGACACAAACTAATTTTATTAAAATAGAAAATATGAAAACCCGTTCCAATTTTTCAGTGCACACTACAAAGTTCCAGGGTCATATGTTGTACCACCTGGCGGCACTCCATAGTTTGAGAACCACTGGTTTATACAGTATGTGAGGAGGAGAACCTTAAAGTCCTACAAATGTTATAGTCACATTGACTCCAGAAAAGGCTTGGAAATACATCTTGAATCATGACACAAAATGTTTTGGTGAGCTCAGTGGGTTGCAGCATTCATTTTATTTCCTCAATGGGATACGCAATCAAATACTGATCTTGCATTCCACTTAAGGAATGTGTCCCTATGCTTATTGTCACTTGAAGTCACTGGCATGTATGTTTTTCATCGAATATGATAAAATCTATGCGTATGGAATTACTCAAAAATAAAACATGATAATGCACTTATTGTTCATACTAATGTCAGGATCAACAACCCTTTTGCTTTTCTCTAAAGAAAATAAGTTTTGACTTTGCTGTCCCAGTATTTTCCAAAGAAGGAATAAGAAGAGGTACGGCAGATAAAAGTACAGTCCATATACTGCAAATGGAGAGTATATCTAGTGGAAACAATGCAACTCTTGAACACAGAAGATAATGCCCCTGCAGGATAAAGGTACCATAAAATGATACAGAAAAATACTCTCTGTGAGAAAACACCTTCACGTGAATCTAAAGGATAAAATGCTGATTCCCCAAAAAAGTTATACATAAACCTCACTTGTGAATGACACTTCATATTCTTTTGTGGTGAAAAACAAGAAAATGTTCTAGACATTAGCCAAACAATCCGAGCATTTTAAAAATGGAAAATATGCAGCTCTTGTGGGAACATCATGTTTCTGATACTGGATAATACTAGCTATAAATTCAAAGGCCTTTCTAGCTCTCCACTGAGCTGTGGGAAAAGTTCATCTGGATAATCAGTCTTGAGATGCTGCTGATGTCCTGTCAGGTAGAATTAACCTTCCATTTCATTCTATCCAGGCAGGCTCGTATTAGAAAAGCACTATGTAGATCGTCCTCTTGAACCAATTTAGTGAGTATGCTCTAGTCAGATACGCCCTGAACATGAATAAATACCGGTTCATCAAAAGACAGCTGGTTTCACTGCACTGCAGTGCATAATCAAGAGATGGACTTCTACAGAACTGCTCTTGGACCTCATACCTTAGATTATTTGTTTTTTCTTGTTAAATTCTTTAGATTTGTCTCCTATGGTTAATTGTAAGCACGGTTCCACTGTTATTTGTTACTAATTGAATTTTTACTTCTGTAAACAACTATTTCAGCAAAAATAGATCAAAAGCAAAAAAAAAACATACTCCAGGACTGAAGAAGAAATAAGAGGGTTAACTACCATGTTGTGATCCATGTTGAAGGATGCTTTGCTGTTGGGTTGGGTGTTTAGAGTACATTTAAGACCGACTAAACACGATTTTTAAATCCGATTTAAATGGATATAATCTGGTATAGTCAATGTATTTTTGTCTAATTGTCTCCCCAATTTGACATACTAAATTCTGGCTTCAGCCAACTGCGTTTCATACCTGTGATCAAAGGATAAATCCATCAGGTGAGAGTCCTGCAACTTGACCATCTGCCTAGGCCTTCTTTCCACCCACTGATATCCATCGGTTCATGCTGTAGCAAATGCTCAGAGCTCCAAAGCATGGGTTCCCAATCCTGGCCCTGGAGGCCTACACACCTGATACGTTTTGTTCCAGCCAAGCTCTCAGTTAAACAACATAACCCATAATTGACCTAATAGGATATGAACTGACTGTTTTCAGCTCTTAAACATGTTGGATGTTGCCCTTTAACTACTGCATTTCACATGTAACATACCGTAAAATTTCAAACTTCTGAAAAGAAAAGAACTTCGTGTAAAGCAATCTGGTAGGTCATTTAAGCTCCAATTAGGTAACTAAGCTCAGCTGGACTGAAAACAAAGCAGGTGGGTGGCCATCCATGACCATGATTGGGAACCCCCACTCTAGAGGACTGTGAACAGCCCACAGATGCTCTGTCTTCACCAAATGGAGTTTTAATGCTCTATGCTGATATTTTTCAATGAGAAATAAATAATATTATTATTAAATAATATATATATATACTGTTCTCTAATATATCTCCAATAAACCAAATTACACAAATTGGTATATGTGTCTAAAGGTCCTAGAATTCAACAATGTAGTCTTTGCCTACAGAATTCAGCCTTTAAAGCATCCACTTAAGGATAACCTAATAAAAACGAATCTTGGCGTTAGTCAGTGCTCAGAATCTATTATTCTACAGCTCGTCTCCCTTAAGCAGCTCAATAAATGAATATCAATACTCATAGTTGAGTGACAGTGTTTAAAGTATTTAATCCTGTGTAGTACATACAGTAGTAAGTACATGCCAATAGTTACATAAAAGAGGAGGTCATTGGGTATGGTAGTAGATGTTTGATTCAAGCTGCTTATCCAGATGTTTCTTGAAAGAAACCAAAGTATTGGTCTGGGAAACCAAAAACAACATGGGTGGGTAGATTGTTCCATATTCCTAAACCTTCTGTTCTTGACATTAATTTCACATCCATATAGTCCTCTGATTTGTGCTTAACTGTTCATTCTGAAGAAATCTGCTGTGTTGTCTTTGTCAGTGCCTTGAATAATTATATCAGCTTATATCTGCTTGTAGTATTTTCTGTTCAAGACTAAAAAGGTTCAGTTCCTTCAGCCTGCCAGTGTAGGAAATTCCCTTATAGCCCCAGAATGTATCTGGTTGCTCTTCTCCTGACTGCAGAGCAGCAATATCTTCTCTATACCACGGAGAAAAAAATCTATACATAATATTCTAAATGAGGATTTAATTGTAGATTATACTGTATAATATGAATATAACACCCCTTGATCCCAATTCTAAGCTTTTAATTTTACATCCAAGCATTTTGGTTGCTTATTTGCATCCCCAAATCCCCACAAATGACATGTCAACTCAAACCTAAGTCTGTTTCAAACGTAGCAACTTCAAGCTGTTTCACATATTTATAATTAGATTTTATTACCTGCACACAATACCCTGCAGTTGTTTATATTAAATGTTATCTGCCAAGCATTTGTCCAGTCATGAATTTTATCAAAATCTTTTTTAATTTCATATGTTGCTTCATCAATGATAGCTACTTCATCTTATTTAATATTATCTGCAAATGTGGCCAGTTTCCAATTATTAAATCAAGATAATACAATTTAAGAAATGCAGTGGTCCTAGTACAGATCTCTGTGGTACTCCACTAATTATATTACTCTAAATAGAGCACTCACCCCTCATCTGTACCCTGTATACATTGTCTAGACCTTTAAATTTTTTGTCTAAAATACATTTTACTTCATCATTGCCATTTATTTTGCTGTAGTACTGAAAGAACATATTTTAGCCTAAACTGCATCAGTTTCTCTGTTGGCCTTTCTAATATCCTTTTTTACCTGTGCATGCAATACATTATACACTTTTTCTCTATCTAAATCATGTTGTTTTTTATGATTTTATACAGTGCTCCTTCCCCTTATATTTTTCCTTATTGACTTGTTGAACCATTTTGGATCATGTATCTTGGTTTTTTATTTATTTAGTTTCTGGATACAATTGTTCTGTGCTTAAAGAACCTGTTTAAACTGATTTCATACAGTACCTTTCATATCCTATCCCATCTTACGCTTATACTGTATCTCATTCAATCTAATCTAAGAAACTGTAAAGATTCACTTTGGATTCTACTTGAACAGTTTTAAAATATACTTCAAAGGATACCATATTATGATCATAGTTCTCTAATGGTTTACCTCACTGTCTTGATTGTTTGAAAAGACAAGATCTATACAAGCATTTCCTCATGTAGATGTTCTGACAAACTGGTTAAGAAAGCAGTAATTAACCATGTCTACCATTTTAGTTTCTGTTGCTCATATTGCTATGGGTCTTTCCCAGTCCATGTTTAAAGTCTCATAAATATTCTCATAAAATTACTTCGTTTTGCACATAAAATCTTAATTTCATTATACAGTGTTGAATTATAATCAATAACAGCATTTAGTGATCTATAGCTTGCTCCTAACACCTCTAACACATCTATACCTAGAAAAGTTTTTTTCAATTAGCCTACGTACAGTGCCTTGCGAAAGTATTCGGCCCCCTTGAACTTTTCAACCTTTTGCCACATTTCAGGCTTCAAACATAAAGATATAATTTTTTTATTTTAGGTGAAGAATCACCAACAAGTGGGACACAATTGTGAAGTGGAACGAAATCTATTGGATTTTTGAAACTTTTTTAACTAATAAAAAAATGAAAAGTGGGGCGTGCAAAATTATCTGGCCCCTTTACTTTCAGTGCAGCAAACTCACTCCAGAAGTTCAGCGGGGATCTCTGAATGATCCAATGTTGTCCTAAATGACTGATGGTGATAAATAGAATCCACCTGTGTGTAATCAAGTCTCTGTATAAATGCACCTGCTCTGTGATAGTCTCAAGGTTCTGTTGAAAGCGCAGAGAGCATCATGAAGACCAAGGAACACACCAGGCAGGTCCGTAATACTGTTGTGGAGAAGTTTAAAGCCGGATTTGGATACAAAAAGATTTCCCAAGCTTCAAACATCCCAAGGAGCACTGTGCAAGCGATCATCTTGAAATGGAAGGAGTATCAGACCACTGCAAATCTACCAAGACCTGGCCGTCCCTCTAAACTTTCAGCTCAGACAAGGAGAAGACTGATCAGAGATGCAGTCAAGAGGCCCATGATCACTCTGGATGAACTGCAGAGAACTACAGCTGAGGTGGGAGAGTCCGTCCATAGGACAACAATCAGTCTTACACTGCACAAATCTGGCCTTTATGGAAGAGTGGCAAGAAGAAAGCCATTTCTCAAAGATATCCATAAAAAGTCTCATCTAAAGTTTGCCACAAGCCACCTGGGAGACACCCCAAACATGTGGAAGAAGGTGCTCTGGTCAGATGAAACCAAAATCGAACTTTTTGGCCACAATGCAAAACGATATGTTTGGCGTAAAAGCAACACAGCTCATCACCCTCAACACACCATCCCCACTGTCAAACATGGTGGTGGCAGCATCATGGTTTGGGCCTGCTTTTCTTCAGCAGGGACAGGGAAGATGGTTAAAATTGAGGGGAAGATGGATGCAGCCAAATACAGGACCATTCTGGATGAAAACCTGTTGGAGTCTGCAAAAGACCTGAAACTGGGACGGAGATTTATCTTCCAACAAGACAATGATCCGAAACATACAGCAAAATCTACAAAGGAATGGTTCACAAATAAACGTATCCAGGTGTTTGAATGGCCAAGTCAAAGTCCAGACCTGAATCCAATCGAGAATCTGTGGAAAGAGCTGAAAACTGCTGTTCACAAACGCTCTCCATCCAACCTCACTGAGCTCGAGCTGTTTTGCAAGGAAGAATGGGCAAGAATTTCAGTCTCTCGATGTGCAAAACTGATAGAGACATACCCCAAGCGACTTGCAGCTGTAATCGCAGCAAAAGGTGGCTCTACAAAGTATTAACGCAAGGGGGCCGAATAATTTTGCACGCCCCACTTTTCATTTTTTTATTAGTTAAAAAAGTTTAAAAAATCCAATAGATTTCGTTCCACTTCACAATTGTGTCCCACTTGTTGGTGATTCTTCACATAAAATAAAAAATGTATATCTTTATGTTTGAAGCCTGAAATGTGGCAAAAGGTTGAAAAGTTCAAGGGGGCCGAATACTTTCGCAAGGCACTGTAGATTCAGAGTTTCATGACTATTCTAGCTTAAAGAGGAAATGCAGTCACAATTTCTCATAAGTTATTTAATCTCGGTAACAAATTCTTTATTTAAAAAAATTCATTAACGTTAATACAAATTTTGAATTAAGCACAAACTGGGAATTTTGTGAAAGCACCATAAGTTGCCATTTTGTCACAAATTCACACTCGAGTTACCCAGAATTCTGACAAGATGCGGCCCTTCCTGCTCACTAGCAATGACTAAATTAAAGCGATATATAAGTAAATATCAGTTGTGTAGCAGACAGTTCACCATATAAATGTTTCAACAAGATCGGCATGCAGTGTTAACAAGTTGCGTTTGTCGGCAAAACCATCTTGAAATTGAGAGCAGTTTTTCTATTGGATTAAAGGCCGGCTTCTTTACCATGTTACCAGGTGGATGCTGCACGTTGGTGGTGGTGGAGGGGAGTCCCCATTACCTGTAAAGTGCTTTGAGTGGAGTGTCCAGAAAAGCACTATATAAGTGTAAATAATAATAATAATAATAATAATAATAATAATAATAATGTAATAAGGCCACATCACATTAACGGATGTTTTGTTTCCTGGTTCTGAAACGCATGAACATACCTAGAAATTCCATCTATTTTGCTATATAAAATACAGGTTTTATAAGATCTGTGTGCATTTTACTTTTATTGTGGTTTGAAAGCCACTGCTCAATTTTTTATTCTTCTTAACCCCGTAATATAAAAAGAGCGTTACAGTTCCCCTTTAAGAACCTGAACACTCTTTTGATAGACTGTACAGTGCTACAACTCCACCTCTCCTATCTTTCCAGTCTTGCTGAAAGAGAGCACATCCACTAATGTTATACTCTTCTCCATCATTTTCAGTTAGGCAGGTTTCTGTGATTCCAATAACATCAGAATTACCTGCTGGATTCTATTTCATCTAATGTGTTTCTAGTGCTCTTAGCATGTAGGTAAAAGCACGTCATAACCTGATCATACCTGAAGCATGTAACTTCCTTTTCCAAGAATTATCTTTGATGTCATGCCTCCATAGAAACCCTTTCCACTGTAAGCCAAAGTTGCAGCTCAAAAAAATGTTTATACGTAGAGGAGTTTCCATCCTGGATATATATATAAGAAACATGTACTTATTTTTAAGCATTTACTTATTTTCTTTTACAGTTTGAAAATAAGTTTGGCATTTCAAGTAAAGGATATCTTGTTCTAAATAAAAAAAGGCTAATGACCACTGATTTTTCTTCTTCTTCCTATTTACAATACCTAACATTTCACTTAATGTGCAGTACTATCAGTGATGCCTGCTTATAGTTCAAGATAACACGCCACTTCTCTGTTACAAGACAACAATCATAATTTGTTAGCATAGTACTACATAAGATTAAAAAAACTGGTGTGCCTCCAGACGTCTGGTGGTTATTTTGTTTATGTCAACATTTTGTAGATACACAAAGTATTTTAAATAGTTTCTTGTTGACTTACTTGAATAAGGGAGTCCCACAGACAACACATGTGTATGTTCCCTCTTCCTTGTGGTCTGTGAATTTTCCTCTGAAGGCACTACAAAGACAATCCCAGAATGCAAGATCAGTCCTATTGCCAACCAGCTCAAGTTATGTCAATAACTTCCACTAGATCAGATTTACTGTATGCAGTATATACAGTGAATATAGAGGCAATCGCTGTTAAGTAAAAACATTTTGCTAGGAAACCATCTGGACATATATTTATGCAAGTAATTTTTGGAAATGTAGCCCATTTCCACTTATTTTGCTGCATTTGTTTCTAAATTGTGTATACTTAAAATGTTTTGGTCCTACAGCACTAGTGGCCACTGTTGACACAAGATATTTCATCAACAGGAATTTACTCATGAAGCTGTGACTTTTATGAAGGAAGGAAACAGAGAAGGACATTTTTACATTCATTAACTTTAAAGGGAAATTTAATATACCAAGTTTCTTTGAAACATCCTTCCTGATTGATTTTTTAACTCATTCTGAACTGAGTTTCAAAACTTAAAAAGGTACATGGGTGACACAGATAAGAAAAAAAAGGATCAGAAAACTGCACAGTGAAAGATATAAAACTCCAAATTGAATCCAGAAAACCATTTCTGGACTTTAGTTATAACCCTTTAATGACTGAAGGTTTAATTAAAAAAAAAAACTCACTGGGAATTAACCATTGGTAAAATAACTTACAAATTAAACCTCTGTTATTATGTCATGTTGTTGGCTGGGCCAACTAATAGACATGAGCCCTGCGTGTGTGGATCCATTCTGTACTGTACACTAAACACTAGGGTTCTGAATGAAGTAGAGGTTGAGATGAAAGTAGTAGTGAATGAAAGTGATTAAAAGTTATGAAGTTATGTTCTATATTAATTTTAAAGCAGATCCACCCAGTATAGAAAACTACTAAAGCTCTTCTGTACTGAGTGAAAATTCTACAATTAGCAGGGAGTGAATAAATATATATTTTATTTCTAGTTTTTCCACATTTTGACTTTTGACAAGGAAACTGCGGCATTAGGAAAATATTTTGAAAATTAACAATCTTTAAGTCTGGAAAGTAATATATTTAATACAAATCAGCTGTATCATTTTTAACAAAAAAGTCTTGTGTGTTCCACACCTTGCTTTTATTATCCTTTCACCCCCTTTTTACGATCTCCCAATTTTTCTTAATAAAAAGGAGTTTTTTAAAATGACCTAATCTTAGGTATGTTTGGAGCACTAAATCATTCCACTACCCTAAAATAAAGAAAAAATTACTTTGATGCATGCTGAGATACTATGCCTAAAACCTATTCCCAGCTAATTGTTGGAGGGCCACTCATTTGAATAAAGAAAATGCACGCATTCTCTCAGTGACAGCAAGACACATTTGAAATGATTAAGATCCTGTGTGTGGCAGAAAAGGAGGACAGAAACAAAGAAAATAAAACCTTTATCAGGAAACAAGCAGTTACATCACTAATAAATCTGATTCAGAGGTGACCCAGGGCTAAAAGCCAAGATCCACAGTATAAATTAAACACCAAAATGGTTAGCCTTGGCAGGTACTCTCAGAACTGGAATCTGCAGAGAGGGGTTGGATTTTACTCACTAAAAACAGTTTTGGAAGTAAACACTCCTTTATTCAGCTCTCAGGGCTAGCTTCCAAACTCTACAGCCATGTGAGGGTAGTTATTGAGCATTTTTAACATTCCTACTGCAAATGAGCCAATAAATACTTTCTCCACATGTGCTTTGCCAAAGCAAAAAAAAAAGAAAGAATGTCACAAAACTATCACTTATTATTCTTATTTTTGGCAGACATAATCTTTGAGATTACAAAGAACACCTTCAAGATCCACTTGCTTGAGGGCAACTGGGGCATATACAGTATATACACAGTGAAGTGCAAATATACATATTTTTAATGTCCTTGTTCAGAAAAGACACTTGAAATGATGTACACACTCTTCTATATTATGTAAATTGAGAAAACAGTAGTAATTACTTCTAACAGAGGCAGTCAAGCATTTTCCTTTGCTGGCACCGAAGGATCAGTTTTTAAAAAATGGTTAAAAGGGGAAATCCCTCCCCCCCCACACACAAAATGACTTTAGAGCATGCTTTCAAAAGATGATGGTTAAAACAGGGAAAAGAAGTTGTGGGGGCATTGAAATAAAAGGATAAAAGGACAGTGGTAAAACCACACAGGAGATGCTCCTCTCTAGCTCACTGATTTATTCTTGATCACTGAAGCCATAACATCATAGCAAGAAGCATAGCACACTTGAAATTTGCTCTAATTGGAACATTGTTGGACAAGATAATCTTGTGTCGACCTTTGAAGTCAAAGCTTTGCCTTCCCCTTTTAGAAAAGTAGGTATGGTTGATACAGTACTTTACATAACCATGAGTTTAACTTTCAGTTCTATTCTAAGATAGAATAGATAATATATTCTAAGATAGAAGAGTCCTAGATTTAGAGAGGGGTCCGTGTGCTGTAAAATGTGAGATAACCCACTGCCTGAATCCTTCACCCTGTAAGACTACAGATCCCAAAAGCCTCCCTCTGTGGGCCAACATACCTCTCTGTGCCTCTCTCTTGAGTAACATGGTACTGCAGCGGAGTCAGACGCTTCCTCAGCTCCTCCTGGGAGAAGACCACCTTATAGGTCTTTTTATCCCTACATGACCCTGAAAAACAAGGCAGGGATACGGGAAAAGGGAAAACTGAGTGGAAGTCCCCAGGAGCTGCGCCGGCCGGGGGCCACTGTAGAGAGACAGCGCTGGACTGTCAACAAGCTCTAGCTGATGCTGCACTCACATCAAACAGATGTCAAGCAACAACTCGGCTTTTTTAAACATTCCAAATCCAGGCAGCATTCATTCCAAAGGCATTTAATTCTGCTTTTGATTCCAGGCAAGAATCACGACAGGTTTGTTGTAAAAGGTTAAAAATTGGCACAAGAGATGACAAATTGTCAGGTCACTAAATTTGTGACCGAAATATGCTTCATGAGAAATCTGAATACGTAGTTTTATTCACATTGTATTATGTACTGTGTAATATATTATTATACATGCTTTATGTATATTTGAATGTGTCCTTTCTTGCCTGGAAACTGAAAATGGGGAACAACCACTCAGCTGGGCCAGTCAGGATGTGCAATAGCCAAAGCTTCTCTGAGATGCAAGGGCATTTCTCAAAACAAAGTATCACACAATATTACATTAGGCCCAACATAAAGAATTCTGCTGTTTATCTTACACAGAGTCTTAAGTACCTTCATATACAAGCTGCATATTGGAATGCATCCTGTTGAATAATTTAGTAAGATGTATTATTCAGACATTACAGTGAAATTAGGACAATATAATTAAACAGATGATGTATTTTACAAACTGTAAACAAGCCATAGGTAAGGGGATTTTAATTGGGGTGTCTGTGGGACAAAATACAATTTGATATTTAACATTAAGCAATTATTCAGTCTGTATTATTCAGTTATAAAATGTTTAAAGTTTTATGGCACTCAATAGCTTCTGAGCATTGAAATGTTCCAGAATGTGTATTCTAGTGGCAATGTTATCTTCTTTGAGTAACAAATATTCCAGTTTTCTTAGTATGATCCCAGCAAAGGTGCCGTTTTTATTTGAAAAAGTAGATACCCGTTGGAAAAGAATAGGAAATTAAAATTCCTTATTTCCACCTACAGCTGCATGAATACTTTAAACCCGAGTGTCTTTCAAAACTGTGTAAGGTAAGATGTGAGCAGCTGAAGCTGCTCCTAAATTCACATGTCAGAAACCAGAAAGCTTACTGTAAATGCTTTCTTTTGAATAGAAAACCTTAAAGAACATATTAGTCTGCTTTAAATGTCAAAAAGAAGCACATGTCCAAATGGCATTCATAAAACTACAACTAATTCCAATGCTGTTTTCACTCATTGAGGATCTATTTCCTGCTCATTAACACTAACGTCAACCACAATACCCTGGAGAAGGCACTGGGAAGCAGCAGCAGGTTAACAAGATTAACACCATTTGTATTTTGACCTCCATGTAACATTTATGTAATGGACATAGGCGGGAATGTCCTTTACAAGAAGGGTACCATGATAGAATTGAAAAAAATTCAAAAGCATGTTGATTATCACTACTGTTCTTAACAATAGCCACACAATAAAAAGATAAGAAATACTTTCTATCTTCATTCACAACTCTACACAATCCCCTTCTGCAGTCAAGTTTAACTGTAGTGAAATGTTTTTTCCTCTCCATTGCTTCACCCATTTAGTTTAGAAGGCACATCACTGTAAGAAGACAACAGATCTTAACATTTCAGATTTTGACAAATACAAATTTAAAGATTCACATTTTAAAACAAAACCACAATTGATTTAAAATGCAAATTTAATATATTTAACCTTGCTTAATAATATACGATGATTTGGAAATTCTGTATTAATCTTCTCAAAGAAATACAAAATAAAAACGTTTTTACTCATCACATGAAGGTTTGTACACTTCATGAGGCTGTACTAAATTAGTGCACATTATTTACATTAATGAAACTATTTTTTTCAGTACTTGTGTAGTAGCCTTAAGATTGTAAATAAGGCTTTGCAGTTTTATACATATGTATTTATAAAATATACTGTATATTATGTATGGCTTATAACTTTGTTGCAAAAAGCTTCAAATTACATGTTTACAGATTTATAAAAAGAGAAAAACAAACCCAAAAAACCTGTCAATACAAGAGGTTAATGTTAATTATTTGTGTTAATGTCAACACAAATAAGAGTATTAAACACTTAACGTTTTATATTGAAGGAAACAGTCGCTTAATCTATATTAATATTATCATGAACTACAGAGAAATCTGAATTTTGAAATCTGAATACGTCACTTCCAGTTTATAATATTACTATAATAGAATGTTAAAAATTTGAAATGACAGTTGCTGTCACACTGAGCAATCAACCTCAGAACCTTTACATTTTCACAAATTTAGCTCATATAGTTTTTCTAACATACTGTAGAGTAAGATATGAAAAAAGGGCAGATTGATTCAAGTTTTTTTTCTTTTGCTTCCAATAATTTTAAGTAACAAAAATGTTGCCTATTTGAAAGATGATATGAAGCAACACACCTAAAGTAAAACAGTAAAACTAAGAAAAAAAAATCTGTATTGATTTTTAGTTAAAATACTACTAAAAATACACAAATCTACCCAATTTCCTTCCCATGTTCTTGTACGAGAGGCAAATTGAATCAGAAACCGACGACACTACTTGTTAAAGTCTTCAAAACAAAAATACAAGTTTCTCTTAAGACTAATTTCTTGCATGAATTATGATTTTTTATGGATTTCACAACTAAATACAGAATTTATATTTATGCATAGCTAAGAGATAAAGGTTTGTAAAAACACTACTTCAGTAAAAAAAAATGAAGATAAAAATAATTAAATCAGGAAAACACAACCGACAGTTAAGGTTCAAAATCCTTACATACCAATGTGAAAAAACTGATGAACATGTCACCTTAACTTTATTACTCATGTAAAACACTTGCATTTGAAAGACTGTAAACACTTCTTCCACAGCACTGTGAATTTAGCACTGTGAGTTTTCAAAGTGGCAGATATTGGTATGAAGCTGAAGGGGGTTGCCTCTTTCACCTTACTCCCAAGTTTTCAAAGCCTTTTGTTCAAAAGCTTTTTTTCTCCGCAAGCACTGCCCCTGCTACCCTTAGGTAAGAAAAACATTTCATTTTCAAATGCTGTTGACAAAATGCCGTGTTCAAAATTTCTCTTTTGGTATGTACTGCCGTAATTGTAATACCTACAATTAGAAATAAACATTTCTGACAAAAATATTTTTGTTCCCAATGTATGAATGTGCTCAAATAAAAAGCCCAATTGTGCTTCTAATGTTCCAGGAGCACAGCTGTCCATCTGTATGTCATTTAGTTCAGGAGACGCAACTGCAGTTTTAAATTACATGGTATTGGATTGCAATTTCCTAAAATTGTGTACCTTTTCTGTTTTTTACCTTTGGATATTATTATATGTTCTTTAAAGTAACAAAGCACTAGATCTAAGGGAAAAACAAAAAAGAATGGCTTCACCAAAGATTATTTGGCTGTTGTCGTTTTAAATAGTAGAACAATTCACCACTGTGCCTCACTTCTCACCAGAAATGTCAAGCATTCCCTGAAAAAAAAAAATTGAAACCATGTGAATGAAGTAAATAATGAGGACATTAAAGCTTCTTTGGTGAATAAGCCCCATTGAAGGAGTCATTCCATTCCACAGGGTGAAAGTTACTTTTAATATGAAAAACAATATTAAAGTGCACCATCTCATTTACAGGACTGCTGAGTTTGATTTAACAACGGGCTCCAGAAAAATGCTACTGCGCTCCATTGTTCACCTCCTTATTCTTCAAAAGACAGAAATGTTTAATTCCCGGTTTGTTTGTCTTTCAAGAACCACTAAAGCAGCATTCACACAAATTTTCCTGGAATGTGCCCCGTGTCATACCCTACAAATTATTTGATTTTGGTGCACTTTAAGGTCACCTTCCAAATTAGCAAAATTTTCCTACATCCTGGCTTTTCAACCTCAAATATAAATATTGTTTCCTAATTGTAAGCGAGGTTTGTTCTTTGTAACCTCCCCCACCCCCCACCCAACCTTGCTTATTTAAACTTGTCAAACTTCGTTTTTTTCCTTCTCTGTGTGCGCGGTTTTCCTGATCTAATAAGCCATTCAAAGTTGAGCTAACAGCAAGGGGAAATGTATGCATTACATAAATTACTCTGTTAACACTGCATTAGACAGTTTAGCTACAAATAGCTTTAGAATTAATCAAATCCTTCAAGGATGTTTTACACTATGTCCACCAATGCTCTTTTTAAATATACTGTATTTCTTCTTGCACATTTCTGAAACTACATTTCGCAGAATGTTACATTTTAAGCAATGAAAATCATTAGCAAGGTATGAAAATCCTTTTTTGTGTCCAACTGCATAAATGTAAAAAATCACAAATCTTAACCAGTAACTGAAAAATAACTTTATTTATATATAGCAAGACTTAATTATTATTAATGCATTAGCCTCTGATCTTCATGTATTTATTTTGGAATGTTCTCTTTAAGTTAAAATACTGCACGCAACATTTTGAACTGGTATTTTAAAGTGGCAAATAATTGTAGATCCGTTTGACAGCTAAATCTTCGTAATATTATTTTGAAGAAATGGCACACAATAGGATTTTAATAATTCTTCACTTTTGAAAACAAAAAGCCAGAACTTCAAAACAAACTACTGTATATGGGCTTTTTCGGAAAAAAAAACAGAACACACTGTGAAGATCTTACACTTCCAAACAGAATTTAAATGTAAAACCACTGTGGATGAGAACAACCTCCTGTGAGAAAATAAAGAGAAAAACAAACACCTGATTTAGCCAGATAAGACACTAGTATTTATTATAAAACACACACACGTGTACCTGCTCACATGTAGGAATACACAGATGCTTACAGCAATGCCAATTATGTGCCATTACTATGCCATTACTTTATTAAGCTTCTTCTGTCACTATTTTTACTGATCTAATAATTAAAAAAACACAGTACTAGATTAGGCATCTGCAAATTGTATTCTAAGAATATTTCAGCTCATTAACTAAAATGATACCAAAATGCTATGCTTCTGGGAATCTAAAATGCAAGTTCCTTCAGATGAAAAAAAGTGATTATTAGTAACTATTATATCTAACATGCAGGTGGAACATAAGGCAAGCAGTGTACTTAATACTAGTAAAAGTGTACACCTCCCCCCCCTTAGAAAAGGCCAAAAAAGCAAAACACAGCAAAGCATAAATTGAGCTGTCACACTAGGGGTGATCTCCTGCAGAAAAACACAAAACCACAAGCAGCTGGAGACCTTATATCCTGTACCATGGCTTTAAACTGGACTTTATAAAAGGTAAACGGGTACCTGCCTTCCTCATTAAAAGACCAATGATATTAGAACATACATTTCCAAATAAAATGTTGACACTCAAGCGCTATATTGCACTTTTATGCATTTGAGTTTTTAATTAATACACACCTCTTAAAAATTACTGTGTAAAGATGTCCGTATCAATTTAAGATTTGGGGGATGAAAATCACAGCCAGTGCAAGAAATTGTCCCTGCACGTCCCAACAGACAAGAAAATGATCTACATTTTCACACACTGGAGATTATATATTAGGCCAGCGCCATCTGCTGGGCATTGATAATGTTATTTCCTTTAAAAGTTTTCACATTTAAAAACAGAACTTTGACACTTCATTTACCAGCCTTTGAGGAGAGATATCATGAGCTCATCAGATTTGTGTTAAAAAAAACATTTTGGGGGATTTAAAACTGACATTTTTCGTAAGTGTCTTTATCCATTGTGTGATTAAAATGAACTATTTCCTTGTAATCCAACTATTACATTAAGACAACCAGGAGTAGCTACCTGAAACAAATACCAGCGTTTTCTGAGACATGATAGCTCAGAGCCACCACGTCTTTGTGAATGCACGTGTTGAATCTTTAACAGTAAAGTGAAAAAACTATACTGAGCATCAAAAGAATTGAATCACTATATTATTTATGAGTATATATTTAAAAAATAAAGTACATGATACATTTTGAATATTAAATGAACATCTTTGGTTTTTTTTTTAAATTAAAATTGCATAACCAGTAAATCACTTCATTAGTGTGAGAGCCTGGACACAGGCCATTGTTAATGTCAGGTAAACATCCAAATAACTTACCAAAAAAACAAGGCTATACCATCAGTATGTTGGTGGCTAGACTAAATCAGCACATTGTAACTTGCCTTCTTCACTTGTGTTCACAGCTAGCCCTTTCTCATCTTGCAAGACATTACACCGAAACACACTGCACCAGCGAGAGGTCACAACTCAAAACCCCTCGTCAAGATTGACATTTCAACATGCTTCATCTTTGTGACGACTACCTGTTCCACTCTATCAGAAATGCCAGATTACAATTACCCAGGCACTAGCAACTAAGGAAGCACCAAGATAAACTGCAACATTTTTTTCTACCCAGACAACCACACAGGACACCAGTGCTCACCAATATTAATCGATGCAACAGAATGAGGTAGTGTGAAAAACACCTCAGGTGGACTCAACCAACAATAGAGCCATGTACGCATTAGTAATGAATCAGTGTTTAATATAGACTACCCTGATGAATGTCAGCAAATGTGGCATAGATGTGGAGAACAATATGCCAACTGTTCTGTACAACAGACCAATCAATGGGGAGGTCAAGTGTGATGGACTGGGCAGGAGTGTCTAGCACCCTCTACTTGTACTGACTGATATTCACCTGACTTCACAGCACTACACTGATCAAGAACTGGGTCTTTGCTGGCTGTCCTTTCTGCGGGCTCAACCTGATGTAGTAACATTCCAGCAGGACCACATATATCATTTTGCTGTTCTTGCTGCCCTTACAAAGGCTTTCGTGTAATAACCAGGATTGCCCCTTTCAGCATACTTGAGAGCTACTGAATATCTGTAAAATTAGAGGGGATAACATGTGGCATCTAGGGCTCTGAACAGTCATATGCTTATCCTGGACCTTTGAGAGGAATGTGACAGAATGCCTCAATCTAGCATCTGTAACTGGGTCAAAGCATCTGTCACAGATGTACAGCTTGAATTGCTTTCAATAGTGGATACACAGGCTACTAGTCTGTAACTTTCACATTCGACCCCTTGTTCATGACAGATGTTGCTCGACATACCTAATGTATATCCATTTAATAGAATGTCAGTGTATCTGCTACAACAAAGACAGTTGCAGTTGTAATGTAATTTTTGATGCTCAGTATATTTTAAAAACTCAGACTTAATAGGATATTCACTTAGGAAACAACCACTAACAAATTCAGTATCTTTTAAATTAAAATAAGACTGCTGTGATTGAAAATCTATCCTTTCCTTTCCACCTTGGGACGTGATAGAGCCAACTCTTCTCTACCTGAAGTAAGCAGTGAGGAGACAACTTGGAATCAGCCTCAGGTGTACTACAGTACTGTATATCCATTACTGTGCATGAGTTCTCGGAACGCGGACTAGCCTGGTTTTTCTGCAGCAGAGCGTTCACCCTTTAGCTTGTGTGTTAGGGCTCATGTTCGCAAAACACGTCAAACAGCACCCAGTCAACCTGAGGGAAGGCCACAGGGCCGCAGGGCCACAGGCTGGCTCTTAGTCACAAGGTGCAGCAGACTGAATGCGGACATCACTGCGGTATTTCCACCAAGAAAACCTGAGGCAACAGGGCTTTGGAGCTACAAGTGGGAAGAAGAAAAAAATGAAGAGAAAAAATAAAACATTTTTGCCAACGCTGCTTCCTTGCATTGAATACAACACAATGTAGTTTGCATTGACTGTACATATCATTAACGAGGAAATAAGCATTGAAAAAATAGAAAAGGTTTTCTTCTGCAATAACGATTTCTAAAACAAAATTAACCTCCATTCAAAAAAGGAAAATGATTACAAAATTATCTTGGTTCCAAAATTATTTGTGATTATGCAGTACAGATTAGACCATCAACATGAAAGCGATAAATTTTAGTGGAATTAGTAAACAGACATATAGAAAGTACAGTTTTCTCTTATGCACATACTACTTACGTCACTTGATTGATTCATACTGTAAATACTCCAATGAAGGAGCATGCGCTCTCTCCCTTTTGCTCTTCAGAGTGCCACTGAACATATCTCATTTTAAAGTTGACATCACAATTTAGTGAAGGCATGATTTTAAAAATATCCCCTCAAAACATAAAACTCCCATTATTTTATGCGTTTAGAAACTGATTAAAATTATCCCCATGTGAAACTTCTCTGTTATCATGGCCCATGTCAGCTGACCTTGAACTGCATGTACAGTACCGGGTCATGGGTGCAGTGGTGCAATCTGTTCAAACATACCACATACCAGTCAATCAACCAAATCAGATAATTGCTGATTTGAGGAGCATCATCTCAATGTCCAATGATCTGTACCTACAACAAACTCTTAGGTAAGGTAACTCTTAAGCATAGACAAGAAATTGTCTTTCAGTTTCTCATAGCGATGAGTCAGTTTTAATTTAATATCTATTCAGTGGTGAGATTCTTTTATTTTAATGTACTGCCTGATACCTGATAATAGGGCAACACAGCACTTTTAGAGATTTACACCTTTGGCAGGATAAAAGGAAATACATCTGACAGTGAACACAAAAAACATTTATCAAATACAATACCAGACCATTTTTCATCTGTTCAATGATCTATGCATTTTAATAGGTATAAACTAATAAATTGACTTTTCAACCTGTTTTAACATACATAGAATAAACAATCAATTGGTGAAATATGGACAAATACAATTCAACAATGCATGACAATATTTGTAAATCACTTCAAATTATACTTTTCCCATAATTCAAACAAATGGAGGTGTGTTAGCCTGGAACTCAATATTATTATTAACTAATATATAACTATATAATAATTATATAATAATTATAATAATAATGATAATAATAATGATAGTAAGCTTGAAAATTGCAGGAAGTCCTTTGCTTTAGGAGGTCATCTCATTCACACAACTAATGATAATGAAGAATTATGCTAAAACATAATGCTTCTGGTCAACATTCAGGCAGGAGGAACAAGATGCAGGTATGCCCGATCTCAAAACTGCCTTTAGTCATAAAAGAATGCACACTAGCACACAAGTGTGCACTAGAATTTAACCATTATTTCACACTGCTATAAGAAGCAATAGTGATTTCACAGTTTTTTTCTTGGTAATGTATAACACTGAGGCAAACATGTCGGCAAAAGCAAACAATGTATTGATTTCAATTTCATAGTGTGGTTATTTGTCATAGGTGAAAATAATGGTGTCCAGTGAAACAAGGTGTTACCTAGGTAAGCTGCAGTCTTACTCAGTCCTCGCACCTCAGTCTTAAAGGTCTTCCTATTCTGTCTCACCAAGTTCAGAAGCACTAGGCAGCCGACGCGCCTGACGATCGCAGCCATCTGGCCTGTACCAAAGCTTGAGACAGCCCCAGTGCTACGGGAAGAGAGGCAGCAATGTCACTCTGTAACCCAGTCGCACTACATGGTAGTATCCTGCTGTTTAGCAAGGCAGAGAATCTCAGTTCAAGGACCCCTGTATATTCAACAAAACCAGCTTACTGGAAGAAGATCACTTTATTAGCCATATACAATTTCTTGCATTAGGAATTTGTCTTTTCACATACCCCAGCTTGCTCTCCATGAGACACACAGACAGGGAGAGAAGCTTGGGGTCAGAGCGCAGGGTCAGCCATTTCTACGTCACCCCTGCAGCAACTGGGGTTAAGGGCCTTACTCAGGGGCCCAGCGGAGTAGGAGTAGGCCATGTGATTTGAACCGGCAACCTTCCAGCCACAGGCGCAGATCCTTAGCCACAGTGACACCACTGTGCCCTCCACCAACGCGAGACCTTGAAGCAGCACTGGATGCAAAATCCATCCAAAAGTAACATTATTTCTTGAGTAAAACCCATATGGTTCTACTGAAAAGCAGCATGTTGGACTGACTAAACAATTTAATACAAAATAAGTTCAAAATATGATCAGTAAGTTCGAAAATAAGTTCAATACCACAATCTTCCACAAGGTGGAAGATCAACAAATGTGCTAAAAGTGTACAAGAGGCAAATCCTCCAGAGAAGCTGCCAGAAGCCCAATCCTTAAGAGGTACATTCCAGGGACTACTGTATTAATTTTTTCAAGTCCGCCAAATATTTGGAAGTAATTCAAGTAGGTAGCTGCGTCAGCATGCCTAGGCTGCAAAGGAACAAGAAAAGGTTTATTCCATGCTGAAAAGAGAAGAAAAACTCAATGTTTCGGCTGTGGAGCCTTCTTTTCAGCATGGAATAAACATTTATTTGGAAGCAATGTCCAGCAGAAGAAATGTTTTTTCTATCATTCTTTTTAATGCAGGCCAGTTCTCTCTAGTGCAGCTTATCCAGGCCTATGGTTAGAAAATTCTTTGATTTTCAAGGCACTTTAAGAAATTCAGTGTCGCAGGGGAAGCCGGAGTCTATACCAGCAAGTAATGGGCGCAAGGAGTGATACACCCTGGACATGATGTTAGTCCATCACAGAGCAGATACAAACAGACACACATACTCACACCAGGCCATTTTTTCCAGAAGCCAATTAACCTACCGGTATATCTGGACTGTGGGAGGAAACTGGAACACCCAGCAAAAACCACACAAATGCAGAGAGAACATACAAACTTCACACAGACAGCAGCGCAGTTCTGGAATTTAACCCTTGGCCGCAGCGCTGTGAAGCAACAATGCTAACCACTGCACCACAGCGCTACCACCTGTGGAGCCATAAAATATTGGTTGGAATTAGCCTTACACCATATTAGAGAGCATAGTAAAGAAAACATTGCTCCTCAACTGTCAAGGTGCTACATTATAAAGGACAAACAGGCAGACATGTCAATACTGAGCATCAACTTGAAATGAAAGAAAAAGCAATTGTGGAAAACCCTTAGGTTTAATACATTTATTATACCTATTTATTTAGAATTGACTTGGAAATATGCAAAAAGATGTTCAAACAAAATTCATTTTCTAAAAATATTTTTTTACTTAATGTTTTAAAAATGCACCCATTCCTTTGATTTTCAAACACTCTGTTAATGAATTTCACTTTAACGAAACGTGCATTTTCATTGCTACTTTCTTTCCGGTAATGAAGAGATCTTCACCAAAAAGAAGGCACATCCTTTGTAGCTGAATGAATTATGCCATCCTGATCTCCGACAGCACAGCTGTGCTTTCTTATTAATTTTAGACATTTTATTACATCTATTTGTTACTCTGCTGAGGTAAATACTGCATCATTAACAAGCAATAGTGTTCTTTGACAATTCAGTGCTCTGCTAGGTTGAAAAGAAGTAATACTGTATCAACAAGTCAGATGTTGTTTCCGTTTTATTATGGTTAAAAAATATTGCTTTACAATAGGTTCCATGTGCTGGTATAGGAAATATTCACTTCAATTCAAACTTTTTAACTCTGACTTGGTTCTGTACAATACTAATTGGACATCTTCACTCAAAAGTATTTTTCAGATATTTGGATAATCGTATGATTTATGATTCAATATACAAAGCTATCATACATTTTATATTTGATTATATGCACAGGTATGTATTATATGGAACTTAATGTAATACTGTACTGAAATTAAGCAGCTTTTATATCCGATTTAAAGTTGTCCATTATGACTTTTCCCATCTTTCCTAAACTGTTTAATTTTAACCATTACCACTAAGTAAATGGCACAGAATATAGCATTTGACATTTCATCACAGTGCAAAATGTGTAAAATAAATTAAAAATTACTTATACTAGCACATTATCATAATTGTATGAAGTGCTCAGTTATTATCAGGAATATGCTGACTCTAGGAGTTTTTATTTATATTTTAGATTTTAGAAACGTTACAATTTACTATCAACCAATCGATATCAAACAAAATATTGAATCTAACAGCCTTCAAAGTGCAGAACTGCCAATTCCTTATTGAATTAAACATACTGCTTGTGAAACAGATAAAAAGTAGGTTCTTGTTACAGGTCTTTATAAAGAGCATATTTAAAACACACTGCATTTTAGATTTTCCTTACCAGAATTCATTCCTTTTGCTGTATACAAATCATGGATGTGGTGCCGAACGAACATGTATACATGATTAATCCTGTAAAATATTATTGCATTTCAGGTTGTGAAAATAAAATGCATAGGCTAATCCTCTGCTTTAATGTTCTGGTATCTTCTTCTAAGTATTCTCCAGAATAAACAAAAGTTATCCTCAAAAATTCTATTCACTGACAGAACATTTCCAGTAGTTTAATTATCTGGTGGAAGGAATCAAGGTTCGGCTAACCATTAATAGCACTGTCCTCCAAAAAACACGGACTAAATCAATTTTGTCTACAAGAGACAAACATTCTGATGGGGAGAACTGTCAGCATCACTTGGCCTTGGTGGAGAAACTAAATGGCACCATGTATCATGATGCTACCCAAGGACAGACATTATAAATAACACTGTCAACTTCCTTTAGATAAGCAAGACTGCATCTTGGGGGCTGAGACCCGTAACCTGGAAATACAAGCCGTTGTGCTGTACAACGTATTACCTTGCTGTGTTATTGAGACATGGACCTACAGAAGATTGTCTATCTACTGGATAAGCCTCAATTTAACACCATCATCACTCTCTTTACACAGAGTGCCCATATTTCAACAAAGCCATCAGTCCTTTGTATTGACATCCAATGGTATCACCCAGGATGTTAAAGCCCCTAAGTGCAAGTGGACAGAATTGACATGCATAAATTAGATTAATTCAGATGACGCTTCTTCACAACCAAGACATGTTCTAAGACTAACCTTGGAACAACCTACTGTAAAAACGTACATGTTTCTGCTTAGCTGTACTTATTTTTACCTTCTGTTACACATCTGACTGATGCTTTCATGGCTACCAGAGGTGCTACTCTGACATTGCAAAACCATGAGAGTAGACAATAAAATTCATTAACTTTATTTTTCAGAAAGAAAAAAAAACTTAAGATTCGTTTTGATCTGCAACAACAAAAAAGCTATTTTGTGTAAAACATTTCATATTTATATAACTGTTTAGAGCTCACCCCTTGCCTCTTCTTTGTCTTCTCTGTAACCTGTATGCCTTATGTACTGTTTGGACTTCTCTTGGAAATTATACATTTGTTCATTCAACATGTTAAAAAATCTAAAAAAAAAGGATCTTACAGGACTGGATCTGATGGCTGGTCTGGTCAGTTATGAGCCAAGTTGTAAAAAAACAATAAGCAATTTCAAACCGAATCAGCACAGGCTAATAAGTTTCTAAAAGTTCCTTCTGGTTTTTAAATAATCTAGCCTCACATTTAAATTAAATATGAAGGAAACAGGTATATCTAGGCTTTTTTCCCCCCATTTCTCCAATAAGGCCACCCAGCACAGAACTAAGCCCACCATTATACCACAAACATACTCCTGATCCTCCAGTGAACACTCAGTCTGAATAATTAAACAACAAGATCATGTATCTCCTGTTTGAGCAAAAGGGCTGCAAGAAACTGCTGTCATGGATCACTCAAAATCAAGTCTCAGGCAAATAAGAAATACTCAGAAAAATAAATACCACTTTTGCTTTAGATCATTATACTATCAATCCAGAAAATCAGCACTATGCAGTCTCTAAGGGATATAAATATAGCAATGAGTCATGGTATTCCACTCTGGTATAAACTGCAGTCTGATAAAAACTGCTGTTCACATTCTGTAACTTCCAGTTATGCCAGACTGATAAACAGCATGTCCATAATGGCAGCACATCATTAACACAAAGCTGACTCAGTGTGAAAGTTCATTTCCATATGCAATTATTCAGTTGACAACACATTTTGCTCTCTAAAGAGCGATGTTAAACTGTGATTACGAAGGAAAAAATTCATCCTCCCTCCCTACAAAAGTTGCTACTCTGACACAGCAAATCCATGAGGGTGGACAATAAAATTAATTAATTTTATTCCTCAGAAAGAAAAAGGGAAAAGTACATAAGATTCATTTTGACCTACATCAACATGAACTATACTAATTGGCAGTGTAATTAAGGACAAAACAGTATTCTTATCTGAAGGAAAAAAAACATTACCCTCATTTACAGACTGTCCTATATACAGTACATCTTCTCCCTGGGTTATATAAATTTGACTTTAAAAATCTCACATGGGTCCCATAATAAAAGCTGCTGGTAAGGAAAGCTGCAGTTACATGTGTAAAGAGTAGTGTGGTGAGCTTCATACCAGGTGAATAATATAAAGTAAAAGGTAATTCTAATCCATTTACTGTACTGTATACTTTAAGCATATGCTTAAAATGGTATTTTGTTATGGGGGTTTAAAAAGTTTTTTCATTTATTGTTATTTAATTTCTTCTGCTTATACAAACAAGGGAAGTTTCCTTTCTTCCTCTCTCTATCTCGAAGACTGCTGGCTGCAGTTACATTCTCTCTCGCTACCTCCCACTCTGATCAGCACACGCACCTGTTAAAGGACAATAAACCCTAGTGAGTCTGCGCTCCGGCTCTCCCGTCCCTCCGTCTTCACTTGCTGACACAGCTAGGGAAAATAAAGGAGGATCATCATAATATAACGAATGTTAAATCTCTACATGTCTTCACACAACAGCCAAGAAAGGGTCACTTCCAGCTATAGCACCCTATAGTTAGATTTAAGTTACGTAAAGACTTGACTAACTAAACCCTTCTTTATTAAAGGTATTTTATTATGTATATTAAACTCCCATTGATAAAACTATAATGAAAAAATAATAAATCTAAAAACAGACTAGCATTTCCACACATTGATTCCTTCTACAAGCGTTATTAATACATGAAGGTTTTAGTAGTTAATTGGTTTGTGGATCTCCAACCAGCTATTTTTTGAAAGAACCCAGGGTATCAGCTGGCTAACAAGGCCAGGTAGCTGGTTCATCGGTCCCACAACCCCCTGTTGTGGAGTTAAGAAGTGCCTCCTGTCTGAATTTTAAATGTACTGCCTCTGCTTCTGCTTCTACTTTCCTCTAGTTCACGACTAAAGATTCAGTTCTATCAGCCTGTCAGTGTGGGACATTCCTTTGTGCTCAGGAGTGGATCCTCAAAACGGACTCATAAAAGAACGTCCTCCTCACACAGAACAAACACTTGCCATCCTGAACAGTGCATAAGGGACGTGACTGTAGTACTCAGTTTGTCAAAGGCACTGAGGTAGCCTGAAGGAGGTCTTCAAAATCAACAGTGAATCATGAACGGAAGCAGAAAAATGAAAACTAAAATAAAGTGCTTTTAAAACTGAGAACAGGATCCACAAAGCCAATACCATTGCTTCTACCAAGACAGAGCTGGATGAGATCCTTCGATCAATTACTGTAGTTACTAGCAGCCTAACAAGCTAGATGGTCAGGATGGCCTTCTCTTGACTAAAAAAAAAAATGTTCTTATGCAACACCCTGAAGCTATCTATATTAAATGTTATTTGCCAGTTGTGTTTGGTCCAAGCCATTGTGATTTTTTGAAGCTTCCACAGTGTTTTGATTATCCTCATTCTTTAACATAATATCCAAACGTGATCTTTCAGTTAAATATGACAGAATCTAGATCACTAACATATACCAGGAAGAACAGTGCTCCTATTACAGTTCCCTGAGGTACTCCACTTATTACATTAACCTAATTGAAACAGTCATCCCATTTCTGTACTCTCGAGTTCCTGTCAATGAGTCCAATCTTAATCCAAGTACATTGTCGTGAAGGCTTACCACATGATATTTGATCATCTTCTTTGAGGAGCTTTATCATGAGCCTTCTTAAAATGTAAATGTATCACATAATTTTCTCCACTTATAACAATTACCGTTGTTGCTTTTTAAAAGCTCTCTAACAAGCTTAAGCAAAACCAAGGTTTTCTAAATCCACACTGACAAACCCAATGAAAATCATCGCCAAATAGATTGGTTCATAATTATTTGGTGTGTTTTGTTGCCCTTTTATGGGTTGGTGCTACAATAGCAGTTTTCTAGTCAATGAATGTTACCCCTGTCACAAGAGACCCCTGTTAATGGTCTGAGTAACATCCCACTTCCTAAAGTACAACTGGTAAAATAACACAGGGCCCACTAAGACAATCTGTTCAATGGGCTCAGCTGGTAACCAGTGACTACTGTAGTTGTTTTACCTCATTAATAGCTTATCTGGAATGAAAACCTACTGTACATACATACTGTCCCTCTAGGACCTGGACTGGACATCTGGTACACACATTCTACAGGGGATTTGTACTGACTTGGAACCTCTTATAGTATACCTCACTCACTCTAACTAAGTTTCATACAAACATCACCATAATGCATCACAGTGATAGTTCCAATTGTCATCACAACCTCCTTTTGGACTTGACTGGTTTCTGCATTAGTCACTTGCTAGGAGTCAAGGGCCACCACCAAAGCCATAACTGCCTTATCTTCTTCTAAACATATGGGAAGGCTGTAGTCACCCACAAGACGCTACCAAATTGTTGTTTCAGGGGAGCGAATGAAAAGTGAAAGAATTATACAGAGCGGTTAAGGTTGGAATGACTCTCAAATCCGATGATTTTTTTTATTTCAGTTCAATTCAAAATACATTATTCATCCCCAAGGGAGCAATTTAAGATCAGATTTTTACCGATATGCACAAAAGTAGCACAGGCAGAAGAACAGAACGCTGCAGGGATATGGCAAATAAAAGTGCATGTTTCTTTGTATTTGTTGTTTTCTTTGAAGGTACGTTTCCTACTGGAAATGTAATAGAAACCTTGACATTAAAGGACAAGTTTGGTTACAAAATGCCACTCAAAGTGAATAAACATAATAAGTTAACATTTTGTTCAAAGCATCTTATTACCCTCTTTGATATTCTTCTGGATAAAAATATTGATGTAATATGCTGTTTTCATAGCATAGATCAATTAAAGCTCTTGTAGGGATCTACTGTAGCAAGGGAACACTGTTTATGTTCTACATATTTAGAAATGTTCAGATGTTCAATCTTCCTTTCACGACAAGTTTTTAGACATCCTTACGAAACAGGAAACAGCAAATGTGATAACCAGAGAAGGTACCTCAAGCAACCCTTGTGAACACGGCAGTCTTTCCTCTCTCCCTTTACAATAATTGGAATATAATTGTCTACAATGAAAAATACTACAGTAATGGTTCTTTTAATCTACTTTCTGAATCAGATCCCACCTTCTACTTGTGGTTTAAAGGCAACTGTCCAGATCTAATAGAATGTGCTGATTCAAATGTTGAACACTATCTTTATTGCAAGATATTCAGTATGTTGGTGCAAGGCAACATTTTAGTCGGCTTTTGACTCGTTCTTCAACACAAATATAAGCAAAAACTTTGACCTAAACGGTTCAAATTTACCTCTTCAGTCAAAAACAACTTTTTAACTATCACATTTTTTGCTCAACACAAACTATATTTTATTTTCGTAATAATTCTCCTTCTTGGCATTCTAGAGATGTAACTAAACGTAGTAATCTTGTATTATCATCATACAGTATGTTAGCTATTCTGTACCTTATTTAGCAAGGACACTACCCATAATTTACTAATTCTCAGAATCAATTCAATTCTGTGTGGTATATTAAGGTGATCAATAACATGGGACGACAGTAAATTCAATTTTGTAAAATTTTACTGAATGCTAAGTGACAGTGCTTAGCTTTCACAATATATACTGCAAATTGAAACTAATGGAGGAGAGCTGTAACAACATATTTCCACACTCCAGGCAAGATGAAAGGCTATTTAAAAAAAAACTAATAACTTGGATTTGGGATTGCTGCTGGAATTTGTTTTTATACTGTTCTTACACTGGAAGATGTGGTGCTTGAAGCTGCCTGCCTACAGCTAATGAGCGCATGTACTTAGATTATTCATATGAGCAATTCATTCTTGTCACTAAGTAACATACAGTATGAAGGGACAACGCTTAATAAGGACATTGAAAATGAACTTCCAGGAAACAAACCAACCTCAGGCACTTAAAAGTAGAAACATACAGGTTAAGGCAGTTTTTAACAGAAGGGAAAACTCAGTTAGCTGTGGTCATTTCTTTAAAGTTTGTGTTTTCTGATTACCTTTGTATGTTAATAAAAAACATAAGTTTCCAGTCATCTTAAAACCTCAAGTATTACAAATATAAATGAATATAAAGTCTGTTATGTATCTTTTTTTTTTTGCATCTTTACAGAGGATATAATGAATAAAGTCATTCTGATTAGTTTCTAGAAATAATCCACCTCTCCCAGCATCTCTCAAAAACTTCCTTCTGGAGTCTTAACTGAAAGGTTTATTTTTCCATTTCATAAATCTTTGAAACAATAACAATCCAGTTTTCTTTGTTCGGGGGCGGGGGGTCTCTTTGTAACCATTTATGTGTTATAGCTTTCTTACTTGTTGCCAAGAATACTTTTAGCAAGTATTTATCTCTAGCTGTGGCAATTAATGAAAGATAAGATGGTCTCTGCTCCTTTTCATACCAATTTAGTTTACCTCTGTCGGGACTGATTTGAGATAAGCTGGCAAAATCATGCCAGCCGTAAAAGTAGGAACCACCTTTCACATCCTCCTTATAATAGGAGCCACCTTCAGCACTTTATGCACTGAAAATGTTGTATGACTACAACCGTAAATGCAACAATGCAGCTAGATTTTAAAATAGCTTTCCTTGCAAAACGGGGTACTTTTCACAGGACAGAAGCAAAGAATTAATTGAAGGCTCAGAAAGAAGCTTCCAAATGTTACTGACCAAAATTATAGAGATCCATTTTTGCACTACAGCATGAAGGAAAGTAGACTCCTATGATATGCAGTATCATATTTAGCTATGCTGTTGTCCATATATCTTCTAACGGCTACATCCAATTCAGAGTCACGGGGGAGCCAGATCCTATATCGCCAAGCAATGGGCCAAGGCTGGGTGTACTCTGAACAGGACGCCAGTCCCTCGCACAGCAGACACGCAGACATTCACACAATCACACCAAAACTAATTTTCCCAGAAACCAACTACCCTACCGGCATGTCTTTGGACTGTGAGAGGAAACCCAGATGAACAGAAGAAGAAAATACAAACCCAGCACTGGTCCAGAATTGAACCGGTGTTGTGAGGCAGCAATATTAACCATTGCACCACTTGTGCCACCCTCCATGCTGTAATGTTATTTAATATTATCTGTAGCACTTTCTTAAAATCACGTTCTGCGTTGCAGATTATGCTTGGAGGCAAACTCTTGTGTCTTGTGACTCCACATCAGATCATAATAGCAAAATACATTTGGGATTACAAGGCTGCTTGACTTCTCTGTTAAATCCAGTGTAACAGCCAAATTGTGTAATGTAATATCAGAAGCCTTCAGAGTTCACCATTACCATTTAGGGCTTTTAAGAACTTCAGAAAATACACTACAGATAAGGAAGACCAACTAAAAAAAGACTACGGGTTGTCGTTGTTTTTTCTTACAATAATGTAATCCTATTTACATCCAAAATTTACACCAGTGCATTGGAGACTGCCTTTAAAACTTGCGGGTCATGTTTCTCGTTGCACAAACAAGAGACTTAATGGACTATCTTCTCACTTATCTCTCCCAAATTGCTCTCTGGGAAACTAAGACACTTCTTCTCTGTTCCGCTACTGTGGATTCGAGATGTGTCGATTGTGGTTAAAACATGGTGGGCAATTGTAGTGCGTTTATTAGTAAAAAAAAAAATACCTGCGTTAAGTAGTTTACTGAAGGAGAGCGCACATACTGTACAAGCTCTTACAACACCTCCGGAGGTTTTTATTATTAACGACCCAGCTATATTATTCCAAACTGAATAAGTCATGATATGTTATTTTGTTCTTGGTTGCAATGGTGCACAGCCGGGTTTGATACAGTTATTTTGTTCTCGGTTGCAATGGTGCACAGCCGGGTTTGATACAGTTATTTTGTTCTCGGTTGTAATGGTGCACAGCCGGGTTTGATACAGTGCTGGAAATGTTTACATTACGAGCCGGCAGTTTGAAACAGTGACAACTTCAGTAATGACTTGAGAGCTGTGTAAAAACATCTAAACATTCAGAAAGGTTACCCCCCAACATGATTCAGGCATTCGTCTCAAAGCGACTTAGTACGGAAATATACTTCCATGCATTTGGGCCGGTTTTTAAAAGTAGTCACTATGCAGTGCTGGCGAGAAAGCTCTAGAAGCACATTTATTTGCAAAACCCGCTCCGAACTCTCGAGGAGAGCGCTGTTCTGTTGCGCCAGGCAGAAAATACAAAGTGCCGGTACCTACCTGCGACAAACTGCGCAGATAAAAAGACGGAGACGGTAGCAATGAAAAATGGATTAAGCTGAGCAGTTCCGCGTCGGCTCATGTAATGCCAGGGACGAAAAAATTAAACACGCCAGTGTACTTCTTAGGTAATAACAAGGGCATTCTGGGAAATTCCTCCGTGAAAGCCATCTCCAAATATGAGCAAGAGCAGGACCGGGCTGCGGGGCTGGGAGCAGCGGGCTAACTTTTTACAGAGTGAGAGAAACTGTAACTAAAATGGCGTTTTTGTGTGTGTGTGGGGGGGATTGTTGTAAAGGGAGCTTTAAATGCGTCTTAAGAATTAAAGGTGGTTGTTTTCACTTTTGTCCTCAATTACAATCGTGGACGTGAAACGTATTCGGTGACAGATAAAGTCGTAAAATAAATGCTGTTGTGTATAGTGGTACTGTAGAAGTGGTTTGCACGCCCCCTTTGAAATGATGCTTGGTGGTTAATATAATAACGTTTTCTGACGGTGAAATATTCGTATGCTAAGGCAAGTGAAATTACTTTTCTTTGCTAGAAGTGTATCCGTAATTCGTTTTAATTCGTTTATAGCGGGCAACGCGATGTTAAGAAACCAATTTCTTTCGGTCTTCCGAAATTAATTACGGTAGATGTTTGAGGTCCGTTAACCATCAAAATCTGAATGCTTCTATAATTCAGACCAAATTTATCTCCTTCATGTCTGTATCTGTTATTCAATTTTCCAGTATCACAGCAGTTACTTAGTTTACAGCCAATTGACTTACAGCGTGTGGTTTTTTGCCCTAACAACTTTATCGTCGAGGTAAATTCATTTATAAATGTTATGATACTATCAGTGTAGAAATTTGCTAAATTCATGAATTGAGATTTGAACTTAATTCACGGTAACTTGCCAAACTTTAAATTTTACTTCTACTTTGTACGGTCGTATGTTTTAATCTCTTTGACCTCGTGGAGAAAACAGGGCTGGGCTTCATTTCTGTCATTTTCTTGCAGACGCCATATAGCAATCTCTTCTGGAATAATCAGTCATATATATTCTACATCTAGTCCGCTGCATATGCACTTACAGCCATTTTTACAAGTTCTGTCTGTCCAGTGGCTCTCAGAATCTGGTCTCTTCCCGTTAGTCCTTCTTTCTGGTTCAGGAAGAGTTTAGTTTTATTACACTAGCTGAACAGTGACTCATCTCATCCCTTCACAGCAGAAAAGATCTGGCTGGATTGAATGCTTCATAAAAATTGTTGGTACTGCATTGGGGGACTGTATCCCCCCTGCATCACTGGATCCTGTCTCCATAGTATTTGTTTGGTACTTTCAGCTGCTGGAATCTAGAGGGGTCCGCCCTGCTAGGTACCACTGGGAAAGACGGGAGACTTGGAATGCTACTGTTGAAGCCTCACTACATACAAGGTCATTAGGTCAAGACATGGATGGGAGTGTTACTGAGGGTGAGGGAAATGTTATTTTCAAGTTGTAATGTGCCATTTGAAAAACAAAATCTCTAATCTTTCTTATACTTATATGTTTTTACTATCTTAAGAAACAACCTATGAATAAGAACCATTTGACTTGCACTCTGAACATGGCAATATCTTCAACTTTGTATCTATTTACAGTATATCTTACTTTTATTTGCATAATTGAAGTCTGTGGTGGGTGAAAATCCACATTTCAATTAACCTGGACAGTATTTTGTGGAATAAAATGCGATACTGCTCATTTTTAAAATTAAACTAGTTCAGCTAGACTGGTTGTTTATGGGAAATACAAACACTTAAGCATCTACTGTGAAGCAGTGCACTTCTTTTAGTACATCTAAGCACACAACCCACAATTAAAAACCCCTAATAAACCTTTAATTAGAGTTTTTTTTACAAGACAAGTGACAAATTACATTAAAACATCTGAATTTTTAAATGTCTGGATATTATACACCTTCCCATCTGTCTTGCAGGTAGGGATATTGGTCAACATAACAGTATTTTTAATGGAAAATAAGCTGCATAATAGTACATATTACAATTATATAAATGTACAGTGTTTACATAAAATACATCAGAAAAAATGTAAGGATGCAGCTAATATCAAGCGCCACCTTGGAAAAATGCAACATCAATTTGTACATTCACTCTTGCAACAGGTCATAAAAAATTCAGGTGCACCAAAGTCAGACTGAAACATATAAAAATATAAACATTACCATGATGCACACAAAATACAGCAAAACTCCTTGCTTGAATTTATTTTACATATTTCCTCTGTGCAATTACAACAGATTAAAAGTTTAACGTTCCAACACTTTATAAACCCAAATACATTCTCAAGAAATGCAGTGCCAATAATAAAAAAAGCACAAAGTTAAGGCACAATTAGGTTCTCTGCTGTGGGGAGTGTGCATCAGGTTTCTTACATTTAGAATGTGCGTTGTCTGTACATCTTCGTGCTGCAAATACTGCACCCAGAATTAACTACACTGCATTTTTAAAAACATGACCGTTCAGTGAACCTAAGCTTATTCAAAGAATACTGTATATACCCCTAAATTCAGTATCCTCCTAATTTATTACAACTGAGGCTTAGATATTGCAAAAAGGAAAATACTTGAAAGTATGGCATTTTACAAATATAATCAGATCAGCTTATTTTTCTATTAATCCTTGTACAAAATATGGTAAACATGTTCATAATTTTTCAGTTTAAAGAATGCCAAATGTGACAGCCTTTGAATCATGAACACAAGTAGATTTCGAAATGCAACATTTTCTACCAAAATGATTTCCGAATAGTACAAAGTGGCCAATTAAAACAGGACTAGGCTACCAGAACTTTACATTCATTATGCGAGCAGGGTACTTATAAAAAGTGTGTCTAATCCTTTTAACACTTTAATGGACAAAAGTTTGCACTTTCTTTTCATATTATACAAGGTGGTGATTTAAACTCACAAAAACTGTCAGGCTAATGAGAAAAGGGTATGTGACAAGTCACACTATATAACTATTCAAAAATGTCAACCTGCCCCATATTCTAGAAAGGTTGTGTATTTGTATACACTTGTATCCATGTTCAAGGTTAGAATATTGAAGCATTTGCTGAATTTCATCTGCATAATTAGTAACTGAAATAACTGGAAAAAAATACAGAAAAAATAAAAAATTACGGAATGCAGTAAATGTGCTCCAAAAGATAACCTGGATATAAAATAAAGGGGCAAGGATTACGGTGCAAGGGGTTCCTGTAGTCAAAATGGCAGTGAATGAAAGAATGGAATGCAAGCCTACAAAACTATGTGGCTAACCATTCATATTATTGCTCTTTAGCTCATGTATGCATCATAATATCCATGATTTGGAAACCTTTTGAAATAGGAGAAAACGGTCCTTGCATTCATACCATCCCAAAATAGCTGTTCGATTAGCTAAGGTTTTTAATTTCTTGATCTCTGAATGCAGATGCAGTCAGTAGAACATTTACTGATAGGTAATAGAACATGAAAGCTTATGATTTGCTTTTATACAGACGATTCCACAATAAGCTACTGCCACCACCATATACATGTATTTACAGCACCCCCATCTAAGAGTTTGTGCATGCCGTTTTGTTTTACTAAAACTACTAAAGGGATTACATCACCCCAAACATTTGTAAGAAATAAATATCCACATTATCATACAATTTAAAGCTTAAATAGGGGCATACTTTAACCAGCACATGCAGCTACTCAATGTACAGGCTGACTAAACCTTAAGTTGTTTTGGGGAGTTGGGGTTATGTAAATCTTTTACATGTGCAATTACAACTGGAAGCCTTTAATTTCCTTGGTAATCTTCAAAAAACAAGTTCATTTTATCAGCCCAGAAATAAAATCCAGTTCCTTTGTGCACAGCTCCTGCACAGCTGCTCATTCTGATGGTGGCTTAAGAGATTTTGAAGTTCTTGCTTACGTTTGCTTTGTATATATATAAAAAAAAACAATTCTTAAGCTGCCACCTCAACGGCACCAGAGCAGCGCTTGAAAAAGAAACTTTCACCAGCTTCTGTTGATGTGGCTCCAAAAGGTCTTGGACTTTTTTAAAACGAAGGAAATGTTTTCATAAAAAAAAGAAAGGAAGACAGCATCCGCACCAGAGCCCTCTCATATTGTGAGCAGTTCAGGCGGTGGTTGGCACACTCAGGAAAACCCCGGAGAGTTGCCTGTGTTGGTCCGGTGGCGCAGGTGTGACATAGTTTTCATGTGTTTGCTGGAGGGCTTCAGAGGAGTGTTGCAGTCCACAGCCTGAGGAAAGCGCTGGTGGTATCGGTCAAGACGAAGGTATTTCACGGTTACCAGCTTCCCTGGAGAGAAAGATTAAGGGGAGAGGGTTACTATGAAAACCAAGCCACAACCATAGCACATACTAGTACCCAATACCAAGGGCTTAAATCAAATTCCATCTGTGTACAAACTACACTTTGCCTGAAGACCACAATTTGAAAACTTCAGTTTAAAACCAGATGGAACTTTTAAAAGGGTAATTTAATCTGATGTTAACATTTGTTGCTCATATTCTACGAATGCAAGATCGAATGTTCTTATGGTCGTCATGTGAAGTGTATAATGGTATAACTCTGAATGGGTAAGTTACTCAAGTATCAGCCTACAACAAAAAATAAAACCTCTTAAGGTGGCTATGACTTCCATGCCATAGCAACCTGATCTCTCAAAGTCATCCAATTCTCCAGCTTACTGAGCAATTTCTCTGTTTTGCATCTTCCAAGAATGTCCTACGCTTTCTACTCTTCAATGACTACCAGTGCCTGCTTGCGTCCAATCCTATTGCTCTCTTCTTCACTGCCACCTGCAAATCCTTGCATCTACCAGCAGCCTGGTACATCACTCATCTTGCTAGCTGCTTAAGTGTTCCTTTTCTTCACCCTCCTAAAACTAGTGCCCACTCAGTCTCTCGCATCACTATAACATAGGCATCTCAAGCCACCTTAAAAACCATCTATTCAGATTGCTGCTGCAGGCCGAATGACCCATCTTGACACACAACCTATACTCTTGTGAGTTTGCCACTGGTACGTCATTCTACCCACTAAGAGATAAGACTTCACATAACCTTAATTATAATACATTTTGCCATCAGGCATTTGTATTACAATCAAAATATTTGATGTAGTAGCAGCATTTTTTGTATTCTAGTTTTAAGTAACAGGCAAAAGAGAAGTTAAATTACTGGAAAAACAGCACAATGTGATAAATCCCTTTTCTTAATGCAGTTGGAAAGGCAACCATTTGCACTCCTTCCTGAATTAAACATATGTCGATGTATTGCAAGTATACTGAATCGATCTTCCATACACAATTTAAAGCATTCAACTTAGATCGGAAGTCCTGTGGATTTCCAAACCACATGGAAGACACATTAGTCCCTGAAAAAACCAAGCAGTGTGTGTGCACAGTTGCAGTTCCGTGAAGAAAACCTGTTTATTCTGTGGTTATTAGATCACCAAGTTACCATAAATATTGTGCTGAATAAACCACATGCTACAGCATTAGCTTTGATGAACACCTTTAATATGAAACGTGTAAACCTTAAAAACTTTGAATACGAATTCTTAGCTTCATATTTATAAAAACTTTACTTTGACGGCATTGTATGGGGATAAGGGAAAAGAAAAAATGCTCATCACACTCCTGCATGAATGTGTAAAACACCCACTTTGTTACAATAAATATGTAAAAACTAAAACCAAGGATGTCTAATGTCTGATAAATGCATCAGAAAAGGCAACAATGGTCACATTGTTGAAAAACTTTCACCTACTGAATCATAGAACTGACAGTCTGATCTTAAAGACGACTCATGGAACAAAAACTGCATAATTAAGATGTTTAGGCTTATTTGTCTTACCATCAAACCAAGAGCCATGTAATGCCTTGAAAGCCTTGCCAGCATGCTCGGTGGACAGGCATTTCACATACACGCAGCCCTGAAACAGGCAAAGGGAACAAAGTTATACTTTTCAAAAACAGTGACAGCTTCATAGATAGGTGTACACTTGCTCTTAGGGACAATCAAACCAACCTCACGTGAGTTCTTGTCCACCGAAATGTGAACAATTCCATCATTGTTACTGCACTTTTCCAGAATGGCCTCATGAATCGCCAAATCCCAGTTTTCACCAACCTCCCTGATGAAAGAACAAATTGTATAAAATACACAACCCTGGCAGCTGAATCCTTTAGTGATACTGTTGAAAGGGCTTTACAGGCAAGGGGTTGTCCACTTCACCTCCACCAATAGGTAGGACCCACCTGGATGATGCAATGGCAGCTAAAGTGCACCAGTACACTCATACATGGGGATTATTAGGAGATATTCATTCATAAAGGCCAGGGTGAGGGATTTGGCAAGGACACTGGGGTTAACACCCCTATTCTTTTCATTTAAACCTTCTGTGGTCATTTAAAATCCCAGGTTATGGTCAGGACCTCCTTTTTACACCTCAGATTTGCCCAACCTTATAAAGCATTTAAATAAAATGTAACAAAAGTACATGAATTGAATCACTATGTTTAGTGACAACCCCAAAACACACTGAAAAGTTACATTTTAAAACTAGATATGCATTTTAATTATATGCAGGCTCAGTTCAATGTAGTTTCTACACAAAATACCAGGATAAAATTTGCCTTTTAAATCTAAGAACTGCCAATTCAATATTTTAACCTCTTTTCCAAAACATTTAAAAACCATGTTCCTCACCCTTTAAAACAGCCACAAAGCACTGGGACCTGTTCACTATAAGTTGCACAGTAATCTTGAAGGTCAAAGTTATACGACAGTTATAGCAATTTAGTAAGTAACAACTTCATTTGACCATAAAGCATGCTGACACAAAGTGCAGTTTGTGAAAGATCTGTTCTTTCTGAACAAATTGATATACAAGTCATTCAACTGGTTCAGGAAGATGGAACCAAAGCAAGAAATTATTCAGTGCCAGTCTCAGAGAATGGAGGAAGAAACTTGGGAATTCAATTTGATGCCATAGAGTAAATGCTAAGCAATCGTACATCAACTAACAAAATAAAACCACACATACCCCTCATATAAAGAGCATGTACACTTGAGGATGGTGTGTGATTCATTTTAAGGGTTATTTCAGACAGCTATATTTAACAATCTAGAAAATACTGAATTAATAAAACTAAACATCTTATGTACATATTGTAGAAGAAGTGTAACCATCTTTTTGTAAGGCCCAATGTACATGACTTCAGTTGTGAACGTAAATTTCCCCCCCTGGCCTTTACCCCATCATGGCCTCCTAATAATCCCCCTCTATGAATTGGCTACATTACTCTGCTCTCCTCCCCACTGATAGCTGATGTGTGGTGAGCGTTCTGGCGCACTATGGCTGCCGTCGCATCATCCAGGTGGATGCTGCACATTGGTGGTGGTGGAGGGGAGACCCCATTACCTGTAAAGCGCTTTGAGTGGAGTGTCCAGAAAAGCGCTATATAAGTGTAAGCAATTATTATTATTATTATTATTATTAAATACACCTTGGGGCAAAAACACTGATCACCTTGATTTGATGCGTTCAGAAAGTCACTATACTATTTTATTACTTTCTATTGGTTCTCCACTAATTTATTCCACCTTACTTGTGGTGATAATCAATTTTTTTATTTATGTGCTTCTACAATATTTTTTACTTACGTCTTGCTGCTGTTAGACAAGCTAAGCTCTCATTAACAAAAGGGTCTATATATCTGTTTTACACAGTAGATAACGCCATTGTCAAGTATCAATTTATACAAAAAATTTTAAAACAAACCAGCCAGGCATTCAAGTTCAGATTTCAGAACAAATATTAACCAAAACAATCAAGATGTGCCACTCGAGTTCATTCATCGTCACAAGAAATTTTAAACCAAAATGCCAAAAGCAATTCTCGTCCACTAGGAAATATAAAGACGGTACTCACATTACTGGATCAAACATGTTGCGGATTTTCAAACATGGTGTTAAACTGTTCGGTGGAGAGTTTCTTCTGTCAAGTGGAAAAGCTGACAAACAAGTAATGCATCATGTCAGTTTTCTTTACCATAACCCTTAGAAAAAGCTACATGGTGAATTGGACTACTAAAGACAGAATCAATTCACTCAAGACTAAATCTCAATAGAATGCAATACCTAATTCTGTAGGCATTTCTTAAGACTTAATTTCCTTCAAACACACCTTATCAAAACCTCTATGTACCAAGCATGAACTGGAATAGGGTATTACCTTTGCCCTGCCACACTTTGGAAGGGATGATCGACATTTTCTCACACACTGTTGATGGCTGGGTCCACCTCCACACGAGGAAATCTGCTCCACCTATTTGCCGAGTTTCAGTCCGTATTCTAGATTCATTTGCCATAAGAAAATTCACTGCTCTCTCCCACACTTTTTTCATTTTCTTCCTGAAAGAATTAAAAAAAAAAAACTTAATACAGACAGGAGAATATTCAGAGATTAATACTATTAAAGAACAATATTATCCAAGATGGCCTCCATTATACATGAAATAACATACCTGTTCACTGGCAGGATCAGTGAGTCTCGGACATGGGGAATAGGCAGGTAGGGCTGCAAGTCTTTGTTTTCCTGGAAAGCTTCATTATGGCTTCTAAGTACATCTATAAATGGAAAAACTATTTTGAGCAAGCTAAGCCCATTACTGTTTCAATTCATCTCACATTCTCCACTTAAAGTTTCCATTGAATTTAAAAAAAAAAAATCAGAAAGTTACCTATGATTCTTTCCACCATGTCATACATCTGTCTGGTCTCTTCTTCCTCCTTCCTACAGCGATACTTCATGTAATAGAAGACACCACACACTATTCCAATACCTGCAAATAAATATTGAAACATTTAAGACAGTAGAAGGGACTGCATCACTAGTTTTATAAGCGTTTATAAAATACTCCCATAGGATTTTTGTCTTTTAGTGAGAATTCATATTCTAGTCCACATTTTTAAATAAATCTTGAAGGCTTTTCTTTCTATAAATCAGATAAGCCAGTTGGCCTTGTATAATTTGCAACCTTGCGTTATCAGATAAGACAGGTATAATAATGAGCAAGCACTATGAAAAGCCTGGATTTAAATAAAAAAACAGATCTGACAAACAATGGTTTGCCACTTTTAGTAAAAAAGGAGCACTATGCTTACCTACGATACAAATCACAACTCTGTGGATAACGGTGAGAAATGCACGTCGAAAACGGCAGATAAAGGACATGTTGGGATGAGTGGATTCCAGGTATTTTATTTCCGAAACATCTGTTACTTTGTCCTTGGGATCACTGCCAATCAACCTTCCAAGACAAAAGGAGGGTTATTAATGAACAAAACACAGAACACCTTATGGCAAAATTAGTATGTTAGCAGTAGTTCCACTTTTGAACAGCAAACCATAACACATCCCCGTTGTTTGGGGAATGGGAAACACTAGAGCTCTAGCCCAGGATCCAGACTAGAGAATCCTGCTCTGTAGCAGCGTGACGACACAAATTAAGAAGCAGCGACCCAGAGACCTCTAGGAGATACGGTGAATGTGGAAACAATGGTAACAGTAAAGAAAAGGCTTCTCTTAGAAATCTAAGGTTCACAAGAAGCAGATTCATTTTGACACAGTGCTAATTATGTAATTTGCCCTAATGACATAAGTGCTCCAAGAGTTTGCAAAGTAAAAAAAAAAACGGTTCATCCAAAAACTACACGCAGCTGCACAGAAAAGCGCAAAGTAGAGGTTTTGCATCTTCTTTGAAATTCTAGAGAACTAAACAAACAGCAACATCTAAGACTGCATTCCAAAAAAGTTCCCATAAGGATGAACTCGGCAGTAAGTACTGTGTGCTCTGGAAAGAGCAACAGCGTGTGACAGTGGTGTAAAGAAAATAAGCAACCACTCTGTTAAGGACTGTATTTTGGAGCTGGCTTGCACTTGTACTAAAGATGGCTGATGTACTTTTTTTTACCACTCTGTTATGACCCTTAGACGAGTATATACAATTTTGCAAGGTCCACACTATCTTCTGGTTTTAATTCCACTCATGCTATTTGTTAATTTAACAACCATATACATGCACATTTGGCTGTTACTGTTATCCAAAGCAACTTACACCTGCACATATTTATACAGCTAGGCATTTCACTGGAGGAGGGTGAAGCACCTTGCTCAAGGATAAAACAGTGTCTTACTAAGGATGTGAACCTACAACCTTCTACTTACAAGCCCAGAATCCTAACTATTGCTCCATACTGCTGCCCCAGTACCTTTTTTTCCCAGATGGGTAGGTTTACGGAAAGGCAAAGCACAACGAAAAGATATTTCTAATCAGCTTCTTAGATTCTAAAGAACATCCCGATCGCAAGCTCTTTAAAAGAATCTAGAGAGACAAAAATCAAAAACCTTGATTAAATGATAGTTAATTTTGGTTTCCACGTTGCTCATCGGGTGAAAGCCTCTGCTTACAGTGCAGGGCCTGAAACATGAGACTGCTCGTTTGAATCGGGGCTCGCTCATCAGATGCATGTCTGGGATCCAGCCAGGGGCAGGCACAAAGAACCACATACTTCCAGTGCCAAGAAGGCCTGGAGTTGACCCGAGTTAGCAGCTTGTTCGCCTGCAGGATTATCAAAGAGAGCTGCACCAGACTTTCTTTGCACCATTTCATTGGCACAGACCAGCTTACCTTATTCCTACGTCACCCTCGCTTTTAAGGATCCATTTGAGGGCGGTGGAAACATTCTTCTCATATTGTGGATTGTAAAGCTTAAAGTCAGAGATTGAATAATATTCATTAGGACATGAAAATATATTTGCTATTTTGTCAAATGGCTTTTCAACAAAACCTTTTTTAAGGTGCAACCCAAGCAGTTTTGTGAAAAAGGACTGAAAAAGGCCACTTTACTTACAATCAGAATGTTTTGAAAATGTGCCAAAATTATAAATAAAAGCAATCACATAATGAAAAGTTTAATGTGCAGCTACAAGATATATTAATACAAAAAAAACTTACAATTAAGACCTCTGAAGCTTCATTGATAGAAAGACTTCTGTTTGCATGATGGATATGATCACCACAGTCATGTTCACCTTAAAGAATTAGAACAAAGCACAATTGCAGTAATATTTGTGCAAAATAATTAGCTTTTTTACCAAGTATGATCACACATGGAAAAAAATGTGAAAATGCTGTTTTTTTCAAATATTGGGGAGCTTTTTCTTTGTCCATAACTACAAAGTACAAACTTCACTAACATCTCACACAGCTTTATGTTCACATTGATGTAAACATCATCAATTTTCCAACCGCTTTAATGAACTTAGGGTCACAGGGGAGACGGAAACTATCCCAGCAGGAAATGGATACTCCCTGGATGGGACACAAACACACTGCAGGGCACACAGAAACACACTCACACAATGCTAGCCACTGCACCACCGTGCTGTCCTTCATTTGATATAAAGGGTAACATAAATCCCAAGTTCTTCCCCCCAAAAAAAAAATTCTAAGAAGTCAGTCATTCAGATTTTTCTTGAACTCTGTGATTATTTCCAAAGAATAAAAAGACTACCATCTAAACTAGCAAGGCAAATAAAATGAGGAAAAATCAAAATGCTTACCTGCTATTTTGGCCAAATGGTCATGTAGATGAAGTAAAATCTTCAAAATCATTGCCTTTTCTTGATCTTTCTGTAAAGAAACATTTCCAAAAATGATCAAATATGGCAATTGACAACATGAGCTAAATTATGTACCAAGATCTATTGGAAGGACACCCATTTAAAAATTAAAGCTACACAAAGTATTCAGTGGCAGTGCTTGGAAAGCCATAGGGGTCTCCAGGAGTTATGAAAGCACCAGCCAACTATGCCCACCCTACCCTTGCTTAAGCTGAGTCAATCATGCACTGCTGCTTGGGGAATCCCAGTCACAGTCACAGTCAGCTAGTGACATGGCCCAGGCTCAGAACCATGACCACAGAGCTCAGGGAACCAAATATGACAACAAGATGATGCACCAGGTGAGGTAATTTACCAATTAATTACCACATTACACAGAAACGGAAACAAGCTTCTGATACAACCAGAAGCTTTTATAGGTTTCAACTGCCTACAAAACACTTATTTGCCACAAAAAAGTAAGCAAATCTTCTATAAAAGGCATATAAAGCATTAAGTGCTTTAATTTTTGATGAGTAAGAAAACCAAGAGATTATGGCTAAATAAAAAATATATTTATTGCTGAAAATTGTTAAGTTTTAATACAATTAAAACAAATAAACAAGCAATAGTTTAAAGAAAGGGAGATTGAAATTTGCTAAATCCAAACTGAATGTTACAAAACTAAAAAACTATGTTATGTATTGTGATTACTTTTGAATATACTCAACATCCTGGATTATATCCCAGAATAATTTAAAAACCTAAACCATAAAGCACAGATGCACATTTCAAAGAGTATACTTACATAAGCGTTATCAAAATCAGTGCCAAATGGATGGTTCTTAACTGAAAAAGAAGAAAGATTATAGAAATGAATACATAATGCTTGATCAGCTCCCATAACTTGAAATTCCTAAAGACGCTCCTATCCAACAGCAAACGGGTGTACGTAGTCAATGCTTGGGAACTAAGAGTCATCTTCAACTCTATCTACTTGATGCTGCATTTGTGTCTTTGAATGCTAGGTCTTCAATTCACAATTGTATTTTCTAGTTCTCAACTGCTCCATCTGAGAGACAATGTACATCACCATTCCTAAAGCACACAGTAGTGCCACATTAAGTGCAAGAGTTCTTTAGTCAATTTACCCACCTCCTCGTTTGATTTTGGGTTCTGCCAGCCTATTCACAATACCATTCTGAAGCCAAACATCTAATTTTTGTACGTCTTCATGAGTTCCCATGTTTTTCTGCCATAGAAACACAAGGGAGCAACGAGCACCTTAAAAGTCTAAAGGGGAACTTTGGTTTAAGTAGAAGATGTTGCTCACCAAATATTTTACTTATTTGTATCTCAACTTGATGTGGTTCCAGCAGTGTTATAAAATTACAATTTAAACTCTTATTTCCGTCTCTGACTATCTTTAACCACCATCTTACAGTTTCTTATCCATCTTCTGCATTATTTCGTTCACTTATACATGCTTGTATCACCACTGACATGTTTATATACAATAGCTCCATAGGCATGCCAAGAGTTAATCATGCACTTTTAATGGATCTGCATGCCACTGATCCATTTTTAATGAGCGTAATAACTTATTTTGAATAATAACCTTTTAATATTAAAAAGTCTTACCATTTAGCATGATTCTTGCCCTTTCTAAATTCTCCAATCACGGGCTCATACCTTGACACTACACGGCACACCAGCCTACAAGTGCTCAGTTGTTAAATGGCTACAGGAGGGACAGAGAACTGACTTCATACGTGAAAACACCTATTCACAGAGGTATGTAGATCCAAATGCTGCAAGCATTGAAAATGTTACTTTCTTTGAACAATCAAATTGGCAGGGACTTCCAACAAGTCATAATAGAGACATTGCTGCGTTTTGTAGATTCTGGAACTTTGAGTCCCATTAGTCTGAGTACTGTACTTCAACACCCATGCACTAAACACTGAAAAATCCATGTTGCTAGTATCAATGCTGGTTTAAATCAGAAAAGGTAATGCCAAAACATCTGACTTTCTGAAATCTGACAAAATTCTGATTCCAATTCTCACTTATTCACTATAAACTCGGTGACATGCATTGTGCAACGTTTTAAGTTCTTTAAGGTGTTGGACTTAGCAGAAAGTAGAGGAGCCAGTCAAGAGGAAAAAATTGCAAGTTTTGCAAGAAATGCTTTGCACATTTGGAAAAGACCTATAACAGGTTCATTCATACGCATGGTGATGTTAGCTAGAAAAATTAGTTTTGCAGCCCATTTTTTACTAATTTGGGGTATTTTTTACCTTTTTCTTCAAAAAAAGAAACCTTGATTGCATCAAGACAGTCCACAAAGTGTGCTAAAATGTTCCCAAGGCTGAGCCAATGATCACTGCTGTAAAGCAGAATATTCTTGTTCACACTGCCCATCTCCTAAAGCAGAATTTAAAACTGTCCATGTGTCAAGGTAAATCATGCAAAGAGAAAATGCATTATTTTCACCCGTCATCACATTATTAGGTTGATTCGAACTCTTGGCACAACATTTTTTTCTAATGAATAATAATTTGCTTTCTCAGCAACCACAATTTGGTCCAAAATGTTATCAGTGGCATGAATTGCGAGCTTTCCTGTCGAAACAATAGGCTAGCCCTGCTAAAAACAGTGCAGTAAATAAAGCAAATGAATTTTTTCAATACCAAAACTTTTTTGGTGGGTATCATGTCGTAAAGTATTACAAAACAGTCAAGCATAATATCATTTTTTAATTTAAATTCTTTGTGGCTTAGTAGACTTATTGCACATGCTGTTTAAAATCCCTTCAAGCATGCTGTAGGTTGTTGACCCCAAAGTTAGACTTTTCTTCAGCTAAACCTTGATTATCAGAGTGATCTTCAGCGCCAACGTTAATTAAGCAATTAAGGATCTATCCAGTAATTAAATTGGAAAGATTCATGCCCTTAAATCACAAAAAAGTACAAAGGTTAACAACACCTGGCTAAAGACGTGCCAAAAACAAAATGGAAACAATGCAATGCAGGCACTGGAAGGTCATACCGTTATGTCCAGTAAACTAGTGAACTTCACCAGCAATGTGAAAACATACTGAAGCCTATATCCAATGCCTTATAGTTCTTGACAATAGCACCATAATCTGACACTCGAGGGTACCATATATCATGTCTCTGCTCTGGGAAATGAGGCTATTGCGTGTTCAAAAGCAAGGCACAACAATAAACTAAGCTCTTCCCAAGAACAATAGACAACCAACTAATATGATATGATCACAGGGATGTTTTTTTAAGCTTTAACCCAATGAAAAGACTAAGTGCTGACGTCTTTCTAGCAGACATCTCAGATACTGGAATCATTCCAGCACTTTTGTTTTTGCTTTGGATTAAAATATGCCCAAGGTTTTTTCACGCCTCTACTTAAGTTTTTTGCTACCGCTTAAGGGATAATTGTAACAACAATGGAAAATGGAAATTTCAAACTTTGGAGTTACCTACTGTATGTACGCCGCCTGTATAAAAAAAAAAAACAATAACCTGTACTTTCAAATAAGTTCTACAGTCCCCCTCATCTTTTTCTTTGAAGTGCTCCAAAAGGCACTTGTAACTCAGCTATAAAATTAACTGACTTCTGCAGAGGTTGCGAAGGAACGTAAACGGCCATCCGTTACCACAGGACCCCGATCAATTTCCTCTCTACCTATAATCTTCAATTCCCCTCTCAATGAAATTCCTCTGCTCCTTCTGAAATCTTACAAACATTTCTTCTCATTGAGCTACTAGCTATCAGAAAAAAACCCTAATGGGTGAGCAGAACACAATCTACAAAAAATAGTCTCTTTCCCAAAAACTTTACTGTCACCTATCGTCAAACAAATTCATATGTTGGATGTGTGCATGTACAACTTCAATGCGATGCAATTAAGATTAAGCACCCTTTAGGGGTGATGAATTCAAACAAAACTATTCCTCATTCTCTCTTATTCACATTAAGTTGAAATTTATTGTTTTCTACTCAGCTGCAGAAACATACTACAAAGCAAAATATGCATTACCAACCTATTTCTTTTACACTATAACATACATTATTTCACCCAAGAAAGATACTGTCCATTTTGAAATCCTTAATAATCTGGTCTAGTATTTAAGAATTGTGGAAGGATGCAAAAGCCATGTGTGATGTTCAATGACTGCATTTAGTTTGACCAATTTAGTTACAACCAATTAGTTTATTTGAATACGTAATAAAAAAAAAGTGATCAATGAATGTTCCCTTCTGCTGAATCAACAACTAAAATGTCCCTATTTCAGGGGTTAGAAAGGATGGACAGTGATGAGCACATTTCAAAACACAGTAAAATCTATATGGGGTAACATGTAAAACATACAATTTACATCACAAAATAGATGATATTTCCAGGTATGCTGTGGGCCTTAATCTGAGATACAGAACGAGGCAATAAAACTTCTGGTAACATGAAGCGGACCTATTACATTGTAAGCAATCAGACTTGTGAATACATCTCTTTTAATCCAATAGAAAAAATGCTTTCAATTTCAAGACAGTTTGGTTGACATACAACTTACTTGTTTTACCCTGCATGCAGGGTAAAAACAAGAACTTTAGAACATTTCTAGGTGAAATGTCTACTGCACAACCTGTACTTATTCGCTTATTACATGAGTCATTAAAATAACTAGTGAGCAGGAAGGGGCACATCACGTCACAAGTCACATGAACTCACTCTCAAGACCAAAGGTTTGTGACAATATGGCAACTATCCAGTACTGTCACGAAGTTCACGATCATGTGCATATTCGGAATTTGTCAAAGTGATTGACTGTATTGCGAAAATGTTTTTTTGTTACAGCAATTTAATAACCTGTCTGAGAAACAAACTGTAAATCCCCTTTAAGTAACATCAGTTCCTTTCAGGGGAAGGGATTATGACAGAGTTGACTGGCAACTAAGATAAAAAAAAAACACTGGCAAAGTTGATTCAATGGACTAAGCCAGTTTGCCATTACATTTGCTTAATTTGCTCATTAATGCACCAAATAATTTTGTAAAATGAGGATTGTGATCTTTTGATTTTATTCTCCTTTTTCTCAACCAAAGGCATTACATTGTCTTATTTTTAGGTCTTGTACTTATTACACATGTAGTCCAATGCACAGTATTTGATTAACCTTAAAAACATTAAAAGGCAGTTTGGCTGCTTTCACATTTCAGGGCTGTTAGTAAGTATTCAGATATTCCTGACACTTAATGGGATATTGATTTTAACATCTGAAACTGAAGTTCTTGAAATGTACTTGGCTGCATCTTAATGACAATACTTCTACAGCTCATGTAATTCCTCCACTCAACTCAGCTTTAAATTGTTAAAGTTCTTACATGTAGTGAACTGCAAATATAATGCAAATCATTTTTATGGCTTTTTTTCCTCACAAAAATCATTTGAACTAGTAAAATCAGATTCATTTTACTTGCTGGAGGAGGAGTATGTAACCAAAACATTGCTATGATGATGGACTGCTGTTTTTCCTGAAACATTTAAGTAAATCACACATTTGCAACACCCTCCTTTTTACTACTTGCTAGCATTCTGGAAAAGATGTAAACTGTATATTTCGTTGGACAAATAAGAGGGAGATTAAGAAAATAAGGAGATTCTGGAGTTTGGCCTAATGAAGCATTAGCAGATTTACTGTAAGCATTTGCATTGATTTAGTCAAATTTCTCCACCTCCAATCCCATCTCTCAATCCTGATGTCACTCTAATGCTTAGAACTGATGGTGTGACAATCCAGCTAACCGATTTGAAACCCAACAAGAAGGAACGTTGCCTCCTGAACATTTGGAAAAACATGCATCTATAAACAGTTATACATTTGCATGCTGCACTTAACTACGTGGATGTGAATTCAAATTGAGAATAGAGGCGCTTTACTCAATGGGGTTGGGAGTGTGGAACAAGCTACCCAGCCATGTGACTGAAGCCAATGTTTTGGTTTTCATAAAAAAAACAGCTGAATAAGATCCTGGGATCAATAAGCTACTAACTACCAAACAGGCCAAAAGGGTCAACTGGCTTCCTCTTGTTTGTAACCTTATGTACTATAAGAAACTTGCTGTTTCATGAATAGACATTTTAGCTAGTTTTGCCTGCACGGGTATCCAAGAGGTTTGTCTTTGTGACATTACCCAAAGGACCCAAACAATGTCTTCCACAACAAATGACTTAAAATGAAGCTAGCTTAATTAGATAACGGTGAGTAAAAACGAATTAAATTTTCGTTAAACTGCACTATATGGTTTTCAGTGAGATAGTTTCTCTCTCGAGTGAACCCAACCTTAGTCCTGAACAGCTACATACCTGGAGGTTTTATGGATGATCCTCATCTCACACATTCCTAAATCTCGGGATCTAATAATCACTTAACCAGATTTGTTCAGGTAGCAAGAGGCCATTGGAAATAAAAATGCCAAAAATCTTTTGAGGACCAGAGCAGATCACCCCTGAATGATACAATGAAACCCTGCATTTTGCTCTTTTAACTGTTACTAGTAATAGAAAAAAGGAACAAAATGCCAAAACTCTTGCAAGATACAGTGTGCATTTGTTAAAAACCAAGAATGGAACAGGGCAGGTTTAATTACGTCTTCATCCAAGAAAACAGTCCAATCAAAAACACACTGACAACTTCAAAAACTTAGATTTGTTTGAGTAAAGGAGATTAACTCCACATGAGAAGAAAACAATTCCAAAACAACCAAAGACAAAAAGTCAAATGCGTAAATACAGATTTCCATATACAAGGGTGTTCTTTTTAAACCCCAAAATAATTAAAACATTTCCAATTTCACTGGCTCCAGACCCTTGTGTTTGTCTTGCTAGTGAACCTTGCACGTATTGGGATGATTTCAAACACTGAGCCATCAAACTGTTCAGCCCTTGATTTCAATGACTCTCAAAAAACCATCACAACGGCGATACACAACTCTCTCTCCACTCCAAGGACAACTTGCAAGTCGGGGCCAATCTTGTATCGCGTATTCCGTTAAAAAGGAGCACTCAACAGCATCCGGCTTTTAATGAAAATGACATACTAGAGCGTTATGGGGAAGGGAAGGAGAGTCAATCCACTCCAAAACGCTGTGAAACCGATCATTGGGTTTCTAACAGGAAGGGCCCCACGTGTGTTTATCATGCGCTGTACCGATCCCCGTCAGACGACCGACAGCGTCCGAGATTTTAAAGCGACGGTCAACCGGTACACCGCTTTAGAGCTGTGCCGATCTGATAACTGGAAACAAGCTGACATTTCGCCATTACTCTGCATTTACCTCGTATACATTTTGCGCTACTAATCCCCAACCCCCTTCTTTACCCAATAAGCATTCCCAGCCGATCAGAAGACGGACCGGGCACCCTTTTATAGGGGACTTTTCTAGCATGATGCGCTGTCGAGACATGCGGGAAGGCCGGCTGTACTTACTGACGACCTCGACCTCGGCAGCGCCGGAGCCCCTCATCCGCAGGTACATGAGCCCCAGCAGCAGGAAGAAGAGGCAGGCGGCGGTCAGCAGGAACATGGACAGGTAATGGGCGCTGAAGCCGCCGGTGGCCGACACCTCCTCCCGTCGGAACTGCTGCAGGAGCTCCTCCTCCGGTGCCGCCGAGCCGAACGCGTGGTTCGGGCCCGTGTGGTTCGAGTGGTTGGACCGGGGGCTGCCGGCGGCCGGGACGCTGTTGTACGAGGAGTAGCGGGTCTTTGTCCCGATGCCGAACCGGCTGCTGCTGCTGCTGTTGATGTGGTTGTTGCTGGCGGCGGCGGCGGCAGGGTTGGAGCCGCTCCGTCCCCCGACTCCACTCGCCCCCATCACCCCCGAGAAGAGTCCAGACGGTCCCGCGTAGCCGCGGTACCTCAGGTCGCCGCTCAGTCCCGGCTCTCCACGGCCATAAGTCCCCTCCTCCGTCTCCAGCCGGTCTCTATTCTTCGCCAACTCTTCCTCTTCCTCCTCCGCCCCCCGGCCTCTCACCATGTCTAGACTCCCAGAGGCGAGCTTGTCATTTACTACGGCTACGCCGCCCTCCACCCCCCTGGCACCTCTCTGAGGAGACGGCGGCGCTTTAAACTGACTCCGTCTGGGGCTCAGTCGGCGGTCGCGGAGCCTCTCCTTCCCCGACGCGCTCTCTTCCTCCTCCGAGTCGGAATAATCCCCCGCCGGCTTACCGCCGCTGGGAGGGTAAGACGCCCTGCTCCCGTTCACAGCCCCGGCGCCCCGCTCCGTCTCCCCCTCGTCGAAATCGTCTTCCTCGCCCTCCTCCCCGTAAGCCCCGCGACGGCGCACGACGTCCCCCCTGCCTCCCCACAGGGACGCCACGGAGAGGCTCTTCCTCCCTTCCAGAGGCGCCGAAGGGGTACTGGCCAGGCTGCCAGTCACACCGACGCCGTGGCTCCTGCGGGCTGCAGCGGGGGAAGGAGCGGTGGGTGGAGGCCTGCGCTGCTGCTGCTGCTGTTCCTGCTGCTGGTGGTGGTGGTGGTGGTGGTGGTGATGCCCAGAGCCTCGGTCTCTCCTGCCGCTGTGGTGCAGGCCTCCTTTCTTCTGGCCGACTTCGGCATCCGACTCGTCGGAGCTGAAGCCCAGAACGAACTTGCTTCCCCCGCCGGGGCGCTTGTCGTGCTGAACCGGGACACCGCCGGGGCTCCTGCCGCCTCTCGGGCTCAGGTACGTGACGTCACTGCTGGCCGGCCTGGCCGCGAGTCCCACCGCTCCCGCCGCTGTGCCGCCGCCGCCGCTGCTGTTGATGCTGCCGCTGCTGCGGGTTTTACCGGTCCTGGTTCCTCGCTGTGGCTGCTCCTCTCGTAGCTTCTTGAGCTTTTTCAAATACACGGGCCGGGTACTCTCAGTCACGGGTCCTGTGATGACACCCAGTCGCTTTAACTCCGAGTAAACCTCCTCATCTGTTAACTGTGCTGCCGCCATCTTTGCTCGACACTCACAGCTCACACTCAGGGCTCCGGGGGGGAAGTGACGCAACCAGACCAGACCCAGACAGTGAACTAGTTCACTCAAGTCACGCAGGTCTGAGACTTGGCTGCTGGGGGCAGATTGAACATCTGCCTACCTGCAGCTTTATGAACACGGTGTAACCCGCCCCATCGGCATGTAATGACTAAACGTGGCTCTCAGCGCTCTTTATTGGTCTGAAATCGCGGTGCATTGTATTTGGGTTATTAATTTTAACTATGACTACTTAGTGATTTTTTTGTAGCTAGGATTTATTTTGCCGTATTCTCACCAGTGCGTTTTGTTTGCTATTTCTAATATTGCCATTCAAAACAAATGTAACAAATTCCTGAGATAAGCCAGACAAAGCGAGAGAAGTATTAAGAGAGATGTTTTAAACTTTTTCTTTAGAAATGTGTTTGTACTCGTGTGAAAACAGGGGGTTCCAAAATCCGTCTGAGACGAGTCTAATTACGCACAGTTATAATTTTTCTGTAGTAGCCAACATGAAATACTCAAAACACTTCAATAGTTTCATCAAAACAAAATAATATTCACCGTATTATTTCTTCCTTTTAATGTCCCCGTTTTCATTTTTTTATTTTAATTAAAAGCCATAACATTAAAGAACGCAACAAATAAAGGAAAACCTCTAAGGAACCGTGACGTGGCCTGGTGAAATACCATTACAAAGTTCAAAACTGATTAAATTAATCTTTCGTTGTTACCTTTTAAAACAGAAGGTAAAGGAAAGGATAAAATATTCCAAATAAAACTCCTGACACAAGAGGTGGATTCACGTCAATGAGAGAAATAATAAGTGGTATCCATTTGGTTGTGAAATTCTATATGTATCAAAGTTAAGGTAGGGAAAATAATTGTATCTCTTGGTGTTTTCCTTTCAAATTATATTTTACTGCCAAGGTAAAAGTGGGATTGGCATAAAACATGTCATTCTTTCACCGAATTGCTTGTTTATAGTAGTGGAAGTGATGAACCGAGAAAATACCTAGAAATATATAGGAATCAGTGTGTAATTTGTCAGGATGATACAGCAGAGACTCTTAAGTCTCTTAAAGGACTGTAGATCAGACACAGGATTACAGAGTCATTCTGGGGAATGTGTCAGGGCATACAGCTACGAAATCTTTTCCACTACATTTTCTTCTTATTGAGCCTGAAACAACTGAAAGTTGTGAATAAAGTTGAGTCTGAGAGAAGAAGTTATTTCACTTTAAACATAGCCCTTACATAAATGATAAGACTACATTTAAAAGATACCAGACCTCAAATACTGTCGCTGGGGCAAGTGTAGCTGTGAATGGTTACAGTACATTAGCAGCAAAGTAAAGTACCATTTAGAGTGCTATGAGCATAAAACGTATTACAAACGAGAGTAGGCTTTTTGTCACACCTAGACTGTTTGGTAGTTTGTAGCTAATGAATCCAAGGATCAGCTGTTTCTTCAAAGAAGCCAAAGTATATGCTTCAACAATGTGGGTACAGTAGGTAGCTTTTTTTCTTACAACTCTTCCATCCATCCATTTTCTAACTGTTTTTTCCATTTCAGGGCTGTGGGGGAGCCAAAGCCTATACTGGCAAGCAAGGATCCACACTGAATGGGACACCAATCAATTGCAAGGCAGGGATACAGACATGCACACGCTCGCACCTAGTGCCAGCTTTACAGAAGCCGATTTGCCGCTCTGGAATCCATTCAGAGGCGAAAGACCAGACATATACCTGGACTCAAAGAAATAACCTATAGCAGCAGGCTAAAAAAATGTATTTCTTTTAGACCTTAAAACCGAAGACCACAAGGGGATATGATTCAGGTATTTAAAATCTTCACGGCATCGACGAACTGAATCCACTGGACTTCTGCAGCGAACCAGGGGGACTAAATAAACACAAGGGGAAACGATAGGGATGTGCATTCAAAACTGGAAACACTTCTTTACACAAAAGCACAAAGAATGTTGTTATTACAACAGCTTCAATATGAATGCATTTGACCATTTGGGATTATTTAAATCACACTAATCTAAACTCTTCATACTCCACAAACCAAGATGAAGTACACAGAAAGCCAATATAAAGTGGCATTTATCTTCACAGCACATTTACCAATTAGATATAATCGACTCAATGTCAAGAATTTCTTTAATATCATTTGTTTATCTCTACATGTGCATCAATCTTAAGGCTTAAGGTCATGCTACAAAATACAGTTTTGTCAGGATTAGCTGGATTACCACATATTTGCAGTATCGCCTACTGTGGATACTCTGTTGTAAACCCCAGATTTGAGAGTTTTTTTTTCAGTTCCATATAAGTTCCCTTTGTGAAGTGACTGGGAAATTGCTGAACATTTTCTCCCATCTCAGCCAGTGAACTCTGTAAGTCTTTCAAGGTTTGCCTGGTTAACCACAGTATGTTTCTATCAGTGCCACCACAGACATGGAACTTGTAGAGAACAACAATGCTATTAAAATTACATTAATGGTGTAATTTGGGGAGGTAAAGTAACATGGAAAGTAGCACTACTGCCTCACAGTTGTTAGGTCCCAGATTTGAGTCTGGTGTGGAGCACCTTCTGTCTGGAGTTTGGATGTTCCCCGATATTATTGTCATAACTAATAACAGAAATTAAAGCCTAAATAGTACCCTCACATTTTAAGTATGTTCTAATTCTTGCAATTAAGTAATGATGGTTGAGGATGTTTAAAAAAAGCAGAATGGTAACATAAACTTAATTTCACCAACTTCAAAACTGGACATAAAACCTGTAGTACTGTATATTGAATATTTTAATATTTTATATCCCAGCCAACAGCAGGGTGGCACAGTGGTTAGCTTTGCTGCACTGGGGTCCACGGTTTAATTCCCGAGGTGCTGTCTGTGTGGAGTTTGTATGTTCTTCCTGTGTTCACGGTGGATTTCCTCTGGGTGCTCCTGTTTCCTCCCACACTCCAAAGACATACATAGATTAGTTGGCTTCTGGGAAAATGGTCTCTGGTGTTAGATTGTGTGTGCCTGTGCTTGCACTGCAAGGAGCTGGTGTCCTGTCCAGGGTGTATCCTGCTTTGCCCACATTGATTGCTGGGGTCTTGCTCCCCCACGACCCTGAACTTGGACAAAATGATCAGAACATGGATGTATTTCTTAACCATTAATCTAATAGATTCTATTATTATTATTATTATTATTATTATTATTGAACTGTCCACATTGTTCTGTAAATAGATTTGTAATAAAAAATTACAAATAGCCCTGACCAGACTTCTTTTTTGTGCTAGCATTTATTTGTGCACAAATACTGTACTACATTATGTGAAACATTACGATCTCCTATACTTTTCCACTAATAAGGAATTATTTTCTGAACACTATGTGTGTGGATGCCAACATATTTTCAAAGCTGGCTCTGACAATGCTAAAACTTTGGAAAATAATAAGAATTCCTTACACTTATATGGCACTTTTCCTGGACATTCCACTCAAAGCACATTGCAGGTAATGGGATGTCATCTCCATCACCACCGGTGTGTAGCTCCCACCTGAGTGCACTAGTACTCTCATCACATTTCAGCTATCAGTGGGGAGAACAGAGTGATGAAGCCAATTCATACACAGGGATTATAAGGAGGCCATGATTGGTAAAGGTAAGTGGGAATTTTGGTCAGGACACTAGGGTAACCCCTCTAGTCTTTGTGAGAAGTGCCTTGGGAGTTTTAATGACCAAGCAGAGTCATGACCTCAGTTTTATATCTCATCTGAAAGAAAGTATCTTTTTGCCAATGTAGGTCCCACACCAACTGAAGGTTGAGCACCCCCTACTGATCTCACTAACACCTCTTTCAGTAGCAGCCTTCGCTTTTCCAGGAGGTCTCCCATCCAGGTATTGGACAGGCTCACACCTGCTGAGATTCAGCAGGTTTTCAGTTATGAGTTGCAGGATGATATAGCTACTGGCTGTAGAAATGGGGAAAATTATATAGGAACATAAGTTTCTGGAATGACTAGAGAATATTCCCAAGTTCAACAGAGGCACTGGATGTGAATCTGAGTCATCTTTGTTATAGCATTGATTTTTCCCTAAGTTTGTCTTGATCAGTCTTCACAGTGAACTGCATCATCTTTCGATCTGAGTGCCAGTGCATAGCAGTTGCAGTTCTTTTCTCATACTAAAATTAATTGGGTTGGGCGCCTGTGGCACAAATGTCCCGGCTGTGGCCTTGTATGAAATCTTATTCATTTATATGGTTTACAATTACATGCAAAGCTACATACATTTGATCCCATTACTATGGCTGGGCATTTTAAGGAAGCAATGTGAGAGAAATACCTTGCTCAAGGATACAGTAGAATTTACACATACTGTACAACCATCCAGTTATAAAATTTTAACCTCTGCTCTCTGCTCAATGTTGATAACACATGAACTGACCATCCTACACAATATCCTATTTGACACAAAAAGAGCAGAATTCTTGTTGGGGAAGATATTTCGAGGATATATAGTCCCCAACATCAACCAGGTAACTCTCTCCTAAATTCAGCTCTTATCTGAGTATTAAATGCAACTATTAAAGTTTAGCAATTGTAGCTGCTCTCTACAAAACACATATCTCTTTGCTTGGAAAGGTAATGGAATAGGCAAACCTTTACACCTCTGTTATCACCTTCAGGTTATTGTTATTTCTTTTGCAGTAAGCACATGAATCTATGATAAATATGTTTTTAATACTGAACAGGTATAATTAAAATATTTCCAAGTTGTCCAAAAGTTGGTTCAAAATAGTTGATCGCTATTTTGTTACACAGTTTTAATGGATTCCTTGTTTACATTATTTTGGGGTAATTATAGCTAAAATGAACTAGGATTAAACTATAGTACATGTAGATGTTTATTATGTTATTTAGGAATAGTAAAGATATTTTGTGCTAGACAGCTATTTGCATTATTTTTGGTGTAGTACTGGTGTGTGCTGAAGGAGTAGCATGGTATAGTGAGTAAGCCATTAAACTCATAACTAGCAAGTTGTGGGTTCAATCCCCCAGTGTGATCAATGCTATTGTCCCTTGAGTGAAGTACTGTGTCCCACTGGCTCCAGTCCACCCTGCTACTGTATATAAATGGGGACTGGCTGTGTTGGGCACTAACCCTTGCAGTAGGCAAATCACCTGTCTGGGGGTTAGTCACATGCTCTGTTAACACTAAGAAATACTTAACGCTATGGTAACCAGGAGTAATTTTGTCCCAGAGCTACTATGGCTCTGGGATGGACTTCACCTTTTACTTGTGTGGAAATAATCATTACTAAGCTACTCTATATAAGTAAACCTTAATTTAATTAAGAAACAACATTGCATAAAAACATCTAGAACCACATGCCTTTCTGATCTTAATATTTCAGTTGCTAATAATGTCTGAGGTTTAAAGTTTCTGCATACAAGCCAGAATTAAATCTTTTAGTTACATCCAAATAAAAAAAAGAAAGTTGCTGGAGGAACCTGATTACCTGATTACAATTACAATCAAGAATTGCTGACCAGCAAAGAAGGTTCACGCTGCCTCAAGTGAGAGTGGTATTTTAATAACTGACTTATCCTTGTTATCGCTTAGATTTATAAATGATTTACAAATATATAAACATCTGTTACCCTGTGAATAAAACATTTAAATCATTCTAACTGATTAAACTAATAATGGCTTTGTGCCATTGTCCCTCAGGGAACAGTACATTCTTTCAGATATATTTTCATCTTTTCAAATAATATTTTTTGTATCAATATATAGATTTTGTCCTAAGACTAGTCTGCCATCTAGTGCCTCTCTCAAAGCTGCTCAGCTCCCATTGTGTGAGAGACAGGTGGCTTTCAGAAGAACTGTCCTTTTAAGAATCTGAATGGTTGAATTCACCACTAGAGAGAGCCCTGCGAGACAGAGCATGGCACATGAAACTGAAAACACAGAAGGAGAGAACAGTAGACGAGTCAACCCTGATCAAACACAAAGGTAGTAACATGAGAACACACATCACAATGGCTATAGGACGGGTATCAGGTTAAGGCGAGACTCATGAGTACAGTATATAGTTGTTCCGGAAATAAATCAATCATTATTTGCATTGATCGTGCTTTCATAGGTTGCATTTTGCCTTATTTAAAATAACGTTAAAAACAATTTTGCCAATGTAGTGAGTTGTATGCCCATTTTAGTTATGGATACAAGCCTTACAGAACCATTCATTTAACAAAACTCAGTATCTTCTTTCCTCTTTCATGCACATCCTTTATATCCAAAGATATGTCCTTCACGAACCACTTCGTTTTCCATTCTTGTCTGTGTTTATAGATGATCAAGGATTTTTGAATGCGTTATGTGTTTTAGATAATCAGGTTCTGTACTCCTGAAAGTCATAGAGAGACCTAAGCAGCATGCTGCATGGCTGACAAGTTCTTTTGAGAAAGTTCAACTCTACCCATTCCACTGCTCACAGTGTTTCCCATCTCTCCTTTCTGTAGAAATCTTTAAATTATGGTTATTGCTGTGCTTTGCTAATGTTATTACCGCTAAGGCTCCTAGGATTGAACAGATGACACGATGGATTTAAGGTTCTTTATTGAGCTCACTGGCTGTACAGGCGATAGATTCCAGACAGTCTACTGATAACAATCATCTCCCATAATGTCAAGCACAGGCAGGCACATGGCTGGATCCAGACTCACAGCCTATGAGACCCAGACCCAGTGTCATTTGTAGGCAGTCTGTTTACATACCAGCTGGGGGAGTCCATAGGAAAGTGTCATTTATCCAGGCACTGGGCACCAAGGGGAACCAGTAGGAGCTCTCAACCAGCCAGCACTTGGCATGGCCTGTTAGACAGTAGTAGATCATTGCATTTTGTTTTTAAATATAGCTTCTTACGAAGTGAAATTGCATCTATTCTGCATTTGCTGGTGATTATTTTTGTAAAAAACTTTTTGGGAGTCATACTATAATACAAAAACTACTCTGTATGGAATATTTTACCATCAAAAGATGTAAAAAGAAACAAGGCAGAATCATTCCGAAGATATAGCTTACAACGCAAACCAAGATGTTAAATCAAGCTTAGAGGATATACAGTCTCAAACTGAATGGTTGCTGCTTGTTTCTCTGGCTACTTCTTAGGTGCCAAATGAACCCAGATATTCTGTGTAGGTCGCAAATGTCCATTCTTGTCCTGAATGCCCAGTGTGTCTGCGTCTTTTGTATGTATGTTCAAAGCATCACCACCTGAAGAGCTGGGAGAAGTTGCAAAATTGGTCAAGTAAAGCCAGTAACCAGCTAATGTGCCACATTAATAGCTGGACTGAAAGTCCAGAAACACACATTTTCTCAAGGATCAGACCAGGGGAAAGTACTATTTTATGTATTGATATCTTGTGTGATCTGTAGAAGTTTGGAAATACAAGATTGCTTTAGTGCTCAGTAGCAGAATACTGTAGCACCTTGCCATGGTGCTACAGTATTCTGCTGTAGCACCATGGCAAGGTACACCAGGAATGTATTTCTTAGTCTGTGAAAACTAGGTTGAGCTTAGCCTTAAAACAGCTTTTTTAAATAAAAAAAATATTTCTAAAGCCATATATTGCAGGTTGAAAACTATCCAAACTTGTGTCAGCCTAGACGCAGTTAGGAAACAGCTCTGATCCGATCAGCTTCTTTGATGTTGCTGCCATGCACACTAAGCTACAAAAGACGAGAACCCGGTTTATCAAGAAATTTGAACAAAGTGTAAATTGTGACTAACGTTTCCCTGAAGGAAACGCAGACAGGATCTATTGTGTAAATCTAAAATAAATCTACAAATTGCTAATCTGTCACACTTACTGCCTCAGAAATTTAAATAGCACTCCCAGTCGCTTCTTTGTAGAATTAGAGTTGTTTCACTTACCAGCATTGCATTCTGCTTGCTCATAAAAATGTAGTCATATCTTACCATGATTTTCAGATTACTGGCCTTGATTAAATAAAACACTTCCTGCCAATCACAAATTCCAGAGCCTGTTTGATGATGGGTTTCAAATGAGTGGAAGAAAGAAGCTGTTGGCAAACGAAAGGCCACCATAAAGACAAGACATACGTTTGTAATTCTCAGCCTGTGGGTGGCTTGTAGGTTTGATTTAATCTGGGTAATTGTCATTTTTGGGGAGGAATTTAACTTTTGTATCTGGATTCCATCACTCATTTTCAATTTTAAATATATTTCTAGAATAATTACCAGGCACAACCTGTGCAAATGTAGATTAAAACACAAAAAGGTATAACGGTAATAATACAGAATTTGCATCCTTAAAGATGTGAGCATGGGATTTACAAATTAGAGGAAGCCATTCTGCTTGTCTTGTCTCTTTAATTGAAATTTAATTACAACAATCAAGCCCATAATCTCATCTAGCTACTCTTAAAAAATCCCAACTTGACTGGGAAGTTTGTTCCATACCCTCACACCTTTTTGTGTAAAGAGGTGCCTCCTTAGTTTCAATTAGTTATCTTTAGTCAAAGACTAAAGATATTCAGTCCCTTCATCATTAAAGTGATTGAGCATGTGAGCCCTCTTTCTTTCCATTTATTTTATTTTCTCAATTAGGTAGCTTAAAAGAATATCAAAAAATAATTCCATTTAACAAATATGTACATCATGTTCCATCACAAATATATCATATCATATTCAATAGACAGTGGCTGAAAAAAACAGGTGCAGGATAACCCAGCCTTGCAAAAGTCTAATATATAATACAATATTAACCAAAACACACAAACCTGATATACAGTATATTTTTCACAACATATATACAAAATGTGGAAAAACAAATACACATTGTCCAATGTTTTCAAGTGGTTTTACCAAATTGTTCCTACACAATATGGAGCATAGTCCCATATTGATCAAGCCCATGACTGCCTGTAAAATAGCTTTTCTTCTTCTACTTATTTGACAAGGAAGCACTGCTCCACAGGTAATTTTATAACTTTACATTGCAACAAAGACACGCATGCAAACAGTATGATTAGGTGTGTTTTGTATCAGACAGTTGTATCAAGGTTTTAATGCAACAAGGGGACCTTGCAAACTCCACACACACAGGAACCAAAAGCTGGACTCAAACTCAGGGCTCTGGAACGGCAGGGAAGCTACACTACCGTGCCAGACTCAGCCAGTCTCTCCCCCTTTACACTCATCCTCCTACAGTATCGCCAGTGCCGTCCTCTCTAGAATTCCAGACCGCCACAAACAGACAAAACGGGGTATCATTGCCTCGGCCACTAGTCACATTCTCGACTTCCTGGCGCTTCAGGGTAGCTGGATTCCTCGCTTTTTTGTTAAAGTACAGTCTAGTCCTGTATGTCACTTTGGATAAAGGCGAGCGGCAAATAAAATAATATTAACTGCAGCCAACGAGTCTTTTAATTTAGCACGCTCATGCATGAACGCCCTGACATAGCGCGTGTATTAAACATCTCCACCGTGTGGTCACATAACGACACGTGCAAGCCCTCTCCTCTACAAGTAGCGAGCGGGCGGGGGAATCCTGGCATTTCACTGTGACACCTCGGGACCCAGCAGAGCACAGCACAGCGCAGAGTCCCGAAGTGAACACGGGCAAAGCAGAGCGATCGCAAAGCTGCACACAGAGCGACTTTCAAGAGACTTCGCACAATGGCCACTGAAACACCTGTTTGGAGCTGCTTAAAAATGTGCCTATTTCTGTTTGGGGGAGTCGTCTGTGCAGACGCAGCGCACCAGCAAGGCAGTTTGTATATGTGGATCGATGCCCAGCAAGCGAAAATTCTAATAGGTAATAATAATTAATAATAATATCCACTGACTTACACAGCCTAGCAGCTGAAGAGATTCGCATGCTGGCTACTATTTTAATGGTTGAAAATGTAATTTATAGAACTTCTAAGTTAATTCTCAGTAAATGCTATGAGTAAATTTGCTGTCCTCCGATCGGAAAAAATATAAATGCTTGGCATTAGGCGACACTGATCTGGTTGATTGGATTTAACTGAGTATATTCTGAATTCAAAGCCTTAATTGATCTTTCCACAGGTTTTGAGGAAAATATCCTAATTGTATCAGAAGGGAAAATGGCCCCTTTTACACACGATTTCAGGAAAGCTCAGCTGCGGATGCCAGCCATTCCTGTCAATATTCAGCACGTGAATTTCACCTGGCAAGCCACGGAACAGGTAGGCGCCTAACAGCCGCAGACCTGCAGTGAGGATTTCCCGGACACTGTTGCTGATATGAATCTGTTCTGAGGAAGACTTGGGCACTGTACTACACTTTAAATCTTATGAAATGTGTCTGTTTATATCCGTTTTGGTAGTAACAATTACAGCGAAAATATTCTAAATATTCAGAATGCATTTAGAATACATTCTAAAATAGAAGAATATATTTGTTTTTTTTAAAACAGATACTGTCTAAAGAACTGTTCTACACTAACAAATAACGGAATAAAGGGAACTAGTGTGTTAAATGGTAATTTGCTCGATCGTTAATTAACAGCATAATAACACAGCTTTACGTACAGAAGCCTTTGTGTTAAGTGTAATCTTGAAGTCTTTTAAAATAAATGCCATAGTCGTTTCATGTATTTGCAGTGTACTGCAATATTCTTTGACTCTCCAACTGGTTATTTGCAGTTAATGTTCAGTACCACCGCTGTCGTAGCGTTAACAACAATCTGTACTATTGCACTGGAAATGTGCCCCAAACTATTTGAACTGATCACATTGGTGCCCTCAAGGTTAATCGGTTCACCAGTTTAAGTCCTCTGCAGCAACTCAGCCAACAACTCTCAAAAAACAAATATTACACACATACACATTTTCCACATTATTCAAGAAAACTCTCTCCCTGTAGTTTTCATCGCCACATAGTGACCCCTAGGGTTTTTACCTTCTACTAACAGTTGGAGAACCTGTCTTTGATGCAGGCTGTGGTTGATACAGAGGCTTTGCCCTTTAGCCAAGTTCCTGAGTGCTCTGAGTTTTTTTTTTAATATTTCTATTCCTTTCCGCTGTGGTATTTTACATCTTGGTGTTGTAGACGGGCCGCCAAGGATCAAAGCTTCATGTTGCAGAGGTCCTACTTGGTTTAATGCAACAAGCATGTGCCAGCCATCTGTTCTACCAGCACACAGAAAACAATGGTAAAACTCTCAGGCTCCTGCCAGAACCTGGGGTTTATTGGTTGGAGAAGGTTCTCTGGGCTGGAATGGCTGGTTTGCAATTAATATTGCTTGTAGCATTGTAACAGAAGGAAAAGCATTACTTCAGTATTTGTTTGACCTTTTCTCTGTGCACAGAAGTGCCATGTGATAGGCCTAAGGTCCATGAATGTCAATATTTCAGAGTTCAGATATACTGTATATCGACCTCCTTACAGCTCAACACAGCGTACTCTTTGAGAGAATGGGCTGTGAGACTATTGCAGGGCTGTACCTCACATAATAATGCTGAGTTTACAGCACTGATTATCACAGGGGTGATTATTAAAGTCAGATAGACTGCAAAACAACTGAACATATACCTTTCATGATTAACTGTGGGGTTTAGTACGATCCTGTTTGTTTGTGAGGTAAAGCCATTAGACTCACTAAAAGCCATTAGAGCCTCTTTTGCATAATATTGATATTCAATGAAAAGAATTATTCCAGACTAAAATTTATCACATTGGCATAAAAGAGCAAAGGTAGAAGATTAAATTATATCTAAATATTTAACATTTAAAATAAACAAATATTTGACAAAGACATACAATCCAAGACTGAAATTGTGCATTTGTACTTTTCTGGACATGCAACAAAGTATGTAACTTTTTTCTAGCATATATATATATAGACTCTGGTGAGTCAGATCAATGATTTTTTTTGTAGGCGAAAATAAAATAATGTTTTTCACTTAAAGTCTAAACAAGCCTGAAATATTGTTTTATGCTCAGGTTTGTAAGTGTTGCAGGCCTGGCATAATGTTGGTTTGAGTGTGCTTTTGGCTCAATGGCGCACCCTAGTGATGATTTTTTCACAGAACCTAGTGCAACTCAATCCTAACGGAAAGAAAGGACATTTAAAGAACTGTAATTTATGTAATGTAATTTATGTGTTATTTATATATTTATGATAATGTTATAAGTTGTATGGAATTTAAAATGGAAATGTTTATTGCCATATTTAATTAATCAGACTCTTCCAGGATTTTAGACTGCTGCAGATGAGAAGTACATAGTGTATATACAGTACCACCTAAAATCAGATAAGAAATAGGCTGAATGGAGCAATAACGTGTATAGAATAGGCAACGTTTGCTCATGAATTCATGGAAATGACTTTTAGGTTAAGGTGTTCCACATCACTTTAGAATAAGTACAAAATTGATTTTTGGAAAGCCCTGAAAAAAGGATGAAGAAATATAATTAAACAAGTAAAACCAGTAGTTCCTAGTATTTGAATAGCAGTGCCACTGAGTCCTATTCTGTGTGAGATCAAATTAAATAATGATTGTATAACATGACTGTTGGTCAGTGAAACTGACTGACTGTGAAGGAGCTGCAGCAATGTAGCTGGGAGACATCGTGGGTCTGCAGAGCACAGCTCTGAAAGGAGATATGAATGAACATTACAAGTAGAGGGTAGAATGAGGTTTTGCTTGTGTATTACATCCTTATTAATCATACTGTGATAGTTTAATGGCATTTAATTGACTTTCTTTTTTAGTTTGCTTGTTTTATGGATTGTGTGGCCCTGAACAAAAAGGAATAATTCTGAAAGACTGTACAAGGTGTACAGTGAGGGTTTAGCCACACATAGTGATACAGTATGTCGTAAACATGGATCTTCCCGTTAGATCAATTGGAAGTGCTTAGAGCAGAAACGGGGAATGTATGGAGTGTTGTATTAAATATCGTTCCTCTTTTCTTGATCTTTTCTGTTAGTTATAGATGGTGAAAAATTCAAATACAGTATATGATCATTTTCTCCTCTTGAAATTATTCCTTGGTGATACGGTGGTGCAGTGGTAGAATTGCTGACTTGCAGCGCTGGGGTCCTGAGTCCAGTTCTGGACCCGGGGTACTCTCTGCGTGGGGTTTGGATGTTCTCCCCTTGTTCGCATGGGTTTCCTCCAGGTGCTCGGGTTACCTCTGATAGTCCAAATTCATACTAGTTGGTGAATTGGCCTGATTGTGTGTGTGTCTGTTTTGATGTCTGTGTGTGCCCTGCGGTGGAGTGTCATACCACTCAGGATGTATCACCCCTTGCACCCATTGCTTGTTGGGATAGGCTCCGTCCCACCTGCGACCCTGAATTGAAATCAGTAGTTAGAAAATAGATGGATGGAAAGGTTTATTCCGTGCTGAAAAGAGAAGAAAGAAAACACAACGTTTCGGCTGTGGAGCCTTCTTCGGGTGTGGGTGGATGTATGGAAATGATTATTAAGTAGTTTGTCTTAAAAAGAAGCTTTCACAACCAAGCTGATTTACTCGTACGTTTCTCAGTTAAAGAAGCTCCAATGTTTTCCATGGTGACTGGTAAGGAAGATGTTCTCTGAGGTGTTGAATTTATTGCTCAATTTAAGCAGACGCGAAAACTCTCAGTGGTCCTACGTGCTAAACTGGAACAGACAGCAGTCACTAAAGATTGCGCTTTGGGAAGGGATCTGATGAAATTGACCAAATATGCCATCATTGATTATACGTCTATATGAGATTATAATCTGCAGACAGCCTGCAATAATTGTGGATTTAGAGCAGAACTTCTCTGCTCTCTTTGTTTGTTTTATTTCTTTGACTTCAAAGCTGTCCGCAAAGGCTTAAGAACAAAGACCTAAGGCATAAAGTGTGGCCAAAGTCAGCCTTCATGAGTTATCCATGGTGATTACCATTTAGCTACTGGATTACCCTTGCTTTCGACACACTGCACACGGTCTCACATGAGACTGGCGAGATTGTAATGGGACAAGAAAATCACACGCTTCATTTTCCCTTTCACCTTCTTTCCCATCTCTTTAGTTCTCCCCTTCCTTGAGAGTATTGTTTAATTTTGAAATACGTGCAAAAAAACAAACAGGCAAATTATACTCAGGGTGCAGTCTTGCTAGTGAATTTAATGTTGCTGTTGGGGGGGGGAAGAGTTGAAGAAAAGAGCTGTTGAAAATCCAGAACTGGATAGAAGACAACCGAATCGGCCAATGTGATTATCTAACAAGTGTGTCATTTTTGAAGGTGAAGGTAGAGACTGTGAGAGGGGTTTCTGTCTCTGGATGATATACTGTACCTAACTACAAACACAAGCAGAAAATGATTCACACATACATATTCCAACACACACACATTCAAATTAATTTCCCTCTCCCTTCCTCATCACTAGATGCATACGTAAAGTGCGTTTGTTGCAGTAGTTATAACATTTATTTAGATATCAAAGTCAAAGATGTATCAAAATAGAGTGAAACTGGTGTTGCCTCACCTTAAAGTCCAGTATAGTGGACAGTTTTCATTATGTCACACAGTATGTTTACAGACTATCATAATACAATGACACCTGGTTTGTTAACTTAAAGCAGTTATTGTCCTGCATAAAACAGCACTATTTAACAGCTGTGTGTGGGGAACTGCAGTTTTCATATACCAAGCTATTTCAACTGTCACACATTGAATCTGCAGCTGTTTACGTGTTCCACGTAAAGGTCATGAATTACAAAACTGGGCAAGAATTTCCTTACAACTGACACAATAATTAAATATTTTCTTACATGGAAACACGAATGTGCAGAGGCTGTAAGAGATTAAATCCATGACAACTACAAATTCCTCTTTATCAAATCTTACATTTAATTGCTGGATAGTCACTCATATGTTTGGATCTCTCAAAGTTCGATTTAGAAATAACAGTAGAACTGAAAAACGCACATCCCAATACCATCATAAATAAATAAAAAATCTTTAGAAGTAACTATTCCAAAATAAGTTATTTTAATTATAACCCAAGAACAGTGAAAGATAAAACTATGTCCTGCTTGAGGAGTGAAGATGACCTGGCTGTTGGGAATGAGTGAAGGCAAAAGGTCATCATACTGGCTCACAACCTCTGATCTATCTGCTAATTGTTTTCAGACTACAGGGACTATGGCACTGCAAATATTTCTAACCAGGAATAAACAACTAGTGTATAATCAAAATGACTATAAAATGTTGTCCACGTGAAAGTGATCTGTATGCTTAAAGGCCATTTGGGAGTAAGACATTGATAGATGAGGAATGAAACTACCATTTCTCTGGGCCAGAGAACGTCGGAGACAGGTACAACAATAGTTAACATTGTTCCACTAACAGACTATGCAGTTGGGAGGACTTTCCTTGAACACAAGAACACCTCTTATGCAGATTGATAGCAACCATACTGCTCAGCGACAAAGTCCTTGATGCAGTGTTTTTTTTCTTTTTCTACGTCCGAATCCAGACACCCCACAGTGCTAGGATTATGATGGCACAACTTCAAGAAAACAACACAGAGTCCTTGCAATTGTCTGCTTTTATTCAGATCAATTCTGCTAGAACATCCATTAATCCAACTCACCAATGCCAAGAACAAGAGACAACCGCAAATGGCCACAATTTGCTAGCCACCTGCAGCTGCACAGGAAGAGTGGTGCAGGGTTCCATTGCAGTCTTTCTAGAAGCTAGGCTGGACTATGCATAAACACTGCCTGGATTGCGTTCGTTCTCTGGGAGATCATACCCGTTACTAGCTTTATAATATTTTTGTTTTGACAGCGTACCATGTATTAGACCGATAATGAATCATGACTCCTTGATGTCTGTGTTTTAAATACTGTATATGATTAAATCCATTGGAATGATTATTGCACTATTTTTGTGCCTCAATATATACTGAGCTAAGTTGCTCTGTTTCAGGCAGAGTATTTTTACGAGTTCCAGTCTCTGCGATCTTTGGACAAGGATGTTATGGACGATCCCACTGTGAACGTTCCTCTCCTGGGAACAGTTCCACACAAAGCCTCAGGTGAGTGGAGGCGTACTTCATGACTTTTTATTGTAGATTCCAGCTGGCAAATTTTAATTGAACTGGTAATATTGGTGTGCCACAGTTTCTGTGGCCCATCAACAAATGTTTACAGTAACAGAAAGTAGCCGTGAATTTCATTTTGGAAGATATTAGGCACAGTCTTTTACATACAGTTCATATTTTCTATTGTAGATTTGTTGATAATAGAATGTCTGTTTGGTTCGCCACAGAATTATTGTGAAGATGTCTTGCATGTTAATGTTCCACCTTAAAATACTGTATGTGCAACACTAAAATGTTGGTTAACAGACTTCACTAAATCCAGCAATTATAAAATAACTGTACTTTTTTATATTGGAGGACAAATAGGATGACTGTTTTGGTTGGTTTCAGTGATTCAGATTGGATTCCCATGCCTTGGTGATCAGGATGGAGTGGCTGCGTTTGAGGTGACCATTCTTGTGATGGACTCAAGTGGCAACATTATTCTCCGGACTCCCCACAATGCCATATTTTTCAAAACCTGCCAGAGAGGTAAATAGATTCCTTTGTTGTCATGTATTGTCGTGTATATTAATGCAATTAATTTTGATGTCATGCAAGGTTTGTAGTGGTTGGCTTATAAATAGAAGGCCTGGCTTGTGATGTTTCTCTTAAGCACATGATGCCATAATTAAAATATACCATCGAGGGGAAGAGAGCTCATACTGTATGTTCTCAGTCCCTGCCTTGCACTCTGTGCTTCTCACATAGGCTTTCTGGCCTCCTGTGACTCACTCAAGAGATTGATAACGAAGGAGTAATGCATTCCCCTAAGGGAATCTTATAACTGTGATTGCAAATGGTCAGTGCTCAAACCAAACACTCCTGGAAGGGGTGAAATGTCAGCAAACACTGCAAAGAAAAATGAAATGGGCGTTTGCATTGCATAACATCACGTCGATCATTGCTTAACACTGGGTACAATAAGAACATCTAAAGATAAGCTACTCGTTGGTATTGTTATTAATTCATAGTTGTCCTGTGTGTCAATGTGATTTTTCCATTAAGGACTCCTTTATGTTGTCTGTAGACTAGTGATTGGAGCTTTTCTTTTGTATAACATCCTCTGGGGGGAGTCAGATGTTTGTAAATCATTTCTGTTACTGCTCTGGACATCAGTGTACAGTCCCATTCCAACCTGGCAGGATGATGACCACAATCAATATTTTGGCAAAATAAACATCTAAGCCACAATTTAGAAAGGATCTTTCTTGGCTTTTTAAGCTTTGAGAAAAGTGTATGAGCCATGCTAATTGTAGCCCTAAAAAAATACTTCTCCTTATACACTTGAATGCAGAATGCAGTATGGTTTTAATGAGTTATTACTATTGATTACCTTTGATCTTATGGATGACTTCAGTATTTATCGTTGTGGTTTCAAAATACTAGTACTGCCATACTAAAGTATTAGAGTGTCAGGTTACATAATTCTTTCCATCTTTTGTAAGATTTTTGTTCTGAAAGATGGAACTTCTAATGTGGTGTAAATCATGTGAAATAGAATAATTCAAAATTTCCAAATCATTTAGGTAAACAGAAACAGGAATTCAATTTTAGGCTTCAATACTCTGATTTGTGTGCTATTTCACCACCCTTCCAGTTCTGCTTTGTGTATACTGTATAAAGTCAAACTTAGCAGCCATGGACAATGGATAATTAGGTTTTGAAAACAAAATAAACTGGGTCATTAAACAATTAACTGTCAAGTGAGCAAGATGGGCAAAAAAACCCACCTAGAAAGGCCCATCTTATGTTCTCATGTTCCTATGATATTACACTAACAAAACATGAGAATATACTGAAGGTACCAAGTACAGCATAAGTGCATCAGTGACAGAGATGGCCGAGAGCAATTTTCATCTGGGACCTCTGTTATGGTGTTGCATATATTAAAAATGGTATGCAAATTTAAAATGGGTTGGCTCCTGTACTAAGTTTGTATTTGCATTTAATATCAATAATGGGTTATAGGCAGTGCATGTTAATAGATTTTTTATTTTTTAAGGAGAGGAGTTTGAGTGAATTTCTGATATCTATCAAAAGAGATTGCAATAAAAAAAGATTTTATCAGAGAATTTATCAGAGCTTCTCTGATAAATCTACTCAATACATTTTATGTTCATGTTAGAAAAACAGTGCAACAGCCCCTAATAAAGTCTTTAGTGAGCTTCCATACAGATTTACAGTTGACATCAGCACTAATTTTAACCTCTATAAATCTTTCAAAATATTTAGGATTATTTCTGACATAACAGTAAAGAAGCATATTGTGTGATTTCTGGAACCAAATCTGTACAGAAGCAAGTAATAATTAGATATGATGACTGGAAGTAATCGATTGATGGTACAGTAATATTTCTTTTTCTATTGGCAACTACTAACACTCTCTTTATTTTACTCAGCACAAAAGAGTCAATGTGACATTTTGGCATTTGACAACTTTAGCAGGTTTGAAGGGTATTTCCCCAGACAAATCTTTCTACTTCATGTAAGGTCATACTGGACTGGCTGATGTTGATGATCTTCTGGACAGGGTAAAATGGGACATTTTGCACTCCATGTCAATAAGGGTTATCTGCATCAGGGGGAAATATTTTCTGCACTGTGCTGTGACATTAAAATAATCTGAAATCTGAAACTCATTGATACGAGGCACTCGATCCAAGCCTCCGGCCGCCTGTGGGATGAACTGTCAGTCAGTGTATCAGTGTATCTGAGGAGTTGAACATAAAGGTACGAAGTCTGGAACAATCAGGAATTTTCATTAGATCCCATAGTTGCCAATAAGGGCAGCAATCTCGGTAGATTTTTTGTTTAGAAAAAGTTAATATGATTATCCCCCACTGAGTCATCCAGCATGTCAGACTGACAGGATTCATACAGGGATATCACCTTTTCTCATCAGTGATGCTGTGGCAGCTCTGGTGGTGTGCTATACCTGCTTACTTTCTTAGCTGGTAAATAAGAGAGAGCAGCCGCAATTCTCTGTTTCAGCTGATAAAGGCTAGATTGAATGGTGGCAGAGGGCTCTAGCATCGGCAAAAAAGTGGGTTTTTAGAGACTCCTTAAGGCAAACCTCAGTAAAATACATCAGCAAGAGCTGTGAATCAGAATACTGTGGTAGTTTAATAGGAAGACTTCAGTCTCGTCAATTGGGACTTGCAATGTAAGATGCTCCTTTTTGACTTTCATCCCCTTGGCTTTGGAACCCAGGTCTCGGGGTGACTCAGGGGATGTATCTGTGAAAAGTGGCCTGACCTGGAATGTGCCTTTTTGTAAAAGAAACATGGAGTGTGGAGCTTCTTGATTAAGCTGATATTCTGACAGGGAGCCTCGGAAAGTCCATTGTTTCATTTTAAATACTGGTTCACATATAAACAGATTTTTTCAAAACCCTCATCATAAATATTAAAATGGGCAAAATACGGGGGAGAAATGTTTGTTTGATTCAGTTTATTAACTAAAAAACAGGCTTCAATTTTCATACAAAAACACAGAACACGTTCGTACATTCATACACATTCTGTTTCTTAAACACTTCCGAATGGTTACTGTATGTAACTTCATATGTTGTTACCAAAAACAATGCTAAGACGGAGCTCTTCCATGAATTAATTAGTGGTCTGCATTGCTTTTGCTCGTGTACATAGCTGGGATTCAGGAGTGGATCATTTTACTCAATTATAACACAAAATAAAGGCTCATGTTAACTAGCCTAATCCCCATTAAAGGATCCTTGTGCACTAGAAATTCATTGTGCATGACGTAACCATGAATGAGTGTCAAGGTATAATAGCCATTGCTAGTTGATGATGTCATGTGAACTTTACCAGCTGTCTGTTCATGGGAATGAACTAGCTAACTGCACCTGACCAATTTCACAGCGGCTTCTCACAGCACACAAAGTGCTGTCACTCAGTAATCCTCTTTATAAAAAGAGAGTACAGTAAGCTTTCCATCGGGAACCCTGCTGCACAGCAGCTCAGGTTTCATCAGAAAGAGCCACGTTTGTGGCATTTAATATATCTCCTTTCCTTGTCCGTTATGTCTCTTAAATGGGATTTGGTTGGGATTACTCTTGTGTCAAAACAGCGCTAGAGAATACACAGGTGCTGCTCAAAACAGTCTCTCCTGACAGTGATTGGATTGAAATTCAGATACACAAACTATATTATAGCTTCCTTCCACTTTTAAGAATTTGTTTTCACTGCTCAGGTTTTACTTAATGCCCAATCAATTTGAAATCACCAGTGGTTTTCATACTCATCCCTCCTGCAAAAGCTCCCTCACTCTCACAAATTGAATAAGAACCTGTGGACAGCATACTCACTTTTAAGAACTATATATCTTGTATATATCTATGTAAGCTCCACAGTTCTGATTGGAGTAGGAAAGCATCTCTTACTAATTCCACAAAAAATCTGCATGCATCTAACAAGTTGCAGGAATCATTGTTGCGTGGAGAGCAGTCAGGACTCTGAATAAAGCTCACCATATTCTGGCCAATGGTCTGCTGTCATATGGGGAATTGTGGTTCCTTGCATGACCCAGACTTGGACTAGTGACATGTGGGTCTAAGAGTTCAACCTGCATGCTAAGCAGACTCCGTCTTACAGAATTAGCCAATTATTTCTGTAAGTTCAAGATAAGCATTTATTTTGAAAATGCATAATGCTTGCACGTATTCATGTGTATGTAGGAATTCGTTTCCTCTTTGTGTACGCCAAAAGAAACATCATAATTTTGGGGGTGGAGCGGTGGCTAAGGATCTGCGCCTGTGGCTGGAAGGTTGCCGGTTCAAATCCCGCAGCCGGCAGAGGAATCCCACTCCGTTGGGCTCCTGAGCAAGGCCCTTAACCCCAACTGCTCCAGGGGCGCCGTACAATGGCAGGTAGTTGCATCAGCATGCGCAGACTGCAAGGGAACAAGTAAAGCTTTATTCCATGCTGAAAACAGAAGAAAAGAAACACAACGTCTGTGTTATTTTTGTCATAATTTTGTTACTTTCTGTTGTGGAACTTTTAACACAAACTTGACAACGGACAATGACTGTCCAGAAAGTAAGATCAGGAGCTTAAATAGCACACATTCATGATTTTGTGTAGCCTGTACAGGACAGGATTCACACAGGAGTTGTATTGAATTACTGTGGCTGGGGTGCTGATTTTCTTGGGGTGTCTGATTCTCTGATTAACAAGCTTGACAATGTGGGCCCATGCCTTGCCCTTATTGATAGGGCAGTGGCTTGATCAAGAAAGGCAGCTTCCAGCCTTTAAAAGACTGTCAGTACAGATTCAGAAGAGAACAGAGGTGTGAAGAGGCCAGAAGTTGAAAGACTGTGAGCAGTTATTTTTGGTGAATTAATTGTGTTTGCTAAACTGTTTTGCACTTATTATGAGTTAAACTTTCTCTCTAGGTATAGTGTATTTCCTCACTTGTATTTTCATTTTTGGTCATTTATTTTTGTATTTTTAAGAACACAATTGCCAGCCTCTACACATGCCCAGTCTGTTAGAGTGTGTCATAAAGCCCATCTGTGGAGCTACTGTACAACACCTGGTGACAAACACATAGCACAAGAGTATAACTTGTGCTAATGTCCTCTTGAGATTGTATGAAACAACTTGTCTAGGGCTGAAAAGCCAGACTCGAAACACTACAAACACTTCAGCATTTACATTACTATAAGGAATATCCCATTCAGAAGGAGCTTTCTGATTATATTTTGGAATTTCATCAGTAATTGCTTTGATTTGTAAACTGTTATAAAATGTATTACTTTATTTGAATGTTGGCTTCCCTGTAGTGATCTAGTAGCAGTTCCAGTGCTCTACGATTTCTATTCTTAATGGAACTGTACTCTTGCTCCCTCTCCCTCTCTCCTCTCTCTCTCTCCCCCCTTTCCCTGTCGTTTCTTCCCTTCTTTCGAAGCGAAATGTCCGGGTGGGTGTCGCAATGGAGGGTTCTGCAATGAGAGGCAGGTCTGTGAATGTCAGGAAGGCTTCTACGGCCCCCATTGTGAAAAAGGTAAAAAGAAAACCGAACATTATTAGAACTGCAAGTGAAGAAATTTTGACAAAGGGGATAGAAACAGTGCTTTGAGATTGTTTTCATCTGGGTGTCTTTGATTATAGGAGGAGTCAACAGGTCTCTTTAACAGTAAACCAAAGCAGATGTGAAGAAAGTAATATCATAGCCTAATCGCTGTCATGAGAACATCTGCAGTCTCTGGTGGGGGTTTTCATACACAGGATTAAATCAGAGACTGAAGCGATCATTTTAGTGGTGTGATCTTTGAATTTAAGACAGCGTAGAGAGAGGCTGGGTTTCTCCCACTGAGGTCTGAATTTGTGCTCTGCCCAGTTTCGCAGGACCCTTCCCTTCCACCCTTTGTTTTTTACTGAAACTCTTTGTTTTGGTTCAATATTTTTGCCATTTACTTAGAAACCAAAGTTATATCTGATAACAAATTTATAGAACATTTAAATATTTAAAAGGATATTGTATTTCACAATTGTCCATGGAATGGAATAGACTTAGTAGGCCCTTCAGCATAACATAACAAACTTTATGGAATGAATGCAAGACATACAGCAGTATTTCTGTATTTCACATAAAAAAATCAATATTTTTTTGTAATGATAAAGGGATTTGTTTTACACTCTTAGGCTAGAATCAAATTTAAGCTCTTTAGTTAAAAGAAAACAATGATTATTGTGGATAAAGGGACGTGCCCTGATTCCAGTATAGGTTAGGCTTTTAAGGCTGTCTGGAAGCCTGTGTTGCCCACTTTTTTTCTCCTTTGTGGCAGCTTTGTGTACGCCGAGGTGTCTGAACGGAGGACTCTGTGTCAGCCCTGGAATGTGCATCTGCCCTCCTGGTTATCACGGCATTAACTGTGACAAAGGTAAGCAAGCACTGGACCATCTCGTTCAAACCACCTCTTCACCCTACAAAACACAGTGATTAGATGGACAGAAGAGCTATTCCACAGGATGGCTGCTTGAGGAATCTGGAATGAGGTTCGGGTTATAGAGCAGACTTGTTGGAGCTAGATTCTCTTCCGAAGAGGCTAAGAACTGGTAGTTATTTGTCTCCTTTTACTCTTTAATTTAACAATTCCTTTCCAGTAACATTGGAGAAACAAAGAAACAGGACTATACTGTACATTAGTGGCTAGTTGCATAAAATGTCTTTAAGTGTTAAATATGTAGATTTTTTTTGCTTTATTAGGGATAACGTTATGGTTTTTAACTACTTTCTGCTATACTGTTCATGTCCTGTTAAGAGAAAAATAAGGGGAAATGGTAAATAAAATGTTTCATGCCGTTCTTACATAGGCCTGCTGAGTGAGATTCCAGAACTGCAGCTATTGTGTCTTGCAGAGCAAGAGATGTCCCACTCACTGTCACAGTCCTCTCACTGTACCAATATAACTCAGTTATTCTAACATGAGATCCATTCAGCCTAGGCAAACTACTGTGAGCCTTCACTGGCAATGTGGGGATCGTACTAATTCATGTCCACTGTCTTCGCAGACTGACATGCACAGGCACAGTCAGGCATGTTAAGAAAATCTCCTCACAGCTGGAAGGATACAATTTCTCCTGAGTAATATTAATGTTTTTCTAGAAAAGTCAGGAGCATGTAGTGTATAGAAGGCACTTTTCATACAGTGTACATCTATTCAGACATACTGTATTAGATAATCTAGGGAAAGGTAGCAAGGCAAGATTACAACACCTTCTCGAATTATGACACTCCTTCAAGTTCTTTATTTACCTAGCAAGATTTACTATGGACAAAGTATCCTTTAGAGTGGCCTGTTATGAGCAACAGAGATATAAAAGATTGAATGTGTTACGGTTTTACTGTAGAAGCATTAATCAACAGGCTGATCCTCTTCTAGTGATTGCTGAATATCCCTGGCACATACTATAGATCTCTGAACATTTTCTAACATTCCAAGATGTGACGATTTCTCTTTTCTTCATTAAATTTGCAGCCAATTGCAGCACAACCTGTCTGAATGGCGGAACCTGCTTTCACCCAGGGAAGTGTATCTGTCCATCTGGGTATGAAGGAAACCACTGTGAAATCAGTAAGTCGTGACCTTTAATCCCCAAGAAATATTTGATTTGCTCTTAAAAACAATATCCTAAAATATCACTTTTTTTCTTTCTGTTTTCCAAGTAGTATATAAAGGTCAGTTGTAGTATAAACATGATGAGTAAAATGGAATTGTTACTTGATCTTTAAGATCAGACCATTTGACATAGTTGAGTTTGCTCTGTGTTCACTTCTATTTAAAAGGTGGTTCTGTTTAAAGGGACATCTGCAAAGTAATATACCTGGGTATGCTTTTACAGTAGGTGAAATTAAACTCATGTTCATTTTCTGTTTTTTTAACATGTTTGCACTTTCACAGTCAGGTGTTCCACACAGATACAGGCTCAACTGACAGTTAGCTGTACACAGTATTTATTGTGCAAATACAGATAAGTTATATTCAACAAAAGAGGTGTTCTGAAGCATGTGTTTCATTTAGTGATATGTATTCCCACTATAATCCATGGTATACTGGATTCTTAACAACAGTGAACAGAATAGCCTGGATTTGAGCTCTAGGCTGAGGGCAACCTTTCCTACAATGAACAGAAGACATGTCAGAGATCTATAAAGAGCTCACACATTTATAAAGAACTTAAAAAAAATATTACCCTCACATTAGCTGCACAGGTCAGCATGTAGAGTAAACTTTAGAACTTGGATCAGTGTTCACAGCTTTCTAAATGTCTGTTAGCTCTGTTACTGTAGTCCTCTCCTTTCTGCTGTTTAACAGCCACAGAACTTCTATTGCATCTGTTCCGCTTCTGAACAAACTCAAAAGTGTGTTCTTGTGTTGGTGAAAATTGGCTGGGCCTGTCAGAGTGTACTTGTTAGTTAAACTAGGGCTGTGTCAATCAACAGTGCAGTTTCATGTCACAGAATGGGGCAGTGGGTTCACTGGCCATATCTCCATTCTTTTGGGGATGACAGGGCCTTATCTTAACTCTGAAATATATCGCCTGTTGAGAATGTCTGCAAATTTCTAACAATTTTGATTCTGATTGTGTAGATGCTTAGAACTTGCAGTCAGATTGTGTTTAGGTGAACATTAGCTGTTTCTTGGAGAATATTTAATGATTTTGTTAATTGACCTTTAACTTTAAAACAAGCATCCAAAGTACTGTACATTTAAGTGATTAAAAAGTTTCTTACATATATTTATTTAAATACAGATTTTTAGTTCTTTAATTATCAAAATGAAGGAAGAGGAAGCCCCCCAAAGCCATTTACTGTCCATCAGTAGAATTACAACAATTTGTTGTCCATGTTATGTTGATGAAACAATTAGTAGAAACCTTTGTGAAAACCAATAGGATTAAATAGTTTGAATGATCTTTGGATAAAAGATAACTCAGTTTTCGGTGTTAATGGATCAGAATTTCATGTTATATAACAATTCAATATGGGTTTAAACAATATATTACGTAAAATATAATGATATGAAACAGTTTCTAATGATAATTCTTCTTACATCTACCTGAAGGAATATTTCAGTATTTCTCACATATTCAATATTGATACTTTACTTTCTCCCACCTACTATTAATTGTTTTATAATATTACTACAGTTCCAAACTATCTCAGGGCTGCTTTGCCCCCAAAAAATTGAAAGACATAGACTGGGCAGATGGGACATCCTGTCACCCTATTTTCCACTGACATGAAAAGCTAATGTTTTTCAAAATATTATTTTGTGGTCATTCTGAAAACACGATTGCCTTGATGGATGCAAAATATCTGGGCCAATACAATGCGATATATTTGAGATATGGCATCCTGTATGCCCTGTGTATTGCACTTCATGTGTTTTATGGACAATTCTAAAAGTAATATGTAAAAGTATTCCTTACATCTCAGGTATTTCTTTCATTTGCCTCTCCCTTCTCGTTTTTGTACTTTTGCACATTTTGGAGCTGAGTTTTAGAAACACTTTCACAAGTTGTGTAGCTACTATACAAGCACACAAGCACAGATTGGCTTACTACAGTCAGTTTGCATGGTATTTTCACAGTTGAGCTACTGTATGGTTTCACTGTATTTTTTTCAGGCAGATGTGCTGTGGTTTTGCCATGACTATGCCATGAGCTGGCTGTGGTTTCCCACAGCTTGTCATTCCCTGGTGTGATTTGCCACATGTGCAGTATAATTATGTGCCCAGACAATTCTGATGGAATGATGGATGATGGAAAAGATCTAGGGGAGCTTGAATGGCAGTATCACATCAGTATCACAGTGGGAGGATACAAGGATATGTTCATTAGTGCCTTCTGCTACCACCGATATAGCATTGGGGTGTAAGACTAATTTCTGATTTGTTTTTCAGGCAAGTGCCGCCAGCCCTGCAGAAATGGTGGAAAGTGCACTGGGAGAAATAAGTGCAAGTGCACAAAAGGCTTCCTCGGAGACCAGTGCTCTAAAGGCAAGAGCAGCTTTGATGAAATTCCTCACCGCACGACAGGCACGCCGTGTTCTCCCCTGCCAGTGAAATGTGAAAGCACATTTTTTTAGAATGAGCATGAGGGTGTGTAAATGACTGAGAAAGCTTAGTCAGTTTCACCTGCAGCTGGGAATTGAGGTGCCAGTGCAGTAGAATGGGAGGCACAATGAAATGTGGGTCACTCTGTGTTGAATAGTGGTGCAAAAACAACTATGGCAATTAGTTCAACTCTGTTGTTCTCTTAAGAGACAGGCACACATTATCGACATATTCCTCATTCACCGACTGCGGGTTGGGAGTGTAGTTGAGGGAGAATGTCTTCATCCCAAAGTTAAAGCAAGATCTTCAGGTCAACTTGAGCTGCATCTGGAAAGAAGATGTTACTGATATTAGAGGATTGAGTGGGGAGCTATGTCTGCGTCCTTTTCACTACAAAGGAATGGGTTAATTCCATGCTGAAAAGAAGAAAGAAAAAAGAAAATTTCAGCTGTTGAGCCTGATTTCACACCCGAAAAAGGCTCAACAGCTGAAACGCTGAATTTCGGCTCTCTACGTTTAAGCATGGAATCAACCCTTACTAGTTCCATTACTGATGTGAGGTGCCATTCAAACTGATGGGCTGAACAGCTGCATCAGTGTCTTTTACAATTTAAAAAAAGAAAACAGTAACTTCAGTTAGGCTGCTCCTGGGCTTTATGCATCCAAAGTCCTTTATTTTATTTTATTTATCCCTCTGGAGCCCATCTCACGGGTGGTTTGTCAATTTCTCAGGCAACTTAATTAGGTCCCGTTTATTCTGTGTCCGTGGATGGTGAAAACTCTGGGTTGTCACAGACATGGCCACTCCATCACTCTTAGTCGTTCAGCAGCACCGTGTGCGTACAGTTGGTCTGAATCGCAGGTCAGCTGAGCTGGGTGTATTCATTACGTTTCCGCATTAGTCTTTGACAGGTTATGTTGTTTCTAAGCACATTGCGTTTGGCACAGTGTCATTGCAAGCACTGCTGTACTATAAAAAGGTATGGTTACCAGAGGTGTCATACCTGTGAGAGTGCCTCTTCACGCAGGACTGTACAACGGCAGCTGGCCTTGTCTCCACTCAGTCTGCCAATTCAACAGTCGCCACGGTAAGAGAAGCAAGATGATGATCGAAACCGCCAGACCGCTATTAAGATGGTACTTACCTTGTCCCAGTGGATATTTAAGTCCAGCAGTAACAACGCCCCTTGTTGAGTCAGAGAGTCATTTCTTGAGTCTCGGCATTTCTCCCTTGCTTGCTTACTTACGGCTTTTTATCTTTTTTTTCCACTGTCTCCAGACAGCTGCTTGCTCCAGCTTTAGTAGCAGATCTCACAAAAAAATTAAGATAAATTATATCACACATTTTAGGACCAATACAGAGCTAAATAATAAGAAATACTGCATTTATTTTTTGACAGTGGTCACTTTACTCAGAATCCCAATTCCAACAATAAAAAAAACAGAACTTCTGAAATTGTTGGTCTGATTATAGATGTTACATATTATTTTGTCTTTAATAGGAATATTGTCATATACACAGATTTACTCATCTCTCCTTTTAACATTGGTTCAAAATACAGAATAATGTAGGGAACCTTTGACTTGATTCATATTAAATAAAATATTGAACCCAGTTGCCAATCTCAAATTACAAACCCAGTTTCAAAGGCAGTTTTAGGCTTCCTAAAAGCTTCTTTATTCTATTAATTGGAAGCCTAGAATCATATATGTGGTTTGCACTTTTTGACTGATGGGCAAGTTTTGACTTGCTCCATGTGGCCATTTCCCATTCTATTCTATGAGTCGATCAGTTGGGAATTAGACTGTTATTAGCCTGTTTAAAAGCCCCCAGTGTTTCCAAAGAGTGCTCATGCAGTTTTATGCGGCAGGCTTGAGACTATGTGGAAGAAACAGGGTCGGCAGTTTTGACTGTCAACTCAACATTTAATCTAAAACAATTTGGCAATGGAGCCTCTTGTGTGTACAGATCTCCCCCAGACAGCTTTACAGATGAAAAAGATCCTAAGGAAGTGAAAAACAATCTTACAATCCTAGCTCTGTTGTTTTATAATTATGTATACTATAAAGTAATTTGCAGGCATTACAGTAATTAGGAAATAGGATTGTACTTGTATCTGGTAATGATTGTTAGCTTCTTTTTCAGTTTCCTCCCATTTTTGTTCTCAGATCTTTCCTTTGAGATTGTCCACCAACATTCCTCACTAACATAATTGAAGCTCGCAAACAAGTCCTGTTTCTGGAGTTCCAGCATTTGGAAGAGGGGGGTCTGGATTTTGGGAGCAGCGGGGTGGAATTTGTTGATTCCAGGTTACAAAAAAAAAAATGCCTGCCTTACCTTCTTAGAGTCTGGCCTGTCTGAAAGAAAAAACATGTGGACAGTGATTTTCACCAGCAAAGATGAAAGCCAGGAGAGTCAGATTGAGAGGGTTGTGATTAGTGAATTTAACACTGCATTAAGGTGGAATTTCAATGCCAAACTGACAGAAAGCCTGAAACATTAGCAGCCTTTGTGGTATAGCAGGCGTGTAATTCTAGCTGTGATGAAATCTCGAGAACAGCTAAGCCCCTCTGTGTCTGCCTGCAGCTGTCTGTGAGCCAGGCTGTGGACCACATGGAACCTGCGTGGAACCCAACAAATGCCACTGCAAAGAAGGCTGGCATGGACGACACTGTAACAAAAGTAAGTGAGAAGCTAAATCCAAGCAGCCAAGTTCTGCCTCTTTCCCAAGCTCTCTGTGCTAATTATGACCTGGAACTCTATAAGTGTATGTAATCTCTCGTAACCCGATATTGCTGCGTATTCGTTATGCCACATTGACTGTTTGAAATCAGACATAAAAGCCAAATAATTGGTATGGTTGCCGAATGTTAGATTGAATGTGCTATTTTTAAAACTGCGCCCCCTCCTTCTCCCAGCCACAACTATCATTCCACAATTATGACATTTAAGAGTTCTTCAAACTCCAAAACAGATCATGTGTGAATGCGACTGAGATTTCAACAAGAATGTGCTGTTCCAATTGTGTGTGTTCACTTCATCTGGAGTGTGAGACACCGTATTTTATATTACTGCTTTATGGTCTACCAATAACATTTATCATCCCAAAATGCATGTGCATCCTAATTTGCTTCTTATAGCAATCTTTCCTAATGATTATGTTTGGATCACATGATTAATTGTGAAGTTTCATGTGGAAAATGATTTAAATGCTGGTGCACATCCTGCATGTATTGTAGGAGGCTCAAAACGTTTCATCGGTTTTTGACTATTGTAAAACCTGACTTCTGACTAGGGTCAGCCTACAGTAACAGTTGTAACTGAGAGAGCAGAGTTATGTTTTATAAGGAAGAAGAGAAATGGAGAATTCAGGAGTTTGTCAGGAAATCGTCTGTTCTAGTTCTCTCAGTGGAATAGAGGACTAAAGAGCTGTTCCATGTGAGAAGAGAACTGAAGATCTTTTGGGGACTAATCTCTGTGAAGGACTGAGCAGGCTTCTCCGAAAGGGGACCATCGGTACATCTTAGAAGCCCGGAAAGGTTCCGGAACCCAGCAGTGACAGATCACCAAGACATGTGCTCCTATACATAGACTGGCAGAGGAATCTTACTCCTTTGGACCCCTGAGCAAGGCCCTTAACCCCACCTGCTCCAGGGGCGCTGTATAAATGGCTGACCCTGCGCTTGGACCCCAAGCTTCTCTCCCTGTCTGTGTGTCTCATGGAGAGCAAGTTGGGGTATGCGAAACGACAAATTCCTAATACAAGAAATTGTATATGGCCAATAAAGTGATCTTATTATTAATGTGAATGATATGCTGGCCTGTGGCTCAGGGATAACAACAAATTTTCTGCCTTTGTCACTTTGACTGAAATATGTAGAATTTTGCTTGGGTAGGTTTCCTCCCACCTCCCAAGGGCACGCTGCCTACAGTAGATTAACTGGCCTCTCTGTGCTGTCAGCCTCCAATAGACTGGCAACCCAACCCTTGCGTGGTTCTACTGTATTCCCCACACTCTCGGGATGGGGTTCAGGGATCTAGGACCCTTACCTGAAAAGCAGCATTTCTCTTAGATTCCTGGATAATTGGAATATTGTTTGACTAGGGAGCTGTCAAGGAACACGTACAGGCTAATTCAATGCTGGAATTAGAAGCGAGAAAGGAGAACCCCCAACGTTGTGTTTCACCTTCTTTTTTTCTAGCTCCTAATTCCACCATGGAATTAACCTTTACTTGTAATTTCACTTATGGTCATATGACAACTTCGTCATCAAGCTTTGCTGCCGGAAGTGCTTTCCACTGAATGTGTGTGGTGTACAGTATATAGTTGTGCAGCATGCTGTTTGTATTCATGGATTGATCTGGGGTTCCTCAGCTGATGTCTGAGATGTAAGTGTGGAGCAACATGGTCGGCTCTCTCAAAACTGCTTCTGCTTGTTGTTCGTTCAGGGTACCGCGGTGGCAGCGTGAGTGTCCTGCGACCCGTCAGTCCCAAGCACAAACAACACACGCCTTCCTCGAAGGAGGTCAAGGAAGTGGGTGACGGCAGCCCTCCTGAAACCAATTACGTCTTGTGAGCATCTGAGCACTGTACCCATCGCTCTCACCCCTGCTTACCCCCAGGTGTCATCGCCATCGCAGCAGTCTGACCACCTGGTATTCATACCTTTCCCATCAGCTGCAGTTCCTTGCAGAATTAAAAATTGGGGGAAAAAACTGAAAAACGTCACAGAAGACTGCATTCTTCGACTTGTTCGTCTTTCCTTTTCAGTCAGGTTATACATTCTCTCCGTAAAGTAAATGGGTGTCAGATATATTAATCGCATTCTCACATCAGATTCCACCTGAAAAAAAACAACACATTTTCAAATAAGAAAATAGGGCTCTGATGGTGTTCGTTACGGTACTCCATCCAATTCATTTTTTAAACCAAAGTGTTGATTTTGCGTTGTACTTTAGTTTACTTTTAAAATCAGTATTTTAGTCATGTGAAATATAATTTGATGATGTAAGGCTTTTGCAAATGATTATTCATCTACATTTTGCATGTCCAGCGCTTACATAATATAAACCTAGACATGAAATATGCAATTATAAGGCCTTGCTTCATCATTACTCCGAAATCCTTTTTAAAGTTTGATCTAAATCTAATGAAAATTCTTCCCAGTTTATGATACTAACTTTATTTGGGCATTCAAATGTACAGGTACAGTATTATTCAGTAATGTTAGAGTATTACAGTATGTAAAATGTTATCAGCTATGAGCATTTTGTGTTATTTAATATTAATTCCACAGTATCATGTTCTCTGTGAAATTGAGAGTTTAGGCATTCTCAGAAAGATATCCCACAGACATTTCTCCTTGTACTTGACTTCCTCACAATGTCAAATACCTTTTGACCCTTCACCTCTTTAGTTCTCCTGTGTTAATGAAAGCCAGAGCAGCAGATCTGTTTGCAGTGGAAACAATTTTCAGTTGCAGTATGACTCATACTCAGTGGTAACTGTTTTTTTCATCCTTCACAGTCATCTCCCTCCATCCATTTGGACTTTTTCCAGAATATCACAAACACTTTAACTGCCTATATCAGCTCTTACTGCCACATGCTCAGTGTATTCTGATAGGTAATAATAGGTACTTCCTTTGAACTGCTTCCTTACTCTATCCTCTTTTATTACGTTAGAACAGTTAAACATCAACTTATCCCATCGCGAACACCTTCATCAGAGTTCTCATTTCAGTTCTACTTTGGAGCAATGAATTTTCACATTGAACTTTTTAATGCTTTTTTTAAAATCAGGTGGTAGAAGAACTGATTGCAAAAGATGCAAAATATGTTTTTACCATCTATGGCATTGAGTTCAAACAGGGATGGGCAGTTTCAGTTTGGTATTTCATGTATATATTTTTTTTCCGCAGATTATGTTGAATTATCCCCTTTTCTCCAGTAGATTCTAAAGAAGACATATTTTTACCTTTTCTTTCACTGACAATCTTTTGATATTGACAGAATAATGCTGTGGTTTAAATACTGAAACTATAGACTAGCAATTAATTTGTTTTCATTTGGAAATATCTGCATCTGCACCACTTTGAACATTTAAAATTCCTATTGTTTAAATAATGAAAGAATTTGTGAAATTCTAGAAATCATGTTTCACTTTTGCTTTAAAAATCATATTTTTTGTAAGCCACTTACTGGCATTTCTTTCAGAAATTAGTCTTGCAGTTATCATAAAATGTATTTAGGTTATAAATGTGGATATAGTAGTTATTCCCATTTTATTCTCTTTATAATAGTTAATCCATTATAATTAATGATTGTGACATTACAACTGCATAATATATTGTGAACAAAAAGTACATTTCTTTATTCTCTCTTATTAAATATGTATTAATAAATTCAGTTTTGTTGTAATCAAGATCTGCTTCCTTTTGTTTGCAAATTCCAATACTTCTAAAATGAACTAAATTAACATGTAAAAAGATGTTTATATTTGAAATGTTTGAGGAATTAAGCTAGGAAACACTGCTAATTGATCTAAAGTTGTGTTACTGAGATTTGAACTCTATGTATACACGATACTATTTATAACAGTAATATCAATACTAGTGCTTTGTGGTATGCCAAACAATAAGAATTGTATTCTAATATACAGTAAAGAATGACATTAAAACACAATAAATAAATATCAAAATAAATAAGTGTGTTGACTAATAGTGTTTGTTGTGCGTATAATTCCTCAGGAGGCAGTAAGAGGTGGCTTTGTGAGAAAGCTGCCTGTTAATTGGAAAAACCTGCAGAATGAGGCCTTCCTGGTCAGAATCAGTAATTCAGTAATTAGCACTCAGAGGGAGTGAAATTCCATGTGGTGGAAGGGAGCTATCAGGATAGGCTCCGTGTGATATTAAATACTCATCTGGACTAATTTAGAGGTTTATAAGAACAGCCAGGATGTCAATCTGTGTCTAGATTTCAGAAGAGTGAGATGGTGGCCAAGTGTGCCTGTACACTCACAACACATCAGCTATCAGTGGGCAGGAGGATGGAGGTATGAAGCTGGTTCATAGACGGAGATTATCAGGAGGCTGTGATTGGTAAAGGCTTGAGGGGGGGAATTTGGCCAGGACACTGGAGTAACACCCATACTTTATGCCCTGGGATTTTTAATTTCTGCAAAGAGTCAGGATTTCAGTTTTACATCTCATCTGAAGGACAGCACCTTTTTTACAGTATAGTGTCCCAGTCACTATACCGGGGCATTAGGACCCACACAGACTGCTGGGTGATTGCTCCCTTCTGATCCTACTAACTCCTCTTCCAGCAGCAACCTAAGCTTTCCCATGGGGTCTCCCATCCAGGTACTGGCCAGGCTCACAGCTGCTGAGCTTCAGTGGGCTGACTGGTGTGAGTAGCAGGGTGATATACATGCTGGCTTGTGGGAGGTGTTAATGCCTGGAAGAGAGGGGCATCTCTTGGCAAGGTAGTAGTGCAATCTGTCTTTACAGCTGAGATTGAGGAGTCTGGAAGGCACTGGTCGAGTTCTGAATACTCCCTGGGACTTACCGTCAACAGATAGTGTGAAAAGTAGGAAATGATGAACCAGATGCGCTGTTGCTCCTGTATCGGGGTCACAAGTGTTAATCGAAAAGAAGCTTCCCTGGCTGACATTGAGCAGCCAGTGTAGTTTGTGAAAAGAGTCTATGAAAACTCAGTAACAGTGAAGTTGACATTTTTAGCGAACATTGTAGTTGGGTAACAGACTAATTGAATTCTCTAGTACCTGGTGATTACTGAAGACTGAGTGAATAGTTAAGATTTCTTAACTATCTATGAATATCTATGATATCTATGACTTGGCTACATTACTCTGCTCTCCTCCCCACTCATATCTGATGTGTGGTGATTGTTCTGGCGCACTATGGCTGCCGTCGCATCATCCAGGTGGGGCTGCACATTGGTGGTGGTGGAGGGGAGTCCCCATTACCTGTAAAGCGCTTTGAGTGGAGTGTCCAGAAAAAGCACTATATAAGTGTAAGCAATTATTATTATTATTATTATTATTATTATTATTATTATTATTATTATTATTATTATTAAGATTTGATGGTAAGCAGTGATAAGTCTTTCAGTAGACCCACGTGATGAACAGCTCAGGAGGAAGAAGACTGCAGTCTTCCCTGAGAGGGGAATTCTGTGGAAGAGCTAGGATCATGGTGCATGAAATGCCTGCTTAAAACATGTAAAAAATAAATTGAAATGACGCCAGTGTTGAGGTTGTGTGTGCTGGTGGTTGCCGCATTCCTTTTACTGTAGATTTAGTCCCTCTTATTAACATTATCTCCTTTTAAGGTCTGGAAAACAGTGTCCTTAAACAAGTATAATTTTCAATATGCTGTAAGTCAAGATTCTATCAAAATAATTTGATTAAGGAGTTTTGCTCTCCATGTGTTATTATTCCCTGTTTATCTAACTGGAATTTAAAGTTGATTTAAGATGATTGAATCAATGATAATCTGAATCAACAATTCATGTCCGGTTTTAGCATTTTCTTTGTGCTGAAAGTGATTAAGCCACATGTAATTCCTTATGTCTTAAAGCTAACTTTGAAGGCATATGGGTAAAGCTGGTTAGAGGAGTCTTGCATGTTTCTTCACTGGCACTTGACTGTGAAATTGTGAGTGACCAATACAAAGTTTGGAATCTGACCAAATCAAACAGGCTTACCCTATGGTGATGTGCAGAGTGCACTATTTCAGCTCTTTCTCAAATGCCAGCTTCTGGTTGGCAGTAGTGAAGTCTCCACTGGCTTTTAGTAGAGACCCAAATATTGTTTTGATGCTATGCCTCCTTGTTAGCTCCCTATCTGTAACTGTTTACTAGTCTTAAAGTTTCAACCCCCTCTGATTGGCAGAGATGAATGAGTAATGTAAGGCTATCTTCCTTTCAGAAGAATAAAGAATGGTTGTGGTTGTCTGTGTAGTTGCAAAAATAACTGTTAAAAGGACAGAAGAGCAACAAACAAATAATTCATAATTGTAGTATAACCAAAGTTAGCTTATTGTGGCCTTTTGATTCGCATTGATTCATTCATCCACTAAAACTTCAAATGGGGCAAAAACGATTGGGGAAAATCTCATTTAGCACATGCTCCCATACATTTTAGATATTTTGAACCAAGTATTGGTGGACAGTATTTTTTTTTCTACACAAACATGTTATTATGACTATAAAGGTGAAGGGGCTGAGGGGGAGAGGGGAAGCCATAAAAACTGCCAAATGCTTGAATAGGCAAGACTTTACAAAACAAGGGGAGGGGCTCTGTTAGCTCAGTGAAGTGGACCATGGGAACTGTGAAAGGCGATGAAAAGCTTGCTTAGACGTGACCTTTTATCTTTGCTAATGCCTTTTTTCCTAAAGCTTAACAAAAGACTGCGCTATAGCAAAAAAAGGGGGGAAAACGTTTTCCTAATGATCCATAGAGGTTTACATTACTCTTTTGGGTGAGATGCAACCTTCGCATCCCTTTAGACGACCACCCACTAAGCCATTCGAAGGACCAAAAGAAAAAAAAGCCATGTTCAGTTCTTGGCTTCTCCAGCCCCACAAAAATACACACATTCACATTTTTCAGCTGACAAAGCAGGCTGCTGGATGTATTTTATTTGAAGGGGAATCTCCAAAAGCTCCTGGGGACTGTTTGGAATTCCTTGTCTTTGAATGAGGCTGGCTGTTTTGCTGTAGCCAGGTGGAAACTGGTTCTGAAGAGGCGGTTATCCGTACCTCAATATTAGTATGATAATGAGAGATGAATTAGAGTGAAGACGAGTGATTCTAACATCCTCCACTCCAGACTCGCATTAGAAAGGTCGGAAACAAGAAGTGGCCATGTTGGTCGTCTAGTTCATTTGGTTTTTAGAGAATCTCATCCAACCATCTCTTAAAGGAAGTCGTGGCATCCGCTGTAACACCAGGGTGGAGCAGATTGTTCTACACGTCCAGCACCCTGGGGTGTTCCGTTTCATTCAAGAGCAGTTTTATTCATACCCCTGCCACCACGTTGAAAGCAATTGTGCTCTCTGGTTTGGATTTCACTGTGATTCTTCACAAGTCCGGTGGGTTGAATAAGAATAGTTCCTAACATTTATATATCGATTTTTCTGGACTCTCCTTTCAAAGTGCTTTACAGGTAATGGGGACTCCCATCCACCACCACCAATGTGCAGCCCCACCTGAATTAGTCACCAGTAAACTTACCACACATCAGCTATCAGTGGAGGGGAGAACAGATTAATGAAGCCAATTTAAAGATGGGGATTATTAGGAGGCAATGACTGGTAAAAAGGCTGGAGAGAAATTTGGCTGGGACACCAGCGGAACACCCATACTCTTTTTGAGAAACAACATGACCACAGAGAGTCGGGACCTCAGTTGTACTTCCTCACTCTATTGCAATGTTTTTACTACATAGTGTCCCCATCACTATAGTGGGGCATGAGGACCTTCACAGGCTGCAGGGTGAGCACCCCCTACTGGCCCCTCTAATACCTCTTCCAGCAGCAGCCAGGTACTGGCCAGGCCCACGCTTGCTTAGCTTCAGGGGGTTGCTATTCATGAGTTCCAGGGTGATATAGCTGCTATTATAAGGCATAAAGATATAAGCTTGTTAATACCTTTTAGGACTTGGATTATTTGAATCCGGTCTCCTAGTAGCTTTCCCCGTTCAACAGTTATGTATTGTGTTGGTATCGTTGGTATGGAAAATCATGTAATCACACCACTATAAAAAGGAAATATAGCAATAACAACAGGAATAACAGAATAATTTAGTATTGTTTACAAGAAAACATGTAAGCATGTACATGTAAACAATTTCAATTATTATAAGTGAGATGCAAAAAACATGGGACTCCGATTTGAAGGTCAGAAAGGTCAGATTTATTTAGTGCTATTTGAGGTTATAAAACACGTCCTTATACATCATGTTCATGACCCATCAGACTTTTTATTAATCTTTTTACAAAATCTTGTTAGTAAATACCTAGGCATAGGTAAACTGGAATTTGATTTATGAAGAATCCAAATTAAATGCTTTAAAAAAATCCTAGTTCTTGCATTTTTACTTTTGTAGTCATGGAACATTAAACTAAAAAATCAATATTTGGAAAGGGTCTTTTCAGACACATTAAGGTGTTTGTAAACCAGAGTGACAAAACTAATTGAAATGAAATAGTTTGATTGTACTCCTTATGCCACAGTTTCTTATGGAGTGAACCTGGCTGTGATAATTCATACGCACTCTCTGTGCTGGATTGGAGTAGGTTCATTTTGGCACAGCGCCTTAATGTGTTGACATACCATGCTGGCATGTCAATGACTTTATAATGTACTGTGAATAGCATATGTGTTGGTTTCCTGCCTGCTAGGGCTGAACATTTGATCATAATTATGAGGGAGGATAAAAATGACTTTTACAAAATAGCTTTCTTCAAGAAGGAGGTCTTGTTAATGTCATGGTCATGGAATCGTTAAGCAACACATTAAAAACACTGGTGTATTTTTAAAGATAGTGCTGAAACTGTAATAACTCTAGATACTAGAGCTCATTCTGTCCTTTCTGTCAACTAGGGCTCACACTGTCCTTGAGCCTGTTGTGGTGACATACAGTAATTCCTTTGACACCGAGAATTGTCGTTGGCAACAGTCTGGTCTTTCTCCATAGCAGAATTTACCATGGTCTGAGGAGGCGCTATGTGGTTCGGGACTGGGAAGCAGATCACTACAGAACCTGGTGACTGCACACACCACACTACAGTACATCTAATCAGACATGAACAGTTTTCAATGTCTTCCAGAGCTGTGAGCTTGTGAAGAAGTGGGTTAATTTTCAAGGAGACCTGCTATTTGCAGGGGTATACAATCCATTGAAATACAATCCAAATGTATTCCTATGCAGCTTCATGTCTAAGCATCAAAGAGCACTGCTGCAACCCTAAAGCTAAGTTATCTGTACAAAACAAATCCACATACTTACAGCTACAAGCTACAGACTAAAAAGTTAAGTATTCAACTTGTTCTTAAAGCAATCTAGTGTTGTAGAGTTTCTAAAGGAACAGGAAAGGACTTAAAAAATTAGGAGCCATAGCAGACAGAAGCCCTCTGTCCAACCTACTTTAACAGTACCTGCTTCCCACTAGTACATTTTTGAGAGAGCAAGGGCTCATCCTGTACATTCCGAATGAAAAATCTGGTAGCTATTTTCTGTTTTATCTTGATTCAGTTTTAGACAGTTGTCTGTCAGGCTGGACTGTGGACTGGACTTACTGTGACCCTGTATTGGAATAAGTGCTCGTTGACAATCACTGGGTGAAAGATGGACACACAGGAACTTCACCCTAATGAACAAGTAAATATATTAAAAATAGATTGATGGAAACTAAAGTTTACAATTAAATAAAATTAAAATTCTCCAAGTAGGGATCTACAACTGACCCAATTAGCATAACCTGTAGTGAACTGTTATACAGCATCTTATTCCAGTCCACTAAATCTTTGGGTGAAATAAAGTTATCGTTTGGGCTTTCAAAATGACTGGATGAGTGTTTAGCTCATCTTCTGAACTTGTGTCCCCTTTGCCATTAAGTTCAGACAGAAGAGAAGCAGATTTGCAATAAATCAATCTGAGCAGCTTTGAACCTAGTAGTAGGACTATAATACATCCTGTTCTGGTTCCAAAGTAATTTGCAATTTTCCTTCAGATGTGTTTATATTTTATTTGCCTAATGAAGACAATACTTATTTTGTTCATAGTACTAGAAGCTTACACTCAATCAAAAGCTATCAAAGGACTGTATGTAGATATACTGCCGCTTTTGATGTATTCATTAAAAAGTGATTAAATAACAGATGCATATTGACAGGTACTATTTAGAAATATGTCTTAATAAGAGTTAAGCTCTGTGCCTAGCATTGACTCCCAAGTAAGAAAGAAGATAATTTGTAAACACTATTGTAAACTTTGTTTAGTTTTAGGATAAAGGTTAAACATGGTCAGGATATGAGTAAACTTAGTTAATGGATCAGGGTAGCATGCAAGATTAGAATTGGAGTAATGCCTACAGTTAGGGTTAGAGTTTAGACTAGATAGCTTAAGGTGAAGACTGATTTTGGGTTGCATGGTTACTTTCTTGGTTTTGGTTACTGATGAGATTTACAGTTAGGGTAGGTGTATGTTTATAGAGTTAACCCTTTTCTGCCATCAGTGTAAATAACTTAAGTAGAATATCATTTGTAAAATCTAATCAATATCAGAAACTTGAATATCATGTCAACTGGCCTGAATTTAGCCACCTTCCTTTATTTTTGTAAGTAAATTGGTAGAAATTCTTATTTTCATGTTCAATTTTATAGAATGGTCTCTTTCTGAAATCATAGTCAAACAATTGATAGGATACAAAGCTTTACCACTTACATGTCACACATCTGTGATAGTATGGCTTCCATTTGCAGAAAGATGTTCATGGGTACTTTGATATATATATGCAGCACGTGCAATCTCAGACAGTAGGGAATGAAAAGGTCACATGAGCAAACTTATAGGTCTGCCAATTTTTAAAACGATGTGGCTATGGTAGAGAAATGTTTGAAATCTTCTTGCTTCTACTATAACTGTGTGGACAGTGCATCGCCTCAACTGGCACTGAGGTCAAAGGGACAATGGAACATGTAACCACAATGAAATGTCATGCGTGTAATAAAAATCCAGAAAGGAACTGTTGACAGCAGCACAAGCCATTATTTCTGACTCAGCAGACAACAGGGCCACAGGAAACAGAGGGAAACTGAGGAATGGATATGGAATAAACATTTTAACTTCTGATTCGTTAGGATTCCTCTAAGACAGTGGTTTCCAGTCCTGTTCCTGGTGACGCTCACACCTGCTGGATTTCATTCCATCCCACCTTAATCAGATAATTGAAGCCTTATGTGATCTGAGAAGTTGCTTCATATGAATATTTGCATTTTGTTTCCAGTCGCAGTATGGCTGTTACGCCACGCCCCTGGAGGACACGGCATTCCAGCAAAGTCCCCAATTAGCCAATTTATCCCATCTTATTTAGTGCTGCTTCACAGTCTCCCCGTGCCCATATTAGGGTTCTTCCTGGCTAGAGCTACTCCTATTCTTGCGATTACTTAGTACTTGGTTTTTTGACTTCCTGATCCTGGTTTGTTTTTCGACTATGTCTCCTGGTGTTTTGGTTTTGGTACGTTGATTCTTGCTCTGGTTTCGACTCTCGGCTTCCTTACGGCTTACGGCATCGCTTCTGGTTTTGTACTTTTGTGCCGGCTTGTCTACCCTCGGCTTTCGGACCTGGGATTGTTCTATCGACTACGCTTCTGGAAATCGCCCTGGTTCGCTGCATAGGGTCCTCACTACTAACACATAACAATGGGAGTTTACTTGACTTGCAAAATTCAAGGGTTAAAGCTCTAACATGTTTAAGAGCTGGTGATTATTATTATGTCAATAAAGAGTTTGTGTTGGGGGGGGCTGCCTCGAACAAAACCCAACAGGTGTTTGGGACACCAGTACCAGGATTAGGAACTGCTACGCTAACAGTTATTGCATAAAACATGTCAGACCACAAGGGTTACAAAATGAGAGAAGGCTATTCAGCCCATCTCACATCTAATGAGAAAAGACTGGTTGAATTGTCCTGCTTCTGTTTTTTAGTGGTCTGATGAAACTTGCACTAATAATGATTAATAGATTTAAAAAGATTCAATAATAAATCAATAAAAAGAAGAAACAGATTTTTGATGAGTGAAGGTGGTGAAAACAGAAATGTCAAAGTTCCAGATGAGTGTGAGGCTGAACATCAACACACATTTGATCTTGTTGCCTTATTATTACGTTTTTGCAAAAGCCTTTCAATTAAGAATTTAAATGAGACAAAATTCAAGTATCAAAAGCAAGTAGCAACACTTCTATACCCTTCCCAGTGCAGATCCTGAATGATGTTAAGGAACTGCAGTGCTCTAAGACTTTATTCCCCCCCTCGAAGGGCCGGAATTTAAGCCCTTTACACGTTGAAAAGTTTGGATTGGCTGACTGTTTGAAGTAGCTGGAGGTACTTCAAAGTGGGGAGATAAAAGAGTGCTGTTGAAGGAACTGAGCCTCTGTGATCGCTGCATTAGAGGACAGAAGAAAGAAGGACCTAGAGACACTTTCTGTGCTGTTGTTGGAAACGCTGTACCACTCATCAGTATATATCCTTTATTATTGGACTGATTTCCAATATCTTTATAGTGATCATAATATTAGATCACATACCATGGGTTCTGAATTTTCATTGGGGGGGAGGGGTTGCTGCCCTCCTTTAAATTAATGTCAGGTTATGTTATGCAACTTTTATAAAGTTTCCCTAAAGCCATAAAAAGACTCAGACCTCGGCGTTTGTGTTATGTCAGACTTTCCTGTTTACTGTGACTTCAAAGCCTCAATCCCCAACTCTGTTTACTGTCTCAGACTCATGCGGTTGCTAATGAATGTGCAAATTGGTGCTCAAGATGCATGATGGCGACTGGGCTTTTTCTTGTGAAATTTGGCTGTGCTTAAATATACAGAAATAATTACAGAATGTTAAGATTTTTTAAAGCAAATGGTTACGAAACTGGAAGAAATAAAATTTGCAGTCAAGTGGAAGAGGGGGAGAATGCATCCATACCACAAGTGCCAATCAATTAAGACTTATCAATCATTCTTTTCTTTTATACTTGAGCTCTGTGTCTGTTTTCATATAGTTTCACAAGTCTGGAAACTATAAAACAGTGCAAGAAATGCCAATCTTTGTTTTTGTTTGCTTTTTTTTTTCTTGTGCATATTTTCCATCCCAAAGTTACATGCAGTTTACATACTTGTTGGTACTTGTTAATGCTTAACTCTTAACTGTGCTTTCACGTTTCTTTTTCTGTTGCCTTCTATCCAACAGCAAATATTCACTAAAGAGGCTAACAGATTATTTGTTGCTTGACGGTTGCAGATGAATGGAGCCATCAAAATGAAAGGGAACCCATTCCACAGGTCATCGGTTAACATACACCCAACTAAGAACATGTGCTTTTTATCATACTACTCCCACTAAGAATGAATGCGCAAATGGGTTTAACATGGTGGACTATCTTTGATGATATTAAGAACACCACTCTGATCCCCCATAAAGGATCTAAAGAAAGGTCTTGTCTCTCAATCTCAAAATTTGTCTTGTGATTCTTCTTTTTAAAGGACCTGTCCAAACCTTCAGTCTTCACAAAGTCCCAACATCTGTAAGCATTTAAAAGCGAAGAGTTAGTCATCAAGAGGTCTTGCTCCATCTCCTTATTTGCAGCGCTGTCGGAGAGAGGCAGTCATAGCAGAGCACAGCAGTGGTCTAGGTGTGGCATAACCATGGCAACGGACATCTTTAAGCTCTTCCTCTACCACAGCGGCTGCCTTGAGCAGCAAAGTCATGTGGGACCCACATATTTTGGGGGGGTTTTGTTTGAATAGCCTTGAAATTCCAGACATTTCTGGAAGCCATTAAGATGGAATATAAAAATAGGCGGATTTCTTTCCGACAAAGAAGCAGCAGGCCTGGAGCTTATGAATTCCTCCCCAGTTCATTTACAAGGCGGCATGCAGGGGTCAGGAAGCGTTATACTGCATGTCTGCAGACATGGTTCAGCTCCGCGTCCACAAACAAAGTGCCTCACTCAGTCAGGGCTGAGCATGATGGAAGCCAAGGAGTGGCACTGAGGACCAGTGAGAAGCGCTGAGCAGCACAAGGTGCTCCAGACGCTGATGGTGTACAGTCTCCAGCTGTACTGCCTGAGGCTGCTGGACACGGTCTCTTTCGGCCCTTTCAAAGTCAGCAAGAACATGCAATAATCAGGCAGATTTGAAAAAGATGTAACATCTGAAGCACTGATGGGGGCTTCTGCACATATCCCAAAATGGAGCTGTCACCTCGGGGCTGGGGTTAGTTTAATTATTTTTCTACAAAAACATTGCCTAGAAGCTTTGTTAGATTTTTATTTCAGTTTGAGATTTTTGACTGTTAATTTTAATTTAAAGCACCCATTCTTCCTTTCAAATGAAGGAAACATCCTTCTCATATAAGCAGTAAGCTCTGCAGCCTAAATCCTTTGTTTTTCTTCTTTCTGAAACACCATTTCCAGATATTAAACTTAAATATCTGAAAATATTGGTATATAATCTAAAAAAAGAAGTAATTTTATTGATTTATTTTATTGTGTTTGAACTTGCCAAAGCTGGGACGACAACATTTTGATGAATAATTAACCCCAGCTTTGCTCTCAGCAAATTGAATCGGTTCTGCTTCCTGGCTGTAACTGGTTATTGAAACTAGTGGACCCTTCCATTCTGATAGGTCAGAAACAAAGCACAGTTCAAAGCCACAGTTTTTCTGTGATTTGTATTATTTAAAGAGCTAAGCCAAATCACTTCCAGAGGGAACATGTTTACTGGATGATGACTTGAATGTGAAAAAATGTATGAAACAGAACACCTCAGTTGTGTTTTACTTTGTGTGGATTTGTGACACCATTCACCAAAAAATAAAATCTTCCATAAGATAAGCTTGAATCTCATTGGTACAGCTAGTACTGCATCACACATGCTAATACAATTATTTTTCTTCATTCTAAAGCAAAATAATTTGATGTTATATAGATAAAACTTGCTGTGTACCCATTGTTTTTTTTTTGCATATGTTAGGTCATATCTTGACCAAACCATTACATTTTTCATCCTAATTGTGATAGGAGGGTCCCATAGTGTTCAGTCTGTGTTCTAAGAATATAAATAATATGCAAATAGAGTAAAACTACATATTTATAGTATGTGCAAATTATCCTGCAGACTAAAATAAGTAGATGAAATAAGGCACAAAAAACAAAGAATTTTTGTATCAGTGAATTAGAAATATTTCTCACACGTTCACTGTCATATGTAAGAGCCTTCTGAACAATAGACTGGTAGGACAAAGAAGCTACAGTGCAGACAATCCTATTAAAACTAAAGGCAACTTCTGTTTACTGTATTTATTTACTTTGGTTTCTACATTTGGAGCTACCAATTATGTTTCCTGCTTTTATTCTTAAAAATGAGCCATCAATTGATACAGACTCACTGTTTGTGCCACACACAGCCCTGGGGAAATGTGAAGACCACACACACGGCTCCACCAGGCAAGCACCGTAATTCTTTAGGGCAAACAGCAGAACCCTAAAGCCCAGGAGTGGACGTGCTCACATCTGAGTGATGACATCACATCCTGCAAGCACATGTCTAACCACAAGCTGCTATTTTGTGGCAAGCCAGTGACCCCCTCAGTCAATTTCATCCCAAGCAATTCCTGCATCCTTTGGCAGCTACTGAAAAATGAAACAGCACTCACACTGCAATCTGTCTCTTCTTTTTGTTTCTTAATGATTTATTTTTAGTTTGCTTTGTCTCCAAGTCATGGAAATGGGAAAGGATGCAATCATCTTTTTTAAATATACTTTTTGTTGCAGTGAAAGTGCCAAAGGTTTTTCATTTTTTTATAATTATACCAAAATGCTGTAAATTATTGTCTCTATTTTGCAACCTGAACACCTGTACTATGACCTCTGACCTTTTCAAGAAATTGTGCCTATTTTACCCCAACTTGCCATTTTAAGATCATATAACTTTTCGTCAGCTGCCGCTTGACCCAGAACTGAAAGCTTTCTGACAGGAAGTCCAGTGTCTTAGTAAATGACCCGCATACTGTGTTGTTACCTGGGCCCTTCTCATGTTTCAGCTTAGTGAAAACACATGGCAGCCCAAGACTGATTTTGTACCCTATGGCACATAAATGCACCTTTCCAAGATATCAACCAATGGAATATTTTTTAAATTGCATTGTTTGTATTAAATCCAATGTTAAGATGTGCTATTTTTGGATTTATTTTCAAATTTAATTATCGAGCTGGTCAAGACATACTGAGGGTATTCTGAAGTAATTATGATTTCAGTATGTTTGAAAACTCTGGCTTTTTAAAACAGCATGAACTTTAAATGTCACGAGAAACTATAAATGCTGGCCTACAGTCACATCAAAAATATGTTGGTTTTAATTTGTAAAAACAAAATACCAAAAAAAAAAACGTTGTTAAGTTCAGGAAATTTACTACTAGGTCATTTTATCATTCTAAACATTTATTTGTGAACCGTTCATTTCCACACTGCTGTCAGATCATATACAGATCCAAACATTAATTCCATCTTGCAGTAATCTTCTCACTAAACGTAAGACAAATACTACTAATTTCTTTCTTGGAGTTGGGTGCAATAAGATAATTACATATTTAATAAACAATTGTCTATCATTTTTCCTAGTGCTTCATCATGTAAACATTTTTCAGCTGCACAACAAAATAACTGCAGTGAGCCGGCTTCTTAAAATGAAGCAGCGCTGTCCCTTTAAGATTTTTCTAATATATTATGAATTTGATAGTGAGATTAGGATTTAAAAGTGGTTACCCAAGCATAAAACTAAATATATAGCAAAGATCTTTGTTTTACAGAGCAGAACAGAGTGTTGTTTTTCACCCAAGCCATGGCACCCACAGTACTGGGATGGAGAAAATAATCCGCCATTGTGAAAACAGGTTTTCTGCTCCTGTGGTCAAAGGAACAACCGTTGCATAATCTGAGTGCAGGAGTTTTCTGCCTCCAAGGAGTGAAGACTCCGCTGTACAAGCTTAGTAATTCCCTCTGCGTAAAGCAGGGAAAACAAAAGGACTCAGGCCTTCCAGCTCACTGAGTATGGAACTATTATTAAACCATCACTAGGAGCAGGGATAAGGCTAAACAAGCAAAGGGGAGCAAGACATCAAAGGCAAGAGCTAGGAAAAAATGTCGGTTTTTATCAAGGTCCAAAAATGACATTGACCTTGATAGCTGATTGGTTTTGAAAAATGTACTAATTGTATTAAAGTGGCACAGAGTGGTCAAACTACACCTGTGTAATTTGCTTAACACTGACAGTACATTTGGTCAAGTACCATATGCAAAGCCATTTTGCTGCTAAAACCCCTCAGTGACACAAAAGTGTCTGCTGGAGACCCCGCTGCTAAATTTCTTTAAAAATATTGTTAAAACAATAATCCTTTACATCACCAATTCCCTCCTCTGTGAGGGTAGAATAGCTTTTTGTGGAACATGTCCGGGCCAAAGAGCCAAATTCATTCAGAGACCACATCACACAAAACACGTCCTGGGTGATCTTGAGAAACAATAGAAATAGTCTTAAAAGACATGGCTCCCAGCTTCCCTCACATCATTGTTAATTGGCTCAGACTCAGCAGGAACCTTTCACACTGTGTATTGTATACTGTGTGCAATGGCAGTTTATACTCTCACACTGACTCACCATACTTCAAGCACTGTCATGACTGAAGGAGGACAAATACATATTTAAAAAAAAAATCAAAGCATTGTCCCAGATTAAGTATGCAGCTCTCAAATGTTACTAATATGAGTGCAAGCACATGTTTGTGGAGTGTGTGTGGCTTGTCTTTCATCTGTGTTACAGATCATAGTGGTGGGATTTAGCATTTAAAACAAATAAAAACGGTGGTTGGATTTAACTCCATTTCTTTGAAATTTTATGTTAAAGCAATGGGTTCGGCTTTTCATGATTCATAGATAGTGAATATCAATGCTCTAGTTGACCACAATCATGGTTTTAAAGCACTTTTAAAAAGTCATTTTAAAGAAGACTATTCAGAGGCCACTAGTGGTTTTCATGTTTTCTAGATGAAATGCACAGCTGTCTCACACACAGACTGAGCTGTGGCTTTTCCCTGTAGTCCCAAACTCTCATTAAGAGTCACAATAGGAGGGAGGAAAATAAGAGTTTTGTCACTTAACACCCCATGGTGTCACCCCACACACACATTTGAATACTGAGCTGACACTAATTAACTCTACTACATCCTTATTGTTAATTTCCACATTTCATTAAAATGATGTCTCCCAAATGATTCACAATTAACCCCCCAAAGTTAGCCTGCAGGACCATTTTTTGCCAGTTAAACTGTGCACAGTTCCTGGGCAGCACAAAAAGGGCTCATAGTTTTAGCTCAAGAGTTCACCACCTGCTATGAAAGTCTTCAGCAGTGATCCCTTACCTGGTAACAGCCATTCACTACATGCAGTACTTTTTACTTGTTCTCATACTTGAGGAAGTCTATCCAGGCCCCACAAATCGTATCAAGTGTTGTAACACACGCTTGTGAGGGTGAAGCTTTCAGTTTATCTAACATTGCAATAGGCGGAATACCGGAATGACAACTAAACAAGCCAAAAGTTCATATGTTTGCTTTTATGTTAAATGTTTCTTGGCTTGGTGCAATATATGAAAATGTCACATAGGATTTTGTCTACTAGAAACCCAGATGCAGGCGGGAAGTGTTCTGTGAGCACAGGGCCTCTGGCAGGTAGTCGGAGGGCTGCAAACAAACGAAACAGAGAAAGAGAGAGGAGCAGTGAAATTTAATGAAATCCAGCGTGTCTGTTAAATTAAAACCAGTTCTTCTCATCAACAGCAATTCAGCATGATGCTAGTCTTGACTGTCCAATTTCAGGACTGTGTTCCTGTTACTTTCTCTTAGTTATTTAAACAAACCTCATTAAATGATTCTAGAACTGTTTATAATAATATCCTGGGGTGGACCTAGATGGAAAAACAGATGTTGGGTAGCCTTCTCCAAAACATCCAATCAGCACCAGGCTGTCAATTTGTTCAGTCCTTGTGTGGGCTGCAGGTCTTCTGATTATCATTGCATTGAAGATCTAAATGACTTAAGTGAGCTATTTATTTGCTTTACTAGGATAATGTGCAGTACTTAATCATAAGGTATTTTATAACCACCTGGAAAAACAAACCATACTGGATGAAGGGTCTCTCTTTCAGGAAAGATTTGCCTGGGAATCATCACTGGATTACAATTTATTCCTCACTATCATAAAATAGATTACATTAAACAACGAACACCAAGGATAATGTATCATTTATGATAGGAATCTCACAAGCTCAGGAATGCAGACTCTCGTGACATCATGAAAGGTACAGTATTATAAAAAGTAATTAAATCATGGGACTGGCTTGGTGTTTTTCCATTATTTTTTTTTCTTTACAACAATCCCGCATGCTGCATCAAGCAAAAACATCTCACATGTAATTATAGCAACTTCTAGATTACTTAAGCTCCACATCAACTTAGGCATGAAGAAACAAGAAATCATACACTGTGCAACACTATCTTCTGAAACTCCTGATTTGCGGAGCAAATGTGTGGTGTTCCTACCAATGTCAAGATTTCATTGGTGTTATAATGTTAACCTTTAAAAACTTCCATGTGTTCCAATATAAAAATATATAAAGGTAATTTATGAAGGAGGACACTATATCACAAAGCGGGCACTTTTTAAAGTAGTGTCCACTTCCACTCCATTTCCTGAGCAGAATTGGATCATCCTTTCACTTCTGATGTTAATTAGACAATTGTTAATTATTCTCTAATTGCCACTATTTAACTCTTTTAAGAGATCTATAAAACCCACTGCACTGTGGCCTCCAAGTAGCAAAGGGCAGTAGCATTTTAAAATAAGGCCTAGATTAGATCAAAATGTTTACCCTTTCACCGATTACTGTACATGTCCAGCATGTCAGATGGGCAGCTTTCTGTGTGACAAAGGCTTCTCCTATCTTCTCCAGGGCATCCGAAATCTGGTCTTTGTGACCCAATCACTCCAGCTGAGCAATTAATTACTCAACTCAATGCTCATGGAGAACTAATAATTTGCTTATTAAAAGTTTTCCGTTTCTGTGTGCAATTTTGTAAGCCATTGGTTATTTTCAACAGCTGAAGATCTGAAAACAGTTCAAGACTTCTGATGGACCAAGGTGCTGATTTAATTAAAGGTCCGATCACGCATTTTACACTTCAGCTGGAATGAAAACCAGAAGACAGTGTAGACCTGACAACCTGGATTTTGAAGCCTCAGATCACTACTGGAACAGCTGCCAGCAAGTACTGGATTTGTTTTTTGCATTAAGCAGACTGGTCAAAGGCAGTTTTAATCTAGGACAAAATCATATTTTCTGTAAATCTTGTGATTTTTTTTCCTGACGTTTTTATATCCAGTGAACATAAGATTCAGTACAAATAGTTCTGAATTTAAATTTGTCTCTCATTACCAAGGTTTTGCAGACTTGAATGTAAATTCCTCGGTTGTAAGTTTCTACTAATTAGCAACAGAATTGTGACTGTGACAGTTAGGAACCACAGAAATTGTGATGTAGGCCCTAATTGGCATAAAAATCACTGAAAACCACAAAAAGTTACAACATTGACAAAATTCCATCACTAGGCTTTTGTTGTAACTTGTGGTCTCCATCCCCCGACTGCCACAGTCCTGCAGGTTTTCTTTCAAACACAACTTTCTTCATGATCTAATTAAATAACTGCCCCAACTGGAGCAATTTAGTTACTTTTCCCAGCTCTTAAGGTGCTATTGATTTGACTTATGAATCTGACAGGAATGATTTGAGCAGAGGTAGAGTTGGATACTTCCGCTTTAAACATTTGGCAAATTGTCACAGTGTTCACTATTTGGACAAAAGTAGATATGGACAAAGTAGATAGTTAATACTGTTATATACTGTACAGTACGGTAAACAGATGGGATGTAAGTATTCTATCTAGTGGGAGAACAACAAACACAATAGCTTCTTAAGTTCTTGCGTTCTTGCTTGTGAATTATAATTCAGTCCAGAGATATGCAGAATGTTGCTTTCTATTCCATAGTATATTTTGATGCATTATCTACTAAATGTGTCGGCCGCAAAAATCAATTTAAAATGAAATCCATGTTTTTGTAGTAGTGAGGTTCTTCTCTGAATATGTTTAAAACTTCGTACTGAAGAAATAATTATTTAAAATAAAATAGGGCATTTCAATATTGTTTATTGACTCTGTTTAATGTAGTGAACTATTACTTACAACCTTAACGAACTGCGGAGAACTAGCCAGCACAAGCTGCAGAATCAAATGCGTACCTCCCAGGGAGTCACTTGGTTATTTAAGGGAAGCCATAATACACAACATACAGACTGCCTCTTTCTTGCTCTATTCAATAAACAAGGACAGGTGTTTTCTGGGGATGAAATTCGGAGAGATCAAAGGCTTTAGTAATCCCACAGGAATTTCTCGGCGTTACTGAGCATGAATATAAAATGGCTTGGAATTTTAAGTGGATTTTTTTTTTGTCGCCTTTCTATTCAGACAGGAGGAAGTTGCACTGCTCCTCAGCGCTCAGCTGGCCCTCTGAGAGGGAGTCGCTGTTCGGACATCATCATTCACACCGCACAGTCGAGAGCTCAGGTGGTGAAAAGTCTTGAGAAGAGTGATTTCTGATAGTGCCTCTTCTTATGCTGCACCTTCATTCTTGTGAGCAATGCACACTCACAGTCCAAGTGTGTTTTCTTTTGAGACCTTCCTTTGACAAACCTTGCAACGCTAACAGCACTCAGCAGCCGACAAGCTGACGGACACATGCTTAGTTTCAGTCCTCACCCTTTTTCTTCATCCGTTCCTGCACTTTGTTTGATTTTTGGAACGGCGATCCACAGATATGCAACAGCTACCAACTGTATAGTTTCTGCAATTAAATAAAAGGAAATACAATGGGTAATTTGGCATGTAAAAAATCTAAAATGAAGAGTTTTATGGCGGTTCAGGGTAAAAGTAAAAGTGTGGACTGAATTTCAGCATGATTGTGGAGAACGAACAATTATCATTCACCGATATTTATTAATACTATCATTTTTGTTGTTGTTGTTGTTGTTGTTGTTGTTGTTGTTGTCTTTGTCATTATTACATTCTGTGGATGATTCGGTGTTTTAACGCTATTTTGTTGTTTCAGTTATTTAAACGTTATTTACACATTAAAGTGTATACCTTTGACTGGCTCCATCTGCCTTTTTAGAACATTCCCAGATGCATGAAATCTTCATAGTCCCACTCAAATTAACCTTATTATTTTTAACACCACATTAAGAACTACCGTTATGTATTTTATCAAATTAATATGAAATCTTTAATTATGGAATTGTTGTTAAATTATTCAGCCACCCTGGGTTGTAATTAGAACATAAGAACAATAACAAATGAGATGAGGCCCATTGTGGTGTTAGTAGCCAACTGATCCAAGGATCTCATCCAGCTGTTCCTCAACAAAAGGCATCAACTTTAACAACGGCCGGGAAGCGTGTTCCACACTCCAGTTACTCTTTTTCTAAAGGTTTGCCTCCTGATGCACTTCCACATAGTTTCCACTTGTGTCCTCTGGTTCATTACTCCCTGTTGATTCTGGAGTCCACTCTGTGGTCTCTAAAGTCCTTGAGGACTATAAATATTTATATCTGGTCCCCTCATAGTCTTCTCTGTCAAGACTGAAAAAGTAAAATTCTTTTGGAATATAAAGCGTAGGATATTTACCTGAAGAATGTATTTGTTTTTGTTTTATCTGTTGATGTTTGGAATGCTTCCAGAATTTAAATGCATATACATATATATATATACACACGCATATATTGTTTTATATTGAGAAAAAGTAATATAAATTGGCTATTGAAGAATATGTATTTGTCTGGTATTTTATAGGTCAGTTAATCTAATTTTATAATTATAATAATACATATTAATATTTATCAATTATTATTACTTATATTATGACAATAATATTCACTAATAATTATTAAAAACGACATTTTATATGTACTGTATGATTAATAAGTAGGTATAATAGTATTATTGTTGTTGTTTCGTTCTGTGTTTTAAATATTTCATGAGCGTCTTTTGTCTTGTAAATACAAAAAGTATCTGCATCATCGTTGTGCTTTAAATCTATTAAGATATTTTACAGATATAATTCTGAATTTCAAGTTAATTGCACTGGCATTTAACATTCCAAGGCCACAAACTAACGAGCAATCATGCCACCTAGTGTTGATATTTGTTATATCCATGGTATAGGGAAAACTCTTTCACTTCTGACTTCCTCTTTGGTTATGGCTGCCCGGGAGCTCCCTAGTTTTGAGATAGTTTTGAGATCTTTGAATTCAGACGTACCCACTTATGTTACATTTGTAAACCAATGTGGATATGACGCGAGAGCATGGTGGCTTAATTTCACTGGAAATCCTGTGTCTTACGGAGATATAAAACCTCGTACACGAATGCGCATGAAAACCTATCGGAGTGAGTAATTTAATTGTGAAATGCTATTATAGAACTTACTGTATCTTTATTCAACACAGAGGTTCAGTGGCGCAGATGCTTTTTCTAAAATCGCATGCCTCTCGTGAACAGAATCAATAAAATAGCGTTACAGTTTTTGTATTGTATGTAAACGTCATACCTGTCATTTGTAAACTTTTTTCGTGGAGAAGTATTTGAATTTCCCAGTTTTAAGCCAAAATGTTACTGTTAAAAGTTACTACAAATATTTAGAACATAACTGCAGGCATTACTGGGAAATCTGGATAGCCTGCAGTCCTGCTATTGTAACAACATTGTTTCTATTTTTCAGTTTTATTTTAGCTTTTGTATTTGTTGTTTCAGGCCATCCATGGGTGTTTCGTGCGTCAGAAAATGGTGCCAAGCTGCTTGCAAACATGAAAGAAATATATTTTCCTGAACTGAACGATATCCAAGATGGGTATCCTGTGTACCTGGAGGTAAAGATCACTTCTCCAGGTGAGATCAATCCGCACCAGGTACAGGCATGCCCAGATCCAGTCTTCTTGTCCTGGATTGCATGCATCCAGCCCCAGCAACAAGGCCTATGTCTCACAAGCTTTAGGGTTGATTACTATATAGTGGAGGAAAATTACATTTCCAAGGGCTCACCTTCTAATGTACAGAACACCTGATTTACAGATGAGCCCAAATTGTCCTGCTTAAATTAGACCAAGAACACTGCTCAGTACAAAGTTAATCAGTGAAGGCTTCTGATGTTTAAAAAATGTGTAGATGACCTTTTCCAGTATTAACCAGTGGTAAACATTTATGTGAAAGGAAATAAACATGAAATCAGTAAAGCTGCAATAATATTTAAAGTAAATCAAACTATCTCAATTATGTAATCTTACTCTATGAAGTCTTAAAGGCATTCAGAACCTATCTTAGCTCACCCACTTCATGGCAAGCTATTTTAAATTAGATAGAACTAAGGTGTTTAATTTCTTTCAGGTTCAGCCTTAGTTCTCTCCAACTGTGTTCTGTGGCAAAAAAGCTTCAATTAATAATTTATTTTTTCCAGTTTACTCTTTACAGGATTACTGTATAATGCTGGTGCAAAAACTAGTGAAGAAGAAAGACTTTGATAAACTGGACATTCCTCAGTCGCTGAAGAAAGACCTTAAAGAGTTTCCCAATTTACAAAAGGAGCTGCGAGACCTCAACAGAGTCCTTCATGCAATTAACTAAATAGAACATCTGTGTATGTTTATTTTGAGTTACTATATAACATTAACTCATATTCCTGTAATGTCATTTGAGGCCTCATGGGTATTTGCTTGGACAAACCAGTTTTCTGATATTTCCACAACCACAGAATGTCTTTCTCAAGGGACCATGAGTATCTAAATGTTAGATATTGAGAATGTTTACATAGAAGATTTTAAAGGTGTCATGTTTTGTTAAATTTATATTTCACTGGTGTAACAGATATTTACAAATATTCGTGTCTACAAATAAAAATGGTGATGCACGCATTAACCTCTTCAGTGAAGAAATGTACTAGTACTTGATTTATTCCAGTGTACAGTATTTGTCTCGCAGATATTGTACTTCTCAGCGTAATGTATGGCCACGAACTCCCACTCCTCTCAAAATAATGTCCTATCATGAAATCATTTCAGCTTTTTCAAATGTGTACCTGAGAGCTCAGAAGAAAAACCAACTGGTCTGTGGGCCTCCATGTACAGAGAGATTGTCAGCTGATGGTGAGGTCCAGGTGCAATGTTCTGGAAAGGAGTGTCGAATTGTGCAGAACCCTACCTCTGGTGTTTGAATGGTCTGACAGCATAGCGACATTATACTGATCAAGTCCTGGGACCTCACTTGCTGCTCATCTTGACAAGACAACTTTTCTACAGGACTACGCACATCTGTCCAACTCCTCTAAAAACATTTTCTTGCGAGACAGGAATGTGAGAGGTATGCTGTGGATGCCTTACCACACTGCAGCCCTGTTGATTTGTGGGATGAGGTGGGAAAATTAAAGTTCAGAGACCAATGAACAGGCACATAATTTTCCAGGAATGAGACAGAATCCCACAAGACAGCATCTGCAAACTGGTGAAAAGCACACATCACAGAAGTACAGCTCATATTGCCTTAAAAGGCAGCCACACATACTGCTGGCCTGTGACTTTCACAATAGACCCTCCTTGGTCAACACTAATGGTGAAAAATGATCAGCATCTGCTTAGGTCATTTCTGTTCCATCATATATCGGTGTCTGCAACAAAAAATAATTGATCATTTTCCTGATACTAATCAGGTGGCTTTATTGAAATTTCAACTGCTAAGTTTCTTTTGATGATCATTACAGTTTACATTTCTTAGAATGTGTACAGGATAATGTATTTCAATATATTTCAGTAGGGGCGGTGAGCCTACTGTACATACTGTGTAACTAGCTTGTGCCAACCCAAGCAACAGTAAACTACTGGATCTATGTACAGACTCACCTGATAAAAAGCACAAATCAATTTGCTGGTGTGTTCATTGCTTGAGCCTTCCAGGTGTTCAGTATTGCCATAGTATGTTGTGTAAACATCTTTTAGAATTTTCTAATTTAAATACAGCACAAAGAATGGGGTTCATTCAACGGGGAGGAAGATATTGAGATGATTTGTTCAGAATGCAATGCTTGTGTATGAATTAGATAAGACTCGTAAAAGCCGTGAGCCAATCCAAAATGTACTTTTCGGGATTTTTATATTAAATTAAGCAAATAAGAATGATTACGAAGGCCTCCGGGCATCAAACTGCACCTGACCTCTCATTTCTCAGATGCTTACAGTAATTACAGAAAATGTTTTTTTTAAACTGTCCTGAAAATGAAATTAAACTGAACACTTGAGTGACAAAACTTACTAAATTTATATTACTGCATAATTTATGTGGCACTTCACAATGCACAGATCTATTTGTTTTATAAAAAGCAGATTGAACAGTTTCATTTCATACTAATCGTAGTCATCCTTACTTAAAAGCCAGCATTTGCATTGTCTTCCTACAATTCAATAATTGAGCACCTTGCATTCGTAGAAAGTGCAAATTAGGATTAGATTTTAATTAAAAAACATTTAGAATGGGTAATTAGAAATGATCAAATAGAAAATGAAAATTACTCTATATTTGAATAACCCATTGGAATGTGATCGTATTGTGAAGGCCCACTCAGTACTTTAACAGCGAAATCTTGTACAGAAACATTTAAGTCCGTTTTGGTGCATTATTATTAAAATCTTTTACCTTCTAAAAGTGTGCACGGTTAATTAGGTCAGGTATCAATCCTTAACTCAATTCTTAAGAATACTTTTCAGAGTAGTACGCAGTCTATTGTAGAACAAGAAACCTTTTTTTAAAGTAATATTTAAAAGTAAACTTGAAAACAATGCATTGAATTTACAAAATTTTAATAATAAGTAGCAACAGCTTTCTAATACAAATCGCTGGCCAACAGATCAAGATGACTCTTCCGGAGCGCTGGAAGTGTAGGAGTATCTCGGACGTCACAGGCGGGCGGCCCCAACGCTGTCTCCACGTGACCTCGCCCTCACGTTGTTCCTTTCGACAGGGTGCAGAGAGCTGGCCGTGTCTTTTTTTCCCCAAGGGAATGTACATACGTATGTTGCAACATAATATAAAGACAACAACAATCAGCACAGCATTACAACAAAACAGAACCTTTTTGAAAATGTGAAAATTACGGAGGGGGTCACATTGAAGAATTAGCTCATATGCTAAAATCAGCTTTCCGAGGGTATTTTTTATGCGGATCCTGACGGGAGTCACACTTGAAAGCGGACACATGCACAAATGGTCAGACTTCTTACTTCACCGTTTCCCAAACATATACACCAAACATTTACCGTTAAAAGGTAAAAGCTACTCCATTTGAAACGGAAGAAAGGAAAATCGCACTTAATTCATTTGGACAGTTTCAAATCAAATCAAAGTTGATCAAATGCACAACAATACAGCGTGCAGCAGTAGTTGCTGGCAATGAAATGTCTTTAATGTTTTCAGTTTAATGGTTTTAGTAAAAAAAAAGAATTGACGATTTAAGTTATTAAACCATCAAATAATTTCGCTAGTCCTTGCTAGACGCTGAATACACTGCATTATTTAAATGTTCATAAAGAATAAAGAAGCGGGAAGAAGCTGTAACAGCTGGTTCAAGACCTCCTTCGACCTTTTTAACCTCGATCCACAACGAGGCGAGGACTTCACCAAGCTTGCTCAAAGAGCACGACTGACCTACTTTACATCCTCTACGAGGTCAGCCGCAGCTCAACCCAGGTTTTAAACAGTCCGAAGCGTGTCACGCAAGGTCAGTGGGAGGATGACTTCACATTTGCCTGAGCATTTCGAACCTCTTTGGTACACGTGATCTTACTTTTATCAAGGCAATACGGGGCCGCCTATAGCTGGGGTCTTTTCCCGTGGCGTGCTTACTCTGCGTCTCCGCGTTGTGAGGTAGCTTTTTTAAAAAAAAAAATCTTTTATAACATGTATAAAGAATTTACAAAAACAAATACAACCAGAGGATCAAAATAAGTACAAGAGAACAAACACAAACAGAAAAATAAACAATTAACCGCCAGAGGTAATAAGTACGTTATATGATTAAATTGTATTTTTTACATATATCATATGTTTTCCTTGCTTTATTATTTCTCACATTTGTAATAGAATTTAAATAGTGTTTCAGCTCCACCTCAAAAGTACTAAAAAGGGGAGGATTATTAGACCATTTGGATTTATGGATGTGAAATTTACCAAGAATGATTAATAAATTGACTATAGGTACTGTAGCTTGTAGGCTGTAGTGGGCTTGGACTGTTTCACTTTTTTTGAAAGAGTGAATCGAGTATATCAGAGAAAGTTTTAAATATCAAAACGAGTTTGAACCACTGAATTATAATGCGGTACTGCAACCATAATCGGAGAAATCACTAAAAATGACAACTTACTAAAACTAGCCTTACCCCAGGTTTGAAGCTAAACTGAAAATAAGATCAAATGTAACATTTGTAATATTGTTATTTGGTAGTTTTCAGGTTTTTTCCCCCAAATGGAAAAAGGCAGTTTGAGAGAAAATACTTCTATGTAAATCCTAGGAGAAATAGTGCACATTAACAGTTTTGTTGATGAGAGCCTGTCTAGTACAAAATGTTTTGCAAGATAAAAAGCAGCAGGAAATAAATAAGTAAAATAATATTGCCAAATATTCAAACGACAACGTCCTCATCAAGTCCTCCTCCAGCATCTCCCAGTTCAGCTTCCAGTACCCACGACCGAATGCTGGAAGGTTCACACCCGAAGAAGGTTCTTTTCTTTTCAGCATGGAATAAACATTTACTTGTTCCTTTGCAGCCTACGCAGACACCTACTTGAACTTATATTGCCAAACTACACATTTATTATGTTGGATTATGGCAGGCTTGTTATAACAGTTGATCAGGTAATACAACAGCGAGCCATGATCATTAACATCTCAACTAAAGCAAGGCGAAATGAGTAATTAATAGAACATAATTAAACCACTTCATGACGGTTTTTCCCCAAACGCATCAAATCAAAGCGATGAGCTAAACCGTTAGAAGTGGAATGATGGGAAACAAATCTGCAGACATCACATTTTATTATTCACCTACTGCATGGCCTACTTGCATTCACAGACATAATACATACATTATTGGTCATTTAAAACACACAAAATGAAGCATTCTTCTAGTACCTTTTGTACAGCGTTTATTATATTTGAATCAACAAAGTCCCAATAATATTAAATTGTCCCATATTTGCCATTTATCACATTAATTATAATACAACCTTACAACATTCATAAAATTCAGTCTAACTGTACGCCAATATTATCTTATTACACCCCTGCCCATACACCCAAACCTTCTGGTCCTTATTTATGAGCAGAGTCAGCTCATAATTGGGAGAACACCATAATTAAGTGATTTATACACTTACATAATTATGCAATATAATATATACATTTAATTATGTTGCAAATGCAAGTTTGAATTCTCTGCCATTTCCCATTTTACAACTCTTCTTGTTATTTCAGTACCGGGTACTGCTAAGAAGAAAGGTCTTAATGATATGTATCAGTTAATTCCTATGCTCACTTGTTTACACGTCAGGGTCAATTCTATTGAATTGAAATCTTCTAGGTTATATGGTATTTAAAGGGACAAATTCTAAATATTACGTTTAAGCAGGTGGCGACTCACATCACATTACAGGACACTTCAAAGGACTGATCAATGGTCAGAAAATAATTTAGGGAAATTAATGGGTCCACAGAAGTTGGACATGCATACGAAACGAGAACAAAATTCAGCCACACACAAACACCCAGCTTTCCCCACTGACCCTGGATTTGTGCTGCACCAGTACACTGAAGGAGAGCGACGGTTCCCTAGCTTGGCCAGACGTCTACAAACACACCACAGCTGTGACAACATGGGCATGGACATGTCTCCACAGGCCTCAGTTCTTCTTCATGGAGTCTAAGATGCGTAGGATGTGCAGGAAGAGGTTGAGAATGTCCAGGTACAGGTTGATGGAGGCCAGTATGTGCTCCTCAGGGGACAGCTTGTGCATAAGCAGGTGGGTGTCGTAAACGATGAAGCCACAAAACAGCAGGGCTCCCATTCCAGCAAACACCAGCTCCACTGTCTCGCTGTGCAGAAACAGCTACGAAAAAAACAAAAAAAGGGAAACTTACGGTCACAAAGCAACTTCATTCTCCTGGATTATCTTTCTGACCTCTTGTAATATTTTTAAATGTGTCCACCTGCATTACCAGAAGGGACACATGCTTCGACATTAAACTTGGGGACAGCAAAACTGATTTTATATTTACGTTTAAAAAAGGCAAAAAGACAAATTCCTAATACAAGAAATTGTATATGGCCAATAAAGTGACCTTATCTTATAATGAATAGAAGTACCCTTCTTACCCTCATAAAGCTTGCAATGATCAGAATCCATAGGCAAGTAAACAACCTGCGAAGAATCACAAACAGCAGTGGTTAGTAACATCAAACCTAATTCTCTGGTAGAAACTGGACTTCATTATTCACTCTGGAAATATCTATGAGACGTCAGGCAACAAAGGTATTTCTTGAGTGATCTCCAGCTGTTAGACCATCCATTACTATTCCAGTTTTTAACACTCAGTTTTACATTCTTTTAGTTTTTTAAGCTGTAAACATATTATTTGCAAAATTCCAGTCTAACAATGTTAAAGAACTGTAATTTTGACTGCTCAATTCATAATAATTGTATGTTTCTTAACACCTACGTGTCAAATAAGAATCTGCAGTGCCACCCTCAGACCTACTTTTTGGTGGACCTCAGAATATACTGATGAGACAACAAGTGTGGAAACAGCTTCTAGGTCTTGCTAAAAAATGGTCTGCCAATGCTATGCTAATTGGTGACAGGAACAAGGGCAAATTCTGAGACTCTACAGATCAGCTACACAAAATGCTCTAAAAACATTCTGAATCTTATTTTCCTTATGTACACTCTGTGTATGAATTTTCAAACCAAAAAATGTATTATAGTATATGTGTCCTATAACTCCCCATCTACAAGGAAAACATAGCGAAATAAGGAGCATAGTGTTGGAAAACATACCCAGCTCCCAATTTACTGAAGTCCCTCTTTGACTGGAAAGTGTAAGCTGTCAATCCTATAAATACTGCAGCTGTAAGGCAGAAGGCCTGGAGCACCACAGTGTACTCATAGAACGTCACTGCAAAACAAACAAAGTTCATATTGACACACACACACTGACAGAGACTGTGTACACAAAAAACAAATGCATACAATATGATTCATATCACCTATTTTTACTGAAGAAGTAAATCTGCTTAATTATAGAAACTGAAAGCAAAAAGTGATTTCATTTCTATAGTTACTCATTTTGAAGGAGGGAATTCATGTTGCTTTTAATATGATTACCTGGGGTGGATGAATATTCTGTGATATTAAAGTAAAACTGAATATCTGCAGGCCTTACCTGCTGTTGCAACAGAGACAGCCTCCAACAGTGTCTGAAAGAAACATGTGGTCAATGATTAATTGACTTCCAAGCAGCAGTCTGATAAGCAACTCAAATGGAATCACAATAACTCAGAATCACAATAACTGCCTATTACAGACTGAAATCTTCTAATATTACAGCTCAGTTTTGAACACGGTAGCATACATAGTATATACGATTTGGTTTGCTAGGTCATTTGGGTGCAACTACTCAATTATGCTGCTAATAAGAGAATTTAAAGCCATAAACATTTCCGTTCTTCAGAAAAGTTCAGAATCTACAGGAAAACAAAACTTACAAAGCCCAGCAGCAGGTAGAGGTTGATAGGGTGCTGATGTCTGTAGATGGCCAAGGCAAAGATGAGACCCAGAGAGCCAATTGCGGACACCAGCAGCAGAGCAGGACTAGTGAAAAAGCCACAAACAGTAATTGTATACTTCTGGAAATACCAATGCAGGAGGGTTTCAAAAATCCAGTCTAACTGCGATGTTAGCATACTATCAATGCACCGCCTAGCAGTCTAGCTCAATCTTCTAAAGGGACACAGAATTTCTAATCTTAGACACTATAAAAAGTTACAAAACTTCCCCTGCTTTTACATTTTTTGACACAGGACGAAGGACAGCAGCAGCACCTTCCCCCGGTCAGGCTGCGGTTGAGCTCAAGTGCCAGACAGCTCCCTGACGCAGACAGTCTCCTAACAGTTCCACAGCCCAACCTTTTTTCTCACTGCTAACCAGCCAGCTGGTCACCAACGTCCACCATTCCCATCTCTCCCCATGTTCAATGTACTGGTTGGCAACCGAAGCCTCACGTGTGAGCGGACAAAGCAACTGAGTTACGACTTCATGTTCTAAGGGTTCTCCTTTTTGCACGCGTGAAGGTGGATCAGGAACGCTTTTTTTTTTGCCATCTGTATTTTAGACTCATTTGATCTGTTTGCTCCCTACATTGTCCTGTTTTACTTTTAAAACAAGTTTTCCTTCATAATTTTCAATCAGACACTGCACATTCTGTGGACTACGCTTATGTTACAGAGACTTGGACTGTGGCATTTTAGTCTGGCTCAGTACTATGAAGCTGAAACCTTCATAGTAAAAGTTAGGCATAAGCAACATTTCAATACTTAATACATCTTACAACTTAATGCAGAGTTAGAGGTAAAAATATGTCCTGTTCCTGCCCACGGAAGCACAGAAGACATGTTGAAGTGTGTCATACACAGTACCTTGCGTGTACAAAGTTCTTGATGGCATCACTGTACATGAAGAGTGCTGCTGTTGCTGTAGTCAGGATGATCTGGATGGACAGGATGGTGTAAACCTTACGCAGGAAATCTGTCCAGGGAAAAGGGTCAAGACTTCACACTGAAACTCAGCTCTATTCAAAATTGGCATGTCAGGACAAATTCAGAGTTTTTATAAGTGACTGGAGTTGCCTTCTTCTATTTTAGCAGGTTTTCAGTACCATATTTATAGTGTGACTTATAGTTTATTTTTATTCAATTTCTATTACATTATTATCTATTATTATGTAACCTTAATTTTGTGATTTTTTTATCACAATATGGCCAGCTATATCACCCTGCAACTCACATCTGTCAGCCCACTGAAGCTCAGCAGGTGTGAGCCTGGTCAGTACCTGGATGGGAGACCTCCTGGGAAAAACTAAGGTTGCTGCTGGAAGAGGTGTTAGTGGGGCCAGCAGGGGGCGCTCACCCTGTTGTCCATGTGGGCCCTAATGCCCCAGTACAGTGATGGAGACACTATACTGTAAACAGGCGCCATCCTTTGGATGAGACGTAAAACCGAGGTCCTGACTCTCTGTGGTCATTAAAAATCCCAGGGCGTTTCCCCATCTATGAATTGGCTTCATTACTCTGCTCTCCTCCCCACTGATGGCTGATGTGTGGTGAGTGTTCTGGCGCACTATGGCAGCCGTAGCATCGTCCATGTGGATGCTGCACATCGGTGGTGGTGGAGGGGAGTCCTCATTACCTGTAAAGCGCTTTGAGTGGAGTGTCCAGAAAAGTGCTATATAATTATTATTCCCCCCACACCCATGAGCTCATAGAAAATACATTTCATCATTGCCAGCAACTACTGCTGCATGCTGTATTGTCGTGCATTTGACAAATTTTGATTGATTGATTATATTCCTAAATCATTTTTGTTTTAAATCTTTAATGAAGGGATAGGCGGTTCTGGTACATTTTCAATTTTTTTAATTCAGTGCATTACTGCACTCACATTATGTACCCTAAATCAAGCTAATCTGTATCTGCAAGCTTTCAAGCAGTCTTTAAAGATGAAGCAAAGATTGCAGGGGTCGGAGAAGTAGGTAAATTTGTCCAATTAGGCCAGGCTGACAGAGGCCCTGGAAAACTGAGCTTTTATGAAAAACTGCAGATAACAGGCTAATTAATTTGTGATAGATGAGAATGACACTGTATCAGACCCGAAACTGGAAAATTCCGGTCATCTTTAACTTGCAAAGACCGGTTGTACGTTAAGGTTTCCCCATACTTCCACTGTAGTTTTGTTTTTCCTTAAAAAGCATCAACAGAAATAAATAACAAATGATATAAAAACACCAACACACATCAGCAGCGCTGACTCCACTTTGCATAACACGAATAGTAATAAGGTATACAGTTCACCCGAATAGTATCAAATATCTAAATTTCAAGACGTCATCTTATAATTAGTTCACATAACACGTACAGAGCTTTCAAATGTCTTTCAGTTTCTGTAGCTGCCATTACTGGTACTCACCCATTCGGATGTGCACACTGGCACTAGCCACGTTACTACCATAGTTAAAATCATCTTCGATTGAAGATCGGGGATACGTCTCTGTATCCATTTCAAACAGCAGCACAGAGGACAAGAATCCAGAAAATAGTCAGGCCCGTTTCAGACCGTTTGACGTACGCAGCTCTCTTTCCTGCAGTTCCGCGAACGTTTCGCTTACAGTACGCCTTACAACCAGCCTATCGTATTATGCAGCATCATCGATGGCAGCCAGGCCAACGTAATCGAAGGCGGAGCACAGAGCAAACGGTGAGGTTTGTTATCTAGGGGTCCTGTGACCTGTGGATTTTCAGAGCTGTCCAGGGGAATACCAGAAGTTATTCACCTGCTGTCTAGCAGTATGTGAAATCAGCACTCTCACATAACTGGATCTGTCCCGGACGCTTAAATCGGATCTACTGACCTGCAGTGGTTTTTTGATATCGTATAGTTTAAATAATAACTACGGGCTTATATTTGTCTTAAGAACCTTATTGAGTGAGCATTTCTGAGAGCACAGCATAAGACAAATTACCTTAAAGTAAAGTACTCTAATTAAATGTATTTGGTCACACACCCCTTACAAGCATCAACAGCTTCAAGTCTGTGACCCATCCACATCACCAGACTATTGATATTTTTCTTTGAGATGCTTTACCAAGCCTTAACAACAAACAGTGCTAAGTTGCTGCTTGTTTTCTGAGGCTTGCTGACTTTAGTTTCCTCTTCAATAAGTTAAATGCATGCTCATTGGAATTGATATCAGGAGATTGACCAATCATCCTGATTGGTTAAGTGTGCAACGTGTTTTGGGTCACTGTCTTGCTGCAGGGTAAATTGATGAAAAATGTGTTTGGAGGTGTTTTTTGGACATGGGTAGACAAGATATTTCTGTACTTCATAATTCATTCTGCTGCCGCCATTGTCAGGTAAATCATCAATTAAAAAGCAGTGAGCCAGTTCCAGAAGTAGCTTTCCAAAGCAAAGATACTACCCACCATACAGATGAAGTGATGTGCTCAGGATCATCTGTGGTTACCCTCTTTCTGTCCATAAATTTGTTCCAGAACTGTTGTGGCTCATCTTTGTACTTCTTCAGAAATTCTGCTCTGGCCTTTCTGTGTCTAGTGCCAAGATGTGGTTTGCATCATGCAGTGTAGCCTTTGTAATTCTCCTACTGAAGTCTTCCGGGCACTGTGAATTGTGATATTTTCACTCCAGCACTCTTGAGATTGTCTGCAATCTCCTTGGTTTTTATTTGAGGGTTTTTCTTCACAGCTTTATAGGTTTTTTCTGTCATCATCTTAATTCAAGCTTCATAAAGCTTAATTCCAGCCTGAAAGGTAAAGAAAACGACCACAATATTTTGGCTGTGAAGCCTTCTTTAGTTGTGAGGGAGAGAAGGAAAGATCTTTGCAACTAAACACAATTTGAAATTCTATACCTTCACCTCACATTAATCTTTTGACCTGAAATACAAAATGTATTAGTATGCAGCAAAAAAGGCAAATTTCACTTTGCTGTCCTAATATTTACACTTTTCACTGTTTTCCTGTCTGTGTGTCTGTGTCTCCATTGAGAAAAGCTGGGGTATGCGAAAAGACGAATTCCTAATGCAAGAAATTGTATTATTAACGTTGTTATTATTATTATAAGAAGAATACTGAGTAGTCCTTGAAATATATTATTTTGGTGTTGCCATAGGTTTAAGTGTTGACTGAAAACATTACTAATGACAGTATTAATGACAACAACATGGTGTAACTGTGTGGTGCTATAATGTTAACAGTGCTGTCGATCAGTATGTACAAAAGACATGAGTATATTTTTCAGCACTGACGAGCCATTCATCTTTTAGAACAGGTGCATCTATAATGAAGGGAGTCACCCGACATCAATAAGTTATCATGCCATTTGTGCTTGAAGTATGCACAGACTGAGAGGAGATAAATACAAACTTCAGATAGAGATCGCCATTGTAAGCAGGCTTACTCTCACTAAGGGTGCCCCTCAAGATAGGGAGCCTGCCTCAGTGAGATAAGAGAGCACGTCTGTTTTGTGTAACAAGTGGGAGCAGGCGAAGTTAATGAGATTTGGAGAATATGGGGGTGTCTTTCTTCTTGTTCTACAGAAGAAAAAATCAACGCCTTGTGGCGTGTGACAGTAGAAGTCTTTTACCGATTTAAACTGCTGCTCAGCAATGTCTGCACAGGACTGATAAAAGAAATGAAAACAACAAGGAGATGAGAAACCCGCACTTAGATTTTTCACTGACAGACAAAGAGACAGTTTGATAGACAATAATCTAGTGATTGATCGTTGCTCTGTGCTTGCATTTTTTCCCGTTCCTTCATGGGCATTCCTAGAGCTCTGCTTATTACACTGCTAGTGGCATCATGTATTTTTCAATTAAAAAAAACCACAAACATATTGTAGTGAGACAGGGTCGGCGAGGAGGCAGACAGGAGTTCAGGCTCTTTTTTTAGAAAGGAAAACTGCTCCTTATTGCCGGCACAGCAGCCAAGACAACGGGAGACAAACGCATCTAACCCGTGTATAACACCCTAGGGTCACTTGGGATACAGTTACATAGGGTGGTTAAGTGGGTACAGATATAAAAGGGTGTAAACTGGGGATAACTATTTACATAACAACCCAACAGCCCAGAACAATGTGCAACCGCACCAGGTGGTCAACCTGTGCTGGCCAGTAGCCCTCTGTCCCCCTTTTGGCTCCTCCTCCCATCCTGCCCTCAGCAGGGCTCTCTTCGGCTGCAGCACCAGGCGAGACCACCACACTATATAGTTAATATTTTTTAAAGAGGGCAGCGCAGTGGTGCAGTGCTTAGCATTGCTGCCTCGCTGTGCTCCGTCCCTGGGTTCAATACTGAACCGGGAGGTGCTATCTATGTGGAGTTTGTATGTTCTCCCTGTGTTTGCATGGGTTTCCTCTGGGTGTTCCAGTTTCCTCCCATAATCCAAAGGCATACTGGTAGGTTAATTGGCTTCTGGGAAAATCGGTGCAGGTGTGAGTGTGTGTCTGTGTTTATGTCTGTGTGTCTGCCCTGTGATGGACTGGCATCCTGTCCAAGGTGTATTCTGCCTTGTGCCTGTAGCTTGCCAGGATAGGCTCTGGCTGTCCTGTGACCCTGAATTGGATGAAGTGGTTAGAACATGGATGAATTAATAATATTCACAGAGCGAATCTGTACATTCATTGAAATGTAAATAAATTCCCAGCCTCAATACAATGCCCTACACTCCAATGACAGGCTAAAATAAGTGTATAATTTAGTTTGAAACACAGAAGATTATGAGGGCAAGTGATTCAGACATTCCAAATCCTCAAAGGAAGATGGATGAGACCCTTGGATCACTTAGTTACTAGCAACCAAATGAGCTAGATGGCCCACACAACCTTCATTTGTGTGTAAACGTCCTTATGTTCTTATGACAGCAGCGTGACCATCTTGTAGCCTGATCTTGTTAGATCTCAGACACAAAGCAAGTTGAGCCTGCTCAGTACTGAGACAGACGACCTGTAAGGAAAGCCAGGTTGTTGTTGAAGGTGACAAGGTGAAGGTGAAGGTTTAATGTGACAAGTGACACCCCTTGCACTGGATGGGAAGATGTTGCTGTCAGTGTCCCAGTATTGTGTAGGACGTATCATTGTTTGGAATAGATATTACATTGAGCTACGGATTGCTGGGGCTGTTCATGTGGGGGATGTGATCATGGTATCCTGGCACCAGAATTTTGCCATATGACCATACTTTCCCTACTTAATTTAACTAGTGAAGTAATGTTTCACTTCTCCACCTGAACTGCTGGCACAAAATGGCTGCCTGTGTCACCCACATGGATGTTGCCCTACAGTGGTGGATGAAGTGGGCCCCCTCCTGTATGTCAAGTATTGTGTAATCATTCAAATACAAGCAATTACAATCATTACCACTACATAAAATAAGCCTCAAGTGGGACAAAAAGCAATTGCTGTTCCGAACGTTGTGTAAACCTGCTTGAAAGACAAAGAAATCATCAAAAGGATTTAGTCATGTATTCTGAAATGTTCTGGGTCTGTTTTCTTAACAGGTCCATTTTCATTTCAGAGGGGATTTGAACACATTGTCGCATCTGAGACAAAGAAGGAGTGCCAGTTTGAACTCAAAATCCCTATCTCCATGCAATTAAAAGGATAATATTTTACATTTTAGAGCAATGAATCATTCTGGATCATCTGGCAGATCTGTGCAGCTTCAAGTCAAAGTGAAGCTGAAGTGCCACAGATGGCAACTGATGTTCTTCTAGTCTGTTCCAGCAGGGGGCTGTGCTGCATAATATTTAACTGTAACTTTTCAGTCTTTCAGCATCTAAATAACTAACACCAACAATGGAAAGAAGCAATCATTTGAAACATTGGAAATTCTTATTCCATGGGTACCCCTAAGAGCCAGTCAAGGAGGGGATAAGTAGATATTTACAAACATAGACAGCCAATATTTTAAGTCAACTTAAAAAACAGCAGATTTTTTTTTAAATCTTTTCAAAAATAGACCCTTGGTCAAATCTCTTTCAAAAGTGATGTTTGATTCTTGGAAAAATATGCTTACATTGCTGTTTGGACAGTTGTGTTGTCAAAGGTCTTGTTTCTGTCTTTGCTGTGATAGTCATCCTTTTGTATCATAAAAGGGAAGTGTAATGGGAAGGGAAACCACCAAGAAAAAAAATGATTTTTTTTTGTCCTCACATGGCTTCCCTTTGCAAAATGAACAGACCTTAAAGGTAGTGGCTCCCAGAGTTTCCTGCTCCTCTTTCAGCAAACATTGCTTATCAGGTGAAAGTCCCAAGACCACTAGTGTAAATGCCAGAGTGAAAAGTGAAAATTAAAAATAGATGCAGTTAGAAAATTCAGAGGCACTGAAAAGTACTCTAAAAGGTAGTAGGCAAACTACCCACCCATGTTGTTGAAACCCACTGACTCACAGGAAACTGAAGCTACTAGTAATGAATTGTGTGAAATATGCCAAATGACCACCCTTTTTTTTTAACATTTCCTTTGTTTTGTTTTCTGTGTGTTAGCAACAAAGCATATGGGTGAAACAAGGCCTTTATATAGGCCAAGACCTGAATGGAAAAACATCTTAGCATCCATGAATCTAAAAAATAAGCTAGCTTAATTTAAAGATGAAACCCTGGACAAATATTGTCTTGTATGTCCTTTAAAGTAAGAAATTAGGTAAAATTAGAACAATACTTGTTCCATGCTTTATGGAGAATATAAGGAAAAATATTTTTTGATGCTTTTTATTTTTATTTAAAATTATACTTGAATAAACTGAAAGTCATCTCAGTGGCCTACTATCATTTTCTGTGATTTGAATCTATTTGTCTTGAAAAGGATAGCTCCTAGTTTAATGAAAATGTGTTAAACACTTCAATACACATTTTCTTCAATAGGAATACAGTATATTAGTAACCCAGGCTAGAATACGAGTGTAGCACAGATAAGATTCAGCACCACTCCAGACAGAGCAGATTGATGAGATGGGGAACCCTGATCCCTTACCCTCCATTACATGGAGCAGTTATTCCAAAAAGTACAGAGAAATCTGTAGTCAGATATTTTGTTGAAGGTTTTACTCTTGTAAAACCCATATCTTCTTGTGGAGTTCCTGCTCACTAGATTGATCATGATTTATGGGATACACTTAACCTGAATAAACAATGATCAAATATAAAAGTAGTTTGAAGTTGTAAATAAAACTTTTAACCATTTCTTGTAACTCGTAACCCTGGATACAGATCTATGGAAAAGATTTAGTTTTGTTTTAGTAATGTAGAAAAGAGAAATGAATCCCACTTGCCTCATACAACTGTCACTGACTCCAGTGGTTTGTGGAATAAGTCTTAGATACGCAAGTAATCAAAACACTGAATAAGCAAGCCCCCATTTGAAGCTAACAAATGTCCCCTTGAAAGCAAATGGTGTGGACCCTGACATACACACATACTGTATATAATTATGAATTATCTAACTTTGAAGGTCCTAGAATGTGTTAGATGACAAATAAGGCTCTCAGATTTAATGGGAGGCAATCAGCTACCATGCCTTGCTGATGATCCTGTAGTGAAGACAAAAACAGGACAGCCCTGGGCTGAGGTTTTACATCAGCTCTTTATATCCACTGACCTTCCTGCATAGTGATTGCTGTCAAATGATCTGTTTTGTCTTCTTTTCAACTGACAGGGCCATCCAGTCATTCGGGAACCTTTTACAAATATTAAGTGCATCTTGTACACCGTCAATGAGGGTGGCAATTGGTGTCACTTAAAAAAACACCTCTATTTCGCTGATAAAATCGTTTTATTTCTCTGCTGACCAAGGGTATAAGAAAAGTCACTGATAGAAAACGTGAAAAAAGGTATAAAGTAGCAGGACACTGTCATCAATTGGCCATTTCTTCTTTTAAGCACACGATTCTTTAACGCAGCACTTTCTATTTGTTTTAAAATGCGTGTCAACTTTCCCTTCATGCTTTGACCCCTCTACACCTCATGGGAGCCCTGGTCAATTCGTTCAAGTACTACATTTGCACTACTCTTGATCATTCTTATTCTGAAAAAAAAAATACAAAAAAGCATGTCTGTTATGAACACGATAGAGAGAAAGAGCAATACATAATATTATTGTAGTGTATTTGCATTACAGTACTGTAGTAGCATTTCAGAAAGAAAAATTCCCAGCCTATTCTCAGTTGTGACCTCTAGATCTATTTACTTCTATTTAAATACTTAATCAACCAGAAAAGTCAATTGAGATCAAATTCTCAGTTGTTATGCAACAGGACGTGTACTGGCAATTTTAATAATTGTCTTCATAACTGTTATGTGTACAAATATATTATGAAAAATACAAGTATTCCCCTGAAATGAACCGCCTGTAGGTTCGAGAGAGAGAGAGAGAAATGACACCATCAGTGTTTTTGTAAAAAAGACGAATTTCACCTGAGGTAATCCATTACTACCATTTAACGAGGTCAATTGTAAAATGAGAAATGCTTTCTCATTGGACTTATTTTGGTTAAAGATTGTGTTTCACTTTAATTGGGATATTTTGGTCCAGTATAACGTCCTTCTCAAATTACTTACGATTGGAAAATACATGATAGAAGACTGATCGGTTGAGAAATTTTGGATACACTTCGAGAGGAAAATAAATTCTCCACCAAAATCCCATATTTGATTGTAGTGTCCAGCCTCCTAAAGCCTTGATTTCGCTTCTCAGCTGATGGAGCAACTTCATGCTTTTCAGTGAATGACAGCTTAGGGTGAGTAATGTATCGACGTCAAAATGGAGGTTCCGCTATTGCTCAATTTCACAAAGGCGGAAATATTTTCATTTTAAAATAGGACGTTGGCAACAGATAAATGGAGATTTCCATGTAGACTTCATAACAAATATAATAAACCAAAATAACAAAACGATGATGAGATACAGTAGCAGTTCCATGTAAACCTCCTACAATTATAATTGGGCTGTACATCTCTGATACGTTTCCGCGATTTGTTTCTGGAACACCAGCTAAGCTGCAGTTTTACTTACATTTCATAGGTGGAGCTTAAGGCACTTCTAAGTTTCTGTTGTTAGCGCAGGACCTGGAGACGCGTGTTATTCTGGAGTACTGTACTACTCAAAAGGATGTGTTTATGAAATTGAACGTGAACGGCAGTCCTAACAGATTGACAGTGCAATACAATGGCAGGTAAAACAGAGTGTTTGAGTCGTATGACATTCCTCTTCGACGTCCCCCCATCCGTGATGGAGAGGCTCTGTAAAATCATCGACAGCGGTGATGGGGACTTCGGCTGGAGAGGGCTAGGTAAGTCACCAGAGAATATTGCCTGGTAATTATCCGTGACTCTCGGGAGACGTGCAGCAGCACCTTGCAAACAGGAAAATAGGATGGAGTAGAAATAACGTCTGCTAACACAATGACTAGAAATAAAATAAAATTGTGTGATGAAAAAGAATGAACAACATTATGTCTTTCTACTTTTCAACTACATGATTTCCTCAGTTATATCTGAAGAAGGCACAGTTCGCATTTTTACTTCGTCCCAGGAGTATTATCGACTATCTACTTGATGGTGACTTTAAGTACAGTAGCACTACTGGAAAAAACATTTGTTTTGGTAAATAAATAATGTAGATTGTTGAGAAGCTCAAAATGACCTCCAGTAAATTGCTTTCTGATAATGTTACTGTCTAGGAATGAGCTTTTCATAAATGTTGTAGACAACAATATCCTAAAATCAGTTATTTTTCTAGCAGCCAGAGATAGATAAAAGTAGAGATTCCTCTACTTTTAAAAGTTTCATAACATAAAACATAAAAATGCCTTCCCACAAAAATAAATACTGAAACGATTTTTCTTGTAAAAAGGTTACAATGAAAATGTTTTACTAAAGTGAATGTTGTGTAACAGGAGAAAAGTTTAACCAAGTAGGTTTGTTCATCATGAAACTGTATAACTATAGACCTATAAAGCAACATTTAACTTCCCCATTTTAGAAAGTCCTGGAGTTGGCACACATAATGAACCTGAAAAAGAAAAGTAGTTTGGCATTGTATGTAGAAATGGATTTTGATTTTGAAATAAGTGTTATATGTACTTAATTGAAAAAGGGTATTCAGAATTGTGCAAATGCAGTTAATCTACAGTGTTTCTGTTTTACAACTAGATTTAGAACCACGCAAATTGCATTTTAAAAGAAAGAGACAGACTGGTCAAATTAAAAGTATGGAGAGGAGAATTAAACTTCTTTATATTTGTTTTACAGAATCAAGATTGTTTTATTGTGTTTTAATGTACAGTAGTACATTAGTAGTACACTACTCACCTGTCTCTCTGTTTTTTGTCTTGCTCAGTAACTTTATCACCTGTTTTCTCAAAAATGTGAGGCTGATGTAACTGGTGTTGAATCTGTTGCCGCCGAGCTCCTTTTGGCCCACTGAAGTGTTTTTTTCTACTGCCTGCTAGCGGCCCGTATTTTGCCTGACTGGCTAGAGGTGCGCTACATGGAGAAGGTGTGTGCGCAGGGCAAAAGCCCAACCCGGGAGCTGCTGTGGAGCTGGGCTCAGAAAAACAAGACCGTGGGAGATCTGCTGGAGATCCTGGAGGAGATGGGGCACCAAAGGGCAGTCCAGCTGTTCTTGCCCCAAGGTATGCTTCCTGTCCTGCACAGGGCACTAGTCAAAGACAGCAGGCGCTCCAGCGGCGCAGCATGACAGCACTGATAATGACATTTGAGGTCACCCATGGAACTTATTTGCACATCAAGTGCATCGGCCTTTACTTCGCTTCTTCTACCCTTTTCACTTCCTGTAACTGTGTAATAGCTGTTAAGTTTGACGTTAGGTGTTATATTATTCAAAGGAGGTGACTGCATGTGTTCTAGTCACCTCCTTAATTTTCACTTCTGCTTCTGCATTCAGCTATATCAATTTATCAGCCACAAAATCCAGAAAACAAACCACAGACTGTTCAAGGTCCAGTAGTGCAAGATGGTTAATGTGAAACACTAAATAAGGTAGGGGAGTTTAAAGTTCCTCAGTAGCCTAGCGTCATGTGCTATAGAATCCATCTAGAGATTTATGGGTTTTACCAGTGTCACACCAAAGTGATTCTATGTGGATTGGGTTCTCACGGGAAGGATAGATTAGAGAGGGCAGAAGATTCTTCTTTGACTCTGCCGATGACACGTTAAAAATATTTTTACTTACTGTAAATCTGTTAAAAAGCCTTTATTCAGAAAATTTAAACCCCTGGGTAATTTTGGGAATATGATCAAACACATTTTATTCATAGGTCTTTATTGTGTTCCATCTTGTGCTCTGCATAAAAAGGGATCATTTGCATTATAGCTGTAAGGCAAGGTGGTGATTTAATCTGTTGTATGTGAGCCTGGTGAAAATCAAGAAATAAAACCTCAAACAGCCAGCGGTTTCTATCCTGGCAAGATAATACAACAAAAACACAGTCCATTGATGATAGGCCATGATCAAGGAAACCACAAGTCACATTTCTTGCCAAGAGCGGTGAAGAGATCTGGGTTTGATGGTTTGGGCAAGTGTCTAGTCACTACTAAACTCCACTCATAGTGACTGATGGCAATCCATCTAAATGGTGCTACAGTACATTTTTTTTTGAGCTACAGTACATTGATCAGGCCTTGGGACCTTATCCTAATGGGACAGTATTCCTGCTGGGTAATGCAGCCTCATATTGCTCATGTAAATGCGCCTTTCTTGTGAGATAAGAATGTAACAATTTGCGACATTTGAAGGATGATCTGGGGGCATCTAGAGATCAGAGGCCAGAGAACTACAGTATAACATGCTTTTCCATTGGCAGAAATAGGACAGAATCACAAGACAGCATCTGCAACACAGTGCAAAACTTTGCAGATGTACAGCTTGTATTGATTGCAAAGGAGCAGACTCGAACTTTCACAACAGACTCCTTGTTGATGAACCCTGAATTGCCACGTGCCCTCTGTTGCTTTTCTCTTTTCTGTTTTGTTACTGTCCTAGTTGAAAGACATTGCTGTTGAACTTTTAATTCAGCTACAGGTTGTACAAAACTCAGTGATGGCTCACTGAGATGTTCTTATCTTTTTCTGAATGTGAAACAGAAAATGAAAGTTAGATTAGCTTTTTGATTTCAAAATATCTCCCAGTGCTAGTTCTGATCTTGATTATTTTGTTCTGTCTGATTAAGTGAAAACCTCAAAGCCACATGCTCTATTTTAAATCCTCACCCTTGTTATCATTGCAGGAGTGAAATCGACAGTGTCAGCAGGGAAATGCTGTTCATTTCTGCCCAAAGAAAACAATTTGCTGCATGAATCTCATCACAAGGTAATACTGTAAAGTGCAGTGTTGTGTGTGAGAGATGTTGCTTTATGCCCTGCATGACGGACACTTATACATCAGAAAATAATGTGTTTTTTTTAGAATTGTTTTTTATTTTTGGAAACATGAAATATTCTTCTTATTTGTTGTGCACTACAGTCTCATGTTCCCCTAGAAATGATCAAGACAACAATTACAACTTGCAATGTCTGTCAGAAGAGAAACGGGGTGTACTCTCAAAACAGCACGTCTTGACCAGAGCAGTGATACGGGCCGCAAAATCAAGCATTTTCTTAGGAAACTGAAATTTACCAAATCCCAGCAGTACTTGGCCAATTTTGTAGTGTCACAGAGAATTCCCCAGCACACAGAGCATATTTCACAGTCTGCAGTCCACCAGCCCCTCAAGACTGTAGGATTAATCTTGTGTTTCAAGTGAAGGTCTTCACTGGCTCAGGCACTTTGCTTTTTAATTAAACAAACTGAGGACTTAACCCTCGAGCTAAGGCATATTTTTCCATTAAGTCTGAAAATGAGTGATGCTGCTGTACATGTATTTCCTTTTAGCATTTGGTGAGTGCTGATAATTCAATACTTTCTCTGCAGATGAAAAATGCAGAGACATGTGAGTTTCCTGATGAGTTCCACTGTCTTTCAAGTAATGTGCCAAATGGAGGTAGAGTATATTGGACACCCGAAAAAGGCTTCACAGCCTTTCTCTCTTTTCTCTCTTCTCTTTTCAGCATGGAATAAACCTATTTCTTGTTCCTATATAGGACAGTTGTTCAAATTATCCTTAAGCATGTTATCTTTGCAAAATCTGTTTAACAGATTTTTCTGCGGTTGGACTTCTTTTTTATTTGAGGTGTAATGGTAGTGACAGTAAAGGAGGGGATTCTTTTTTTTGCATTCAAAAGCCTCATAAAGCAATCTTGAAGCCATCCCAGTGGAATTGGAAAGAATCAGCATTTAATCATGATTCAGAGGACACAACTGGAGACTATGTGGAAGTGCATTTCAAACTAAGAATAGGAGGTACTAGGAGCCAATGCCCTGGTGTGCTTCAAGAAAAGAGCTCAGGAGATCTTCAGATGTGTTACTTAGAAAGTTGTTCAGTAATGCTTTGCTTAAATGATGTCAAAAAGCATGGTCATAACTTCATAAATACTTAATCACAACATGACATAAAGTCAAGCATCATCCTTTATAATTTTCTGAATATTGTCGTATAATATCTTCATGAAACCTTCATAACTGTTACACAAGATGTTATAATCGCAGACGGTCTGGTTATCCTGAATAATCTGTTTTTTGTCCCTAGGTTCGGAGCAGATGCCTATAATAAGTTTTTCAGATATTGTCATGGGAACCAGGAATTTCCACCAGGATCTTAAAATTGGAGAGGGAACTTTTTCAGAAGTGTATAAAGGAGTAATTGGGAATCAAATATTTGCAGTAAAGTTATTTAAACAGGTAAAAATTCACTGTTTTCTTGCAGTTAGGGATACATTATAGTTGAATGGACCCATTTGTTTGAGTGTTTAAGTTATGGTTCTGTTCTGAAAGATGGCATGTAGCTCTATCTCTGCAGTGATTAACAGAATATTAAATAATAAAGTGTACTATCAGATGTAGTTAGGATTAGTTTTATTGATTGCTTATGTAATTAGAGTTCACTTTAATTCATATGCTATAATATACAGTAGTACTGTATGTAGAAGGTTTTAAGAGTTTTTCTGGGGATCTTTCAGAAGTTTTTATTAAGAGTCATTATACTCTGCATACAGAATACCCACAGTACAGAGACATGTTCAAGTTTAACAAAGCTGTGCTCACAAAATGGACATTCATTTTATTTATTTAAATGTTTCCCAGGGGAAGCAGACAGAATGGAAAAAGCTATGGAAGCTCTTCATGTCAGAAATACAAGTCCTCTCTCTGTAAGTGTGCAGGTCAGCCAGGTTTTCTTGTGTGTACAGAACATGGGCTTACTGAAATAACATTTGTCAGAGATAATGACCTTATGTATGGAATCACAGCATGTCAAAACTTATTGTCACGAATCGCACTCGCGCATGTAAGCGCTCCCGCATTCCCACGAGCTCTTCTCTCCCGAAACGTTCACGCACCAATCTTCTCAGCACTATTTAAACCCTCACTAGTCTTTCTTTCCTTGCTCACGATTGAGGTCTCCTCCCTGAGCTCCATTTTTGTTTGTTCACAACCCGCATTTCGACTCTAAGCTTCCCTTCGACTACGCCTTCGCCTCACGATTTGGTACCGACGCACCCTAGATGCCTTCCCGGATTTTGGACCCAGCTTTTGTACTCGACCACGTCTTAGCATCCCGTCTCTACTCCAAACCTTCCATTCTGAAGAGCCTCGAATAGGATCCCAATCCTCCAAAGTCCGGTCCCCCGTGACACTTATATTTTGTATCTTCTTTGAATTGGTAGCCTAGAAATTCAAACAAAAGTGTTTTTTCAGTTACCCCATGTTCTCAGTATTCATACTATGTGTTTTCTTAACCATATTTTCTGACCATTTGGGTCATTTGTCACAACTCTCATGCTTTTATTAAAAGCGTTATCTAGTTCACACATTGATTGTGAAACCTGTTCTCACTAATTAGTTTCTCACTAGTTTCACTTCTCTTTTGTGTTCAGAAAGTTGTGACTCTTCCCGATCCCTCTGATTCACATTTATTTTGCTGCCAAGGTTTGGTCTGGCATTTTCAGGGATATTTGGTGGTGTTTGCCTGCACTGTGTGAGTGAAAATCTAACACTTTTCTCTCTTAAACCTTTTGTAGTTATCACCACCCAAACATTCTTGCGCTGAGTGGTTATTGCTCAGAGGAGGGGAAGTACTGTCTGGTCTATCCTTACATGTCTAATGGATCTCTTTTCCACAGACTTCACTGTCCGGTGAGTCAATGAACATAAAACAGTAAACAGAGGTAGTTACTACAGAATGAAATAGCAAAGGGTATAACGGTTAGATCCTAATAAATGCTAAAGTGAGAGAGATGAATATGCAGAGTATGTTTGACCTGGCTGAAGGAATTGGCAGCCTCACAGTGAGGACATCCCTCTGTATTGTGAGGACTGAGCTAGAGAGTTGCTGCAGGGATGGGGTGATGGGAGGGTTTTGAATGAGATGATCTACAGTATGTTAAGCCCGAGGTTTGAGATTTATACATGCATGTGAGCTGATTTGCGCAAGATTAGGATCTACTTTTCTGTTATAACTTCATTATAATTCCATTAAGGATACAGACATGCAGTCTTGCACATATCTGTGCTCTTGTTTTGTGCTTTTTTGGGGGTGTTTTTTTAAACAACAATTAACATGTTCACACTGAGAGGCACTCGAAAAAGGGTATGGAGACTCGTAAACTGCCCTGTTTTTGCTATGTGAAACAGTGTCGTAGGGCATCACAAGTGGCGTCTGATTTCAGGTCTTGTGTTGCCTCTTGTGTTCAGGACACACGTGCCCTCCTGCCCTGGCAGGTTCGGCTCAGGATCCTGAAAGGCACAGCAAGGGCAGTCCAGCATCTGCACACTGCCCAGCCCTGCTGCGTCATAAGTGGCAACATCACAAGGTAACACGCCAGTAAAATGGTTCGGATTGTACGCTTTCTGCTCAACTTCAGCCTGGCTGATTGACATGTGGCCCACTGATATTCCCTTTATAGAGTTGTAAACGTACTCATACTCCGTGTCATAGTTAATTCACCAGGGGTCTTGATGCCTAGGAAGCATTTTCAGTTTTCAGTAAACAGAGCCTGTGATCATTCTTGTATCTTTGTGTAGTGCAAATATACTGCTGGACGAACACTTTGAGCCCCAGCTGTCTGATTTTGGAATGGCCTGCCTTAGGCCTCATTCTGTCAACGACAGCTGCACCATCAGCCTAGACACGAGCTCCCGCAGCATCCTGGGATACCTGCCAGAGGAGTACATCCGCGATGGCAAGCTGTCTGTCAAACTGGACGTGTACAGTCTTGGGGTCGTGAGTATCAGCCTTTGTACCTCCGTTTAAAGAGCCTGGTTCACTCTGCCTTTTGGGTTTTTCATGTTTGGTGGGGACATGTTGTGGTTTAAATCCATAGTGTTTTTTTAAAGTTGATATGTGTCCCCTCTTTCAAAATAGAATTGTATGGTAATGCTGTATGATATTTCCAAAGATATAGATATGTCTCTATCTAGCACCTGCAAGTTCTACCTCAAATGTTTGGTGAGATATTATGACTTTTGACTCATTTAATGTGATTTTTTTAATTCTGTGCTTTGAAATTGCATTTTTAGGTCATTATGGAGATCTTAACAGCAAGGAGAGCTGTACAAGATGGGCCTAAATACACTCGCCTGGTAAGACGCTTGACCAAAATGCCATGTGATGTAAAGCACCAAACTTTGCTGAAATGTGACCCACAGGACTGATTCAAGAAAGAGCTTAAGGAGGTTCTTAGATCCATTAGTTACCAGCTACTGGTCAAGCAAGACAGGCTAAATGGCTTTATGACAACCCATGAAAAGTGGCATCCTATTTCATAAATCAAATGTATTCGAGCACATCAGGCACAGAGATCATTATATAACAATAAGTGCTTACTTTTATTTCTCCAAGCAGCCTCAGTATGCATTTAGTGGATTTACAATCCACATCAGAATGGAATTGACGTACAAACCGTGTCACTTCAGTGCGTGTGAACATGTCCATGTATATTTTTCAGAAAGACATGCTGTGTAATGTGGTGGAAGAGAGTGGTGGTGTGGATGCCTGTGTCCGGTTTTTGGATGAGCAGGCGGGAAGCTGGCCGCCGTCTGTATCCCTTGGGCTCTTCCGTCTGGCCCTGGAGTGCACAGCATGGCGCCCCAAAAACAGACCAACCACAAGCGCAGTATGTACTACTGTTGTTTGTAACCTTTCTTATGTTCTTCCCGCTCTGCCCTGGAGCCAAGTAGCAGCTGACAGGTTTTGGCTCAGTATGCCTCTGTGTGCTCTCATTTTGTATCTTTACAGCCTTTGAACTGATGATTCCATTGGATGATTTGACCGTAGGTGGTCAAAAAGAACCAAAGACATTATACAGTAAATTCTTGGGTTATGTACCGTGAGCATTAACATCTTTGTCTTTCTGAATAGTTCCTCTATGAATGTTTAGATTAGCTCACAACCATCAGTAATATATCTTTCAAAAAACAACACCACTAAGAAAACAGGCAGTTTTTTTAGAAAAAAAACATTTGTAAATTCAGATTTTTTTTCTTGAACCAGGTACTGCAAGTTCTGTCTGAGATGAGACCGGTGTGGTGCAGAAGCGAAGACCAACCTCACACCTTGAAAGACCTGGAGTTTCACAAGGGGCTTGTTCCCAGTCTGCCTGAGGAGAATGATGAGATGCAGGGATTTGGTGAAGCACAGCTGGACAGAGCGAGCCCCAGCCAGCACAGGACATCCCGAGCCCAGGGAGGCCCGTGTGAGTGCAGTCTGTCTGAAATCATCTGCATTGGACCTGCAGCCAGAGAGGATGGATCTGCTGAGAAGCCTGGACCTGCTGCCCTTCCCAAAGACCCTTGGGATCTGTATTGCAGTTGGCCAGTGGAGTGCAGCTGCACAGTTGCAGAGAATGGAAAGGAGTGTGAAGAGTGCAGGGCCAATGGATTCTCCTTCCAGACAGGCGCCGCAAAAGGCAAGCGTTTCTTTAATCGAGAGGCTTTTTATTGTGCCCGCTGTCCTTGGTGTCTTAAAGATTTGGTTTCATTGAAATCATTGAAAAAATCATTGAAATCATCTTATGGAAAAACAAATATCATTGTAAACAATATGCACGTATGCTGTCAAAATATATTGGGAATCATGAACTTGTGCAATACATTTAACTTTCTAGTTGAGCTTATGTGGTAATATGAGTTTCCAAATGTGATATGTTTGATTGATATGTTGATGATTGTTGGACTTGCATAAAATAAGAACTTTTATGTTAAAAATTGATCTGAATACGAGGTTAATAGAAATAACTTGATTTCTACGGGATGGATGAGTCTATCTTCCTTTTTGCTTATGTTTTTGCTTTATGATACATGCCTTATATACACTGACCAGGGTTTTGTGATTCACTGTATCACACATATCTGCTTTGCAATATTTATATAACTGTAAAATGACTTTTCACTGTTGGCTTTAAACTTTCAGATGATGCAGCAGGATTTTCTGTGAGGCCTGACATTGTGGAAAATGCTGCCAAAGAGAAGTTCAAGGACAGAATAGAGCAGTACAATAAAGGCCTACTCAACACAAAGGAACTTCTGTCAATGAAGGAGCTTAACTGATTTCGACTAAGGTAAGGTACAGTATTCATTGCTTTCAAATGTATTTGCTCCAGTGTTCTATTAACCATTGGCCATTCCTGTTCATGATGCCTAATGCAAAGAAACAGTTAAATCTTATTAAAAAGCTGGCGCTACATATTTTTATTGACTGACTGGGTAGCGAAGTTACTTCACTGCTGAAAAATGAGTTAAGCGTTTGGGGAACAGATGATCAGTGAGATGATATTGCTATGGAACCAGAAGAATTTTTATTTCCCCTTCGAGTTGGCATGTCTCCATGCAGAACTGTGTTTAAATGTTATTGGTATCCAGGGACTTATTTTTAATCCTTCTTGGTCATTCAAAAAGCGAGAAATGCCATTGTCTTGTGCCTTTTGCTATGAGTCGATGGTTCTATACAGCAGGTCATTGCATTTTTAACTGGTAACCTTTGATTTTATGGTTATATTTTTATTTAGATATTTTTAGGCTGAGATATAGATAACACAGTTTTACATGTCTGTAAGTTCTCCAACTTTATTAAAAAATTTTGAATTCATTGAAGTTCTATTTATTTTTAGGTTTTTTTTTAAGGTGTATGTGATTGAAATTTCCTCTTCAGTTTGGACCGGTAGCCTCCTATGAAGATGCAACATTGAAAACGAAGCTAAAGACAACCCACTACAAAATTAGAGATCATAAAACTAATTGTATTACATGATTGCACTTGACGTAACCATTCAGCAAGAGTTTGAACCTGCTTTTGCAACAGAACTCTGACAGGTACAGAGACAGATGTGATACAGTGCTCATTGCCCTGAATGTTCTACCCAGGTTCACATGAGAAGGATGGGCATTAGCTGGAAGCTTAATTACACTGACTTATTCACAGAGAGAAACATATTTGTTTCTGAACATTTTAGAGCCAGAATTTATGTATAGAGCCACAACAAATTTATAATATTTGTTTTTTACTGTTGTACTTTATCTAAATATTTTATATCTCTTGAGTAACCACAGTTTTTGTTAATTATTTTTTTCTACAAATGTAACTTATTCATTTTTCTAATTTCCAGAAAACTGTTAATATTGGAAAGGAATTCAATGTACTGTAATTGTACAACATTTGTATATGTCTATCTTATTTGAGAATGTTAAATAACTTAAAATAATATAAGTGAAGCATGTTTTCTTTTAAATGCATCCACATTCTAGAAGATCAGACTCTTCTGTCAACATCATACACTTTGTAATGGTTTGTTATATGTATTTTGTTTCACGCTTTGGGCAAAATGCTTAGGAATTGATTAAAATTGTGTAGTGGATAAAAACTGTTATAACTTGAATGGTATTTCCAATATGTACCTTTATGTACTCTTGTATGTATGAATGTGAGTCCAGGTGATGCTTGACGTCTGTGTGTTTTAAGTTCTTACTTATGCTGTCTAAGCAGGATGGCAAGCTGTTTTCGTCTTGACTGAAAAGCTTCAGAATTCCTGGTCAGAACTCCATGCTCTGGGCTTAATGCCCACAAAAGTTATCTTATGGTTGCAGATTCCAGTCCTATCCTATTACAGAGGACCCTATTACATTTATACTACTTTCTCTGAAGAGTATTTATTCCCTCACACTTGTACAGGTACTTCAGGTACCACTTATATTTAGCTATTTTAATCAGGAGGTCAGCAGACAACCGCAAGCTATCGTCCAGCAAATAATACCCCAGTACAGTGCAACACGTATTTTGTATAACATGACTGCTGGAGTTGTGGTATTAGGAAGAGATAGTACCAGTGGAAGACTTTTAATACCATACAAGTATACAGGGTGGTGTAAGAAGAAATTTGAACTCCATACTTAGGGTCTCCAAAGACCTGCTGAAGACTGAAGGGTTCTAAATAAGATGATACACTGTAGCATATGAAATATAATATCAATATGAAGTCAGTTGAACACAAACGCTCAATCATTGGTGGACAAGAAGTGTAACAGGTAACATTTGTTGCGTTAAGTAGTATTTTCAGTGAATGGAGCAAAACAAAAACAGTTGACTGTTCTAAGTCAAGCTTGTTGCAAACGTTTATATGACAAACCAATCATTTTTAGCTCTGTTATACATACTCTTACAACTATTATGATGATATTGCAAACAGTAAAATAACATACTTGGCTATAAGGTCACATGATATAGAATAATAAAAAGTCTAAAATGTGCAATATATATATGCACTATATATGCACTAAAATATCCCATTTTAGTCTCTGATGTCTTCCTTTGTTTCAATCCACATTCATTTCAAAATATACTAAATCCAGAATTAAGTATTACTGTATGTCACTTGATTCTTGTTGATTGAATTCCATCCCATTTTTGGGTTGCATGAAACTAACAGTGCTGGAAAATTACTTACATACTAGCGCAAAATGTTGTTTTCTATAAATATTTGTAGTTAGGATGTATCCTTTACAAGTGAATACCCACGACATTCAGTGTTTTAAAATAAACAGCGTATCAAAATAAATCTGTCTCCCTGACAGGTTTATAGACCTTTGATTCTGTCTGGATGTTGAAAAACATGCGTATAATAATAACTAATAAAACTAAAAAAACAAAATGTCCGGACGCTAGGAGAGTCTTTGTGGGTTTAGCCTGAAATAACTCATACACTTTGCTACCTAATTTCGCTCTATATCTCCCCTACTCTGAACAATGAGAACAAGGAAGCTGTTCACGTGTCAAAGACCAATGTGGTTTCCTGACCACAGATTGCGTAATCATTAACCTTTTTTGGTGTTATTTTTAAGATGTACTTAGGCAAGTTGAAGTGAAGGGGTGTTACGTTTAAAATAAGTAAAAATAAAAAAACACATCTGTCACCCACTGAAGCTCAGCAGGCGTGAGCTGTTGCATTAAATATTTCAAATGCCAATTTACACATGCTCTGAATATTGTCTTCTATGGTTTCTTTTTGGTATATTGAAAATTGTCAACCCTCATATCTGCCCTGTAAGGGATGAAGAGAAATAATCAAGAGTTTAGAGGGTTTCAACCAGATGAGAGCTTAAATGATTTTATGTGAGTTGCGAGTCATTAATGTTTTAACGTTTTAATATATATATATAGTTAAATGACCCAAACTAAAATATGCAGCCTTACACTCGAGCACAGCCAAAGCAAAAGCTTAGAGCTCCGCCTTCCCTGTCCGCCCGTGACTTCTGTTTTGGAAGCAGCCAGGTTAAAGTTCATGTTGGTCCAGTCAGAGACGCCCGCGACAGCCTCTTGAGGAAGTACAAACGAAAGGCGCGTTTTTTTCAGTGTTGATTGCTTGGTGGGGGAAGTCATGTTTTATTTGGGGGCTCCAACAGGAGATAGGACCTTAGTTGGTTATATTTTACCACGAAAAGCTGAAACAGCAGTGAAGGATGAAGATGAGTCGGATTCGGAGGAGGAAGACGAAGACGAGCCGGAGTTCCTGGATTTCAAAGAAATGTCAAGTTTGTCATCAGGGGGACTTTTGGTGAAAGGATCGTATCCCCGCCGCAGAGAAGGTAATAATTATCTAGGGGCGTTCTGGAAGTAAACTTAATAATGAAATAACAGGTGTTTTACTGTGCCTTCCTTTTCGATTAGAAAAAAATAATAATAATCCAATACAGAAACTGCATTACGTCAACAATTATGCGGTTCTTAGTTGATGTGGTCCTCCAACATGTTGTTGCGGAAGTCCTCCAGGAGCGAGATAATTGGGTGGGTTTTGGAAGAGGAGGGGTCATTTTGCTTTGTTTCTGGCACGTGTTAATTTCGCGAGTGTAGGACCGGGGGGCTGTTCTCTATATTCAAAAGCAGGAAAACACAATACGACACAATTTAGTTAAAAAACTCAAATTATAGGTGTTTAACAAACAAAAATTGGGTGAAACATTCACATGCTGAAACACTTAAGTTGCCCACCCTGTATGAGATCTACCATAGTTGGCACTGACTGCCACTCAGAATAAAAGTTTAAAAGTATGAAAGTATTACAGAGACAGTAGAATGATAGAGTGTTAGTCACCAGTAACATCACCAGTAGTGATAATGACATATGTAATAATGTAATATAGAACCACTGTCAGTTGTGAATCCTGAGCTCAAAAACATGTTTTTGTCCCACCTGGCACTTTTAACAGTTATTCATTAATGTCAGGTTTTAAGTGATGCCTGTGAGCATCAAACATTTTAAAGTTAAAGAAGACGATTAGCAATAATCCTGCGAGATATTATAGTTCCAAAGTGGTGTGAAGTGGGAGTAAACCACAGTTACCTTTATGCCTTGCAGAGACATCTAAATGGAAGTCGATTTTTGAGTAGTAGTACTACTACATGAAGTAGAGTATCAACAGTGCAACAGTGAAATTTCCGTTTGATTTATGTTTTAGTACTCTTTGTGATATTCTGTAGTGTTATTCTTGCTCGTGTCAGAACAGCGTCGTCTTCTCAGAGAGGAGCTTTATGAAGTTGTGGCATACAGGCAAACATGCTAACTAGACAAACAGTAGTAAATTGGGACTGTGATGTTTATTAAAATCTGTCTTACCATCTCCCAGATTTCCTGACGCTTGCTGGTATTTTGCAGTGGACTTCCAGGACACAAATTTGAAAAAAAAGTGCCGGGTGGTGGGCAGGTTCACTCTGCTCAGCCCTTGGTGGGAGGTGACATCTCCAGTACGACAACGGAACTCCAAAGTGTTCCTGCTGGGGTTTCCCTTCTACAGCCTGCGGACGGAGCTGGGGTCCGATTCCAGGGCTATCATCTCCTTATTCCTGAAAGCTTGCAAGGTGACCCCCGAGCATGTCACAAAGTTTATGGATTGGCTGCCGGATTGGATGAGCCTGAATTTTTCCAACTTGCGCGAGCTGTTGAAAGATTTCGGGACGGAAGATTGCAATGGTTACAAAGCAATTGCAGATTCCATGTTGTCATCGGTGAATCATTCAAGTAAGACTTGAATTTGCTGTGTTTTCTTTTTGTAAGGGATCTACCACTGCGGTCACTGCAGCAGAATGCCCTTAGTGCCAAATAGCCTGCTTTAGTGTTTTCAACTGTTATAGCAATTGCAACTGTCATTAATAGAGCTTAGTTTGGGTCAAAAAAAGAGTCACAGCGATTGTAAAAGAAGTCACATCAGCAGTAAATATGAGGTGTTGCAGTAGCTGAGCCATCTTTACCAGTCAAATCTAATTAAGTAAATAAGCTTTTTTTTTGTCTTTGAAGTATCTTCTCTTTATACATGTAACTATAGAGCGATAAAGAGCTTTTTGTGCTACAAGACACCAATCACTCAGGATTAACTGGTTATATTCTACTTAAGGTTTACATTGAATTCTTTTGGCATAAAGAGGATGAAAATAAGACTTGCATCTTACATGTAATATCTTCAGTTTTTGCTAGTCCTCTGGTTCAATGGTGGGCTGTGTATCTTGCTAGAAATCCATTTCATTGATAGTTACTCTTCAGTTTATTAGCTGGACACAGTTTTGTTTCAGACCCAAATCCTTCAGTTTTCCTTCTGTAACGTCTTATTACCCAGCTTGCTTCTGCATGTATTATTTTTACATTCAGGTCCAAGTCTCACCTTCGTGTTGTTCGTATTCAACCTCACACATTTCTTTTAAGGCACACATGGATCACTGCCTTTAGATGGAGATATTTCATACACCGTAGATACTGAGAGGTATTACACACACAACAAGTGAGCATTGAAAGCAGTGGGATTAGATGAAATCACAAGAAAATATATTACTATTACTTTATTCAGAATTGGAGATGAGAATGGTATACAGAGTTAGCTGCTTTGCTTCTTGGCTTTCTGGGTGTTCTAATACTTGTATCAGATGTATCAGATAGTATAAGACATCGATTTTTCAATCCTTGTCCTGCTGGATTCTTGCTTTTATTGGTTTCCATTCTAGACAAACTGTTGTTGATCTAATTGGCACATGAATTAATTCAAATTCGTAAATGCCAGGCCCTTTTAGATATGTTCAGCAGAATGCTAATGATAAAAGATCTGGTAGAGAAAATGCAGCTGCTAGTGAGGTGGCTGAGAGTTCAACCAGGAGAGACAGGGAACCATCTGGCTCAAGGTCCTGGAGCAGGAGAACTCAGAACTCACTGGTTTAAACCCAGAAGCAGGCCATAGCAGACAAACATACTCTCTAGGCCAATTTCTAAAATGAACAAAACCTACTTTGTCCACATTCATAGTCTTTTAACATATAAAGGGATAAGGAATAAGGTATAACGGAAAGCACCATATTTTACAGTAATGTCTTGACCATCTACCTGCACTTTAATGCTAAAACAGTATCCGTGTGCTGCCCACTAATGACCTGAGTGTGTCCAACAGGTGCAGGCAGGGCTGTGTGGGCTGCCTCTATGCACCCGTATGTGATGAAGTACTTGCCCGTCCTGCTTCCTCGCCAGTTTGAAAACCTTGTTGCTGCGGACGAAAAACCTCAGAAACATGCCGGCACAGAGGACAAGAACGAGGCCCCCGATTATAGGTCTCTACTGGGCAAGCTGGAGGAAGTTATCAAGACGGATGTTTGGAAGCTGGGATTTAGCAGTGTGAGTCTAAGAGAAATGTAGAAAAACGAGTTTGACATGCTGCAGCTGATGTTTACCTCAAAGGCAAACAATTTTTCAAACATAGTGAATTTCTGGGTTAAAGACAATACGTCTTACAGGGCTGTCTGGGATACATTTCTGTTCTTGAGTTCCTGCAGTGTCGGGTTAATGTTAATTTGGGTTTTGACAGATGGACGCGTCGGTGCTGTTTATGATTAGGCTGTTGGGCAGTATTCCTACTTTGTTGGAACTGGACGATCCATCTGGAAGGTCAATCTGAGCGAAGATTAGTCTGCTCTCACTTGATCACAACTCTAAAATTCAATTTTCAAACGCACTCGAAGTGCAAGCTCTGGCTATTTTTTTGGTTGCAAGTCCGAGATTATGTCAGGTACCAAGTGGCTCTTAAACTGTTCATCAGATATCTGCAGCCATTAGACCAAGGCCTCTATATTCAAATGTAGTCCTAGTCTAATATTATATAATTATGTAATATATATGTAGTGTAATGTAATTCTAGAGTAATAGTGATGTAAGCTCCTAGGTTGTTTAAATATTGTTCAGCCTACATACATATAGAATATAGTTTTTCTGCTTTACCACTAATTAGTCACTTCAGCCAGCCTTTCCCCATATTGTGTTCTTGGAATATTTTATGTGCTGAAATAAGTGACATTCAAAGTGGATATACTGTGGTGCAGTATATCATGTATTTAGTTTTCTTTAAAACAAAGTTGTTGTTTCTGATGGGGGTAAAAACTAACAATTGCTGCAATTTTTTTATTATTCTATAATATTCACTATAACCTTTTCATCCTGCCGAAGAAATTGAGCTTGGATCCACTAACACTAAACTAATTTTTACTTAATACTCTTTTTCACTGAGCTTTTGTTCAGTCTCTGCCTACATTTATCAATGAGAGTCTTTTGTATTTTGACTGATCTGAGACAAAATGGGCATACGAACAATCCTGGTTTTAATGTTAAATTTGATAGTGACAAATATCCCATAGAAGAAAAGCTCCTTAGATTCCTTTTGTTTCTTGTAATGGCAGCCTAAACGTTGGCTTAACTTCACAGAACAGAAGCCACTGGATCAGAAATCCTCATCCTGTGAACATGTACTCTCTTGGATTATTTTTGGACGAGGTCTCTTCTGTTATTCCTTGCCAGCCCTGCAAAGCACATGGCCAGATCCAGGTCTGATCGGAAGTCTCATTCGAATGTAAAAACTGATTTTAAGATCTTGCCCGTTAGAGTTGCCTGCAACTGTACAAACCACTTCTTTTTGAACTTGCTCAACTGGCACATTCTCTCAGATCCAATTGCTCAAATTCCTTAATCTGTCTTTTATTGTTAAGCCCACTTTGGTCATTACCACTGTTTATAACTACTCTTTTCCCGTCTTCAACCTCAGGTGACTTATAAGGAGCTTGGCCTCATCCGCTGTGAGGCAACTTGGGATGCATTCTGGCACTCTGGTCTGCTCCCACAGATTCCGGATCTGCAGCGCTGTGCCCTGATGCTGTACGACAAGCTGAAGCGCCTGTGCAGGAGCAGAGGCAGCACCTTTGTGTACCAGAAAGTGCTAAGCGATTGTCCAGACGTGAACCAGTCTGTGAAAGCTCTGGAGGCTTTGCGTTTCCTCACCGAGCAGGAAGTGGTGGTGCAGGAGAAGCAGAGGGTCTTTCTGCGGCAGTACTACAGATACGAGACGGGGATCGCCAAGTGCGTGGGCCGTGTGGTCGCTGGAACCCCGTGGCGCATCGACCTGGACGTGAGGGAGGCTCTCCGCGCCGCCCGGCCGAAGGGAGGAGAGGTCGGGCAAGATGGCCGCCGAGCGGAGGCGGAAACGGAGAGCGCCGCGGACGGTGCGCCTTCGGATGTCACGGCCGACCCCGCCCGGCCGGAAGACCTTTCAGACGGGCGTGAGCACCGCAGCAGAGGTGCAGCGGAGGGGCAGGCGGCTGGGGAGGCGGAGCTCGACCCTGATCAGGTCCGAGCCGCGGCGATGATATGCGCCAACCCTGTAACGGTAATCAGTGGGAAGGGGGGCTGTGGGAAGACCACGGTGGTCAGCCTGGTGTTTCGAGCGGCTCTGAAGGGACTTCCCTCGGAAGAGGAGGAGGTACGGAAGGCCTGCGAAGACTTTGAGAACGACTGCGGTGCCTCTGAGGAGTGGAACACCTTCTCGGAGGTGCCCAGCCAGGCCCAGGATAAGACTGGCAAGGAGGCTGTAGATTCCCAGGAGCCGATCAGGGTCCTCCTCACTGCCCCCACCGGAAGAGCTGCGTCCCTCCTGAAGAAGAGAACAGGCCTCTCCGCGTACACGCTGCACCAGGTGGGCCGCAAAAAAACGGAAGAGTTTGCACATTGATATCTGGTGGTTGTTTTTGAGCTGTGGTGGGATAATAAAATTCAAGTTGGGATTTAAGGAAGGTTAGAATCAAGAGTGGGTCTTTGGGCCAGTCTTGCTCATTTGCTAGTAGGCTCTCTATTGCAGTGTGAATATTTAGACATATGTAGAGATTTATCAGATATTAAGCCCACTTTGGTCATTACTACTCCTGCTGCTGTTACCCGTTTCTTACACAAGTGAGCTAGGTTTTAATTATTGCATTACAAATCATATATCATAAATCTGTAGTTATTAATTTATGAGTGGATGCTTTACCAAAACTCAGTGTGATTTGCTTTGCCTTTTTTGCGAAGTGAAACATATCCTTAGAGAAATTTGTAATCTGAAATGTCATAATTATTATTATAAATAATTATCTTCATCATCAGTAATCCCTTACACTTATACAGCACTTTTCTGGACACTCCACTCAAAGCGCTTTACAGGTAATGGGGACTCCCCTCCACCAACACCAATGTGCAGCATCCACCTGGATGATGCGACGGCAGCCATAGTGCGCCACAACGCTCACCACACATCAGCTATCAGTGGGGAGGAGAGCAGAGTAATGAAGCCAATTCATAGATGGGGATATTAGGAGGCCATGATTGTTAAAGACCAATGGGAAATTTTGGTCAGGATGCTGGGGTAACACCCCTAATGCCCTGGTATTTTTAATGACCACAAAGAGTCAGGATCTCGATTTTGTCTCATCTGGAGTGCGGCACCTTTTTACAGTATAGTGTCCCCATCACGACATAAGGTGAGCGCCCCCTACTGGCCCCTCTAACACCTTCCAGCAGCAGCCTTAGTTTTTCCCAGGAGGTCTCCCATCCAGGTACTGACCAGGCTCACACCTGCAGTGGGTTCCCAGTTGTGAGTTGCAGGGTGATATGGCTGGCCATATGTTCCATTCCCAGATATTTTGGCTTTTGGGGGTGTGGAAATGTACAATTTCTTGCTCAGTGGAAGAACAGCAAGCACAGTATGAGGTGAGGAGCACTGTACAGGCATTTGAGAAGTGTTCACAGTGAAGACTTTGCTCTCTCTCAGGTGGTCTGGAGTTTTATGCAAGCAAAGAAGGCTGAGGATGGAGCCCCAAAAGAATGGAAGTTTGCAAAGGTTCAAGCATTTGTAGTAGACGAAGGGAGCCTGGTGTCTGTGCAGATACTGCATTCAGTGTTAAACATGCTGGTGAGGTATGCTCAGCTGAAGAAGCTCATACTTCTAGGTGAGTCCAGGACTTGAATTTTCTCGGGATGTGTTTTCTTTGGTAGTATGCTATACATAGCTGAGTCAAATCTAGGAGTGGATTGAAAGATAGCTTACCCTTTAATACAGTAAGGATTTAAAAAAAATCCTTTATAATGTCAACCTAGTTATCAATTTCTCAGTGATATAGAATGTCAAAGGCAGTGCCTTCACTGAGCCAGTTAAATATATTATTTAGGTTGTGCTGTATATTATGTGTGTATATACATCATATGATCATTATATAGCCCTTGTTAGTATACCTTTTTATCCATCTGGATACTAATTAATAAATTAGACATAAAGATCTGCTGTGATAATGGTTTGCTGTCAGGACTAGATGTGATTTATTGAGTTACTGACAGTGGATTGTCGAAGTTACTAAAACTGTCTGCTTACTATAGTAAGGGTTACTATTCAATATTGAGAAGCATCTCCAGAATTTAAAAGAAAACTGTTCCAGCAAGCACCATACTGCCGTACAGAGGACTGGCTTGTCTCCTCTGGCCCTTTCCCACTAGACCATGATGAGAAGTGCTCGACTCCCTGGGTGAATGGCAGGCTCATTGAGGGAGAGCTGCTGGATTTTCCACGCACTGGAAAGTAATAAAATGTCAAATTATGTGCCTCATTGCTCCTTCAGGTGATGTAAGACAGCTGCCCAGCATTGAGCCTGGGAATGTCTTAGCTGACATGTTCAGCAGCCTGTCTGAAGTCCACTGGGCTGTGGAAATGAAAACCAACCATCGTGCAGAATCCCAGCTGATTGTCAATAATGCCGGGCAGTAAGTAGGGGACGTTTTTTTATTTTTCATATATATATACGGATGTTTCCAAATGCTGCAGTGTAAGAGCCAGAATGGTGGTAATGAGATTTCTGTCATTGATTCACAAGTCCAACATTTAAAAATATATATTTATTCCTAAAACTGAACAGTGAGAAAGAAACAGTGAGGGCAGTGCAGGCAAATGATTTAGAAGCAACTGTAGTGAATGGTGAATTATGCATGATACACAAAAATCATGTATTTATAAGAAAAAGGAAAACCAGTAAGTGCAGTCTTGATCTACAAGCTGTCCCATGGGAGAAAAATGGGAGATTTTTTGTTGTTTTAAATTCTGTGCTCTGGCTCTTGTTTTTTTATCATATGAAGTCATTTCAGTTTCATAGTGCTTCCCCAAAGGAAGTAAATTATTGGTAAGTTCCCCAATAAAATACTGAATATACTGTGACACATCCTAACATTTCCAAGATTGTACAATTTGCAAGATTACAAGCCATATTCATGAAGTACTCCCTTTTATTTGTGGCAGACATTTTTTATTCTCTGTGGCTAAGGATCTGCGCCTGTGACTGGAAGGTTGCCGGTTCAAATCCCGCGGCCGGCAGAGGAATCCTACTCCATTGGGCCCCTGAGCAAGGCCCTTAACCCTAACTGCTCCAGGGGTGCTGTACAATGGCAGACCCTGCGCTTTGACCCCAAGCCTCTCTCCCTGTCTGTGTCTCGTGTCTCCATGGAGAAAAGCAGGGGGTATGTGAAAAGACGAATTCCTAATGCAAGAAATTGTATAGGGCTAATAAAGAAACATTAACATAAGTTTCCATTTTAGATGTTGCGTGCGATTCTGTCGGGTTTTTTTAAGTAGCTTAAAGAGCAGAAAGGGTTAAATGGCTCCCTCTTGCTTGTAGCTTTCATTATGTATTCATGTCCATCTGACTGACAGGAAGGTGCTTATTGCTGGTATGTGTACAGGTAGTAGAAAAAAAGATGAAAACACCTTTTATAAGGGTAAGTGGGGGGATACAAAAAATATTGTGAATTCAAAAGGCTTCCACATAGACGTGGTTCTTGTATTATTTAAGCAAGTAACAGCTGTGAGTCTTGCCTAGGGGCATGTATGAACATACTCATGAGGCCTGATTGTCTACAATTCTGGCCAGCAAGAAGAAAGCTCAGCGACTGAAAGAGGGGTGATGCTTGGGGTGAGCTTGGCAGGAGCTTCAGTGACTAAGACAGCTCAACCTACTGATGTTTCACAAGCGCTAGTGTCTAGGATGCATGGAGCAAAGGACATCAGTGGACAGAAGCACATATTCTAGGATTGTGACATCTGTGCATTAATTCAAAGTGCACGGCAAAACAGGTGAGCAACTACAAATTTCAATCTGGTACACGAGCAGCCAGTTTAATCAAAAACAGTCCACCAAGAACACCACAGACCAGGACTATAGTTAGGTTGAAGTGCCAGACAGCTCATTACACCTGGCAATTCCTGTCTGGATGTGCAGTGGTGCAAAGATCACAAGCCACGCACTACTGAGAAGTGGAAAGAGTAGATATGGTCAGATGAATCATCCTTCACCAATTTGCCTGCAAATGGATAAATGCACGTTTGGTGCCAGTCTAAAGACTCTACATCCCTGACTACTTGGCTCCAGCAGTAAAGGGCTCTGGTGAATCTCTCATGTTGTGGGGCGCATTACCCTGGCATCCATTGGGTGCTTTCATTTCCTTAGAAGGCAAGGACAATGCTACTCATTACTTAATGAAACTGAGCGATCTTCTGTTCTGCACTTCCTGAAGCAGCGTTTCTTTCCTGCTGGGGAAGGGTGTCATCCAGGATGACCATGCCACTCTCCATAGAGCAGACGTGGTCGGCCTGTGGATTAATGATCACGGTGACCATTCTTAGACACCAGATCTGATCCCAATTGTGCGTTTAAGGCATATTCTGGCCTGATGTCCGAAACCTTTCCACCTCCGTCAATCAGACAGGGTGTTGCATCCCTCCTGTGGAATTCCAGACGCCACAGAGCACCAGGCCATAATGTCCGTATGCGGCTCAGTGTTGATGAGACTGCTGCGGGTTTCTTTTCAACTTTAGCAAACAGCTTATGTACCATTTTGCTTGAGCATCCTGTATTAACTTTGGCATTATCTTTTCTGTGCTCACCATTTCTGATGGTTTTGCCTTTAAAGCCCTCATTGAAATCTCAATTTGAGAATGCGTGGACTAGTCAATCATTGTACAAACGTATAAACTCAGATTTCATATTCTACAGGTGGTGCTCCAGTATAATTGTTTATAGAACTGAGAACTTGCTGTGTCTGTTTTGCAGCATTGTTGTGGACACAACACATTAGTTCTGAAACAGCTTCAGACTTCATGCTGGCTGTTTAGTTTTGACCTTTCATATCTAATCTTGTGTGATGTAATAACAGATGCTGGTTGAAAAGGCTTCGTTATTCGTGTTTTTCCATAAGCAATGTACATCTAAACACACTTCTATAAAGTTTCCCTTTTCTTGTTCGTGTTTCAGAACAATCTTTATAGAAAACATTGTTTTGACAATAGTGTTAACGTTTTGCTATTGGATCTTCTCTTTATTATTTTTATTTAAAATGACAATTACTAAATTTTCTTTTTCTGCCCTTTTAATGTGGATTTACACATACTTGGCTGTGCTACAACATACCTGGTTTGTCTTGCCTTGCTATGCTGGTGCCTTACTGGAGTTAACATCGGCTGGAGAACTATTGCCTCTCTCTTAATTACAGCTTGCCAGTGACATGGCCTAGAACTCCACATCGACATCTGGACTGTAGGTTTCATCATATGCTGTGATTGAGTTCATTTACTTGATGAGGTACTCCTTTACTGGATTAGGTGTTTGGGGTATGACATCACAGATAGTCCCAGGAGAATACCCTTCTGAAACAGCATCTGATACTGGGGTCTATTGATTTCCTTTTCAGAGCAGGAGTGCCATTCAAAGTATTGCTTTCTCACACATTCATGCCATCGCTTAATGTTCTTGTAGCCTTACTTGCGCTATAGAGGAGCTTGGCAGAGTTTTGCAAACACCTGTTCTTTAGGGATTAACCAGATCTTGTGAGGTCATTGTTGGTACTTCAAATGAATTCCAAGCAGTAGACCCCAGATAAATCCTTTTTCCCCCAAAGTTGTGTGTTTTGTGAGTTTAGTTTTAAAATGGCTTATTATTTGTCAGTTCTTGCACTAATATCCAAGCAGTGTGCTTTTAGGCCTGTATGTATTGGTCTGTGACAGAGTTTCACAGGTTCATTGTGGAATAAGCAGGCTGTGAAAGATGGTTTAACCAAAGGTAAAGACAGGAGAACTATAATACAGTTCTGCCTACTATAATGGAAAATAATTACCTAATGTTAATAGTTTTTGTCTTTTGTAGCTTTTTTTTTGTTTTTTGGTGGTCATTTGATGGCACAGACGTATTAATCCTTCAAATCCCAGCCCAATACGTTGTTCATCTGTTCTTTATGAATTCTCTGCATACTTGTTGATACTGTTATTATATAGGCCAACTCTTACAGTGTGTCGGCAGAACGGAACTATTGATGTTTTGTTGCTTATCTAGAGTCCAAAACTCTGACTTTGCATCTGTTGTCAATTTTAAAAATGTAAATAAAATGTGAATCCAAAGTGCATAGAGACTGAAGTAATAGCATAAATATTATGAGAAATTCATCATTTATATATCTCTTGGCTTATTGGAACTGTGAAGCATTGCACTTAAATGTAAAGCTGAAGAATGTTGTTGCAATAATTACATGTGGCTACAAAGAAGCAGGATCTAAATGTAGAGCCGATCGGCTTTCATTTAATAATAATGATTCTGATTTGCAGTGTAATTTTTAACAATTATCTGACCGTTTTAATGCAGGTGAAACTGTACTGTCTCTATAAATAAACATAACTTTTCACTTTGCCTTTCTAGAATATCAGACATGGGCAAGAAGAGAAGCTATTATCCTCTGGAGTTTGATGCCACCGTGGAGCTTGGTGGAAGTGGCCCTTCAGTCACAATGCCCACGCTAGACAAGAGCTTCGTTTTCATCTGTCTTCCCACTGAGGCGAATACCTGTGGTGAGAAGTGAATCCATAGCGTGCAGCCTGCTAGAATCTTGATTGTGCCAACAAAATAAACCAACTGGGCAGTATGATGGATTTATAATTCCGTGGGTTACATCAAACTGAAGGCTGTGTTTCAGTCATTTTAAGGCACACGGGCAGTGGCTTGCTGTGTTTCTGTTTAGACAGCCCCAGAGTGGCACTTGGAGATTTGGTTTTTGTAATTACATCTCTGAAGATTGCTATGGAACCTTTTCCGTGAAGCTCTCGCAGATGTGTGCCAAAACTGATACGGCCTACCCTGCCGTCTTTCAGTTACAGTAATTATGCTCATGTTGAATCAGTCAGGTGTATTAAACACTGGGAGACAACAGAACAATCTCATTATATTTCCTCCAGGCACACCTCCTTGAAGCAGAGCCGCCTACAGTCTTGTTGTATAAAGTATAACAGACAGTCGGTTTGGGATTAAGAGTTGATTCTGCTTATCTTTTCAAAAACCTAGGTTAGCCTTTCATCTGTCTTAGGCCCTTTTTTCTTTGTAAATTGTAAGATAGTTTTATTTTTTTCTAATTTTTGATTTCTTGGTTTCCTACTCTCTTTTTATCTCTGTGGTTGATATTCTAAAATCCCTTTGGTTTACTGAGATTGTAAAGTGTGCCCTGTTTTAACAGGGAAGTTTTAACAGCATGCACTTTAGGCTTGCATAATTCCTGTAGATTTCTTAGAGATGAAGAAAGACACATATACTGTCGCTGTGCTCCATTGCTGGGAAATACTAATCCGGAGTTCTTGGTTATCAAATAAAAACCTTTTCCCTGTCAGATACATTCCTGCTGAACCTAACCCCTGTGGTGTGCACCGAGTTCACACAGCGCACTCGCATTTCTTTTTTAAAAGATGGTGGATGTATTTTTCAGAGCTACAAGACGCAATCAAATTGCTTTTGAAGTCAGCCCCTGGATTGACGGATCATAACTCCTCTCAGTTCATTGCATTTCGAAGGTAAGAGAACCCAAGTGAGAATGTCACTACTCTGATTAATTTACTTGGCTCATAGGCAGCACGTCAGGTTCTCTTACTCTAGTCTGGGATCACAGGGCTCAGTGTTGCTCTGTGTTCTGTGTTTATAAAGTCATTTAATTCTCACGATGCCTGTTTTGCTGTGTAGCTAATTTGAGTCTTAAGAGGAATCAAGATATGAGATGTGGAGCTATGATTTGATAAGAGGGAGGCATACTTTTATCTCAAGACCAATTTACTTCATCCTGTTGCTCCCTTCAGATCTTAATAAAATCCTTCCTATTGGACAGGCAAAGCACTCATGCTTTGTCACATTAAAGTTAGATGTTGCAAACCTCATGAGAAGTAATTGCTATCACAGATACTGGTTTCTACTGATACCAACAGGTGGACTTACGGTATACTGTACTGTACATCAGGCATTGCTTTCTTCCGTGCTGTTGCCTCTGTAAAAAGACTATAGCATGCACAATTGTGCAGCAAATGGACCAATGGCAGTAGTCATGCAGGCAGATGGTGATGATTACTAAGTGGATCCCAAAGTACTTTACATATAGGAGGGGACAACTTTATCTCAGTGACAGATATAGCACCCAGATAGGTGACGCTTGGCAGCTGTTGTGTGACTGCAACCGTTCTCCAGAACAGAACAGATGGAGGTGTAAGGAGCTACTTCACCAAATTAACATTAGGGGAATTCGGAGAGGTCAGATTGTGCAAGCCCATGTGGAATTAACCAGGTCACCCGGGTTAGCACCTCAACTCCCGCAAACGGTGCCAAGGGATCTTTAATGGCAAGTAGTGTGGACCTCAGTTTAACATCTCCTCCGAAAGATACCTCCTCCAACAGTACAGTGTCCTAGGTCACCTTACAGTCTAACAAATCATAGTCCCTTGATTAGTATCTGTAAGGACGTTTAGGTGTAGCAATTGCATTCTACTCACCTGCTCTCTCTTCAAGTCCTAAGCAATCAAGCTCACATTTTACAAAGCAGTGCAAGAAGGTTGCTCTGCTGCTCATTATTCCTCTCATTCGCAGGAAAAGCTCAGCGTAGCAGAAATATATCGCAGTCCTTTTACTGCTTAGCCAATCCCCTTGAGAAGTGCCCTTGGCCCCCAGGTTGAGAGGGAGGACTGCCAGCACTCTTTCTTGTACAGTAACTCGAAGCGGAGAAATTGATGAGCTGGCAGACGCCTCAGCACTCGGCAATCGCTGTCAGCTCTGCAGCCCTGCACTTTTTTTTGCTAGAAAAGCTTGTAACCCCTTTGCTACAAGGCGATTTTAACAAAAGGAAATGTTTATTTTTGAAAGGGAAGAGAAAACGATTAATGCGTACATGCGTTAAAGGGTTAAACCCAAACCTCACCACTGTTCTTGGTCTCACTTGGGATTGTCGAGTTTTATAGAATGTTTTCTTCATTCAGAACTCGTCTGAAACTAGCTGTACGCTTAATGCGAACACCTTAAAGGCGTTTTTCTGCTATTCTAAGAACACAAAGACAACGTTCATTTTCAGGATTATTTAAACCGGTGTTAAGGATTTTTATGTGTATTTTGTGTGCCCAAATTGTAACTTTTATATCTAACCCAACTGTGCCTTTTTTTCTGAAGCCGTCTGAAAGATCAAAATATGTTGAATAGCTACGACCTGTACTTATTATTAATATTGAGCTAGTGCAGAAATTAATTTGTGCTATCCTGATTTACATAATTTGTTTCTGTTCTCTCACTGTTCTTTCAGGAAAGATTGTGACTTAATAAACGAACTCTGCTGCAAGCACTATTCCGGTCACAATACTAGGTAAGAAGCGTATAAACTTACTTTGAAACTCCTCTTTCTTGGAATGATAAATGCAGAAAATTAAGAAAATGGGAAAATAAACTGGATGACTGAGCTGGGATGGTCTTGACTTCAGAATTATTTGGGTTGCTATTCTGTATGTCGTTTGGGAGAAATGAAGATTGAAGAGAGTCTCAGTTCTGGTTTGTTCTTTTTGAGTAGTCTTTTTCACATGTATTCAAAATATTTTGTATTTCTAGTTGTGACTCAACCGTCTTCAGAGCGAAAGGGCTATTGACAAACTCTGTCATGGCTAAAGTATCAATTATCTTGCTTAATAGCTTGGTAAGATTGACAACAGTTTTTTCAGTGTTGCTAAGGCAACTAATTTTGGTTCATTGTAGAATGTTATGACGTTGCCTTTTTCATAGACAGCTGTAAGAGGTCGATAAATCTGCATAGAATATTGACAATTCATGGAAATAATTTCCTGGGAGAGAGTTAGAAAGCGTATGAGGTTTAAAGTTTAAGAATAAACTGCAACAGCTGCAGAACAGGATGACCATGAAGAACAGCTGGAATATTTGTATTGATTTATCATCTCTCTGTGGGGAAGAAGGGTAAAAATACAGATTTTCTTGGTGACAGAGGAAGGTATTGTTCGCAGGCATTAATTCTTTAACCTTAAACAACTACAACCAAACACTATTTAAAATAGTTTTCATTTGGTTGCATAAAACTCTCTCCTGCAGTCAATGATTTTGAATCCTCCCAGAAAACCTGCATGGAATAATGTCTTAGGTCTTATTATTTTGTGCAGTCTGTTGCCTTTTTTTCTACTTTGGGATTTCTTGTTTCATTGAAATGTCTACTTGGGTTGCACTCGGATGGGAAAAAAAAACGTGTTTTGTCTTTGACGTAGAAGAAAGTCCCGCAAATAACCACTAGATGGGGATATTTCGCTTTGTTTCGTTGCATCGTGCGGCTTTACATCAATGGTTTGAAACGGACGATTGTTAAAAAAAACAACTGTATTTGGAACACTTTTTTATCTGTACCCACTGTTTGTATGATGGGCAAAATTCTTAAAACTCTCCTCAATTAGATTTTGTTTTGGGTTGTATTGTGTTTAAATAGGTGTATCTGCAGTGTGAAGACAAAATATCTAAATAATGAAGGATACTCATTCTAGTAAGGAATAAGAACAAACATTTTGAAACATGAATAACATAGATGTTTCATAACAAGAAATGCAACAGGACATTTCAGAATCTACAGTTTACTAAGAGAGGATTTACAGTATATTACTGAAAAGAGCAGTACTGCTCAAGGCAACAGTATGGAATACTATTTGTAATGAATAGAGTTTTTACCTAATGCATGGTCTCCTGTCAAGACCAGAATGACTAATTGCCTTCTGTATGTTTGGTTTTCTGTGCATTTAATATTTAATTAAATTACAGTCAACATCTGTCTTTGAGATTTTTAGACTTTCTGATTATATTTTACATTTTTCCATGGTAATATGCCCTTAACTTAACTCATTTTCATGATAAAATGGTGTTTTACAAAAGCATTCATGCTTCTACAATGATTCCTCATTTTATTGTTGTCTTAGTTTTCATCTGTGACTTCATATTTAGAATATACACTTTCCAGTGTATCCAGTGATTATACTTGTAGATAAATCCAGTGATTGTAGATAAATCTGAAGGGTAATCACACAAGCATACTGTACAGTAATTAGACAATCCAGAAAGCTTCCACAAAGAAAGTGAAATCAGAAATACAACAGAAGGGCTTTTTTGAAACCTTTTGAGGTTTTCAGTCCTTCAATTTGTTAAACTTCTTTGGACAAGTGCTAAGAACAGTTATAATCATTACTGTCCTCATTATCACTGTTAACAAATTCAGTTTTGTGTGTTTGTGCCTTTTGTTCTTGCCATTTTAGGAACCACAAAGGCAAGCTTAAGTTTCAGCCTGGCGACAAAGTGTGTTGCACGAAAAACGGCAACGTTTTGGAACGGACACGGGAAAGAGACCTTAATCAGGAAGTGGACGAGAAGCATAAGGAAACTGTGCGGCTCTGCAATGGGGAAATATTCTTTATAACCAGGGTAAGACACCTGTTGTGTTCAACAGCCCTCTGACATAACCAAGTTGTTCTGAAAAAGACCCCATATACCTGCAAGTAATTTCTGTATTCAGAAGCAGACGTATACCTGAATAAATAAAAACTACAGCCTTATCCAGCTGAACAGACGAGATGAGATGAAAGTCTAGTATTTTGTGGCAGGTTATAAAATAGCAGTTTTATTTATATAATGCTTTCCATCCAAAAGAAGGAAAATGCTCCGGACGTCACACTACACAGCAAGCCTGGTGGAAAAGTGAGAAATTGCTTCTCCGTTTGACATAAGGAGGAACTTTAGGAAGGCCTAATGGTACAAGTTGTGAGTGGAGCTTAGCAGGAACACTGAGGCTGATACTCCACCTCTTTCGAAAAGTTCAGTGGGGATCTTTAATGACCAATAAGCACGAGAGAGTTGAGCAACTCTGCGGAAGGCCAGCAGTGCCCACTGTCGCCACACTGAAGCATAGGTTTGGCAATTCTGGTGCAGAGAGGGAGAGTGCTGCCCACTGGTCTGCTATAATCATTCACAGTGGCAATGTCCTTAGAGATTGCCCATCACAGTACTGGATTCAAGGAGGTAATACTGCTTTATGGCTAGAAAACAAGGACCTTCTGGCAAACCAAAAATCACTATCATGTTACGGTATAATTCAGATTATGATTTATTAGTATGTCTTACTACAAAAAACAGTTGTACAAGTCTTTGTTCTTAGACTCTGTTGTATGGAGTAAAAGTCACAGAAAATAAAACCGGTTGACGCATCTTTTGTTAGTTTTTACCCTCTACTGACATCTCTTTTTGATTTACTCATTTCTGTGACTGAAGTCGTAGATGAATAAACTCATTCTGAGGCAGACGGCTCTTTCATTTTTGTTCGTGCGCAGGATGAAGAGAAAGATAAAAAGCGCTACCTGACGCTAGTCGACGGAGATTGCCGGGAGCTCTGTGTGTGGTTCAGGGAGCTGCAGAGGGAGTGCCGATTGAAACACGCCTGGGCCAGAACTATCCACACCTTCCAGGTCTGCACACCGAACCAGCCTCAGCACCCTGGAGCAGAGACTAGTCTGACACTCAGGGTTTCTTTAGTCTGCATCGAAAACAATGATGTTGGAAGCCAGAATTCCTGACAGGAAAATATGCATCAGAAAGAAACTTGGTAGTTCTGATACTTGACAAGTGGGAGGAATTTTGAGGTGCTGTGGAAAATTGTTGCATCTCAAAACTCTTGTCCATCTTGGCTATTGGAATATGTCTCTCATACACATTGATAAGTCCCCTTTGGAGAGAGGATAATCTATTTTCCTCTATTTCTAGCCATAATGCTATTGGAAGACTTCCACTGAATCATATTTTCCCTTCCTGTCGTGTTTAGCTAAAAATACCATGTCACATCATATATACTTTTTAACAAGTATACTTTGTTAAAAAAGGGTATGTGATATAAAGAGTGTTTTATTGCCTTAATCACAGTGAAAACTCTAAAGTACCTTATTTATACAATTTCCCTGTCAGTTTTAGCCAAAAATCTCATAGCCTTCTTTTTGTCTTAGGGTTCAGAAGCAGAGACGATAGTGTATGCTCTCAGTGACGGAAGAGGAGAAAATTGGCAGCATATTTATACGGCGGTGACACGAGGGCGCAGACGGGTTTATGTGGTGGGCAATAAGGATGCCTTGAAAAACGCGGTTGAACGCAGTATTCCTGTCCGAAATACACAGCTTAAGGAGATGGTGAGAAAGGAGCTGAACAAGCGGAACCAGGCCACCTCCTCCACCCCGCACCGAGCACCGTCGGGCCCGAGTTCCACTCCATCCACGTCGTTGTCCGCAAATTCTCAAAGGCTCCCTCAGGACCAGTGCTCCACAACCCCTTTACTTCGGCAAAACCTCTTAGTTAGAGACTCAGGCACTGCAGATGTGTCTCTTTTGGATGATATAGCTTTCTCCCAGGCTTATTCCTGGTCTCCCATGGACACTCAGAGTCCCCCTGTCCCTAATGCAGAGAATGCTGGGACGGGTAAGACGAATGGCCTGGACTCTGGTGCTCTGCCTGGCCCCTGTGATCATCAGGGCAGCTCTGGGGATTCTTTTAGGAACAGTGAAACAGATTCCAGAAGTCCGTGTGGCGTAAAGAGGCAGAAAAGCACCAGCAATGGCAGTCACACACCATCGAAGATCTCAAGGGTAAGAGTAAAATTCTATTTACTTTATCTTTACAATTTTAAATTCGATATCTTTCTTTGGAACCTTACATATTTAATGGTGATAATTGAAATCAGTCACAGAAACATTAATAAAGAGAAGAGATTTTAACTCATCTGAAGTATCCATTTACATTTAGCACATTTTTTATTTGTGCACTTCAATCGAGTCGATTTTCTCGATTTTAGGTAACTAAATTAGTTGTGCTGCTAGAACTTTGATGGGACATGTTTCTGGTGGTTAGTTTTTAATTTGACTTATTGTTTTGGGGGCCTCAGGAGGTGCAGAATTACTTCCATGAAAATGAAGGGGTTCATAGGACCCAGAGTTCATAGCCAATCATGTGGCAAGCCCCTGCTGTCATAACAGACAACCCCAACAACAAAAGCATCACATCTGTAGAAGAGACATTTTAGCCGTGTCCCTGTGTGCTACTGATGAAAAAACATTTTAATTTTGATCAGAATAAACGTTTTGATTCTACTTCCGTTTTCCAACAGCTTCTAAGCATACGAGGTAACATTTTGTAATATTTCCAGCAAGTAAGGAGCCGGCTCGTAGGTCATCTTCCCCTGGGTTTATTTCTCTGTTGAAGTGCGGGTACTTGTCAGTACTAAATTCCTGAGGGCTGTGCCAGTGGGCAAGCGTGAGTTATGAACCTATAGTTGTGTTGCTTATGCAGGATACAGCAGCCTCAGTGCAAAAGCAGGTTTTCAAGCAATCCGATATACTTTTTCACTGACAACTGCTTCCAGCTGATGCTGGTCTAGAAGGCCGTGCTCTAGAACAATGAAAGCAGGTGGAATCATCTTATCGGGACTATTGGACTCACAAGCTTCTCCCAGAACTTGCTGGTCAGGTCCAGCTTTTGCCAGTGCGCACACTTTTTAATGATGGTTCACCACTTTTCAAGGAAGAATGTAATTTTATTGTTAATCATTGTTTAGAACGTAGAAAACCATTAATGTCAATCTAACTTTTCAGGAGTCCAAGTGAGACCGTGTAGTCAGTGCAATAAATGTGACAAAACAAGGAAAAATACAAACTATGCAACTGTTTACAATATATTCTATAAACATTTTGTAACGTAATATCCAAAACAGTGAAAAGGCATTTGGAAAATGAGCAGCTTGGTTATCAACTAAGTCATCGCTATATTGGCTACAACAGAAAGCTGATAGTACCATGCTTTATAACATTTTGGGGCGTTGAGTTTGTTGATTTAAATTTAGGTAAGTGTTTTCAGAATTAAACTGGAAATATTCAGGCTTTATGGAAAATAATTCATGTATGAACATTTTCTCCATTAGAAAAAAGACTACTTGTATTGTTCCACTTTAATTGTTCATTCTTTAATACGAAATACTAATTCAATGCTTAATGTTCTTAGTTTTAAGCATGCTGACAGTCTTTCATAGAAGGATGGTACATTTACTTTTTAAATTGATTATTTTATTGGGTTAACCTACATTTTCTGAAACGGTGACAGCAAATGGTTTACATTTAGATATGCATTGATTATACAGTATTTTTCTTATGCATTTATTGTATTTCTAAATCTTTGTTAAATGCTTTCTGAGTACTGTAGTTTAATAAGTGCTGACAGGCTGTTAATACCTGTGTAATTCATCCAAAACATCCACGTATAAATTGGTATGTGCACTGCAATATTATTTAAAGTTTTTAGCTTTTAAAATACCTTAATTGAGATTCTAAGTAAAATACTCTACATGCAAAGAATGGCTGCAAAATTAATCTGGACCTGCCTTTGGTTTGAGCCATAGTGTGATTTTGTTAATTTGTGAAAATCTGGAAAAAATAATCCGGGCTTCCTTCAATTTGGGGTTTGGGGTGTACCAATATCAAAATAGATGTGGCTCATAGTTGCAAAGTTAGAAGATTATTTCAAACCACTAATCACTAGCTCTATTAAAAAGCATATTGTGATTTTCCATACCCCAACTGAGCTGTGTCAGACTTTTGATTTCCTGGCTGTAGATGTACAATACAAACAAAAGTAACTGAGGGAGCAGCTTTCTGTTAATTTCGTAGTGCATGCTTTTTGTTTTTTCACACTATCGAAGAATGTTTCTTTTATTGTGACTGAAACATTATATTTACATATGTATAAAAAGGAGAATGTAATTCCAGTTCAGTTCCAGTTCCAGTGGGTAGGCTCATTATTTACAAGTTTTATCGTTCACTTCAATTTGAATTATTGAATACTGATGGAGAAGGTCTAGATAATTAGTCTTTTTCCCCTCCTTGGGTTTTGCGATGCGCTGAATTCTTAATGAAAGACACGCCTTGAGAGAATAAAGAGAAGAATGTATTTTGCACTTTTATGGTGAATATGCTGAAAAGGTTTGAATTGGCCTAAATCATACAGGATATGTGGCTTGTTAAATAGGTAAAGATTTAGTCCTTGCAGAAATGAAAAGCAGAGAGACACAGCAATTTGAATCTACAAAAAGTTGCTTGTCTTTGCGTTTCAGAATGGAACTAACTTTTGCCTGTTCCTTATCAGCCTACGCACGGTGACACAGCTTCCTACTCAAACCTGTTGTTAAATAAAATACTGCCTCAAGTGAAATTATATTTGATCATTGCTAACATGATTCAGGCTTATGTTGCAGAATCACTCTTTGTCCTTGCGCTATGTCATTATTACACATTTTAGGGAATGGGAATGAGAAGAGGTGATGTTACACATTTAGGAAATATCTAAATTTCACTATGGAAAGTAAGTTGTTCAGCACCTGACCCCCAAAGTAATGGAAATCTTTTTGTAGCCTTGTTTTCTTTCATAATACATTTTATTTATGCCTTTCAAAACCCCAAAGTACTGTACAATGATACATGCTTAAAAAATCCATTGCTGTTTGTCCCTTTACAACCCATCAAATTACTTATGTTAACAGACTGTAGTCTTGAATCTGAGTGTGTCAACTCCCTTATAAGGTCTTGTCTGATTGGTTGTCTATCTTCCTGCTGTGTTCCATTATGCATTCTGCTCATGTCTCGACAGGAAGTGGCAGCGGAGTCTCCGCTGTCCAGCTCTCGACTTCAGTCCTTGTCACTGGCCAGTCCTAGTTCCAGCTCAAGAGCCAGGCAACTTTTCCCACCTCCACCTCCAGAGGACTGACCAACCCCAACCCGTGCAAGTTACCTTGCTGCAAGAGTTAAACTGCTACTCAGGCCATGTTTTCATGGACACAGCTCCGTTAAATGGGCGTTCAGTGCTGCTTATACTCTTGCTATGCAAAAAAAAGTAATAGAAAACTGGAATCAGACTGCAATAGAGAACACTTGACAAGAATTTTGCACTGAAAAAGTTGCCTTAACTCTTTTAAAAAAACATTTCTTGACATTAAAAAGTAAGATCTTGCAGGTTGTTTTTTTTAAATATTATGTTTAGATGTCCCATTGCTGAGATTTTGTATTTATAAACTATACTCCAGAAACCATAATCATCAAGTTTAATTGACAAATTAAGTTTCTTGCAAAACTGCTGACTTTATTAGTTCAGATCTGCAGATGTAATCAAATACTAGCCACGGCTCTTTGGAGCTTGTCTGTGAGATCAATAAGTTATGATAGAAAATGAACCTACTGTAGGAGGAGCCTGGTATTGAGAAAAGTTGCAGAATTTGAGAGACAGTGCAGTTTCTTGTCCTATCTTGAGACTTGAAGACTGTGGGAGTACAGGGCGTAATTTGGAAGTACAGATTTTGAGTTAATTGGCTTAAAGAAACTGGCAGAAAATGTCTCGGAAGTATTTTAGAGAAGGATTTTAGATATTTTAGCATGTTGCAGAGTTAAGGAGAAAACTTAACTCTGCAACTCTTAAATAGTTTTAAGAGAATTAGCTTTGGTCATTTCTGCTGCGAACTGGATGTCAGAAAAAAACAATGACAGTGTAGCCATCCTGTGACTCTGGCTTTGCTTGTGTTGTAACTAATTTTAACTCTGCCATTTCTAAACACAATTAAACATTTCCAATGAACTAGTCATGTCTGCACCTTTACCACTCTGTATATCTTTTATTTTATTTTTTTTCCATACAAAGGTTTACAACTGTAGGAATTCCCAAAGTTATACATAGACGATAAATATCATGCTACCAAAGTATTAAATTTGTACAAAAATACTTTACAGATTATAATACTTGTTCATTAAAAATAAAAATACAATATTTAAGGGACTTACGTGTGAAATTGATTTTAATTTACCTTAATTTATTTATGGGTACCTAATCATTTGTTTTACTGGCAGTGCTAAATTCCACTTAACTGTCCCCACAAGGGAGAACAAGAAGGAAAAAAAAACTTTAAAGCAGAAACACAAGTTTGTTTTTCTTTGTACATAAGCAGATAAGAATGTGATGTTATATAAATAACAAAGGTGCAAATATAGCATGTTTGCAAAAAATTGTACAAATATAAATATGCCATGTTACAGTAGAATCACAGGAGTAAAGTATTAATCAAACAGTACTAAAATATCATAGAAATAAAAAAAACTTTAACCACTAATGTTTTTCATTAAGCTCATCAGTTACTTATGGCTGAACATTATCAGAGATGGATGGTAATTGCTGATTTTGGTGGGAAAGAAAGGTTCTCTTTGCAAGTCTTTAAAGTTCAAACACAAGCACGTACCTGAATGTGGATCGAGCAATGGATGTAAAGAAAAAAAATCTTCCTAATTAAATTTGTAGTTAAACAGTTAAGGTGAATCAGTTGTTTTTGGAATGCACATTCTAATGGATAGCTGCATTTACTTTAAATAAGTATATTGATGCTGTTTGAAGCATACAAGTGTGATTTTGTGGATAGAATTGAGGTGTTCTAGTGAGCACTGATAACAAGGGTCACATCCATTAATAAAGCCACTATTTTACAGACAACTATTTCAGGTTTGTTTTCCAAGGAAGCCTGTTTTTTTGTATTTGGGTACTCTTTGTACATATTTTCAGTGTCAAATCAAGGACTGACATTTGCAAAATTTGCACTGTATTTTTTTTAAAAAAAGATACTGAACATACAGCGATTTTACAAACCCCAAACTCTCGGAGCAAACATACAAGTGCCATTTCACAAATAATTGTGTTTGAACAGCCTTTTCATCTGAGCTGCCAACTTGAAACACTACGAAAGGTACACAAACATACCCTTTTAATAAAGTCAGTTCCACATACACTAGCATATTCAACATTTACTGAAACCAGGGAAAAAATACAAAGTAGAAAAGCACAGTTGCAGATACTTGGATTATTATAACCTCATGCTTGCTGCCATATATAAAAAGTTGGCAATGGAGGGAAAAGTTGATGATTGACTGAGGCTGAATCATCTGCAAGAACACTCTTTTGCTACTTGGCTGTTTGCTTTTTGTGTATCGAGGCTAGATGGCTAGATGTAATCACCACAGTTTATTCAGAAATTAAGAAAATAGAATACGTGTACGCAAAATGTTTAAATAAGGGTTGTACCTCCTTCCCACTCAGTGTACAAGCACTAACATCAGTGAGACACAGACGTTTTTTGGTAGCAAAATTGCAACCTATGACAAAGTATCCCTAATCATTTTAAAGGGATTGTTTTGGAAACCTAATTAATTTTAATCTTTGTAATTGTCTGTAAACTGAACTGCTTGGTCATATTGAACCCTTTCCTGACATGTTTGTACTGGAGTTCCCTTGGCACATGCATGCCAATGAGATTTTTTTTTTTAGTATCCAGATTGTATCTGGTTCAAGTTCGTTAACATATGGTCAGTTTATGGGACACCATAACCATTTTTTTTAGTTGATGCAATATGCACATAACCATTGTAGAGTTACATGCAAAAAGCTGCATGTACACATTTGACTTTTTTTTTTTTTACAATTACCACATAATTAGGGAGCCTCACATCTTAAGTTGTCCCTATATCTCATGCCTGCCTTTAATGGGCTAATGCAACAGTTTTGGAAATACTTGATTTTATGGATTCACTAATCCAGTGGTTCCCAAACCTTTTATATCATGGCTTCCCTGTGCCATAAAGGGTCTACTGACTGTAGAAGAAGTATCCCAGTTAGAATGAAATAAAACGTGTGCCTTATAGAGAGCATTTTATCATGTAAGTGTGGTCCGTGTGATTTTCAAAGCTGCAACACCAGAACAAAATTCAGATGTTATTGCAGTTTCAAGTATAAATGAGGGAAGTTCACAGTGCTTTTGGCCAAAGACTCCACCTTCATTCATTTCAGACCTTACCTGGTTGTGTTTGAAGTGAATTAAACTGGGGGGAAGGTTAGGCGATATCTTTTTCCTAAACCTTCTCTCTTCACCCAGCTACATTTTGCAATTTATCCATGTTCCCCCTGAACACACATCATGTCACACATTTTAGGAACCACTGTACTGATTAAAATAATCACAAAATCATTTTTGTACAGATTCTTAAGCTACAAGCCATAATTTAATTGCAAGTTGGGGCTCAGGTGGAATAACCACAGTTGGATATCTTACGTCTTTCATCAAAAAGCAAAATTCCTATTTCACATGCTCTGACTGGACATTTTTGGAGGATCTTGTTGAATTTTTATTGCCTTGGGCCTTGTGCTAAATCTTGAAGGCTAAACCCCTGGCTTTAACTCAAGAATAGTTATAGGTGAAGTCTATGCAGGCCTTCTGATCTTGTGCACAGATCTCAGCAGCTGACACATACTCACTGCAAAACTACATTTTGAGTTGTACAAAGAACATAGAGAGTTTTTAGATTTTAGTATCCACTGTATACATTAGATTGCACACCAGGTCTGAATAAACAAATATTCTTTAAGGCTTCTTCCAAAATCTCTGGGTGTTCATGGTGCATTGAGAGAGAGCTGTGCTCCTGGAAAATAGTGGCTGCATTGCATATTAGGCAGATTTACAAGGAAAAGACATCTCCATTTTGACTATCTGACCAGTATGGCTACATTTAAAGGGTAAATATATGCTACATCTTAGCAAACCCCAACTTTGTGTTTTTTAGCCACGGTGTATTGTAGTTTTCTTTATAAAGCATGGGTCTAGAATTAAATGGAAAAAAAAATAGACTGAAAATTCATCTTGCTGAAACCAGCCAAATATTTTTCTTCTCTTGTTGCGTACATCTTTTAACAGAAAACGTCACATGCAGTAAGCTTCCAGCCTGCAGTTAAGATGCATTGGGATTAAGCCAAATTCCTGCTTGAGCCTTATTCACAGCAGGAGTATTCTCATGTACAGGAGGCTTACCCTCGGCAGCTCATCATCTTACTGGATGTAAACCCTTTTCCTTCTTCAGGATCTCTACTGACCTTGGGCAAAGCTTGCATGAAAAAGCGCAGGCTTTCCAATACTTTTTAAAAAATCTACTTATAAAAATAAATATTGGGAATCAAGCCACCCCACTTCTGCAAGAATAAACCTCGTGATCATTGCCATCTCAGACTCTGGTGGACACAGAGAAGCCTGGAGCAACTCTGCGGTATTTCTGCCTCATATGGTTTGTAGGATGTCTCCTTAGGAATAAGGATAAGGGATTTTCAGACTTTAAAACACCCACATCATTGTCTTGTACACAGGTGGACGAGTTCAATATCCTAAATTATTACTGTAAACAGATGATTATTTTTCATGACCTAAAGCAGTATTGTCCTACTGGATTACAAAATTAAGGATGGCACTGTTTTCTTTTTTGTATATCAATAGGTCTTCATGATCACCATCATCATCACAAGGGGTTTGAAACACACACCCATCAAATAAAGGGAAGATATAATCAGTTCTGAGGGCTTTTCACTGGTTCATGCTTCGATACTAGGAGGAATTCAGTGTGCTTTGACAAATCCTTGACGTCTGCCCTATTTTCCATAGAGAAACACTATTAAAGTGATTTAGCACCATGGGAACGGTCTCAATTGCTCTGTAATTCAAGTTTGCTTTGCTATAAGGTTTTTGTGGGCTCTCTGGCATCCACTCCCGCCAATCTGCTACTCTGCTGTTGCTGCGGCTGTTGTAGAGCATCATTCTGTTCGCTCCACTCACTGGGAGCTTCTGAGGGCTGCTGATCCAGTTCTGTCACTGGCTGGGAGGCCAGGGGGTTTCGGCTAATGACCAGATCCAGTTTATTCCCCGATTCAGCAATAAGAGGCACCACCAGGCAGCAGTCAAAATCTCTGGTCCGCACGTGGTTGATCTGCAATTAGAAAGGAAAAGCACAAGTAATCAGCCGTTCTGGTTTCCGTCTTTCTCCTGTTTCTGTGTTGTTTCCCCTCCTTGAATGTGATGATCACAGCCCGCTCTGGGCTAATAACACGGAGCAGTGCAACCCAAAATCCTCTGTCAAAGCTTGTACACAGCATTACTACCTGCAGCAGCCTATCGTAGGGTTTGAGGCCTCCAAGATCAGCAGGTCCACTGGGTCGGATGTTATTGACATACACGCCCTTCTCCAGGAGGCCATCCGACACGCTGAACCCAAAGTCCTCTGCATCCGTGTCCTTGTACAGTGTCACCTAAGAGGACGGGAAAGCCACAGTGTAAGTTATTTTTTGCCCTCTTCTTTAGCTTGACCACCATAGCAGCTACAAGGGCTAGGCCCACACAACTCCCACACGACCCTTTGTTTGGTGGCGTACGGTAAAACGACCTTACGAGCAGCCAAGCCGGCTTGATGGAGTGCAACAGGGAGGCTCACCTTGTGGAGCTCCACTGGGGTTGGGGACATGATGTCCTTCATCTCCTGCTTGATCTTCCTCATGGCGAAAGCCTTCCGCCCAGCCTCAGTTGGAAGAGTGTTGCTGCGGTTGGTGGGTGTGTACTGGGGCCGGCTCAGGCTGCGCTCCTGGAAGCTGGCCTGCCTGCCCAGGAGGCTGCGCTGGGGCTGGGGCTCGTGGTTGAGGCTCATGGTACTCCCTGACATGATGGTGGCCTGGAGCAGTGTGTAGATAAAAAGTCTTTCGGTTACCGTGGACACAAACTCCAGGAGGACAAAAGAAGCCGTTTCACTTCTCTCAGCCCACACCATACAGATCAATGCAAAGAAACGAGGAACTGCAAAAGCATGCTGCTCAGTCGCGGTTTCATTTTGGTTCATTTAAATCTTCATGAAGAATAATGAGGACAGCAAAAAAAAAAGAAAGATTTTACCCAAGATTCTGTAGATTGGGGATGGTTGTTATTCTCCCTCTTTGCTCAGAAAATGATGAATTTCTATAAAGTTCTAGATTCGTTCCCTACAAGTGCCTGTTCCTTTAGGAATGCAAGCTTGAACGTGCCGTGCCCTCTTTGGTGAAGTTTATAAGAAATTGCAAGGAGGCCTGGACGCAGTGCTCTGCTAGAAGAAAGTGTGCAGTGCTCCCTCGTTGTAAAGCAACCTTTAAGAGCACAGAACACAGCGCCTCCTGTTTCTCCAAGATGCCATTACATTCTTAATGCAGGGCAGAAGACAACCACAGTCTCTTATTGGCTACTATCAACTACACTGTTATAAAGAGGGAGCATGAACAATGGTGCTATGCAAATGAGGAAGTGAAAATTTAGCAATAAGATTTCAAACAGGATTTTTGCTTGATGGTTTATATGGCAAGAGGTTTTTTTTTTCTAAAACACAAAACACAAAGGCCACGCACTCTTTCCCTTGCCTGGAAACCATCAAAGGATTTCAAGACACAATTTCAGAATCTTGACTGCAGTTCAGTAAACCTTCAGTTTAGCCACAACCACCAGAAGCCTTGCAACAGTTTTCCCTTCATGCTTTGCTGGAACTGCCATGCCTCTCTGTCTCCTTCCATTTGACAGTTCTAAGACAATCGCTCAAACTTGCTGCTATGGTGTTTTTCATTAAAAAAGTTAAAAAAAAACAGTCTGGTCTCTATTTCACCAAGCTGATGCTCACATTATTCCAGAAACAGACTGTAAACTTTCACCACAGTATTCATGCATTTCAGTATGTCACACAAATGATGTAAATTAAACACAGGAAAAGAATTACACCATGAAAATCTCTTTAGAGATATATGTTGATGAAAATAGTCTTACCTATTTTGTAGCAAAACAGAACAAAAGGGTACATTCATTACAAGCTGAAGTGCTGTCATAGTTAAAGCATTTTAAAATAATGCATTATTGCATTTTACAATCAATTAAACTGGTAAGCCAAGGGTCTTTTTTTAGACTTGCAGTCTTCAAGTTGTTTGATTTTCTCTCAAGGCCATATTCTTTATTATAATTAATACAATGTTATGACGAGTCCCACTGCTTAAATATTTTTACTCTAAGCCAGCAAAAACTTAAATGTGGCCGAGGGCTACAGTTATTGGTGCTGCAAGTATTTTGACAGCAAAATTAACATCGAATGGATCCTCCATGATATGACATAATGAAACAATAATGCATTCTTTCACCCACATTCCCTTAAATGTTAGCTAAATTTAGGCTTTTAGGTCTTGGTCTTTACTTTCTTTAAAAATACAAATATCCTTCAGATTGCTTTGTACAAATTGATGAGGTTACGAAAAGAAGTCTTGTTTCCATCATAAAGACTGCTTTAATTACAGGCATGAGCCCCTTTTTTCTGAAATGTTGTTCACTTAATACAAACAGGGGTAGCTACAGTATGTATTCCATGGCAGCACTACAAGTTATATTGAATGCACCTCTGTATTGGGGCAAAGACTGGCCTGTTAATGTTAATCAAAAAACAGCAGGCTATCAGCAGGTGAATAGAGAGCTTAACAGCGAGGGGTCGAACAAATGCGAGCGTCACAAGCAAAAATAAGCACAAAAGGGAAGGGTACCAAGATGGCCAGGTTTCTCATATTCAGAAGCCTGTCTGGCTTGTCCTAGAAAGAAAAGGAGTTGTTATACACTTAGCATCCACACTGTAGTAAGTGACAACATGGGACCAAAAAATGCCAAGGGACTCAATGAAACATGGAAGGCTCCTAGTATTACATTTATAGTTCTGATCATTGCTCTTTTGGTTTCTGGTATTCAGAGAGGTATTATCACACTGTGAGAGAGATGGATTTGCCACAGCATGTTACCTCCAGTTCTCGCAGGATGCCTGATTGGCCACAGGTCTCCAGGTCCTCCAGTGCCTGAGACCAGAAGTTTTCCTCTTGGTCTGGTTCTGTTCCATCGTTGCCCACAGTGAACCTGCAACAAAGAGCCCACAATTCCAGTATATTCCTGCTCTCGTGTAATGACTTTGCTCCTCTGAACAAAGACTTCCAAATGCCAGCTAAATAAACGTACTTAATAGTATCCTGTTTCATGTTGTTCAATTATTCATTCAGATTTAAGTACAAAATAGGAAAATACAATAAAATACACAAAAGATCAAAGAACTGGAGCTCGTGCGCAAAAACTTAAGCGTAAGAAAGGGAGCTAATGAAACGAGCACTGAACATGACAATGATCGGACCACGCTGTCACAAAATAAAAATCGAATCTGGTCCCCCGAAACAAAGACATTGTCCTGTTGTGAAACATAATTGAGCAAAAATAATCGAAAGCTCCACGGCACAACCAGCATATACAGTGTCACATACATTCAAAAGTAATCCATCACCAGACACTCCTGATATATGTGTTTGTACGACCAGGTACAGGCTAAGTGAGTCAGGAGCAACCTTCATCTAGAACCCAGGAAAATATGCTGCCTACATTCTGTGTCCAAGTTTAAAATGGATTAACCTGTGTGATAACGTTTTAGAAGAAGGAAAAGTATTATCCCAGAAGATCTAACATCTACTTTGTTCAGTTTTACATTTTGTATAAGACTGCCTGGATAAGGAATGATATTAAGAGGGAAAAGTCATGCTGGGAAGACACTAGTCTATATAGTGAGTGGGCAGAACACTGTTCCTTAGCTCTCCCCAGGCACTGGAGTGCTGAGCATCTGAACAAACATCATTTACAACCCCAGCAAATTCTTTATCTGGAAAATGACAATATGTTTTGCAGCTGGTGTGCTGACATTTTATTGGACAGATTAGATAGAGGTAAATTAATTATGGTGATTAATACTGTTACAAATGGGGTGTTACAAAACTGGTGAAAATCAGGAATTGACTGAGCGGTTTAGTCAATAAGTAAAATAATTATTCATAGCCCCCAACTTGTAAGTGATTTCTAGTTACATCCGAACGGTTGGTATAGTTACAGGCATGTGAATTCTTTATTGTCTAGCACAGCTTTGTTGAGAAAAATAATAATCGAGGCACACTTGGTTAAACAAATATTTAATGACAAGACACAAACTACACTACACACAACAAAACATACAACAAACAAATTACTCTATGACCAGTATTTACATACAAGGCTTTTTTAAGAGGCCTGAAATTCTGGTCACCCAGAAAACCCCAGACTGTACTTAGCATTAAACTCTTAATGCCTATAGAGGCCACATAAAAGATAAGCTGCCTTCTAACTAAATACAATGCAACCTGCAGTTAAATTTCTCTCTCTGCACCCCGGATGCCACAAAATAAATGGGAGCCTATATCCCTACCTATAAAAATGCACCCTAAGCAGGAAAAATGTTTCTAACTGAGGTATCTTTTACCCAGGAGACCCAAGTTCCCTACAAACACAGAGTAGCATGCTTTCTCTAACAAGGTTCCAAAACTTAGGTCCAGTCAGGTTTGGTTTGGATGATTATGAAGTAGGGGCTCTCGCCTGGCACAAGCTTCAAGTCCCAGCTCCTCCGGACGTTTGTCTCTGCTCTCCTACTTTCCTGTTTCTTGTTTCTTACTTTCCTCTCTCCTCTTAATGTTGTTTAATGTTGTTTGTCTCTGTGCTGCTGTTGACAATCACTAACCCACAACTTACCCAGGCATACTAATTGTTACAATTGCTTCTGCTCAAGGGATCCACACACGTCAGCTAACATCCTCTCTGCTTTGAAGCTAGAAGTGTTTACTCTGCCAAGTGTCACATACTTTTCAAATCTAAGAGATACTTCTCAGTCACGTAAAGCTGTAACAATACGTGAAAGCACTATTGTGATTAATGCATTTTCTGAAAAAAAAGAAGCCTGATTATTGCATGTTCTGTAAAAAAAGAAGCCTGATGTGTTTAAACAATGCCTCCTTGACTTGACATGATGAGGGATACAGCAGAGTCCAAGCATGTCCTAAATACCCTAAGCTGAAAAGGCCGACAGTCATATTTAAAATGTTAAATTGTCAAAAGTAAATTGCTACTTAGAGTAAAAGCATACCAGCAAGGCCATTGAGATATACAGGAAGCTCTGGAAATGTACATTAAAACTTCATCATTATCTATCCATCCATATTCTAACAACTTCATTAACACAGGGTCGCGGGGGAGCCGAAGCCTATCTTGGCAAACAATGGGCACAAGGCAGCGTACACTGGTCTCTGACACAGACAGGACGCCAGTCCATTGCATGGCCACACAAACACAAACACTGATACACACACACTCACACCCAGGGCCAATTGCCCCAGAAGCCAATTAGCATACCAGTATGTTTTGGAATGTGGGAGGAAACCCACACAAACACGGGGAGAACTCTACCCCAGGTCCAGGATTGAAACCAGAGCCCCAGCGCTGCAAGGCAGCTATACTAAACACTGCACCACTGTGCGGTCTAACTACATTACCATGTTTAAAAAAACGAAAGGAAAGCACCATCAGCCATTTTTGTAAATATATAAATTTACAAATACATCCCTGATATAAATGTTTGATGATGAAGCTGAGATGCTGTTTGTAAACCATACCCAAAACAAACTCATTGTTGAAATGTTACTGATATAGGCTGGGCTTTTACTGCTGCATTTCCTCACAGCATTTTTTTTCTTTTGCGCCTTAGAGAACGAGTTTAGAAGTTATGATTACAGAGGAAGCTGGTATGCTTAACAGTAATCTGGAGCATGAACAATGACTTGAGACCCTCAGTAGACTAATTTTATTCCATAGCTGTCTCAGAGTTTTGTCTACGCTCAGTGGTTGCGTTCAGGTGAGAGCACAGCTTGTTTCTGAAGACATAAGCATTTTATGAGAACAAATCTAGTCTATTCAATTTGTCATGGTCATGACCTTGACATGCTAATCACGATAAATGCAATGTGATGTGATCCTGCAGCACTGCAAGCCTCAAGGAGCAACACATCAATAAATTGTACAGGAAACCAGGACAGGCAAAATCTAAAAGAATCCCTGAGAGGTTCTATACAGGGTGAATGTTGAGATATCAGACGTTATCTAAAGGACAAATGAAAAATATTTAAAGAAATACAACTGATCTTTGAAAATGTCATAGAGGCTTTTCAATTTCTGATTATATGTTTTTGGATCCAAGGGTCTGCTGCAATCTCAGATTCTGATTGTTAGAGTCACATATTCACTGGTCTCCTGAGAAAAGGGATGTCTCAATATCATTATTAAGATTTTTTGAGATCTTGAATAATAACTGAGCACTTGCACACAGACACTGTGGTGTTTTTTGGAAAAAATATTCACATTAATGATCTTACCTTTGAGAACCAAAGGGAAATATGTCACTGAAAAAACTCATTATTAGCTATGCACCCTACGTTATTGTCAGGAATTAGGAAAAAAGTCTGGGGTATGTTTGTCTATATGAGCAGAAGAAATACCAATATTCAAAAACCATGGTATGGTATTCATACCATTATTCCTTCTGTTGAAATGTCTGCATTTGTGACTATAACATTTTTATTTTATTTTTTAAGTTTCTAGAAATTGCATAAAACAATAAGAAGCAGCCCATGGGAAAATATCTCTATATCATAATTAATATTTTTGAGAACTTGAACATTAACTGAGCACTTGCACACAGACATTGTGCGCTGCGCTGTGAGGGCTCAGAGCTGTTCATACCACATCAATACTGTATGTGGTAGAAGCACCTTTGGCATCAATGACAGTGGCACATTCTTTTGGCTACGTCTTTCCACCTTTGCACGGCAGCTTGGTGTGATCTTTGTCTGTTCCTCTTGGTAGATTTGTCTAGATTCTCTCAAGTTGCTCTCATGGGAATATTGAGGCAGGACGAGGTTTACAGCCTCCTTAGAATAGAACCCAAAACCATTATCTTACCAGGAAGCCCTGCAATAGCTGTACCAGACAAGAGCCTGACAAAATCCTAGATGAGGTGCTCCTGAGGAAGAGGTCCATGCGCAAACAGCGTCAATAGACAGAAACTAATGAGAAATATATTCATATTCAAATAAATCAATTTAAGAGTTGTTGATTAGCTTGGAGAACTGTTTTCTCTTGAGCTTTTAATGTATAATTTTACAGGTTTTACAAAGTCAATTTACTGTACTTTTTTGTGTGCAGGAGTATAGTGCTTTCAATTTCCTTAAACAGTCTTTTAAATGAAATTGTGACTTGTCATGAACTGCCAGGAAAAATGTCTTTAACGTTGATGCAAACCTTCCTTTTCACAGCCAACAATGAGGGGAATAATTATAGGAATGACTCCTTTATGAAGTCGAACTTGGAGACTTGCAGGTTAAATTTGATTGGCTTGTCCAAACTACAGACTGTCCTTGGAGACAGTTTCAAGAGAACTGCAGGCATTGGGGGTTTGCTCCCAGTTCAAATAATTATTTTTTGGGACTACTGAGAAGCATGAGCTAAAGGAACTTGATGGACTGAACTGCCTCTGCTTTGTTCATGATTTCATGTTATAGCGTCTCCCTAGAGCTGTCACAGTGCCCTCTCTTTCTGTCTGTGTCACAGTACTGTGTAACCTCAGCTGTAGAATTTCTAATTCTAACACATCATTGACGGTCTCAATTACTTAATTGGATTGATTGATTACTTTGATCATAACAGAACTTTTAGTTCAAACTCTGCTATTACATTATTAAAGTAACGTATTAAAGTATTAAATTCCTATTAATACTGTATGTTTTAATAACCAGACCTGACTATTAATTACATACCCATACAATTCTGAAATTTCATACAATTTTGTCAATTGCTTCCAAGACTCGACTCACAGCTGTAAAGAGGACCTGCACATTAGTCAGAACCACTCTCTGCCAGCTCCACATTGCTCTAAAGAAGAGTGCCTGTAACCTTGCCAGTGGTCACAGGGGTAGCTCTTTCACTCACTGCCGAGATCACTATGGGGGTCATGCTATCATGGAAGCGCTCTTCTGACTGGCCAATCTCAACCATAACTGGCTAGTGAAAGGAACAAGGCTCAGACTTGTGACAACCGAGCCACTGGGGGTTATCGGTGGACATTTTCACACTTCTTCCAATCCCCAAGTGTCCAGGTGACTTACCCGCTAGTGGTAGGCCGATCCCACTCGTCATCACTCAGCCCGATGTCCTGGAAGATGTTATTCCTCTGCCGGCTGACAGGAGACAGGCTGCCCCTGGACTTTGCATTCCTCCACTCGTGGCTGTGAAAACTGTACCCTGAAGCCTGGTACCCAGGTACTGTTGAAAACCAAAAAAAAGACAGAGATAACCTGCAGGTGAGGAGAGAACTGTAAGATATTAAAACCCTACTATCATGATAGCTCTTGATGGACATTCGTTTGAAGGTGCAGTTCCATTATACGTCCTCACATTTATATATCACATTTTACCTCAGAGGATCCCAAAGCTGTTTACACACAGGTGGGGACCTACTTCACCCACTACTAACGTACAGCCCCATCATGGCAATGTATGACAACCTCACTACAGAGTAGACCAGATGGAGGAGTGAAAATTTCCTTCACCAAGTGTTAGGGACAGTACCATGTCATCTTTACAAATTAGTTACTCAATATTGGTTTAGTATTTCATCCAACATTCAGTACTTCCTCCTACAGCACAGTGTATTCTCTCACCATACATGATTTGGAAGAGTGCCACCTACCGATGATTAGAAAGACTCTACAATTTACACTAAGATCTACAATAACTTGAAATCTACAGTACAGTAACACAAACATTGCTGTGTTTATACAATAGGCTGGTAACAACGAAAGTACTGTAGTTTATTTCTGTTGATGAAGTTTTGGGATTTCCTGTTTCAAACAACACTAAAGTTTTATCAAGCTATCAATAAGAGGGAATATAAGAAAATGTATTTACTGTATCTCATTCAGAGAAAACAAAAGACAGGAGTGCAACACAAAGTCAACAGCAATATTTAACTATACTTAATGAAAACACAGGGAAGGTTATTATGATGTTACAGTGAAATTGTCTCTGCTTAAGAAATGTGACTAATTTTGCCCTAATTACAGTATTTCTTAAGAAATTGAGAAAAATATCTTGACCCAAGTATAGAACCTTTTCAAACATTTTAATGAGTTTTAGGTTTTATTTACCAAACTTTTTTCAGAGGCTGACCAGAAATTATGAAATACATACAAAATGCCTAAAATCTATGTGAAATGTGAAAAATCCAAATTCGAAAGTATCCAGTTGATTAACATGTAATGAATACCGTATAACCTTGCAAGGCTTTTACTTCTGTAGACTACTTACTATGTTTTAATGGAAGCAGAGATTAAAAATGCACTTTTTTATTATTGTTTTCTTGTATTAAATATAGCATGAGAAGGTTTTATTTAAACTATTCATATAAAACTGAGACAAAAGTGGAAAAGATCAAGTTGTGTTTTCTGTTTTTTCTTCTCACCTTACTGAAATCCACTGAAAAACAATTGCATCTCAAAAGTAAGTGGCTCTAATGAATAAGTAACTGACTAATCCAAATCTTTATTGCTGCTGGCTTTCAAAGTCCTATACCATTAATCTCTCAAAGCCTGCTGTTTTTTTTGGGTGTAAGACTTTGTGCTCAGAGGGACCCTGAACTAAGTCTAACTAGGATAAATGTTTCACAGTTTCTCACCAGAGGGATTATGTGGGCTTTATTTAATCCCTGTATTATGTACTTCTAAGCGCATTATTTTTTCTAAATTTTCTGTGTTGACAGAAAACAATATTTGTAATAAATTATCACTATAGTCTCTGAGCATCTGATTTATTAGGTTTGACTTTTTTCTCGAGGGAGCTGAATGATTCTTCAAAACGTAGTATTAGCACAAATTAGGGTATCGTGCTTAACACTTGAGTCTGCGAGCAATTGCAGAAAGCGTCAGAAAGAGTTGATCATTTTTACAGTCATGCAGACTGTTAAAAGTGTTTTTACTAATTTTAAAAATAATTTTCACCTGTAAGTATAGAGCCTTTGTATAGAATATCTCTGCATGTAAAGCAGGCAGATGCTGTTACTTCACAGTCACACACCTCTCCTCCCCCACATCTGCTCATTGTATGGAGCTTCCAGATTGTGCTCACCTTGAAAGGACATGATTTGAAAAACGATCCAATTATTGGAAAAATTACTTATGCAATGTTGATCAAGCTCTGATAACTCTCCTTTAGAAAAAAATTCTTGCTCAACCGAACTGTCATCCTGCGAAATTTAAAGCCCTCATTTAATAAACTGAGATGGTAAACAGAAATAACTAATACTAAAGTGAATACATAATAATTTGCCCTGTTAATGGCCCAGGTACTGTATGTTTTGTAGACCTCCTGCACACTTATCATGAATATCTTCTCTGAACTACAGGTCAGAATGAATGATTCTCTTCGGGGTTTCAATTGGTGATTATGTCACAGTGCTTTTTAATGACAATAATAATGCATTTGTTTTATCCAGATTGATCCTGAAGCCTTTTACACATACAGTAGGGGATGAATTTCATCCCACCGAAGCACAGCAATGCGCAGCCCCACTAAACAGCAGTCCAGCTGGAGAAGAGAGACACTGTTTCACCAATGGAATTAAGGCAGGTGCTCTTTTTAATGTTTCATCTGAATAAGGGCACCTCCTCCAGCATAGTGTCCCTGGTCACCGTACCAGCAATGGCAATGGAAATTCAAGTCCACAGAGCTACCTACTGGCCCACCACAACCTTGGCCTGTGACACCCTGGTTTTCCCACTCCAGGCCCAGACTTGCTTAGCCTCTGAGATGAGCTAAGGCTAAAGGATGTGAATAGTGCAGTCAGAGAAAGTCTAATTCACAATACTGAGATATAGATATCCTACATTCCATAAACACACAGAATAAGGACCCACTTTAGTTTTTAATTTATTTATATTTCATGATAACATTCATTGATATGCATTATGACTGTGCATCTAAGACTTTATTTTTAAAAGAGACTGTGAAGACCTAAAGAAGACTGGCAATTACTTCTATCTGTAAAGAATTTACTTTATTTTCTTCCTCTACTGGAATGGGTAATTGCATTTGCCTGCTTGGAACCCCCAATTTCCAATAGCTGTGAGAGACTTAACTTCACTGTTTAAAATGAAAAAAATACTTTAGTATTTCCTAAGCAAATCATAAACACTTGACTTTTCACAAACAGATAACTACCAAATTTCCAATTTCACTGTTATTTGTCTGCCTGACAAATGAGTACAGTAATGCATTGTTTCTTTTGACAGTTCCTCTAAATAAAAGAATAAATGAATTTTAAAACTACTACTGTATGGTGAATGGCTTCATCTAATGGGGATGATGATGGCTTCTTTGTTTTATTCCTCTTTAATAATTAATTTGAAACAATGTAATCATGACTAAATTACATTACTTATGTGTGAGACTGCTGGCCTGCCATACAGATTCAAGCAGATATCACCCAAAGTCACTTTATCAATAGTAATAAGAGATTAGAGATGTTATAGTGACCACTACAGTGTTGCCTACACCGGCAATGCCCAGTCATTCATTTCATTTAGGATTACTACCATTATAATGTGAAACTGGAAAACACAGCAAATCATTTATTTGAGGAGGTGATTGTAGTATAATCGGAATACAAACCATAATAGCTCAGTTCATGTATTTATACATTTTATGAGGTGAAACTGTAAACAAGATTTGTTTTTCTATTAACACACAAACACAGTACACAAGTAAACTGTTTTATTGATGTACTTTCCTCTTTTAATTTGTGTACTGTCCTTATGAATATGACCTCGTCTTTTGTACAAAGCATGCTCCTTATGTTAGATAGTCCAATTAAGAAGGCATACTTTGTCTTTGTACACACACAGACACACACTCTGAAACGATTTCACTGTTGTAGTCATCTACCACAGCTTTATTGAGTATAGAACTCTAATAAGCCTGTAAAGTGGGGCAGATGGGAGCATTTAATCTTATACCATCAGGCTGTCTACAGAAAGAGGCTTTACGGTTAGATGGTAGATACTGCAGTTAAACTGAGAGATGAAAATGTCCCTCCGTAACGGGAATTTCCCGAGAGAGGTGCTACCAGTTCGGTTCCTCACCCTGTGTGCCGAAGACAGTGTCGATGCCCGAGCCATCCCAGGACTCCACAGCACTGTCAACACTGGGGATGGTGGTGGAGTACATATCTGACAGCTTTCCTGTCTTCTGAGCCGCCTGAGACTCGTCCTCCACGTCGCTGAGCTCACTGAGCCGCCCAGAGGCTGAGGGCTTCTTAGGGCTCGTTGCTGTAAATAAAAATCAGTTTTCTTTTTTAGGGTTGCCACCAACTTTTTTTATCTTCCCCCCCACATCACATATATTTGAACTGGGAGACAAATGAAATGCAATAGGATTTCAAAATCCATGAATGCTGTAAAATTCATATAAATGTATTCATCAGAAAAATGGTCAGAACTTAGCCAGAACTTCGCCTCAGAAAGTGTTACTGTGAAGAACATTCAAATGTTGATTTAAGAGTCCCTTTCTGGTGCACAAGGCTCTGTGGGGTTGTTCCCAGTGGAATCACTGACAGCTATGGGACTACAGTGAAATTGATCCAGATGAGCTTGATGGGCTTAAACGCCTCCTTTCCTCTGTGGGGTTTCTGAAGTTCTAATACACACATGCTGGAAAACAAGATTTAAGACCCCCTTACCAGTTGTGGAAATATGATACGTGCATGACCGTAAAAACAAAAAAGACATCATGCTCAACCATGGCAAATCCATACAATTTCCAAATTTTCTCTCCCAGTCTTTCAGTGCTGAATTACAATACTTTACTACTAGATCTGACCTGTTGAAGTGGAGGTTGACTCACCTTCACCTTGCTTCTTGATTTTCAATGTGACAGACTCCCCTGCCATCTGTAAAAGATGAATGGCTTCGCTTAACGGTTTCCCCTTCAGACTGTTGCTGTTTATGGCTAGAATTCGATCTCCAATGTGTATTGCCCCAGTCCTGTATAAGAAATGTTAAAGGTTACAAACCTTGCAAACATCTAACCACAAATATCTGTGCTATGATGATGCTGTATTTTAAAATAAATATAAATTATGGAAAACTATGCTGAAATATTCGTTCTCCAGACAAAAGGGACAAAAAAAATCTACTTTATCTACTAAAAGCAGAGAGAAAGCAAGTTCTTTCTAATGTACTGTAGCTGATGGTAATAAAACAGATGTGTAATGAAAAGGACTCAGCCTTATGAGTCCCAACAATTCTTCACCCACTGGGGAAAGAACGAGATGCCCTGCCATGCTCCTCCAGCATGCCCACCTGCATGGCCATTTGTTATTTGATATGCTGCAAATTCAACAGGCTGTGACAAGACAGAGGACAGGTGGAACCAGTTGGAGCTGTGGCATGTCTTTCACTGATGTCACTGCAATTGACTGAGACAATTATTGGCTTGACTGGTCTAAATCACCACTTTCTCCAGTACCTTAGGTGAAGTCAGGGCTTAGTTAAGACAAAGTCAGATGAATGGGGAACCATGACAAAGAGTGGGTAATGCAGCACTGTTCATTTTAGGTCTGGATTTGGTGATCAAGGTCAGCATTAAGAAGAGGAAGTAGTGATGGGTAGGTGACACACAGCTGGGATTGCATCCAACCTTCGCTGTCATTTTCAGATATTAGACAATCGGCAAAAGACCAGGAGGACCACTTTTATTCCTTTAGCTTGGAGTCACCTGAAAAATCCCAAGCCTTACTTTTCTCCCATGTCTGAATGTCACATATTAGGCATAAATACAAAGTGGGACTTAGGCATCGTTACTATAAAAACAAGTTATATTTAACTTGACACACCTGAAGAAGGCCCCAAGGCCGAGATGTTGTGTTTTTTTTCTTCTCTTTTTAGCATGGAATAAACCTATTACTTGTTCCTTTGCAGCCTAAAATCATGCTGACGCAGCTACCCACCTGAATTACTACAAGTTATATTTAATACAAGCTGAAATTCCAGCTGATGTACAGTATTTCATAAAGCTGCAGTACAATCCTCGATCACTGTTTTGCCTAATCTTGACAGCACATTAATCGAAAAAGAAATGTGATATCATGTTTTTAAGGTTGCATTTGATCTAAGTAGTGGGATGGAAGTGTTTTATTGCTTTATCTACAGGTACGTTGGAATTCCAATTCACGCTCATCTCTCAGGACATACACAGTACAACAGACACCACCACACAATGTAGACAGTAAAAGAAACATTCATGTAAGTTTATAAGGTTAAAGTAAAATGACTAAGTTTAAATTTAATGCAGCGTAATAACTAGTTGCATGGAATGTGGAAGATCATGGCAAAAATGAAAAATGTTATAAACATTATTATTTTTTAGAATCAATTGAATAGGAAACACAACCAGCAATGTTTGTATTATACCACACATTGAGCCAGAATGACAGTGAATCACTAAGAATTGCGTTGAAGACATAGTAAAATGTATAAGACCAAACTTTGTTAGGCCTATTGTGAAACATTTTTAATAACTTATTTCCACTAATGGTTGGCGCAGTAGTTAGCATTGCTCCCTCACAGAGCTGGAACCAGGAGTTCAATTCCAGATCTGGGGTGCTGTCTGGTTTACATGTCTGCATGTTCACGTGGGTTTCCTCTAGGTCCTCCCATTTCCTCCCACAGTCCAAAACATTCTGGTAGGTTAATTCGTTTCTGGGAAAATTGGCCCTAGCTGTGAAAGTGTGCATGTCTGTGTCTGTCTGCCCTGCGATGGACTGGAGTCCTGTCCAGAGTGAACCCTGCCTTGTGCCCCTGCTGGCTGGGATAGGCTCAGGCTCCCCCACGACCCAAAATTGGAAGAAGAGGTTAGAAAATGGATGGCTGCTCCATAACTATTTTTTTACAATTGCATTGGTTTTCCTTAATTCTAGTACAAACCCATTTGCACGTGGATTTCTGATTCCAGGTCTCTTCTTGGGAAAGACCTTTGTGCTAGTACAGCAGAAGGTGTGAATAGCACCGTTACCTCTCTGCCAGGCCTCCTTTCGTTAGGCTGGAGATGATGATGGGGTCAAATGGCTCCTCAGTGCCAGAGATTGTGATTCCCAGAGGCCCCCCATAGCGCTTCAGCTCCACAGTGTAGATGATTGCTCCAGAGCTCTCTTGCTCATCTAGAACACAGGCCAACAAGAAGCAGGAATCACTTACAAGACCAGCCAGACAATAAGACATGTGCTGTGAGAGGGGAAATGCATTACTGAAATCAAAGTGTTGCTCTGGGACACTTCTGTCTTGCATCTTACTGCAGACGTAAAGGATTGGTTTGTCAGTGTTTGTACCGCATTCAATTATACATGGATAAAACACTATTCTTTATGATCAACCTAGTCTTTGAAAAGTTTTGAACAAGCACAAGAGTTTTTTGACAATTACATAAATTTTGACATAGTGCAAGGATGTAGATAACACACCACTGGAAATAAAAGGCTCAGATATTCTTTTAACAATTTATAACATTCCACTCTAACTCTTTAACCAGTGTGGTTTAAAACCCTCTCTATATGTTCAGGAAACCAATCAAAAATATAAAGTAGTTGCAAGCAAGAAGAAGCAATTTGATACAATCATGTTGTTTGGTTTTTAGTACTTAATCGATCCAAGACTCAATTTCTGCTCAATGTGCTGAATGTCTCTGGCACTCTATTGACTTTTGTACCACTTCACTTACATAAAACCCAAATAGATTTTATCTTCTTCCTTCAAGCCTTTATTCTGACTCCCTGTTTAAAAGATCGAGCAGTGGTTTCATAGGTTTTATAGGTGCGAACCTCAAAAGTCACAAGAAGGCTCACGTACTATAGCACATTCTCCATTTTTGGTTTCAAATGTCACTTTTTACACACACTATGGTGTCAAACTACTCCTATTAGAACTGAGGCTATAAACTGCTCTACAAAGTAGTATTTGAAACATCCTTGGTATGTTAAGTGTTGGGTAAGACATTGTTTATGATGCTGCAGTCATTAAGTTGCTTCAGTTATCTATGAAAAAGAACCTCTGTTCATTTGAATATTGTTTATTCTTTTGGCAAAAAATGGCATCTGTGATTGAGTACAGTAAGTCATGATAATATGCTTCAGCTGCAGTATAAATACCTGTATTACATGCATGAATTACATTCCATTAATCTTAGAAGCAGAGAGTTTTTAATAAGAGTGCTTGGTGACAGAATTGTTTTTTTTTTTACCAGATTAAGTATAATGAAGCAGTTCAGAATTTGTAGAGATGCTAAGACATCGATGTCTGGAAGGCTCATTTGTAATATATCTTTTTCTTAGAGCATTTTTACATAGTATTTACTGTACTAAGGTAATTTTGGGTAGCAAGACCAGACAATATGATTCTCTTAACGTGTATTTTTTCACCATTTACGCTCAGATAATACAGTATGTGGAGGAGAGTCTCAGAGATACATTGTAATGTTAATATTTAATGTTCAAAATGTAATCTCTTAACATATTCATTTTCTTTAACATTCTTTGTCATCTTCTTTTCTTAAGTACAATAAACCCTTGGTTTAATGAACAAATAGAAGTAAAAGGGGTGTCTGTAATTTCTGAATTATAATTTTGCAGCACAAAAACAAGATATTACAAAAATATATGCATATACAGGGGAAGAAGGTTCCACAGAAAAAGGTTGTGTTTCATTTCTTCTCTTTTTAGCATGATATAAACCTTTACTTGTTCCTTTCAGCCTGTTCATGCTGAAGCAGATACTGTACCTACTGTACTTGAAATATACATACACTGTACACAGTATACTGTATGTATATGCTTTCTGAATGTGTAAATACATAACTGCACTGTGTATTAATATATTGCTGCACTGTACTCTTTATATACTACATTGGATTACAGGACAGTCTACCATTTCTTTACCAGACTTACAGGGGGAGAGGGGAGTCTGGTACTGCCAGCTGTCCATTAAATTACCAATGAGATACTTCAAGCTCAAAAAACACACTTGTACATTGGAAAATAAAAATTAAATCAGACCAGGTAATCAACTGCTGGAAGCTCGTTCGTTATATCCTGGAGGACCCTGGGTCTCCATGATGTGCCGACAACTATGGGTGTCAATCTGTGAACCATCAGCATTTAGCCCAGTAGTGCCGAGATCCTTTCCGTGTGGATTTGACGTCCTGGTGTGGACGTCTCATGCTTGTGTGCTTGAGAATTTTCCAGGAGTGAAAGCCAGAAGAGACCAGACCCGTCGGCATTGTAACAATTGGGATAATAATGATGACTTCACCTTTGATTAATTTATTCAATGTCTTGTGGAACAAATCTACTGTATCTATTCAGTGGGTGAACTCAAAGCTAGACTGATAAAGCATTGGTTTGATTTTTTATAATTGAACTTACATACAGTACATTATATTGTAAATTTATGCCGCCATTTTAGCAGCAGCTTACAAAAGAAAGAAATACTGGGAACTCCAAACAGATTCACTGCAGAGCATTTTTAAATGCTTAAAACTGTTACTTGTAATGTTTCTGGCTACTTTGGAGTCATTTGGGTAACTTTTTCAACACAGGTCTCATTAAGGCAAGGTTTATGGAACATGTTCTAGAAGTTCCCGAGCTAGGGTTAGGGTTAAGTTTTCCACAAAAAGCTAGACGTTTTGTGATGTATTTGCTGTGGGTTAGGAATCATTTGAAATGCAGGAAAGGTGTTGTTTTGTTTTTTACTTGAGAACAAAATTTGGCCCAATTGTGCAGTTTTTGATCAGTCGTGCTCCTGTCAAATATGGTCTAAAATCTAATGATTGAAAACCTTCTTTCTGCATGCTAAAATCTCTTGTTTTTTGCATTTAACTCAAGAATGAAACAGGAAATTTAGCAAAACTTCAGTGGTAATTGTAATCCTAAATTGTAAACTGCACAAATTATGTATATTAGGTTACATTTCAGCAGCAACTCAAAAAAGAAAGAAATATAGAAAATCGCAAACAGATTCACTGCAGGTCATTTTAAAATGCTAAAAACTGTTACTTGTAATGTTTTGACTATTTTGGAGTAATTTGGGTAACTTTTTCAACACAGGTCTCATTAGGCAAGGTTTATGGAACATGTTCTAGAAGTGTCCGAGCTAGGGTTAGGGTTAGATTTTCTTTAAAAGCTAGATGTTTTGTGATGTATTTCTGTGCTTTAGAATGCATTTGAAATGCAGGAAAGGTGTTGTTTTGCCGTTTCCATGAGAATGAAATTTGGCCCAAATTTTGCAGGTTTTGATCAGCCGTGCTCCTGTCAAAACTGGTCAAAAATCAAATGTTCGATTGTTTCTTTCTGCATGCTAAAATATCTTGTTTTTTGCATTTAAACCAGGAAGGAAATATTAAATTTAGTTAAACTTCCGTGGTATTTGAAATCCTAACTGTAAATGGCACAAAACATGCATATTTTATGCAACATTTCAGCAGCAGCTTACAAAAGAAATAAATACTGGAAATTCCAAACAGATTCACTGCAGATTATTTTACAATGATAAAAAAAATTACTTGTAATGTTTTGACTATTTTGGAGTCATTTGGGTAACTTTTTCAGCACACAGCTTTTTAGGCAAGGTATATGGATCATGTTCTTAAAGTGCCTGAGCTAGGGTTAGGGTTAGGCTTTCCTTAAGAGCTACAAATTTTGTGATGCATTTGCTGTGCTTTCAGTTACATTGGAAATGCAGGAAAGGTGTTATTTTGTTGTTTACTTAAGAAACAAAATTTGGCCCAATTTTGCAGCTTTTCATAAGCCTGTCAAAAATCAGATGTTTGAAAACAGTATTTATACATGCTAAAATCTCTTGTTTTTTGCATTTAAACCAAGAATGAAATAGTACAACAGTACAGCACAAACTATGTACAGTATATACACTTGGACCAAATGCCTTTCTGGTTTTTATTCTGTAAAACATCTTAACTATTAAAAGCAATTCCTTATTTGCTTGAAGGGACTAATTTCCCAGATGTTACGCTGTTCATCCATTAAAAGACCTACAGATCCCACAAGACTGCAGCTCTGAAGGAGTTCAGCTCTGACTGGGGATGCTTTGTGAGATGGGCTAGTGAGGGAGGGTGGTGCCATTCTGAATCTCTAGGGCTCAGGTCTGGGGATGGAAGATGAGAGCCGAACAAGGACGATAACACAAAAGGTAACATAAGAACTGTATTGGTAATGCATAATGTATCTTGTTCAGATTGTTTTTGTTCTTTGAAAATGGAATTACTGCATGACCAAGCCCAGCTGTTTCTGATTTACAAAGTGAGGCAATTTTATGTTTTGTTTATCTTTTTCATTGTAATTTGGGAACAAGAAAGTACCTAAGTAAACAAGGAATGCTAAATTGTCAGATGTAAAGTACAGAATGGTGCATAGTTGCATTCCACTGATCCAAGTATTCATGAAGAGTGTAGAACTGTCCTTCATTTAGTCTAGGTTAACACATCTCAAAAACAATGAAGCAGACTGCAGTTCATTGTATCACTGTCTCTACATTTAAGACCAGACTCTGCTGGCCTTAAACATCTGAAGATGTTGCCACAGTTGCCACAGGAAGCAGGCATTTTATGATTTTCTGATTTTTTTATCATAAATAGAAAAACTGCTGGGGCATGAAAGAGTGACCTCCCTCTTCCTTTCATTTTTTGAATACTACAATGCCATAGAAATCTAGTCTCCAGGTCCCCCTGTGTCATCAAATGTTACAAAGTAGGGATAAAATTCGAGAAAGAATTCTAATGAATGTAACCAAATACTTAAACTGTAAACCAATTTCACACAGGCAAAACTGAGTGGAAAAGCAAGCAACAAATAATGAATGAGTGCAATACTTTACAATTCCACCATTAAGGGTACCATCTCAGATCGATATTACAGTACATAGCAATTTAGTTTCATTTTATGAGCTACACTGAGAATAAATGTATGAAGCATGGACAAAAGAGCAACTTGTTTATACCAGTTTATTTTACTCGCTGGACTGTAATCTATAATTTCATATAATTTTCACTGAAACCCAAGAACACTTCTTTACCCAAAGAGTTGAGGGAGTATGTCGCAACCATCGCAGCCATGCTGTTAAAGCCAACATCCAGGTTTCTTTCAAGAAAAGGCTGGTTGAGCTCCTCGTTTCAATCAGTTACTATCTACCAAACGGGAAAGGCAGCCTCCTCTTATTTCTAACACTATTTCTATATTCTTATGACATGCAATCTGACTGACCATTCATTCCTTCTCCTGAGGTGTACTAATACCCAACAAACAATCAAGATACTACAGTTTTCCAGTTAACAACTTTAAAGTTATTAATAAAGTCAGCTTAAATTTACTAAAAAGATCAGAGGAAGCTGTGCTGTTCAGGGAACAGAGTCATGGCTCAGAAGCACAGAACAGGGCAGGAGGGAAGCATGCTACAGCACTACCTGAGTTGTCTTCATCTTTGCGAATCTTGAGCTTCACCAGGTCCTCACACTGCTGCAGGATCTGCACAGCATCCTCCATGGAGCAGTTGTCCAGACGGATGTTGTCAATGGCTAGCAGCTTGTCTCCTAGTTCCAGTGTCCCCGTCCTGCCAAAAGCAATTTCTTCAATATATATTCAATGTCTTTTTCTTTATCTAGGTCATTTTAAAATTCTCCTTGTACTGCCCTCAGGATACCACTTCAGTGTCACACTGATTTTACAGAGGACTGACAGAATAATGGACTGTTCTTGTAAACTCAAAGAAATAACATGACCGTTCAAAAATGCAACAGAAAAGTGGTCTGATTAAGTGAAAAACTTGGTCTTTTTTTCCTTTTCCCCATAATATCTGATTTTTTAAGGTAAACCGGTCACTGTTGGAAAGAGAAGAAGAAAAACAAACAAACGTGACAACCAAGAGAAATGTAAGGAACTGTAAGGAGCTCGTACACAAATGTAGAAAAAAGAACAGAGTAAAACTAAACATGCTGTTAACTCACTCCAACGGACACTTGGCCAGGAGAGCAGGGACCAGATCCCATGCTCCTAACGTACACAACGCTGCAGCATTAAATCTGGCTATGACACCTGAGTTCAAAAACTTCAAATGAATTTGGTTTCCCAAGCTTTTATAGTAAAGATACAGAATTAGGTGAGATGTATTACCTGACAATTACTTCTTGCAAAATTATACCTTTGTCATGAATTTCATGCATGATTTATGAATTTGCAAAGATGAACACAGCAAAATGTTAAAATACATGTGCTTAGTAAATGCCTTTTATAACCCATTTAAAGTCCCACACACAGACAAATAAGTCACCGTACCGTACGCCAATTCTTATTATACTAAAATACAAAGCAGAACCAAATTCTAACAATGATGACTTATGGTTCAAGAGATTACAGCCCAGAACAACAGGGGGCGTTTGTGTACCTGTGAGCAACGCTGCCCTTCTTAATGTCTGAGATGATAAGAGGATCTCCAGGCTTTCTGCTAGAAGGAGCTGCAAAGCACAGAGGGAGAGAAATGCTTAAGAGATTTTACCATGAGAAAATAAAATGCTTGAGTGAACTAGTCTTCTTTGACTTCCTGTCTTGAATTAAGAAATGGAAGGTACCTTTTGATATGCACTATTAAGCACACATCAGCACTGGCAAGAGCAAAATATAAGAGATACAAAATGAAAAGAACACCAAAATTATTGTGTAGGAATACAGTTTACTATTTTCATTGAAAACTCCATTCTGATGTACATAAAATCCATATGATAAACAAAAATCAGAATATTAAGAATAATTTGAATTACAAATCCAAAAAACTGAAAACTGTATTAAGATGGAATGCATACATATAAATTTCATCTATATCACTCCTTTTTTAATTTCCAGTTTTACAAAACAAATGAACTATCCACCCCTTTTTTTTTAAAAAAATTGGTACGGTGTTGTTCATGTCATCCAGGTGTCCTTTGATCAGATAACTGTGTGCTGAATGGATTTTGCTGGATATTCCGTTTGTTTTTATTTCAGTTGTGCACAGTTACAGTATAGTCCTAGCTCAAGACAGTACTGTAAACAGCAGCTTTCTGGTTTAATCTTAAATGGAAGATGTTTCTTAACATTGTGACAGCAGCAAGGCGTTCAAATTGAAATGTTTTGATTTATGACTCCATTTACATCCATCTGAGAAGCACAGTTCAAAGCAGTTTTAAAAAGGTAGTAGTGACCAAGGAAGATGAGAAGAGAATTTATAGGACTCCCATCTATCATTCAAATCCTTAACTACAGCTCAGGAAGCCAGATCACACTTAATGTTGTATCCTTGGGAGTCAGGCAAAGAAAATTTGCCATGGTTTGATCTATCAGTTAATTAAATCGTATAACTACGGCTGGACTATATCATGAGGAAACTCTTATTAATGAGCATTAGTGATGGTCTGAAAGAGAAGGAAGTGGGAGCACAGATCTTCATTTTAAAAAGCGTGAATTAAAATCTACAGGACCAGGCAGAAAAAAATTCCGGTGTGTAATCACATGTGCTTCAGTACCTATACAAACCAAGAAACAAAAAAAAACTTTTTATTGAAAATGTCTACCACAAATCAGAGCCCAGTGTTACATAGAAGGATTCTCAGGAGCATCAATGAAATATATACATTTTAGTGTATACAACGGCTCCAAAACTGATTTGCTAACCTTATGTCCATCTAATGATTGGAGCCACTATATACAGAATGTATACAGTATACAGAAAAAGTTTCATTAGTTGAATTGAATTAATATTATTACACTACAGTTCGGATTAATATAATGGCCAAAACAAGTACTGTATCTGTGCACCTACTGTACATAAGGATGAAAGAGTCTTTTCTTTAAACCTCCTACTCATTATTCAAAGCAAAGAAGTGTATATAAAGACAGAAAAATAGAAGCTGAAGCAAAAAGATAACTGATTTAAAATGACTCTTATTTTAATTTAGATAAGTAAGTTTCATCAGAAATTACACAAATTTGAGTTAGCGTGCATTTTTCCTGGGGGAGGTTCGGTAAAGACAGTGGAATACCAAGACATGATATGCGTCATGTTTCAATTTTTTTTTAATCTGCTGTTAGGATTTGTGCTACAAAATTCAGAGCTCTATTATTACTGACTCTGTTTGTCTAAAACAGAAGCCAGCTGTTCTGATTATTCCCTCTGCATTGAGTCTGCACTATTGTCAAGATGTGTGCGTGTTAGGCATGTGTTTTTTACCAAAGAAACAGAGCTACCATTGCAGATGAAATGTTAACATCTTTCAAACAGACGTTCTGGGAATATGTTTTGGCACTGTTGCTGTTGACATACTGGATTGTGAATGGATTCTATCCACAGGGCTGAGGCTTTTTAATGATCTGTTTGTTCCAAATTAACAGAACCTTCAAATGCAAACAATGTAATCACTCGAGTGTTGCTATTTCAGCAATATTATAATGCTCAAGCCTTGGAGTACATCATCTTTTTTCAGATGCATTTTGGTAAAACACCATAAATCACCAACATGGTATAATCCCATAATGTACTTTTATAATTTTCAACTGAATTCTGCTCAGTATGGCTTAATTCAATTAATATTTCATTGTACTGTCCATCAATCCACCTTTTTCCTAACCATTTCTTTTCTTTATCCAATCGGAGGTCACAGAGAAGCTGGAGCCTATCCTGGCAGGCAATGGGCACAAGGCAGGGTACACCAGATTCTGATACAGACAGGACACCAATTCATTCAAGGGCGCACACAGTCACTAACATGTGCACACTTATACTAGTGTGTCTTTGGACAATGGGAAACTGGCACACTATAGGATTGACTTTGCCAATGCTTTTGAGGATTTTAAATGCTTGAATACACTTGTAGGCAGATAATTTCCAAGACTTAAAATGCAAGTTTTTTAAATCAGGTCTTACTAGTGCATTACACAATATTAATACATCCCTTCAATTAAATTCTACACTTATAACAATACATCCTCAATTCTGTTTGCCTTTTGTGGTTTCTCCACGGTATATAGAAGAAAATTGTCAACATTAACACCTACAATAAGTTCTTTTGTTATAGTATAGTAGATTCTTCAAGATTAGTGCCGACCATTTTTATTTTTTTGTGTTTTTGTTTCTGTTTAATACAGTATAGCTGCTATTCTACCATGATAGGTTATTGGGTTATTGAGTTAGAAAGAATAAAGGAATACTACAAGAAGTCAGATAGGGGTAACAAGTGTTCTTGGGTATCAAAACATTAGTCAGAGAACCAGAAGGTCAGAAATGCTGGAAAAACACAGTAAGACTACAGTATGTGCCTTATTCCCTTATCTACCTTGAGAAATGTACCTTTATATAAGATACCCAAAGTCTGCATTCCATACCTGTTTCCTGTTGCTTGAATGCATTATACAATTTTTAGGTTTGGAGACAATTCTGTGGGGTATTAATCTCTACAAATCTAAGCTGGAGGGTTACTTCAGTAAATCAAACTGAACATGTTTCATATTTCTATTGTCCTGAGAGTCCTTTTTTAACACTGCAGATATGCAACTGCATGTAACATTTGGCACAGGTCTATATCAGATGTCATCTGGCAGGTGTTGGCCCAGTCTTGAATTTTTTGTTGCCTGCACAGTATTTGATAAACTGCCCCTTGTTTACTTAAACTAAAAATGTGACTTGGTATTACAGAAAATAACTTTTTCTTTGTAATTGAAAGCTAACAAACGTAAATGAAAATAAACAGTGTTACCAGCAGCACTGCTACACAGAGGTGAACTTTAGACAGAGGTACACATTATTTGCAGATACTGCAACTAAAAAGAAGCTAACATCACATACAACATACTGTATATTAATAGGGCAGTGAACTCCGATATTACTACAAAAATCTAAAACAAATAAATTATTACTGACCTGCAAATAAAGAATATTGAGAAGAGATGGTTAGTTTCAGTGCTTTGGCCTCTGCATGATTATTTATATTACAAGTGTGACTTAGCAACTGTTTCTCCGCCCTCTCTCCTAACAGCAATTTTCCAGTCTCATTCAGCACTTTAGTAAATGATAGGAAGAACTGGACTGTTATCTGTCCCTAACATTAATCCTTATATTTTGACATCAAATGTGACTTGTTTACCATCTGTGACAGAATCTAGATCAATCACTGATATAAATTGGGAGTGGTCCTAATAAGGATCCCTGTGGTACTCTACTAATTACATGTACAGTATGTCTTTCCCAATTTGAGCATTCACCCCTGATTTGTAGTCTTCATTTTGTATCCTTTAACCAGTTACAAGAATGTGTTACCTCAGTTTAATTTGAGAATTTATCTTTTAATCAGTCCTTGAGTGCTTCTGTTTGCTTCAACAACACTAACAAGACCTAATTTCACTGAATCTGTGTTGACCATCCACTTCAATCATATTACCTATACTGATGACTCTCTAGTTCAGTTCCATTTAGCAATTCCATATCCTTACATGTAATAGAAGCAAGGATTATTAGACTACAATTACTCTGTTTTATTTCTTTGACTTTTTGTAGGGGTAAATGCTGTTTTAGCGATTTCCCAAGGCCTCAAAACGTAAAAGGAATACTGATGTTCTTTCTACTTCAAGCACTACACAAGATGAGGAATTTAGCACATACTGTAGAAAACCCTAATGTTCTTTCTTATCATCTTCTTCTGGGAGTAATGAAAACAAAATGTGCAGCCAGCTGGCAGTGTGTCAGGTCCTGGCATGAGTGGAAAAATAAGAACAAACTTTTCTTGGCATACTGTGAACTTCCTGGTGGGAAGTCCCTTGTCTGAAAGTCTGTTTCATTTAAATTAGAATATATTCCAGACAGAATGTGGAGATTGCCTTGTTAATTCCTCATTGTTTTTTTTTTTAAATTGCATTCCATTTGTTTATTTGCTAAAACAAACAAATAACAACTGAGCTTTCCAGACATGATGTGAGCATTTCGAGGGCATGACAAGACTGCTATTGAATAAACAGGTGCACATGCAGCTGATATGGTTGATGTGAGTTCCCTTAACACATACTGTATCAAAAGTTAATCCCAGTCCAAAAATACAGTAGCTCTTACTCTGCTGTATGCCAAGATTTCTAAAAGACCGTTATCCTTTTCTTTTCAATGAAAGAACACTTGCAGTTTAGACTAGGGGTCCATTAAAAGGTTTAAGTACCATAGATGAGGATTTAACCAAACGTTTGCCTGAACACCAATATACAAAATTCCTGATACGTTTGCTTCCCTTGAATACCGTAAAGGCTCCTGAGCCAAGACGCTAAGAATTAAATTGAAAGGGTCAACAATGATCTACTACAACTCCTAGCACACGCTGCAGAGTCTGCTGCCAACAGGAATGGGACTGATGACTCATGATAATGCCAGTTCAGTAGGTGATAACATCAAATTAGGTGCAAGTTGCAGGCATGCAGAAATGCAAAATCATGGGTCTGGAAAGCTTCATTGTTCAAATACCAGTGTGGTGTTTAAATATAATAGGTCTACATGAAAATCATAAACTAATATTTTTCATGTCCCCTCTGTTCAAATTCTCACCTGTGCCTGTATTAATTTCAATTGCTTGGGCAACTTCCAAAAAGAACATACATTGTATAGCTAGACAGACTGTCTTGGCACATTTATGTCTAAATAAATGCAGCAATGGAAAGAAAAGCTCTCAAGGTTTACAGATACAAGCTCTTGTCTAGTAATTCAAGACACATTAATAGGTTTTTAAAGAGTTGCCATCATCAAAGGGTGCTTGCTTCTTATGTTGTTATATTAAGTATGTAATCAAAGAGGGATTCTAGTTATGTGCAATACTATGATTGCAGCATTTTCTCTATAAATCTGTTTTTGTGTTAGAAAACAATATATAGAGTATATAATGTGCTAGGCGGCAGTCTTAAATTAGCATTCTGAAAGGTATTAAACATTAAAACTACAACATATTTTTTCGAGAAAAAAGTGGAAGCTCAATGCAGTAGTAAATGTTTCATGAACATACCTTCAGTCTGAGTAATAGATCAGCATTAAATAAAGATGTTTCATTTTTGGCACAAAAGGCCATATTGGTAAAATATACATGACCATACTAAATTTACCACAGAACCCTTTTAAAAAGATCAACTCCCAATGAATACAGAATATAATAAAAATGCCTCAAGAATTCTGAAAGATTTCCATGACACTCTTGTCTATTATTTAAAAAATGATCAAATCCTTTGGTGGTCTGAAATGTTTTATAAACATGGTTCTGTCTTTCAAGATGTTGAAAGACATTTGAAGACATTTGAATCCTTCTCATCTCTTTTTAAGGATATTTTAGATACACCAAATATCACAAATTGAAAATGCAGTTCTGTAAATATCTCGGTGAAATTCACTTCATTCAAACTCCATTCCACTCTGTGAACAAACCCTTGGTGAAATTTCTAAATGAAACCTCCCCATTCAGATTCAAAACAGTATACTGTAAAACCTTGATATTGGTAAGTTTTACATTGGTGATTTTGCCTGTTCATGCACAAACATTAGCCACCACTTTGTCCGCATTCACAGGCCGAATTCGCCTATTTGTGGGCATTATTCTTTGTAGTAACGAGAATGCTTGGTGAACAAAGAAGTAACTTGCACATGGAGAAGTGCATCTTGGGTTATGCTTTAGTTGTTAAGTTCCTGTCAGGAAAGTGTTAGGAATATGCTGTTCTTAGACCTGTTATGAGAGCAATGCTTGTATGTTTTACAAAGTAAAATATACATTAAATAACAAAGACAATCCTGTGTTGTCCCCTACGCTATCAGATTGTCAGTTCTCCAGTGTCTTACGGAAAATGCAAACAAAAGAATTTAGAAGAAAAAAAGAAAAGAGAATCAGACAAACAGCAGGAGCAGGAGAGTGAGTTGGTTAAGTGGGAAGGGAATGAGGCTACAGTAGAATAGTAGCTAACAAACCCACTTTTCTGTCCAGCCACTGTATGCAAGACTCTGTCCCTTCTACAGTATGTGCAATGCTGTACAGTGCATATAACCTTCTTTCTTGGCTGTTATTACTGTGCTGTAATAAATAGTAATAACAGACAGTAGACTGATTTTGTTACAGTGCAGTGGTGATGCATTTATAAGAATAAACACAAGATGTAAAAGTTAATACATGCACTCTACAAAAAATTAAAAAAGCAAACTCTAACACAGGGTAAGCTAGAATATTGTAACAGTAAAATAATTTTAACAATAATGTGAATTATAGGGGTTAAATAATGCTTTGTTTTGAGTTTGCAGTATTAATTTTCATTAAAGGGCTATCAATTTGCAATGTGCAAACAGCAAGAAAGGAACTCTATAATATGTAAACAAAGATGTTTGCTGCCCTCATTCTTCCTCTGTGGAAGTGAGCTGATGTGTGAGCTGCAATATAAAGTTACAACTTTGATATCACACCACATTGTTTGAACATGATGAAGCTGTATTGGTGTCTCATGCATGAGTACATTGGTTCTTATTAATGTACAGTATGTCATTTTGAAAAATTAGTAGTATAAAAAAGTTTGATGCTGGAATTTTATTAAACATCACTTCAGGTAGGGCTGAAAGTACAGTGTAGCTCTGTATCACTTCTTACAGTGTTGTTTTTCTTTTACAAATGTCTGCTATTTCTTCATGTTGATGATATAATGGGAATTTCTGGATGCCACATTCATGCTATTAAATGAAATGTGGCATCCATTACATTCAAGTTAAAAATATTTGCCGAATGAGGACAACAGACATCTTTGTTTATACTGTATATTATAGATTTCCTTACTTGCTGTTTGTAAATTACTCAGGGAAGGCATTTTATTACAACACAGAATAACACACATTTCAGAGAGTCATTTAAAACACGTCTTGCTGACACAGCCAGGAAGACTGGTATGAAATGATCTGGTATTTTGTTTGCAGATAAAATCACAATCTGATATCAATATTCCAGTAATGAAGAGACTATTTTTTATCCTTGGCTAAGGTTTTCTATTAGTTTCTATTGATGACCTTAATTTATGAGCATTGCGTCTCTGAATACCCATTTCAATTGCTGTAAATATTAGCCAATAACAGCTGAGATCTCAATCTGAATTCTGTAAAACGTTTTCCTCAATGTTGACCCTTAAGCAACAAAACCAGTACTATCCATCCATCCATTTTCTAACCACTTCTTCCAATTCAGGGTCACAGGGGAGCCGGAGACTTTCCCAGCATGCAATGAGAGCAAGGCAGGGCACATTCTGGACAGGATGCCAGTCCATCACAGGGCACAGACAGACACAAACACATCCACATATGTACAGTATGAGGGAACCAGAACACCCGGAGGAAGCCAACGTGAACACAGAAAGAACACACAAACTCCACACAGATATGACCCCAGCGCTGTGAATCAGTAAGGCTAACCACTGCACCACCTTGCTGGCCACAATCAGTATGAGTTCTACTTAAATCATTATTAGCTTTAGTCCTGTAGAGAGGATACAGCCGTTTTAAGAACACATTGAAACTTTCACCTCAGCTCTTCAGCTGATGGTGACATTAAGTGGCAATACCTTAAGGATCACAGGTGTCTGATGCGTAAAATTAAATCCAGTTAAAGGGTGTATGCATGAAACCACTGGTGAATGAAGAAGATAACTTTAAGGAAAGAACGTGTTGTTCTGTGGCACTTACAGCTTATTGTAATACCGAGCTCTACACCAGGCTTCTTTGGTAGCTTCACGTGAAATGTGCCACTGCTGGGAATGACGGACTCTGTGGACAGAACACAGGGAGAGCAGTGACCCAAAGTGTGGCCTGACCAAACACAACACAGTTCCCTGGTGAAGAGGACATGAGAAGGAAAGAGGAGAGGGAATACTATACCCTTATAAATAAAAAGGAGCAAAATGGTTCTTCCTGAGAAGAGCACTGGAACTCTGCGTCTGCAATTCTCAGATCATAAAACAGTAACTTCAAAAGAAAAACTACAACTCTCCTATGGACAGCAATTATGAATTAGGCTTGATATTTGAAAGATTATCATAAAATAATTGAGGAATTTTCAATTCTCCCTGTAGATCTAATGGAAGCAGTCTTTAACTGTAAAGCCATGGAATGCAGATTGTGAATTAACTTGTACATCATGACTACATCTACTGTACAAACTGTCAACCCCCTATACACCTTCTGTGCACTTCGGACTCTTCTTTCAGTTCCCAAAAAGGGCACCATACACTCGGAGACTGTGCTTTCTCTACTGGTGCAAAAAGACACTCAATTGGTCACCCAGCCATATCAAATTTTGCAAGTCAGTCAGTACTATCAAATCATGTCTTAAAATGCACTTTTATACTTTAGCTTTTAATTATTTTCAATTTGCTCTATTGATTTGTGTATATTGTACCTACCTCTATAAAATAAATATTACTTTATGCTTTTCATCTTTGTTTGTGAAAATACAGTAAATCTCTTTCTGGATAACTTAAATTCCATCTACAGTACATAACATGATTTAAAACAAATCAAAATAGATTTGCTTCACTTGTATAATGTGGATGAATAATGCTTATTATTGACATAAAAAAATCTTGTTGAATTTAATAAATAACTAGAATAAAATAATTCTTATCTAACTATTATAGAGAACTTTCAGTAAAACTATACAACTGTGTCTCATTGCAGTAAACAGTAAGAAGAATGAACAAAACCAATTCTGATTTAAAGTACAAAAGCTGTTCTTTAAAAGACATGTTGTTGGTGTTTTAACTTAAAATATTAAATTAAACTACTTATGTTTTACAAATGCAAATGGACTCAGGTACTAAAAACAAAGCTTTTTTGAAAGACAAAGGTGCTTTATAGGTTTGGAATGTGTCTTGACCTATGCCTACTGTACAAATTGGAATTTGCAGTGAGAGCTGGAAAGGGAGGTGATGATCCTACCTGCCACGTCAAACTCAATCTCCAGCGTGACCTTGCTCGTGATGCTGGAGTCTCGCAGAAGCTGATTGGTCTCCTCCAGGGTGCTGTCCTCAGTGGGGATCCCATTGATTGCCAGGATCCGGTCTCCGATCTGCAAGATGCCACTCCTGCGTAGCAAAGGCAAACAAAAGAATAGAATAGACATATAGAATAAAGAACAGAACAAATCCTGGTCCTAAAGAGCCCCAAATTTACAGCCCATTTAATCAAATAAATAATATGTTCAATTAAGAGACCTTTGGATGCTGAGGGCTGAAGAGTACTTTGCTTTTATCCTAATTGATGTGCAAATTACTTAATTTAACAAATCCCTTCTTTTGTTCATCAGAATGGACTTGTTCTGCATATTTATAAAATGGTGAATTAATGGTGACCTACAAAACCTGCAGGACTGGGGCTCTCCAGAACTAGTGTTGGAGATCAATGTATAGTACCTGAAATATGTTCAATTAAGCAATTCAAAGAACAATATTCTTCAGCCCTCCAGGACATGTGTTCTGTTAATTTAACCAAAATTTGTTTAATCGATCAAATGTTTAAAAAAGTGTTGCCAATTATTTGATAATGGGTGATTTGGGTTGACCTGTAAGACTTATTTTAATATTTTTGTGAGCTGGACTGGTGCTCTACGATACCAGGGCTGGACACCACTAAAGTACCCATTTAAATGGGAAGGTGAACTGTACAATGAGAATGACAAATAATCAACACGGACAGTGCTATATTGGGGCAATATTAACCTGGAAAAGTGTTGCTATCAAAGATCTAAATGGATGACAAAGTATTGTAACCCTTTTGAAACACACCTCCAAGTAGATTAAAACGAGGAAAAATCCTTTTTTGCAGATACCCTTTTGCCCTTTTTTTGCACATGTACAGGAACAAATGGATGCTTGCCTGATCTCTTTTAGAGTCACATGCTCTAATGATACAGCAGCATCACCATGTTAGCAATGAACTGGATCATAATGTACTCGCCCACCTGCACTGCCACTTGACTGAACATGTGAGTTAATTACATGTTAAAGCTGAATGGCTCCAATCCCAGCAAAGGATGTGAAGGGAAACCTAGAATTTGGATGTCATCCTCACACATGTTGCTGTGCTGACTATGCTCACATTTTGTTTACAGGAGCAGCAGATGGCAGAGCATGGCACAGGCACATGTTTTTCTTGACATTTGACCAGACACAGGTTTTGTACATCGCAGTTATCACTTTCCAGCATGTTAGTGTCAGTAATGACTACAATCAAAGAAATGACCAGCCTGCTTCTCTCTCTGTCTTATGTTCTACATCACAAAGACAAAGCAAGGGTGCATGCACTTTAGTCTCTGTCAGGAAATTGAATCAAGCTAATTAAAAAGCTCTATCTGACAAAATATTGTACCCAACGTATCCTTGCATCCTATTCAATGCTGAATTGATGCAAGTTGTAAGGTCTAGTAAGGTTCTAGTAAGATCTTAAAGACTTATAGAGTAGGAAAAGTAGAGTAGAGTGGAGTTTGTCAAGAATAAACTAATCAGACAACGAAAAAAATGCAAAAAGCAGTTTATAACACCAGTGTTAGAGCATTTGTTATTGTGTAGAATGGCCAATATTATGCACAATCTTTAACTGAAAATAAAAAAAAACACATACAGTATGGAGTAAAGACACTAGCTCTGTGAGAATTTGGCCAAATAAAAAGGTCAGGCAAATTTTAATCTGTATCATAGATTTGTACATGTGCGTACATGCAGTGATTATGTTTAACTGATTGCATGTAATACAAGACAAGATGAAAAAGAGAGAGCAAAACACCAAATTATCCATGAAATGCACCAAAGGCTAGGATAGCTCAGTTGTTAATAAATGATTACATCTTCAATTTGCTCTGACAAAGTTTATTAGGCAAAGCTGTTACCGGTGTACAGCGGCTGATGTTAGTTCTGCTCGCTGTGAGACTAAGAATGATCAGTAGGAGGTAATTATTTCACGGATGAATCATGTTTTCTGACAATGTTAATTCTTTGTGATGAGGTATGAATTCCCAGTCATTGACAGTGTTGTTTACCGTCATTTATCTATAAGGAGACTGCTGTTGTCTTACTATGTGTTACTCTGAGCGAGAACTTTAAAATCTTAGAACTCTGTCCTTATGATAAGATGTAAAAATTAAGTAATAATTTAACTCTGTAGTAGATGTTCATGACCTTTCACCCCCTAGATTCTATAAACTATCTGCAGCATTAATATCGGGGCCCTTGGTTAATAGTTCTCTCATTGAGTGCGGAAGAGAGACTGGGAGGCAGATACTTAAGTTAGTAAAACAAGTCTTCTTTGAGGGACAGACAGAGTGGGATACCCACCTCTCCGCGGGGCTGTCTGGATCCATATAGGCAATGAGGGGAGGGGACGACAGGGTCTCTGTGGCAAACACCCCTCCTTGTAACTGGATTCCGAAGCCCAGGATGGGGTCACCAACAAGAGTGACCTCTGTGGTTTCAGTGTGGACCACCTGTCCTGCTAGACCCAAAGTACTGGAGGCCAGAGACACTGAAAAAGAAACAAGACAGGCAAAAAAAAGACACTAAAGTTCACTTCCCGTGTCTAAATGTAAAGTTTAAAAACTGAATTTGTGGGCAAGGTTTACCTTGTAAAAGTGATACATTACTAGTATCAGATTACCCTTTTTTAGGTAAAGGTCAAAACTGAGTAGATGAGGTCAATTAAAAAAATCACATTGAAGAAATAAAATACTAAGACAGGTGAATTATTTTAGCATGAGGAAAAAGCTCTGATGCGGTCATCTTGTGCAAATAATAGAACAAAGATTCAGCCAAGTATAACAAACCTGTACAAATTCTTTCATAAATTATGTTGGAAGCATCTACAGTATGTAAGTGCTTCATCAAACAAGCCACTGAAGAGAAGTCCCAAAGGTCAAACACTTTCAACACAGGGTTTTCTGACATTCCTAGATGAGACTCTAGACAGAGCTGCAGTGAAGCTACATTCCTCGATCAATAGGAAACTGTCCCCTAGAGTCCTGAAAAAGTCTGTTACGCAGTCTGGGTTGTTCAATAATGATTTAAGAGTGTGTTAACCTGGAATCTGTGTAGAATAAAAAACAATTGAATTCACCAATTGTGACACATTTATTGTTTAGAAAGTGGCAATTTTTTATTGCCAGTGACAAAATGCAGTAGAAGAAAAACAAACTTTGAAGCACTCCATCTGTCTGTGAAGCAGGGCAACAAAAGCAACACCTAGTGGATGATCAGTCCCTGCATTCTTCTTTATATTCTCTTCACTCCAACAAATAAAGCTGTTATTCCTCTCCAAAATACATACAAAATCTATAAATAGGCGTTAATTCCATGCTGAAAAACACATTTTGGGTGTTAAGCCTTATTCACCCAAAGTTGTTTTATACTTAAAGAAGGCTCAATGATAATTTGTTTTTTCACCTTAAAGAGTGCTCAAGAGTCAAAACTTTTTTTCTCTACTTTTTAGAGCAGAATTTACTCCCTATCCAAACCTATAGTAAACATTAATCTTTTTTTATGAACTGTAATTTTAAAATAAACTTTCATAACCAGGAATAAAACAGTCCAGCCTAAGGCTGGCCATTTCTAATACTGCATCAAATGCTATCAAGCAGCTTTGAAAACAAGTGATGAATGGGTTTCTACTGGGATGCTGTTGTATTTATTTATGTGATGTTTGGAAATCTATCACTGAGATAGAAACATACCACTGACATGGGCCATTTATTTTCATCAAAGCAATTTGACTGATATTGTACAGAACTGTTTCTAAAACAATCAAAATTCAGTTCTTTGAAGTGAAAGTTAACCGAAGGCGCACAACGGTCCCCAGTACGGAAGCACCAAGGAGTTTCAGAGACAATGATGTCCTTTAATGTATTTATATTTAATAGGATTTCCTCTGGCAGAACATATTACTGCTTGGAATGGCACCTTATGGAAATTATTTCTAACAACACAGAGCATTAGCTGACAATTACATTATGTTAATGTCTGCCCACTGAATCGGGGTATTTCTACTTTGTCGCACTACATTAAGTCTCTAAAGGTCAGGTGGCCTACGCCAGCTTCACATGCAAAAGAGAGAACATGAATCTTGGCAAAAAAGCAGTATCATGAAGTTTCAGACATTATTTCTTCATAAATACCTCCATACAAGGGACTGGGATTTTTAAAATCCATTGCATGGATTTTTAAAATCCATTGCAGTTTAGGACAGAGAGAGAAATCTTGGCAACATTCAAGGAAATTCTATACATGAGCTGGGAATTTAACATTAGAATTGTACAGTAGAATCCAAACATCTCACACATTGATGTGTGATGCTGATTTCTAACCACTGAAACAGGAAAAGCAAGTCTAATGACTGGTCAAGACTTCTGCACTGATGCACGACAGTGGTGAACACACTTTCATAGGCTGGTGATCCTGATCCTGATCCTGGGGTTATGATAGATAATATACTGTAAAGTTATGGAAACAAGAACTGGTAGCAGTAAATCGAAATAAAGGAACTAGGAAAGGCAGATTTAACAATCTTCCTAGATGTCTTTGTCCAAACATTAGTGATAATAGATTTCAATACTGCAGATCAGGCGGTACATTCAACTTTTTAAGAAAGCTTTAATGTTGCACTCAAAATGACAATTAAAAGCATTATCTACCCAAGATAATGAGTGCACACCGAGAGACAAGTGATAAATAAACAGGGAACAGATTCATCATAAGAGCAGATACCTGAGCTAGTCCTAAAGTAATTAGTGCCACATTTTAGTCCCACCAAGTGAACAAGAGGAGCAGAGCTGCCTCTTTATTTGTCTTCTAACACATTAATCCATGTATTACATCGATGTACAGAAACCTAATAGATCAGAAATGAACAGTGTTAATGTTCTTGTCTGTTTCTAACCACTGTTAGAATATAGTTCAGCTTTACTGCCATTGCAAAGGAGGGAAGAAGGCCCAGGCGTAAACTGATTAAATGCTACTCTTTCACCCCTGTTAGGCACAGTCATCCTGATGGGACTTGATGAGACATGCCTGGAGTGAAATCTGTATTGATTCAACTCATCAGGTGAATAACAGACTGGGGCAAGGCTGTGAGGTCTTAGTCCTGATGAAGCAGAAAAGCTAATGCATGGCATTGGCTTTTCAGGCTTGATTATTGCAATACAGTGTTAAAACTGCAGTATGTTCATAAAACAGGTGCACGGATTTTAATCAAAACTAAAAATGCATGAGTATATATCACCTGTTTTAGCTTCCCTGTGGATTTCAGAACACAATTAAAAATACTGCAGCTCACATTTAAGGGCTTAAATAGTTTGCATTTGAAATTAAATTACATATGTTTTAACTACTTAACATTGTACCCTGCCAATATTTGTAATTGTATCTTACTTAATTTCACATTTGTGACATTAAACTTACATTGATGCTGATTGTAGTTTTATTCCTTTGCAAACTTAAAGGAAAGAGGTTCCCATCAATAGCAAAGGAACACTGCTGAAAGTGGCTTAGGTGCTTTCCCAAGTGAAATCTATTTGCAGTCTTTTCTATAAGCATGCAGTACCGGAGATCTAAAATCTCATAAAATGTGACACCGGCAACTAATTATTTGCTAGAGAGAAGTTATTCTGAGATGGTAAATATGTTCATTTTAGTGGTCCAGTGAACAATGTGAAATATCCTTCAGGATCTAATTATATAGCAGTGAGAAGTATTTTTTTCATGAGCTCTGATACGTGATATTACTAATGCCTCCCAGGTAAGCACCTCTATTTTATTTAAATGGCTTGTACTCCGTTAAACCATTCATCAGAACTAGAGCTCATAATGGGCCTGATAAGAAAGAGATGCACCTCCAAACAGGGACACGGGTTCTGTCGACAGCTGTGGATATGGGTAACGAAAAAGCTGACATACAAGAGCTTTTGTGGTCCTTCTTCTTCAGCTTCCTGCGCATCAGCGTGCCGCGGGGGCTGGTGGGATACATGTTCCGGGGCAGCGTGCCCATGTTGAGGGAGCTTAGGCTGTAGGCGCTCATGGAGGTAGGAGAGAAGGAGGATGACACCAGAGCTGGAAGGGGAGAGCAGGCAACAGGGAAGAGTCAAAATGTACAGGCAGCACACGGAGAGCAGCAGACAACCATCTAAAGAATGATCAGGGTCAATGTGTTGTATAGCCCCCTCAAACAAAACCACACGCCTTTAACCGCAATGCGGTACAACACTCATTTGGCTTAACTCTAAACCTTTAGGTACATTTCTGGTGCTTCCAAAACATCGGAGCTTTGGCTGCAGGTGGCTCAGTTCAGGCCTTTCTTCCAAGTGGAACATTTGATTCTTAACTGATGCAGTCCATTCAGTAATCACATGCTGCATCAAATCTCTTAGCATAAACTTAGCAAAAAATAAGGAAATAAGGGTTGTATATCTTTATATATTACAATAGTGCTTCCAGATTGAGTTTCAGAGCACCTTGAGATGCCAGTTTGAATCTGACACTTTCTCATTAAATACCTTTGAGAAGTGTTCTTCAGATGCTACTTATTCCTAAACATTTAGTCACCATTTTTACTCTTTCAAATGGAAAAAAAACAATGCCAGAGCTCTAATGAAGGGCATACACATACAGTATACTGGAAAATTCAGATTATATAACTGACTTTACATTATGCAGTTCAAATGTTCACTTAATAATGTGCTATCTTTTTTTTCTGAGCGTTTTAATCTAGGACCAAAGAAGGTTTGGGTTTTCTTTGATCTCCCTTAAATAATGATCAGAATGATCAGATAAGAAATCAGATTAAACACACAGTTGACGAAGCTAATAGTTGCTACCTTTACTCTGGAATAAAAACCTGTACTGCGAAGAACCTGCTCCAACCTTCTTTCAATAACTGACTCAGCAATAAGTTGTAATGAATTGTAACAGCATAAGTTGTCACAACAGCATTGACACCATAAGTTGTAATGATGTAAGGTTCTGTACAACACATAGACCCAAATCTGTACACAGTTAACAGAAAAGGCTTTTTTATTTATCTACAGTACATAAACACCCTTGGGGAAAGTTACTTGTCTTCAAATAGTCCATATACTGTAGCGTTCAAGCATGACCTTTAATATCATCTCCTTCTTAATAAATGTGGATCCAGTGGCTTCTATGTGTATTGCATAGATAAATAAGGTCAAATAGTTTTAAGAAATTCTGTTTGTTTTTAAAGGAATATAAAAATATAATACGGTATACCTGTATAACCATGTAAAGAACATAATTTATGACATTTTGATTAAATTTGGCTCTAATGTGATCCAATTTGAGCACAAAATATTTATTCTTGGTATGCATAATAAAGCACCTCAAAAATGTTCTGTTGGAGTTAAGATTAGAGAGGTGTTCAGCAATGTTTGTCCTTTGAAAACAGAATTCTTCAGCAGAGCTCCTGGAATGACCTATACAGAGTCTGTCTCTTTCGGTTTTTATATCAAGCCAACGGGGCCTTTACATTTTACTCAAACTTTAGTGAAATTAATATTTTAAATACTGGACATATCTTTGTATGTTTCTTAATTATTCTGAGAGTTTACTACTGCAAAAAACAAACAAACACACATGTCCCACCACCACCTAAGAGAATCAAATCTATCACACTTCAACAAAAAGGTCACACAGCAAAAATGCAAATGATAAAAATATGCTTTTGTCCTTTAGACGATGGTTTATGAGCAGCAGCTTGAAGAATGGCATGGCAATGATTGTTCACAAATGAATCGGCAATCATCAAGCTATTGTAAAAGAGTTCTATTCAAGAAACTAGAAAAAGAGATACTGCCTTTGAAATGCAATAGGCTTCCTCAAGGTCTTGTTTTACCCTTTAAGGACTGCAACAGAGCAAAAGTGTCTGCAGGTTGCACCTAGAGGGGGTCTTAAGTCCAGAACCGATTTTCAGAACTTTTAACTCTTCTGAAACATTGACATCAATTAGCATCTTACAGCTGCTGTAGCTGTGTTTATGCAGCCTTTATTATTTATACAAATTGGCAATCCAAAAACAGTTAATCAGATGTACTGCTTGCAGCTTGAATGTATTGTCTTCTTTTTGGAAAAATATGGTTAACCTTAAATTATGAGTTTTGAAATTAAGGTTTGCTTATACAATTGCTTTTTTATGTATTCATACAGGTTTTTTTTTATTTGTAGCACTTAAAATAAGAGTCCCACAAAATGTACCCACTAGATATTATGCTGTACATTTTTAAATGAAGATAAAATATCTGAAAATGGGCTTTTTAATGGAGTACAAAGGGAAGGGAAGTTCAGATTCTAAAGAAACCCAAGAACACAGACATTAGGCTGTCCTTAAAGGATTACAAGAATATAGTACAGTACTATTTGCAGTGCTAGTATAAAGACACCCTAATTCAAATGGGAGTATTTGGTAGAGCACTTTCTAGATTAGTGGATTTATACACTTTTGTGATGCACAAAAGGAGAATGGCTGCTTATTGGACTAATTTCTTCCTAGAATGCACTTTGTTACTGTACAGTATATACAGTAGATGCAATTTTTTCACAACCGGCAATCTGTGACTGACCCCACTGGGCACAGTTTGCCACAGTGAGTTAAGGAACGCCCACTCAGATACCGGGTGATTTTTTTATCTTTAGCCCCTGAAAATATCCCAGGGTTCTCATGTGGGATGGGAAATTACCAGGATTCCAAACTACACTTTCCCAGACACATGGTTCACTTTACACATTTCTGCACTGCCACATCCAGCAATGTGCACCACAGATTATTACCAGTCCTAAGTTTAACTAAATATATTGGACACATGCTTTAACTTTTTACACGGGATAATTTCAGGATCTAAATTGGATAGTACTTAGTTATTAAGAGCATAAGACATCAATTAGCATTTTTCTTGCTTGACTGTACTGCATATCAAGATTATACAGTATTTACGCGCTCCACCCAGACCACATTGTGGTCTGCCTAATGGTGGAAATAATGGCCTTCAAACCTCATTGCATTTCAAGGACAATAAAAGAGCTAAACAGGACATTGAAGTTCTACTGTAGCTCTATTTGTTCGGAAAAATTGTGAAGGGGCACTCAACAAAAGCTCAAAGAGAATTAAAAAACAAAATACAAATAAGAGGAACAGGAGGAGGAGGAAGAGGAAGAAAGCAGGAACATTACGAAGGTTGTTTGGAGAGGGTTTCTGGTATTTCGAGGCTTGCGTCCTGGAATGGTCAGGGTGGTAGGTGTTATAATGTTGGTAGGGAAGGAAGTTGCGGTTGTTGTTGGCACAGGAGTCCCAGGGCAGCTGCCTGTTGCTTCTTTGCACCTTGACTGTCCACATGAAAGGATGACAGGTATCGCATAACAGAAAATAAGACCAACAGAGAGAAACAAACAAAAGAAGCACCAGAAAATAGGGACAGGTAACTAGATGACCAAAAAAAGGGAAACATCAAAGTAAGAGTGTTAAGCTGGTACAAAATTGTTTAATCTGTCTGGAAAAATTAAACTCCATACAGTACTTCACAATTTAATTCTGAATCCAAGAAATGGAAACAATGGTTCCTTACATGAGCTCTATCTTAAACTGAGAATGACCGAGCTAATGACATTTTTGAATCACAATGTTCTTCTACTTAGTTAAACTTTTATGAATGACAAATTTGAAAGGAAAACCTACGAAAGGTTTAATAATCAATATAAGCATGCTTATGAAAACGTTAGTCTCTGTCCACAGAAATTGGTAGGGTAAAAAAAAAACAGGGGTGTCCATTTCTGGTACCATACTGAAGGGCTATAAGAACTTGCCCTAGCTGGAGAACGATCTGACACATCTCGCACATCACCTGTGAAATCGAATTGCTTCAGAAAGAGTCACTGGGCAGACGGGGGTACATTCTATTCAAATCTCAAACATGGATGAATGGCTAAGTCATTAATGGAGTTGCAAACACTTCAAGCACATAATCTTGTGGTGTATTTACACACAGTTTGTTTATATGCTGATGGATATTTCAGTTATGTGTTTATTTACCTATACTATGTCTGGCTAACCTAGGAAACTGATGCTTCTTCTATCAGCTTCATCCTCATTTATTTCCTTGTGCATGAATCTCTTTATGCTGTTTTCCCAGCAAGGGCCAGGCATGGACCAACACTATTAAAGTAGGGTCTGAATTTAGCAGGGATCTAGGACCTTGATCGCAGAGACTTGTTAAACATGTTCTCAATAAAACATGCTTTCTGGAACATTTTGTATGGAGCAGAGTGAACAACCATTCCTCTGAATTTCATAAATCCAACTGATGTGGTACACGTAGGACAGTTATAGCAAGAATGACCTTATTGAGCCCTTCAACTGAAGCCTGATGTGTGACTCCTCTGAAGCCTCTTCCTCTCAACCAAATCTTACACTACTGCTGCGCTGAAATCCAAATTTCAGTAAGACTTAAAAATGATTTGTGAACTGTTCTTTAACACTTTAGCACGTGTTTGTAAAAAAATAAGGACATAAAATTAAACAGCTTTGGTAAGGTTCCTGCATTTGGCCTCTTTGATCAAGACCCATTCCAAACATTAATTGTGAAAAACTAACAGTGAAAAAAGGCACATAAAATTGGACTTTTTGGCCTCATTAGATTGCTGGTATATGCTCCAGGCTGGACCAGCACACAATCATGGTAAGCCAGGCCAAGACATTTTACAGAGTTGAGAAATTAAAAACCTGAACCACCCTATCCGCCTGCAAAAACCACATACAGGCATAAACCAACAATCACTAAAACTAAAAAGGAACATTTGGGTATAGAGAAGGATTGACCATCTGAAATGAATAAACCGAGACGGGGAGAGCAGTAAAGTAAAACCAAACAAAAATGACAGCAGAGATAGAAAAACTATGTAGGTGCCAAAGAAGATGGGACCATCCACCCTTTCTAATGGTACAGTAGATGCTGAAAATACTCGAGTTGTTTGAAACATTTCCTGTGGATGCAGAACTCCTGATGACAGGACAGTGAAATCTCTGGAAATGCAAATGGATAAATTTCCCTTTTAGTGAGTAAAGCAAAAAGAAGCACACGGAGAAAAACAAAAGGTATCAAAAGTCAGGACAAAAAAAGAGAGAAGATTTATTTTATTTTCATTCAACACATCCTAGATATTGTAGTAGTTCCTCAGTAAATTCAGTAACAAAAACAAAATTAATCTCTGGAATGGTTTGAGCCCTCAAATCGAACTAAATAAAATGAGGCAAAATGCATCACCATGCTGACAACCACACAAGAATATGGGGAGGAAGAGAATTTCGTCACCTCACTCTTGGGATAATGAGCTCTCATTCACAGAATGTTTAAGAGGGAGAGTTTATGCATCGGAAGGAGATGGAGTCCATCACACTGATAAGATCTCACTGTGGTGAAGGGCTCAATATGGAAAGCACTATCCTAAATCAAGTATTTATGGGTGATCCCAATTTATCTGAAACATAGTTTACAGTGGTATGTAGACCTGGATCCAAATGAGGCTGCAGCAGCCTGATGATCTGATAATGATAGTCAAAGCTTGTGTTGTAACAGTCTCTTAAAGGAAATTAAGCTACTCTTACACAATTGAAGTACAGTCCACTCTGCTTCCCCTCCCCTTTCTGCTGCTAAATTAAAACAGCAGAGAAAAGAATGACGGAAAACTAAGCAAGCAAAATAATAATATCAATAACAATTTAGATGACCTAGAGTAGCGTCTATTTCCATGATCTGATCAATTCTGATATGGACCTTGCTGCCTGAAACTGTTTTGCTTGTAATCTTTTCTCATTGTACCAGACTAGGCAGAAGCGGCTCAGCAGCAATACATTATTACAGTATGGGGTGTAATAAACAAAGCTCTGCAATTTGCTTGTTATAACAATGCATTTGTCTCTAAACCTTGGGCACTCAGCGTCATTATGAAGAATGCTGTCAGTCCATCATTTTATGACTGTAATTACTCTTAAATCTCATGTTCTGCTCTTAAGCAAAGCTGCCATAGGGTATAGCCAGGTTTCAAAATCCCATGGGAGCCCTCAACGTTTTTTTTTAATGTTTTAAATTTTACAGTTATTTTATTAAAAAATACATTTTTTCTTTTTATACTGTATCTCCACCCCAGACTTAAACTGTGGAGTATTAACTGTTGTTTTTGCTGCTATTGCCCTCATTCCAGGACAAGGTAGGCAGCACTCCCAAAATAAATGTGTTTTATTTTACAGACTTTTTGCCATTTGTCATGCATTGTTTACCCCACAATAACTACAAGGGCATTAGCACAAGTGATGTAGCTCTCATGGACAGCAAGGCAAGCTCTCAGGGAATGAGGACTTCCCCTCGCAGACTCAAGCCCAGCCAAGGATGATTTGCCTGCTGTGTGCCTCACAGCCCAGACACCACCAGCTACTGGCTTAGCCCACACTCTGACCAGCTCTCCATGGGCTTTTGAAACCTTACGTGGTGCTTTTGTTACATGTGGAGCTACACAAATTATGATGCTTAACTGTACCATGCAATCGGATTCAAGCTTAATATATAGCTTGCGGGCAGATATGAGCCCTCAACAGAAAAGACAAAACAGTTTTCACAACCTATTTTCATGTAGCTGTTGATTTTTCAAGGCATTACAGCTGACTGCTGTGGAGCACAACTCCAGGCTGCTCTGATCTTTTTCCTCTTTGGTCTCTTTTGTTTTGAGCGGTTCATTTTCTCCCAGGCCCCCGGCCCCTCAGCTCTGCACCGGGACCCCTGAGGGTTCTTACCGTGGTCAGAGCCCTTCAGAGGCAGTCTGGTCTGGTGGTGAGGGAGGATCTCCAGTTTGACATGCTCACAGGCACTGGCCAGGAGCTGGGTAGCTTCAGCTAAAGTGCAATACTCCATGCTTGTGCCGTCAACAGACAGGATATGGTCGCCTGCATGCAGTGCCCCACACCTGCAAGAGAAACAGAGGGGAGTAAGCCAGGTCTTCAACTTGAAAGGAGGAAGGTACAGTAAGAGCTCATGGTGGACTGAAATGCATCAACACAAATGAATACAAATATCCGCTCCATAGAGGTCACCTTTTTTGTAAGAACTGCAAAACTATAATTATAGAAGATAACTACAGCAATACCACTTAGAATGCCCTTATTAAACACCCATACAGTAATAAAAGTTCTCAACGTTCAGAAACATATGCAAGGCAAGGAATGTGTTCTAAAACTCTGAGCAGTTGGTTGTTGTGTTTCTTGTGATAACTGGAATAACTGGAAAAATAACCCAGTGATCGTGAGAAACTTGCCTAGTTAAGCATTACAGTGAAAAGCTTAAGTATTGAGAAACTGAAGTGAAATTTGTGATTTTTGCTATGTACTTAGGAAATGTGTGTTTCAGACTAAATGATTAATATAAGGCAGGAGTATAAAATTTTGACTTTTTTTTCTGGGTATTATTTTCCTTAAATGTTTTAGAACAATGTCACTTGTTGTGTTCAGTTCTTCACATTTTCACTTTTCATTGTGTGTTCTATTTTACAGTATGTAAGAGGGTAGTTATTGCAGAGTCCTCATTACATTTCTAAGAGCTATAATCAGTTATCAATGGTTACATATCTCTAAAAAAAAATCTTAACTACCTGCCCATATACGTAGGCTTAGCCAGAAGCTCTTGGAATCATAATGGAAAAAAAAACAAAGCATTTACACATTTTAGATTTTCACATACTGTAATTCCACAGAAGCAATACTACATTTAAAAATATGTATGTAAAGATATTGATTTCTTAAGAGAATGTTGTAGCATTTAAAACCAGAAATGACTATTTCACCAGTAGTCTGCTACAGAAATCATAATGAGCTAAAATACTTTTAAGCATCACAACTGCAGGCAATTATCTCTCTGCCAGCATCAGAATTTCTGGAAAACCCAAAAGGAACATGATTAAAATGCACAAACTGTTAAAAATTACCTGTCTGCAATACTGGCAGGCTTTACTTTGTCAATGACAATGACCTGCTTGTTGCAGTACATAGAGGTAGTTAATGCAATTCCCAGACTTGACCCTGGGGATTTGGCAACTTCAACTAGCAGAGGCCCGGAAGCTGTTGCTATTGAATCTGTAAAAAAACAAGAAAAAACATCCTAGAAAACAAAATCAAGGCTGGCTCTGACTGACGTAGGAGGACAGAGCCTATTTCATTTTCTCCTGGTTGTACAGGAACTGATTTACTGTACCTTTATCACCCAGTTTATTAGTGAAAGAAACACAATGTCTGCTTATGCTTTAAAGCTCAAAACCCTGCACAAATACATGGGCCAGTGATGGAAAAATTATTTATTTAAACAACTGAGGAACACAACATCATGTCTGTGTAAACAGACTTTACAACAATGTGTAATATTCGGTAACTCAGAAGCACACACTGCATTGTTTTTAGGTATTTGGGAGGTGGTCCACTGTCTGCTTCTTATTTTTCATTTAGGGTTAAACACGAAACACAATCAGGAGCTAAAAGAAGAGGGAAATGGGGTTGGGGTTTTTCCTCTGTCGCTGCAGCTGGGACAGAACTGCCTTGTCTTTGGGTGCAATTATAATTATAAGCAGTGGGGCGACAGAGGGCTTGTTGGTGAGAATGCAAGGAGATAAACAATTCAACGGCTTCTCATGTCCTATTTATCATGCTGGCTGATGAAGCGGAGAACACGATGAGGGAGAAGAGATTATGGTATAAATAACTCTCTCCAGGTGGGAAGAAGTGCTTTGTGCGAACTGGTTAAAGTGCAGAGGAATAAGAAGGGGAGAGGGGTGATAGGTGTATACCCATTAATAACAGAGCCATGGCAGAAAGGAATGAGTTTCTGGCAGTGTTGTCAAACAGCTTTCTGAAAAATGAATCAGCAGCACATTAATTATTCAACAATAAAGATGTTTCAATCATTAGGATACCTCCACCGTGACTGAATCGCTTTAATATTTCTGTGATTTATTCGCTGAGGGACTTGATGAGGAGCGTGCTGATTAATTTTTTTGCTTAGAATACAGTAAGTCTACATTTTTATTATTATTTTTTCGGTATTTGTTGAAACAATTTAAACTGCGATAAAAAAACTCCTTTTCAATAGAAAATCAGAGTCTATTGGTAAGTCTTGGTAAGAGGGATTATTAAAATATTAACAGATAATGATAAAACATTTAACACCATGCATGAATAACATATCTTTCTTCTTCTGAAATATAAAGACACATGTAATGTCTTTGTTGCACTTCTTCGTCTCTTTTTTATCAAATATGGTTTGATATTTTAACTTTTGCACCAACACTGGAAAATGAAAGTGAAAAGACCTGTAGCTCATGAAAAATGAATCCACCAAAATCAGTGGCTGTTACCAAACTGCCACATCAGAGCATAAAGGGCTTTACTTGACCAGCTTCTGCCTGCACTGGTCCCGTACTGTCTCATAGATGGTGAAAATTAAGTAAATCAATTTGTTTTTTTTCCTTCTTCATCAAAACTCGATGAGCACTTCTTAATTACTCTTGAGCAGCAGAAAAATATATTAAAACCCCCACCAGTTTATAGCACTACAAGCTGGCTAAAGAATAGCCCTGTGAAAAATAAATCCCTTAATGGACTTATATTCATGACCCCTTCTTGTGTTGAATAGTTTTTGGAGTACAGAAAATGTGGTTTACACAGTTTTACTCAGTAATATACTAATACACACAAACCAAAAAAACCCTGAACTGCTGAGGTTTAATAAGAAGGCTCATAACTGTGCAATAGAGAAATGTATTCCACCCATTTATAATGACATTTCTCATCACAGGACCATAAAACTATAAATCTGTCAACTGTGGATTATATATTGATACTGATAGAATACTTTTAAGAGGTCTCAGGAGCAAATGTATGAAAATGTTATAGGCCTAAAGCACTCCTGGAAAAGGAGTTAGTAATTGTGCAAGGTTGGAAACTGAAGTGCAATGCAAGAGCTTCAGCCTTCTGCAAGAAACACAACTCCTGGTTTGGAGAGCTGCAGCCCCTCTCTTTTCTCGTGTTAGTCTATGAAACAACTGGTGGGAGTTTTAACTGTTTTTTTTTTTACCACCAGCACATTAGGCGTTTTCTTGTAGCCTGATCTAATCAGATCTCAGGAGCTACTGTATTCAAGGCTGGGCCTTGTCAGCACTGGGATGGAATATTTTAAAGCAGCACCAATGAGCTGCATTCGATAGACCAGTAGGTGGCACTCTTCTGTCTGGACCACCATTTCCAAATTAAATTCCCTACTATGTTGACTGAGGACATTGTGCTATAGCAGACAAGCTCGGGACTACTTGGTCATTAAAGATACCAAGGCCCTCTTTGTTAGAGTAGAGATACTAGTGCTGGCTAAATTCCACTATGGGCTTGCACGGTCTGGCAAATCTAATTTAGCTGGCGAAGTAATTCCACATTTCATTGTCTGACCCGCTGTATAGTGAGGCTGCAGGTTCAGAATGGTTACTGCAAGTTACCGAGGCATGCGCTGAACGTCAGTAATGCACAATGTGGATTCCCTCCTATATTTACAATACTCTGGGAACCTTTGGAATGCAAAGTACGATGTAAATGTAGCATTATAATCCTTTGATGCAACTGCCTGCTCATCAACATATCTATTGATTCACCAAAGCATTAATCTAAGTTTTTCTAGCTCAATCTGACTCATCCACAACTCTCCAATGGCCTGGGGACAGGGCTCTGCTTTAAGATGACACGCAGAATAACCTTCCTGACAGGAGGTTCGACAAAATGGGAAAGTGGTGTAGGGTCACGCCACCACCGGACCGCTCTCAAGAAGAGGAGGTTGAGATTCTGGGATCGTACCCATGACCGACACGTCATACTCGATGAGGAGCGTCGCTTCCTGCCCGCACTGCTTCAGGATGCTCATGGCCTCGGCATGGGAAGTTCCGTGGAGGCGGATGCCATCGATACTCAGCAGCCTGTCCCCCGACTTGACAGTGCCTTCCCTGGGGGAGAGTCCAGAAGAAGGCAAAAACCGTTCTGTGAGGGGGCTGTAACTTTAACACACAAACACGACTCTCCGCTCCTTCAGCTGGAAAATAACATGCATTAGTGAAAGTATGGAATATAATTAAAAGAGCTGAAGAGGAGGAGAGAGCGCATTTTTCCACATGAGAACAAAATGACATGGAATACCAACCACATTAAAATGCATTAACTAGAAAAATTATCATCAATATTACTTTCTAATGAAAAAAAGCAGAAACTTGAAATAAATTACAGAATGATACCACTGAAGCATAGCACACCACTGAGTTCCATTTCCATTTCACTGATATGAAATAAAATAATTTATTTCAATTGTGAAGTAAAAAGGCATGGCAGAACACTCAATTTCCAAGCAATCAAAAGTCCATTTGGATTATGCGAAAGCTTGGCTATGATTAGCAATGATTATAAGCCCTTCTCTTTAGATCTGAGGGAGGGAAAGTTATCACTTATGGTGATGCGAGTTAGGAAAAACACAGCAGAAAGATTCATTGGAGTTTCAAGCAACCTCCCGCAGTAAATCCCAACAATGCCTGAAAAGACAAATATTTTACCATTTAAATCTTTTGCCAAAATTTATCAATTTGTCAATCACACACAATAGCCCTGTGGATTTTCACATTCCTGGGTTAGGATGATGAGTCACAGCTATTGTGAAGCAAGTATACCTGCATCTCAACACCAACAAAACTTTTGGAAACAACAGGTTTACCTTTAACTTGGGACAGGAAATGATTTGTTACTGTATTACTGATGATTAACCAGTGAACACTAGCAGAATATTATATCATTTTATAAAAACGTATGGGATCAGGTGACACCGTTCCACAAGCTCTTACCTATCTGCCGGGCCCCCAGGCCTGACTGTAGTTATGACAACGGGACGAGACTTGTTTCTGTCTTCATGGGCCCCTCCTGCAACAACCACAAGATATTTAGATTCCCATAACACTGGGAACAGTAGCATAATAAAAACCAAAGCCAGGCCATGTAATTGTTTTTAATTTGGTAGACATTTAGAAGAGTAGGAAATAAAATGGGAAAAAAACAGCAACTAAGCACAGAGTAAAAAAAAGGCTAACGATTCCTAATGACAAAAGAGACTTCGGTGTCAAAGAGTTAACTTCTCTAAAAGGACATAAATTAAATGTGTGATAATTTTGAAAATCCAAAACTTCTGGGTTCTGCAAATTAAACAAATGTTTAAATAAGACGTGTTGTAAGTAATATTTCAAAGCTAAAAAGGCTAAAGTATTAGCAATATTAAGAGATTCTTTCACTTAATGTTCAGCCTCAGAAGAACTTCATCTGCAAGAAGATGGTGTCAATGCCCGAAGAGAATGGCAATCCTCTTAATCTGACTAATATTACTGTAATTGAAATGGTGAGTTTTCATGCTGTTGGCTATTATCAGTTATGTATCTTTTTAAGTATGCACAGAAGAATTCCCCCATCACTTAAGGATAAGCAAGTACTCAACATTTTCTGAGCAGCTAACATAAACGTAGTCATGTTAACAAAATTATGTCAATGACTCTCATACAAAAACTGAAAGCAAACAGATATGACTGCTTTACACCAGTGCAATTTACTTTACCATATTACCAAAAGTAACATACTGTATAAATGCAATCATAAACTATATTGTGTTATCATTCTGTGTGTACTTACCTCTTATGACAAACCCAAATGTGTTGCCTTCTTTGTGTAAAGTGACTTCTACATTTTTAAAAATCACCCCTGAGCCTTGAACAGCTGCAAAATAGTAAACAAAACATGAGGAATTTTTTAAAAGTAGACTTTTCAACACAGCCTTGGGCACTGGACACTTAGTAACCTACTTCTCTGCTGCAAAATTACACAGTAAAGCTTGAAGTTAGACTATCGCATTAACCACCAACGCAAAAAAGCTAAATATATTTTTTTACAACTGCAACATAGAAAGGTTCATTGAAACTATGAACTTTATGGTGAGAGTTAGCAAAAACAAGTTTAGAGCAATATTCAGCTGGCAGGTTAGCAATGAAGTTGGAATCTCTTAAAAAGTTAACTTTGCTGCAGAAGGCAGAATTATTTGAGTCTCTTAAGTGCACACATGAGCTTGTTGGTTTGTCTGAAGGCATGCTTACCATTTATATTTATTATAATAAAAAATGCTTTTTTTCTTTATACTGTATAATTATGTTTGCTTTCTGAAGTGAGAGTCAATACCTGGCATGAGGGACATGTCTCCATTTCCACAAGCAAATTTATTTCAGTGACAAAGTAAATTTAGAAACCTACTGTAAGTCAACTTTAGGGATCTTCTCTGCCTCTTCACTAATACAGTACATACACCACTGAAGCAAATAGCCAGGGAATGTTATTCAGGTTTATTTTCTCAAATGAGATGAAAAATCAACAAGAGTGGAAAAGGACTGGAGCTCAACTATTCAATCCCTGAGTCAAGCTGTTCTTGGTATTTACACAGTGGGGGTTCCTAATATTTTGACCTGTGAGTGTACACTCTCTGTCATAGATGTACAAAGCCACTACTCCTCTATATTCAACCATATTTTTTTTCTTTTCTACTACCAGACTTATTCAGCTCATCTGCTTTATTTTTGTTTATCCACGTTTCTGAAAATACTACTTTCTACTGTACAGTAGATGTCTGTACCTCTAACTCACCATTGGTTGTCTTAGAACCTTTATAGCTGACTGAGCTCATTCTACAGAAAATGCCTATTTTAATAACATACTGTATACTGGTATATTTTATCATTCCATGCAGCCAGTCATAATGAAGGAGCCTCTCTTCCAGCCCTACTTTATGTAACACAAAAAAGTATTTGCTTCAGAGACAGAACTGTGATTATCAGTGGTCATTAGCCTGCTGTTTCAAGTGAACAATTATTATGGCATTTTATGTTATCGATCAATGATATTTGCACAGCAAGCTGTGTTTGCAACAGAAGATAATTACTTACAAATAGGTGGCAGCTCATACTCCACTTCCAGCACTACCCTCTCTCCAACATTTTTGAGGAGACTAATAATTTCATCATGACGAAATTTGGTTAAGTTTATCCCATTTACTGATTTTATGTAGTCTCCGACATTTAACTGGTCGCTCCTGTAAAAAAAAGCAAAATGTTTCTGTTTATTTGGGAAAGAGGCATTTCCTTTAAACGTTATTTTATACTGCTGAAACTATTTTAAAATGTTGTTAAGACAGTTAGCAAAATGATAATCAAACACTTCAAATCAAACAGTGTTTCTACGTAGCTCAAGAACTGTAAATAAGATAACTGACATTTTCCTGGTAATTTATATTGTAATATAAATATAAAGAAAACTATCAAGTCAATTCAAACATAAAGAAGAGAGGATCTGGTCCTTGGAGGGATGAACCCTGCTCCTAGAGTAACACGTTGGTTTCTGGTTTTCATTCCATCTTCAATCTTAATGACTTAATTGGAGCAATTAAGTGGATAAGAATCAAATCATTTGTGTTTTCCAGGTCTTAACTGGGTGTTAATTGAAAGCTGCCTCTCAAAACCAGCAAGAACCCAGCACCTAGCCTACTCCTGTGTTACGACCCCAAGTGTCTAGGGGTAAAGGGGTGTAACATTTAGGATACTTTTTGGATGCAGGTGGGTTCTGGTGAGGGACTTAGGAAGTGTGACAACAAGGGTTGGTGCAAAAGTGATTAGTTTAAGGTGAATAAGTGACTGGTTTGTAATTGGACACAATAACAAACAGTGAAAAGGAACTAGAGTGGTGCCAAATGAAAGAAAACAACAAATAAAATGGAACTGGCTAAGAAAGTGAAGGAAGCTGACCTAACTACAAAAGAAAACCCAAAACACACGGTCTTCGGCATCATCAAACCTTCACTGATTACCCAAATCAGTGAAGCTAACCTTCACTGATTACCCAAAACCATACAACACAAATGGCACTCACACGAACTAAACTAGTGTGACTAATACAAAAATCAACTACTGTATGTGTGTAAAGTGTACCCAACAACCTAAACTAACCCTATACACAAAAGTTCACACAAATACACAAGTGAACTAGGAATACAAAAAAGGGAAAACGAGAGTAGTCAACAGGAACAGGGTACAAGAGAACACAAAGGTTGAACATATAACACGTTTGGGCAAGGTAATGGCCAAACAAAGACAAACAAAGACAAACAAAGACAAACAAACAAACAAACAAACAAACAAACAAACAAACGAAAGGCTCCTTCCTTCTGAAAGTCTCTATGTTATATAGTGAATAAGATGAGTTCTGATTGGTTGAGAAGCTGATTGAAGATGATGTCACACAGAAACAATGATATAATGGGACCAATGGGGGAGGGAGAACAATCAAGGTCAGGAAGTGTGTAATGTAGCAACAAAACACACACAGACCACACAATGGGACGTAACATCCTGCTTGAGCAATTTATTCAGAGATTTGCTCCAAAACAGCAGATGTTTATCTTTAAGATTCAACTCTTAACTAAAATCAGGAAAAGAACAGGATATGATTTCACATGAGAACCTGAAATGTTGAAACAGTTGAGCAAGGAGAAAATGACTGTATTATACAGTACAGTATATTGAACATTCAAACGCCACTCGGACAGCAACCTATGAATTGGACCCGGGGCCCCAGCACTGTGAGACAACAATGCTAACCATTGTACTGCTGTGCTTCTCCCAGTTTATTTGAAGCTCAAATGTTTGCCTATTCCTGTACTGGAGTTTACTAGACTAATACAGATGCTTAAATACACACCATTGAATTTCTGGTGGAGATCTTCCAGTAAAGTTCATTCAATTTTTATGTACTACTCCAAACTGTTCCAAAACAGGGAGAAAACAAACTCAAATCACCCTTTAGATACAGTACATACAGACATATTTTAGAAGGCATTCAGTCTTAGAAGCATCTTTTTACTGGCTTCTTTATCTGAAATTATCTTTTTCCTGTACATAACTAAGAAGGAATTAATTCTTAAATATTATAAATCCTGTTCTAAAAGTAATGCAGAATTCATGTGCAATCAACACTGAACATCCAAAGAAACCTCTCGCTATTTATTGCATATATTTTTATAAAAGTAAATTATACAGAATTTGATGCTTTTAGCATCATTTTAAATAACTGTTCATTCATGAATGACTGACACAATCAAGTGACTTGGCACAAACGCTAAATTACAATACCTTGTTATGGAGAGATTTGATTGGGCAAAGGTGAGGAGGTTATTGAACTCATTAAATGTTAAGGGTGTAGTAAATCGCAAAAGAAAAACACAGAAAGCAACCAACATGTCCCACTTATCAAAACCCAAGATAGACTTGCTAGCAGAGGAGCAAAGCTGTATTTAGCACTTGTTTGGTATAATTCACCATAATGGATGTCAGCAAATGTGTCTCAGATGAGCAGAAAAACACTAATTGTTGTGTACAACAGACAAATCTATGGGGAGGTTTGAAAAGGAGTGTCTAGTCATTACAGAACTGCGCTTGTTTAATTAAAATAACACAAAATAATTAAAACGATTATTAAGAGAAAATCAGAATCATCCCCCCTGCTCCATGTTTTTGCATTTCAAGTCAATTTTTATCCGTCTATGTATGAAAGCCACTTAGCACCATACAGAAAAAAACGTTATTGCATTATAGCATGTTTTAATGAGACATTACTTATTTCGCAGTTGTCATTGCCTTATAATGAAATAATAATGCTGGCTGCACAACTCCACTAAGATACAGTATATCAGTCTGTTGGTTGTGGCAGTAGGTTCTAGGGGTGAAGCTGTTCCAATGAAGTGTTTCTTGTTTTTTTCCTACATCTTGAACCAAGCTGAAAGTACTTCTTGAGAGAACCACCAGTTGCTATCTTTCAGTTTTTGAATGAAAAACAAAACAGACAAAAACATTTAGCAAATGTATGTTTAAAAATAGCTTAGACACCAGAATACCATCTTCATATAAGTACCATCTTCATTTAGAATAATAAAAGGATAATGCCACATCCCTTTTGTGGAAAACAATTAGGATAAAGGAAACACATACTGCATGTATTTTTAGTTTCTATTTTTCCTTCTGGTAATTGAGCATTCCTGGGTTAAACACATGTCATCAACTAACTCACCAAGTGATTAGAAACAAACACTCGCAAACCTAGTCTCTCGCTTTTGGAAGCATTTGGGTCAGGTGACAAGTTCTGCCTTGGATCCGTCCCCACCAGTTGTGTGAAATGCAGAAAATACACGGTGTAGGATGAAACTGCCAACACATTGACATGCACTCCTGCATAAGCAGTCAACATTAATGCACAGACATTAATTTAAAGAAACTATTGTATCGTTTCACAATGCCACAAATACCAATACAATTCTACCCCTAGTGTTCTGTGTACTGTATGTGTAAGTTGCCTACTCATTCATTGTGGAAAAAGTTAAATTAAGTCAAGCAGTGGTAGACAAGAATTATGTTACATGACATGCTGGACAAAGGTGTTCGTCTAAGTTTTACACAATGATATGTCATTAAAATGCAATACTTATTGTGACATAACCTTGTTAAAATGCAATACATAAAGTGAAACCATGCAATATTTCTTGGTAATTACGTAATACTTATTGAGAATTACTTCTTAATACTTACTGAGAAATTACAATGTTTTCTGGTAATAACGCAATAATATTTTTTCATTGTGGACCTAATCGGCCTCAATATTCAAAAGACATTGAGTGGAGAGTAAATAAGACAACTAATGAATATTTCTTTTATTATTATACCATACCAATCGTGTCCCAGTGGCTCACTAAAACATCATATTATGTAAGGGTGCTGACGAGCCAGGTTGTATCTAGTTTCCCTGAGTTGTCAGTCAAAACCCTGTGGATGAAGAACTTGACTGGCTGATGGGTTCATGGACCAAGTAGATAATGACAAGATGTCAAACCAATTTCAAACATTCAAAATGTAAAACAAGGACATGACAAAAAAGATGTGGTCTAGAATGCCATTTCATCTGACACTGGTGCACAGCGAGAGTGGTGTATTAAATTAACAATGTGAAAATAATATAATGGAAAGAAAATCGTATATAGTAAAGAAATAGGTTGTTCGATTGCGCAGTTTCAGCGGTATCAGTGCTATATTGGTGACAAAAACAAAAAAGATGAAGAAGTTGAGTAATCCATAATATTTGCAAAACAGGCATCGGAATAAAATTCAGGGATGCAAATGGGTTGGATAAGCAGCTGTGGGGAAAAAAATACTGTGCGACTGGAACCCACATGTGTCGGAGATGATGCGGATTGTACATTAGAGAGGAGACAGCGAATCCTCCTGCTCTCTCTGTGGTGTGATCACGATGTGAGCTAGTGAAAGGGAAGAAGGCCTCCTAACCCTGCGAAGAGCAAACATGCCTGACAAGCAGCTAATTGAACAAGCCCCAGGATCCTTGTGCTTAATCATGGAATCATTTATGAGGTGTATTTAAAAACACACTTCCAAAACAGCAGTGGCGACAAGCAGCAGTACTTTACCTAGCAGCGATTCCCCCCTGGCGCAGATTAGACACTCTGGGCTTGCCGTCCTTGTCGATGCCCCCAGATACCGTGAGCCCCAGGGTGGTGCCCTCCTTCTTCATCAGTTCCACTATGGTTGAGCCCTTAAACTCATCTGGAGAGGAAACAGAAAGGCGGGGAGGGGATGTTAGAATTGAAAGGGGAGATGCTGGATGACAGTCCTGTAGAAGGAGAGATATCACTTTCCGGTCCCAGTTCAGCAGCGCTCCCACTGTGTACTTGTATGTGCCTGCTACATGGAATTTACAATTACAGCTCAATTACAACTGTCACGGGATAGTGCTGCATAAGAGTGGACAATTGTATCCAGCAGCACCCAAGAACATGTAATGGTAGTTTTTGTACAGTAGTTTACCACAGAAAATTGAATTCTCAGTTTGTAAGAGTTGTAAAAAGGGTTTACTGTACTTAACATATTGCCCTTGCTAGCTTTCATTACTATTATTTACACATGCCAATCTCATGTTTATTCCTAAAACTGTACATTTAAAGTTAGTACTTATTACTATACTAATATTAGTACTTAGTACACTAGAGATGCTAGGACTGGCTAAACTCTGGTTTAGAAAAAATAAAAACATGACAAAAGAGCTAAAGCCCTCTCCAACTTTGGTATGACCATATCCAATTTTATTGTATTCTGGGGCAATGTTTATTATGTGGCACAGATTTTTCAGGAATAATAACAAACTATTTCAGGTCTTCTGGGGAGGAGAAGAGTGTGATTAAGCCAGTTCATAGTTGGAGATGATTAGGAGGCTACGACTGTTGAAGGCCAGGTTAAAATCTGGCACCAGAGGTTAACTCCGCTTTCCTTTTCAAGAAATGCTCTGGGATTTTTAACGAATACAGAGAGTTAGGACCTCGCTTTTACGTCTCATCTGAAACACAGTGCCTTTCTTGCGGTAAAGTGACACTAAACCTTGGACATTAGACTCACACTCCCACTAACAGCTCTTCCAGCAGCAACCCAAGAAAAAAATCAGAGAAGGAAGATAGACGGAAAAGAGGAGAAGCAGCGTGCCAGATGAGACGAACTCGATCAGCATTAAAGACCAGAAGTATTTGAACCTTGTTTAAAAAAACTTACTCTTCTTTTATATTAAGAAACTAATTTCCTTCATAAGGAATTCCCAGGCTAAAGACATTGTCTCCGAGTCAGCATTTCTAGAAGTGGGAGAAAGATTCCCATTTACTTTGAAGCACTTGGGTATATTCTTGGCATTTCTTTATAAATTGGGTGTTTTATTTATTTATTTTCATTATTGTCCTTCTCTGTTTTTCTATTTTCTTAACTCCCTATTCTGTAACAGTATTATGACTACCTTAATTAATCCTGCCTTTATCAATTTATTTGTACAATGGGAGGAAGCCTTAAGTTCTGTAATTAGGATTTGAAGAATGTATTTTAACAATCATTTTTAATTTGTGGAATCACTGTTTAAGTTGAAAAGAAGGAAAGGCAATTTGATGTATTGTGCAGTTAACACATTATTAATAAGTATGGCATTTTAAGTGGTACCTGTCAGTTTAAAAGATGGTTAAACATGTTACTATTTGGAAACATATGAGCACACCTTGTCAAAGGCTACTGTTTCCAAATGAGTAGTTTTCTACAAAAGAATTGCAAAACTCATTTTAATTAATATGTCATTTTTAATTTTCACAAGCTGTCTGATCACAAGAAATGCTGTTCAGCAGTTTGTTCAGTTTGCAACAGACCAGTGGAATAAATCCTAACAACTTTAACCACTAGAGAGAAAGCAGATCTGACTCTTCAAGCAAGTCGACAATAGCAAACAAAATGAACACATTTAATAATTCTGGTTCCAGTGGCTCCCTTATTAAGATGCAAGTATAAAAACAAATTATACTTCAAAGAGGTCTCTATTATGAGTCATTTGGCTTCCTGAATTACAGTACAGCACCTCACAGTAATTAAGAAATACTATTGATTTGGCACAGGTATAACTGCAGCAGAGAGGAGTCATAAACATGTTATACAGGATGACCCTTGAACTGGAACCTTTCTCTCCAGACTCAACAATCAATCTCATACTACCACCCACATAGTCTACTGTACATTCTTGCCCACAATTCCATAAAGCACTCACAGCCTTCTCATACTTCTGAAACCTTTTCTTGCAACAGAAGCTGCACTATTACCAGTAAGTACCAGCAACTTACATACAAATGTCTCCCATGGCCACTGCAAAATAATTCAGAGGGTATCATGTTTGTCCAGCAAACTGACCTTTTTGCATCTCTAGCAGAGAGTGCCCTGCGATTTATAAGGGGAAGACTGACCAACTGTTTTTGGGGAACATGGAGCACTGGGGATAAAATATCTCCCTGAGCCAAAGGTTCCCCTCTTTTCTTCTCCTGTCTACGAAAATACTGACTTTTCTGTCTGTCATTTCTCCAGAAAGCAAAATGAATCTTAATATCCAGTAGGTTCCCAAGTTCCCCTCGCTTTCAACAACCGACTAAATCTCTCCATCCATTCACAGATTTTGGCTTTTCAGACTTCCCCTTGACTTCATTTTCCAGGTTTAATTTTCCTTGGTCACACTTCCACGCCAGTGCTCCCATTCTCCTTCTTCCGACCTCCACACTCAGCTCTCAGGCTCCTTCACAGCTGAAGAAGACTCTGCAGTATACACAGTGATTTTTCTTCTTTCTACTTTTCAGCAGGGAATTAACCACTAACTTTGCTTATACAGTATATGGGATATTTGCTTAAAGATGTAGGGACATAAAAAGATAATTCCCGACAGTAGTGCTGCTTCAATTATGGTAAATGCTCAATGTGTTTCCCATTTTGTATTTATAGATACTGTACGTAGTAAAATCAGACTATAAATACAAAATGCAAAACAGAGAGATAGAAGAAGCTTTACGAAAACGATGTATTTCTTGAGACAGTACATCTTCTAGATAAAGCAGGCAAGTAGTTTAAAAGGCAAAAGGCAAACAGAACGCTCAGATATAGTTGTAAGCATTTAAATCAGGGAACAATATTTTAAAACTGTATAACACTTTAGTAAGGCCTCATTCAGAATAATATGTACAATTTTGGTCACCATCTTGTGGAACATATATTGCCATGCTGCAATCAGTCCGAAGAAGAATAACTAGATACTTCCCAGGGCTTAAGGAAAAGGCGCACACTTACAGGCTAAAGGAACTGAACATTTTTTTATCCTTGAACAGAAAAGACCACAAGGGGACCCAAATCCTCAAAGGTGCCAACAAAGTCAACCCAGCAGTTTTCTTCAAATTGGTGAAATACGAACCAAGGGACACAAATGCAAACTATCTGGAAGAGGATTTAAATCCAAGTTTAGGAGGCATGTCTTATCCAAAGGGCTATGGGAAAATAGAACAAAGTATCCAGCCATCCACGGGGACATTGTTGAAGCCAATACCTTGGCTTTTTACAATAAAAACAGATGGATGAAATCCTTGGATCAATAAATGACGTACTATCCAATGGGCTAGATAGGTGAAATGGCTCATTTGTAACCATTATGTTCTAAGTTTATCTGGCTGCCTTTGTACATTATAGTACAATGTTAGATGCTGATTTCTATACTGTTTATAACAAAAAACAACAGGACAACAACAATAGACAACAGGACTAGCTACTGACAAACACAGAATACCAGGAACAATAAATAAGGTGGAAAGCACTTGTAATCAAAGTAAAAGCTGACAGGTTTTATATTATGTTATCCCCTCGATCAATGACATCACAATGTAAACGATTGAATAATGATGCTGGAAAGATTGGCCCAGCTTTGGGGTTAGTGAGCTTGTCAATAAACTGCCAGAGCACAGCTGAACCTTCTTGCTTCAGCAAATTTTAGATCCCTTGATGGTAGGAAGATTGTTAACTTCAAGCAAGCTGACACACCACTGAGCAAATTGTAATTAATTTTGTCAAATAAGCAACTTCTTAACATTCCAAGGAAACATCTGTACAATCTGAAAATCTACAAGAGCAGCACTCAGTGCTATAACTTGGAATTCCCTCAAAATAAAAAGTAATTTTGACGGGTAATATCTCAATCACAGAATCCCCAGACATCACAAACAGAAAAGAGGCAAATGCAGTAGATTAATCATAGTTGTCTGTAACACAAGAAACTGTGGAAATAACCCCAATGTGCCTTTCGTCTGTGAGGCACAAACATTTTTCATGTAGTCAATTCTTGGGTTTCTACACTTTGAAGAAACCTACTTGGATGATATCTAGAAACATCTACAGTATGGCATGTTGTGTTTTGTAAGCATCAGCATCTGTCAAAAACTTTTTTATTCAATAGCTGTACCCTTTGAGAAAAAAAATATTTTCGAAAACCTGCAGAATGAATGTTTCATATGTACTGTATATCTCAAACTTCATATCACAGAGATCAATCTACATCAAATGACAAACAGCAAAAACCATGATATGTGCTGAAGGCCCATGTGTTGAAAAATATTTAATGTTGAATAATGGCATCTGAGAGCTGTAAACACAGACAACCAAGCCCTCTTTCGCGTCCTGACATCTGAGCCCAAATACAGCTGTAAGACATCAAGGGTCCTCCAGTCTCCTTGAAAAGAAGGGGCTATAAAGTGAATCCCTCACTTGAATTGCTCTGGCAAAGCTCTTGTAACCCCAGCAATGCAGCCATTACAGTGTCTCCTCCTTGTGCCATGGGCGAGGCTTACCAGCTGCTCTTCTGAGAGCATGAAAGGAGCAAGTCTTTCATAAACAGGAATTATTCACATTTAGACACACTGGCAGCCACTGCAGATCTTAACCAACACAGATCGGCTGCTGTGGTCCATGTATCCCATTACACTGGTGAGAACTGTAAAGGAAGTTAAAGCAGCAGGCCAATATTGTCACATTGCAGACAATCACATTATCACGTTTACCTGCTGAAAGTGCCATAATATAAACAACTTGATATATTTGATTAGGGTAGCACAGTGGTTCAGAGGTGTGCAATGCTGCCCTGTAGATCTGGGGGTCCTGCTGTCAATTCTGGTCTTGGGGTGCTATCCACATGGAGTTTGTATGTTCTCCTTGTGCTGCCATAGGTTTTCACCAGGTGTTTCCTCCCACAGTTCAAAGACATACTGGTAGGTTAACTGGCTTCCGTAAAAGTGGTGTGACTGTGTGTGCGTTTGTGTCTGTGTGTGCCCTGCGATGGACTGGCATCCTGACTGGGGTGTACTGTATGACATGTTGCACCAGTCGCTTGCCAAAACTGAGTGCCAATCCTTGCTGATCCTGAATTGGATAACGCAATTAGAAAATGGATGGATGGATACACTGTATGTGATGAATAAATGTTGCATTAATCTTGTTAAAATGCTATATACAGTAATATTAATGATGTTTGATTTTTATATTAACAAATCTTAAGAAAAGCACTGATTACCATAAATACGATTTATATGACACATATGATTACTATTAGATTTTGCCAATTAATTTAGAGGAATGTTCTATCCTCACTCAAATCTTTACCATCATAAATGACAAATACATTCTCTATTACACCTTATAACACCTTGTCCCAAACTCATCTACAGAGGCTTGCATTTACTTTTTACAGAACGTCTTTTCTTTTAGAAAGCTGTACATGAGCATGTGAGAATCCAAAGGTCACCCATGCACAGTTTAGTGTCTGGCTACAGCATGCTTTCTGAAAACCGTACCTGACCCTCAACAAATCAAATAAAAATAAATTGAAAATAAACCCTAAGTTTTTTTTAGGACAGGAAGGAAGACTGATTGCTTAGTTCTATAGCCACTGTAAGAAATGCACCATTTTTCAATGTTGACAGCATTAAGGCTCCAGTCATTTTGAACTAGAGACTGCTGCTGAGCCTGGGAAACACCCATTATACTTCTCAGCACTGATGAAGGTTAGTTCTATAGTTCTATAAGTAGACAACATCTGAAAAGAAAAGTCTAATAATTAATACGATCTATTAATTGGAGAAAAGGGAAAATGATAGCATGATGAACGCAGGCTTCTTCAACACCTTTTAACGAAGTTTAAAATTCATTTTGTCGCATAAGTGCTGCAAAGCTTTGAGGTCCTGGTACATTTCACAGAGGTCTTCAGTTCACATCTGAAAGCACTATTTTACTGCAGATGAGACGTAAGGCACTGATGGATCCTGATTTCTCCTTGCACCCAGAGGCTAAGACTGATTTAGTAGGGTTAGCAGCACATGGCAGCTAAGATTAAGACTGCCCTGTAGTCAGATGAAAGATTTCATCTTGTGCCGCCCATCTAGAGTCTTTCGTTAAAGCAAGGTTGGAAAGATACATAAAAAGCCATGCATTTGCTAAAATATTTACCTTAAAAACAAGATTGAGAATTTTACGAACCAACGGTGGTTAATTTTGAGAAACACATTTTAAGTTACCTTTAGCTTTCTTTCTGGTTATATGAAAACACATAGAAACGATTCAGAAACAGGCAAGAAGCAACTGGAAAGCAACAGTGAGAGATTCAATTGGGAAAAATCAAATCTAAATGGATCAAAGTACTTTTAGTCCTCTATTTCCTTTTTAGACATGACCCCACTCCAGGACATCGGCTACTTAGCACTACAAGTTAAATGATTTTTTGTCACAAAAGATGTTATTAAATTCTCCTGTTCTGTGTGCAAATGTTCTAATAGCTAACATTTCTAAATAATTTCCATTTTGCACATAATGTTACAGAATGTTAGGGGGGCACAGGTGTTCATACTGCTGCCAAACAGTGCTAGGGCCCTTGGTTCAATTCTGAGCCTGAGGTTCTCTTTTAATGAAGCTTGCATATTATTCCCATGTCTATGTGGGTTTCCTCCCACAGTCCAAAAACATATTGATAGGTTAACTGGCTTCTGGGAAAACTGGTCCTGGTGTGAGTGTGTGGATGTCTGTGTGTGTCTGTCTGTGATGGACTGGTGCCCTGTCCAGGCTGAACCCTGCCTTTTCCCCAGTGCCTGCTTCCTTGCAAACTTGAATTGGATGAAGCAGTTAAATAATTAGTGTGAGTGATCTTATAATACTAATCAGTTTAGCTTGTTTGTATAAGATATTAGTGCTGTGGGACTAAGAACTAAATATGTCAAAAGTGAATGTTTTTCTAATGTTGGGTATCATAATACATTGAAGTCATCTTACTCAGAGCTTGCAGTGCTACTTATATCGTACTGTATGTGTGCTGTGATAAGAATTGTAATTAGAGCCATTACAGGACACTAGAACCTCTATGTTTTGTAAATAGTCTCATTTGTGGTGAATAATTAATCAATTAGTAGTTAATTCGAAAAGAGGTAGCAATGCCTCATTTGCACATGGGTATGAATTAGAATGTCTGGGAAATATGAAGTGTGAAAGATTGTTGTTTGGACAGTAAGACTCAGTGTGAAACGGAGTAAGTTTGATGATTAATTTCTCCTTGAGTATAGTCTTCATCTTAATGTGCTGTGCGTAGACCTCATGAGCTTCCTTATTTACAGGGAGTCTTGTAACCATGTGATAGAAGAATTTACTGTGTATGACTAAGCTGATAAACCATCTGTGGAACTGAAGATTCAGAATGAATATCATATTTGCTTTGAACCAAAGATATTTCTTTTTCCTTTATTTTATAAGGTAAGTCAACTGAGCACACATTCTGTTTAACAATGGTGACCTTGGGACCCATATAAACAGCAAGGTATTTATTTTGAGGAATCTGAGCATCACCTTGTTCAAGGGTACAACAGAATTCGGTCTTGTGTCCTAAACAGGACTCGGTACTGCTGCCTAATCATAAAACTTACTTTATTAAACCAGACTGTATCAATAAATTCCAGCCCAAGTCTCTTTAACATCACTTTACTGCACTGTGAATATTACTTTGTAATGTGCTGCCATGAAAAATACTACTTGCAATTAAACTTCCATCACTGTTTCCTTTATACTCGATACTCAAAACGTTCAAACATTAAATATTTTTTTTAAAGAATATCTATAAATCTATCTTTCTACCACAGTTCTGCTTTAAGAATATGCTCATAAAATAATACTACTCTTTTATTGGGAACACTAGACCTTGAAGGGGATTTTGCAGTCATAAAGGGAATTAAGGAAATGGCTACATGTTAAAATGATCCAAGAATAGCAAAGCATTTCATCTTATAGTTTCTTCCTTTCAAATCAGGTTCAGCAGCAATTGCAAGGACCTGAAGAAGTTCTAGAGCAGTTCACTGACAGGTATTGCATTGTACACAATCAAAAACAAATTATTAAAAGTAATCTGCCAGTTAATCACCTCTCTGCAAGTTAGGATTCATTATTTCACTGACAGGCACGTGGCAGTCCATGTGTTTCTGAGTGAGCAGTTTTGAATTCTCCAATTGTGTCTTTGTCTTTCAGGGATCGGCCAATGCTGCCCAGGTCCTAGGAAATAACGCATGAATGATGAACTAAGAGTAAAAAAGAAAGATGAAGCAAGAAGAGTCATCTTTCACACAAGCCAATCTGTTTTTTTCAATTTTAGATAAGCATCAGGAGGGAAGAAACAAATGGTGCTGTTCAGGGTAATCAAGATTACCAAGTTAATGCCTATAACTTCCCTAAGAACTTTACACTTTAATATTTAGTGCTGTGGTGTGATAGCTTAAGAAGGGACTACAGTTAGAGCTGACCTACCTTATAAGGGCACTTATAAGGTTTCAAATCTTTGTAAATAGCCACAATATGGAATAATTATCTAATAAATTTAGTTTTATTGGTGAAAGATTGGGGTACACATTGTGGTTGGTATGTTTGGAGGGCTATGATCTTGTTGATTTCTGTTTGGCCTGAAAAGACAAACCATACCCCTGGATGTCAAGTGTTCTGGCACAAATATCATGTGTTTTATGCATAAAAATACTTAGAACCCCACTACTTGAGGCTCAAGTCTGTGACACAAGCATATACTGCTCTAATGACATACTGTAGCCTTTGACAGTAAACTGAGTTCTTTGCAAAATCAGTGTACTTTTATGAAGAATGAAATAAAAGGGCAATTGGTAAACTGACTCATGCAGCAGAATTGCGCAGATCATAGATATCATATATCATATGTATCATAGAAGTATCATAGAAGCTTGAGGAAGAGTATACAGAGTGAACTGAAAGCGTACACTTCCTCCATGTTTTTGCATTTTTTTCTTCTCTCAAACATTGAAGGGTTATAAGGCCTATGATAAACATATGTTTGATAATATATTTAATGTCATTTTCTCTTGCTACACTGGATGCCAGATTCTTTAGAATAAAAGTAATCAGAATGGTTGAGTGACTACAAATTAATTTATTTTAGTTGATCAATTAACTTGATCAATTAATAATGACCTCTTCACATCATTAAAAATGTAGCCAAAGTAGATTTTGCTGTTGAATGTATTTTAGCCATTTCTAACAGCTTGCAAATTCCTCAAGTTAAATAGCATTCTATATTCTGAATATTTAACACGGACATATCAAAAGCAAAGCTACAGTATGTTACCGAATGTGTTATTAATACATATTGATTATATTATCCCATTAAATATGTTTTTTTTATGCAATTGTAGAAATCTGCTGCTGAATGGGGCTAGCAGCGGATCTATGAGCTACAGTGCCTTGCGAAAGTATTCGGCCCCCTTGAACTTTTCAACCTTTTGCCACATTTCAGGCTTCAAACATAAAGATATAAATTTTTTATTTTATGTGAAGAATCACCAACAAGTGGGACACAATTGTGAAGTGGAACAAAATCTATTGGATTTTTGAAACTTTTTTAACTAATAAAAAAATGAAAAGTGGGGCGTGCAAAATTATTCGGCCCCTTTACTTTCAGTGCAGCAAACTCACTCCAGAAGTTCAGCGAGGATCTCTGAATGATCCAATGTTGTCCTAAATGACTGATGGTGATAAATAGAATCCACCTGTGTGTAATCAAGCCTCTGTATAAATGCACCTGCTCTGTGATAGTCTCAAGGTCCTGTTGAAAGCGCAGAGAGCATCATGAAGACCAAGGAACACACCAGGCAGGTCCGTAATACTGTTGTGGAGAAGTTTAAAGCCGGATTTGGATACAAAAAGATTTCCCAAGCTTCAAACATCCCAAGGAGCACTGTGCAAGCGATCATCTTGAAATGGAAGGAGTATCAGACCACTGCAAATCTACCAAGACCTGGCCGTCCCTCTAAACTTTCAGCTCAGACAAGGAGAAGACTGATCAGAGATGCAGCCAAGAGGCCCATGATCACTCTGGATGAACTGCAGAGAACTACAGCTGAGGTGGGAGAGTCTGTCCATAGGACAACAATCAGTCTTACACTGCACAAATCTGGCCTTTATGGAAGAGTGGCAAGAAGAAAGCCATTTCTCAAAGATATCCATAAAAAGTCTCGTCTAAAGTTTGCCACAAGCCACCT